>NC_092389.1:5844567-6447250 GCF_030028105.1 Mobula birostris | reverse complement strand
CTCCAGTAGGCAATGACTTCCCCAGCGGACTTGCAGAGATTCGTAGACTCAGCTCCGGTCAATGCGCCTCAACTTCTGGACTACCAATTTGACACCCAGCATCAATCTCGAGGTCACAGCTCAGCACTATCTTGAAACCGTCTTGTGAAAGGTCTTGCAGCACTATTTGAAAAAGAATAATATTCTTTCTGCTCTCCTGAATCTCAACCAATATCCAAGGTAAATTGATTACACAGGACAACAAATTTTTTCGAAAGTGTTGCTTCCTCAGAACTTCCCCACAAATATAATTTCAGACTATTGGTATCACGTAGCAATTTGGAGAATTAAGAAGTTAACTTTTATTGAATATAATGTGTTTAATTGCATAACAGTGCTGATGTTTTGTAATGGAGTTCAACAAATCTAAAAATGTTTTGTTGATGATTTTCATTTGTACTCAGTGTCTGAGGCCTCTTACTTAAGTCTCCAACAATAATCAGCCAGCACTGATGGATTCCAGCTGCCCTGATACTGCTTCTCCATGATCCCAATGACCTGGTGAAACCTTTTATCATGCTCATCACTGATACCAAGATTTGCAGGGAAAAAGTCTAAATGGGAATGGAGAATATGAATCTTTAGTGACATGTTGCACTTCATGGTTTTGTATGCTTGAAGCATGTTGTCAACCAGCTGCATGTAGCTTGGTGCTCTGTAGTTGCCAAGAAAATTTTCAACAACATCCTTGAATGGCTTCCATGTGGTTTTCTCTGGTCCCACTAGAAGTTCTTCGAATTGTCTGTCATTGATTGACCATCCCGTTTGATTTGTGGACCAACAAAAACGCCTTCCTTAATCTTGGCATCAGTTATTATGGCTTGAATTATGAATTGAAATAACAAATGCAGGCGATTTTTACAAAATGGTGCATGATAGGGAAATTTCATGGTGACTTTCTTGATCAGCAGCCCAAAATCCATAAGGTGTATCCAAAAGTATTCAGGAAGCAAAATCATTCTTTTCCAATGTTACCTCATTTTTTACTTCATGGTGTTTGTGGGAAATTGTTATATATAAATTAGCTTTCATACTTCCCACATTAAAGTAATATTACACAAACTGTACTGCACAAACTAAACTATGTTTTGAAAAGGACTATTTAAATGTAAGCTTTTGTTATTATTGTGTCCAGAAAGATGATAAAGTGCCTGAATTTTTATTTTTGTGAATGAGTACATCACATTCCCTGATATCAAATCGGAGAGACCAAAAGATAAGATGGTTTATCAAAATAATTTATTTACTGTAAGACAGCCCAAAGAATGGGAAAACTTTGTGAACTGGCAAAGTGTGATGTTAAAAAACGTAGAGTGAGAAAACAGACAATGGGAGTAAATTAGCAGGTAGTGTATAAAGACTTGGTAAGAGTTTCTATAAATGTATAGAAAGAACATCAGACTCAACTTGAGTGAGTACACTACTACTTGAGTGAGTAACTAAGGAAAAGTTGTTCCATTAGAGAATGAGAGTGAAGAAGTAATGGGAAATAAGAAAATAATAGCAATTAGAAAAATATATTTTGCATCCATCTTAACAATAGAACAGACAAACAACACAATTAATAGAAAAGCAGGAACAAGAGGGGCAGATACTCTTTACACAAGCATTAGCACAAGACAGTAAGTCCCAGGCAAGGTGATGGGCATAAAAGCTGAAGGACACCATAACTGATGGCAACACACATCAAAGTTGCTGGTGAACACAGCAGGCCAAGCAACATCTGTAGGAAGAGGTGCAGTCGACGTTTCAGGCCGAGACCCTTCGTCAGGACTAACTGAAGGAAGAGTGAGTAAGGGATTTGAAAGTGGGAGGGGGAGGGGGAGATCCAAAATGATAGGAGAAGACAGGAGGGGGAGGGATGGAGCCAAGAGCTGGACAGGTGACAGGCAAAAGGGATACGAGAGGATCATGGGACAGGAGGTCTGGGAAGAAAGACAAGGGGGGGGGGGACCCAGAGGATGGGCAAGAGGTATATTCAGAGGGACAGAGGGAGAAAAAGGAGAGTGAGAGAAAGAATGTGTGTATAAAAATAAGTAACAGATGGGGTACGAGGGGAAGGTGGGGCCTAGCGGAAGTTAGAATCCCCTCCGACCTTCAACTGTCGGAGGCAGAACGCTCTGTCCTCAGTAAGGGCCTCACCTTTGTCCCCCTTCGCCCACACCTCAGCGAGTTCCGTGTTCGCCACGATGCGGAACTTTTCTTCCGCCGTCTCCGTCTCCAAGCCTACTTCTTCGGCAAGGACTCTTCCACCCCCACCGATGACCCCTTCTCCCGTCTTCAACCCTCCTCTTCTTCATGGACACCCCGCTCTGGTCTTCTGCCTGCTCTGGATCTCTTTATCGCTAACTACCGACGGGACATCAACCGTCTTGACCTCACTGCACCTTGTTCCCATTCCAACCTCACTCCTCCCGAACGCTCTGCTCTCCACTCCCTCCACACTAATCCTAACCTTATTATTAAACCCGCCGATAAGGGGGGTGCTGTTGTAGACTGGCGTACTGACCTCTACCTTGCCGAGGCACAGCGACAACTCGCGGATACCTCCTCTTATTTACCCCTCGATCGTGACCCCACTAAGGAGCACCAGGCCATTGTCTCCCACACCATCACCGACTTTATCTGCTCAGGGGATCTCCCATCCACTGCTACCAACCTTATAGTTCCCACACCCCGCACTTCCCGTTTCTACCTCCTACCCAAGATCCACAAACCTGCCTGTCCTGGCCGACCTATTGTCTCAGCTTGCTCCTGCCCCACCAAACTCATTTCTGCATACCTCGACACTGTTTTATCACCCCTTGTTCAATCCCTTCCGACCTATGTTCGTGACACTTCTCACGCTCTTAAACTTTTCGATGATTTTAAGTTCCCTGGCCCCCACCGCTTTATTTTCACCATGGATGTCCAGTCCTTATATACTTCCATCCCCCATCAGGAAGGTCTCAAAGCTCTACGCTTCTTTTTGGATTCCAGACCTAATCAGTTCCCCTCTACCACCACTCTGCTTCGTCTAGCAGAATTAGTCCTTACTCTTAATAATTTCTCCTTTGGCTCCTCCCACTTCCTCCAAACTAAAGGTGTAGCTATGGGCACCCGTATGGGTCCTAGCTATGCCTGCCTTTTTGTTGGGTTTGTGGAACAATCTATGTTCCGTGCCTATTCTGGTATCTGTCCCCCACTTTTCCTTCGCTACATCGACGACTGCATTGGCGCTGCTTCCTGCACGCATGCAGAACTCGTTGACTTTATTAACTTTGCCTCCAACTTTCACCCTGCCCTCAAGTTTACCTGGTCCATTTCCGACACCTCCCTCCCCTTTCTAGATCTTTCTGTCTCTGTCTCTGGAGACAGCTTATCCACTGATGTCTACTATAGGCCTACTGACTCTCACAGCTATCTGGACTATTCCTCTTCTCACCCTGTCTCTTGCAAAAACGCCATCCCCTTCTCGCAATTCCTCCGTCTCCGCCGCATCTGCTCTCAGGATGAGGCTTTTCATTCTAGGACGAGGGAGATGTCTTCCTTTTTTAAAGAAAGGAGCTTCCCTTCCTCCACTATCAACTCTGCTCTTAAACGCATCTCCCCCATTTCACGTACATCTGCTCTCACTCCATCCTCCCGCCACCCCACTAGGAATAGGGTTCCCCTGGTCCTCACCTACCACCCCACCAGCCTCCGGGTCCAACATATTATTCTCCGTAACTTCCGCCACCTCCAACGGGATCCCACCACTAAGCACATCTTTCCCTCCCCCCCTCTCTCTGCATTCCGCAGGGATCGCTCCCTACACAACTCCCTTGTCCATTCGTCCCCCCCATCCCTCCCCACTGATCTCCCTCCTGGCACTTATCCGTGTAAGCGGAACAAGTGCTACACATGCCCTTACACTTCCTCTCTTACCACCATTCAGGGCCCCAAACAGTCCTTCCAGGTGAGGCAACACTTCACTTGTGAGTCGACTGGGGTGATATACTGCATCCGGTGCTCCCGATGTGGCCTTTTATATATTGGCGAGACCCGACACAGACTGGGAGACCGCTTTGCTGAACATCTACGCTCTGTCCGCCAGAGAAAGCAGGATCTCCCAGCGGCCACACATTTTAATTCCACATCCCATTCCCATTCTGACACGTCTATCCATGGCCTCCTCTACTGTAAAGATGAAGCCACACTCAGGTTGGAGGAACAACACCTTATATTCCGTCTGGGTAGCCTCCAACCTGATGGCATGAACATCGACTTCTCTAACTTCCGCTAGGCCCCACCTTCCCCTCGTATCCCATCTGTTACTTATTTTTATACACACATTCTTTCTCTCTCTCTCTCTCTCTCTCTCTCTCTCTCTCCTTTTTCTCCCTCTGTCCCTCTCACTATACCCCTTGCCCATCCTCTGGGTTCCCCCCCCCCCCTGTCTTTCTCCCTGGGCCTTCTGTCCCATGATCCTCTCGTATCCCTTTTGCCTATCACCTGTCCAGCTCTTGGTTCCATCCCTTCCCCTCCTGTCTTCTCCTATCATTTTGGATCTCCCCCTCCCCTCCAACTTTCAAATCCCTTACTCACTCTTCCTTCAGTTAGTCCTGACGAAGGGTCTCGGCCTGAAACGTCGACTGCACCTCTTCCTACAGATGCTGCCTGGCCTGCTGCGTTCACCAGCAACTTTGATGTGTGTTGCTTGAATTTCCAGCATCTGCAGAATTCCTGTTGTTTCCATAACTGACGGCCTGGGTTGTTGCATTTTAAATAGTGGCAGCAATGTTTTAACTGTGATCGTCCACAATTCTGTAGCTCTTAGATAGGTCACAGCAGATTAAAAAAACACAAAAGGTTACGGTTAGCTTTTCCCACTTCCAGATTTACTTAGTTGATTGAATTTAATTCCTTGGCACCATGCTGGGAAGCTGCTGAATGCATTGTAGACACATTATGTGAAGAAAACTCAAGAGTTTGTCAAGGGATTTAATGGATTACGTGAAAGCAAAATTTGGCAGTTGGACTATAATGTGGTGGTGAGGGCTGGAAAGTAAATTAATCCATTTCAGTAAGAAGAATTTCTCATCAGAATATTCTTTAATTGGAAAGGGATTAAAGACTCCTACTGTGCAGAGCGATCTGGATGTTCTCTTAGATGAAGCCATAGAAAAGTATCATGCAGGTACAGCAAATAATTCTGAAAGCAAGTACTGTTGGTTAGAGTAGGGGTTAATTTCAATACTGCGAGATTGAATACAACTGTATGAATGTCTTACTAACAGCTGTTGTGCAATGGTGAAACCGTCTCTGAAGTGCTACAGGTTTTTCCTCAGTTATGGAGAGGTATAGTTCCACTGGAGGTAGGTCAATAAATGTTTGCTAAATTGATTTCTGGAATGAAGGATTTGTCATTCATTCATTTTTGGAATGATTGGAGCAAGTTGGAAACATACAGTGGATTTTAAATACATGAGGTGATCTTTCTTGGAACATAGGACTTGTGATGCATATTGACATTGTGGATGTTAAGGAGCTGTTTCCTCTCACGGTGAGACCCAGAACTAGGGGCCTATTTTCAGAAGAAAGAGTTGCCACTTCAGAAAATGATAATGAATAATTTCTCCTCTCAAAGCCTAGTGAATCTTGAAATTCTCTTCCTCATTAATTATTGTTGAATTATTGAATATCATTAAGGCTGAAATTTGCAGATATTTGGAAAGGGGATTAACTAAATGGGAGTTGATCAGGTTAGCCATGATCTTTTTGAATGATGGAGCAGGCCCAAGGAATAGAATGACACATCGTTGTTCTGATCCATTATATTCTTGTTCATTTGTGATTACATTAGTGACTACTTCTTTAAAATACTCAATTGAAGAAGTATTTTAGGATTTCCTTTGATACAAAGATCATTATACCAATGGAATATTTCAGGATTGCATTAAAAGTGGCCCATGTTCTGAGAGGTATATTGAAGAAAGATTGAGGGCACTTGGTTTTGCAGCCTGATATTGATAGCTCAGAAAGACTGCAGAGAGCGCGAGGTATGACTGGATTATCTTGTGAGATATCAGCTGGAATCATTATTACTGACTTTCTCCCTCATTACATGTTCCCTCCTTTAATCTGTTGGCAATGGTAAAGATAGTTGGTAACGGTAAAGGCAACTGAGAGTTACCTTGAAGCGAGGACGTTAAACTGAAGTAATTCATCGGCTCTGTTGAATTACCAGGTGTAGAAGGAAATGAATATCGTAATACTAATAGATATACAGCAAACCTTCTGCCTCAGTGACAAGTACTTCTGTTTTTAAAATAAATCAATCAGTATTATGAGGCCTTAGGCATGACAATACATCAACAGAAGGGCTTAACATGCCTCATTGGGCTCCAAGACACACATCTATCCTGTCAGTGTATTAGCTTTCCAGCATTGCTGACCTCTCGTTCCTATTAACATAACTTCCAACGGTCACTTGATGGAACCGGCCTTTCAGATCAGTTAACAATACCACTTCATCATTTAGCTACAGGCACTCTTGGGAATCACAGAAAAGCAGTGCGTGGTCCATCCTTGAAACAGATATTTAGAAAGGACATGACTGAATCACTGGCACTGTGTTTTCCAGCAAAACTAAATTGAGCTATTTTTAGATGTTTTAGATCTTCATCAAGTTATTCTGAAGCTAAACAAAGCAACCGGAGATTGAAATTAGTGAAATAATTGTAGCAAAATGCCAATATATTTAATTTAGAGATACAGCACGGCAACGAGCCCACCTGGCCCGATGATCCCACGCTGCCTAATTGTATCCCTGTGACCGATTCACCTACTAAACCGTACACCTTTGGAATGTGGGAGGAACCGGAGCACCATGTGGTCACAGGGAGAATATGCAGACTTACAGACAGCCACAAGAATTGAGCCCGGGCCGCTGGCACTGTACTAGCATTCCACGAACCACCACATTACCATGCCGCCCGCTGAAGCATTTTAACATGAGAACCATGCCACCGGTTTCAGATAGCAGCACGGTTTTCATGTTAAAATCCATCAAATATATGAATTAGACTTAGAAGACTCTATGAAGAATGTAAAAATAAGTGAAACCTTTTCAATTTACCTTTCAGGAATGAATATTTCAGAATGACTACCAAAACAGATAAGCTTCTCAGCACTTCCTCACGTGAAACACCAGAACTGATCATTGGATCTCCATTCAATGAAAGCTCCAGAATCTCAGCAAAAATATTTACAAAGGACAGGGATCTGTCACATTCATGCAGCTATTGCTTATAAAATCTAGTCCATGTGCAAATTTCAGCAACATTAATAGCTATGATTAAAAATAAACCTGGGAAGAAGCAGGGCCCCCGACAATGCTGGAGAACGGAGAGACCTAGGGGTACAGGTACATAGTGGTGACAGGGACAGGCAAGATGGTAAAGAAAGTGTGTGCATCCTCAACTTCATTGGTTGGGGCATTGAATGCAAGAGTTGGAATATCATGTTAGAACTGCACAAGTCAAATCAAGTTTATTGTCACTTAACTATATACAGGTGCCTTACGAGCCTGATTGAATTCTTGAGGAAGTAACGAAACACACGGTGATGAAGGTAGACCAGTAGATGTAGTGGATATGGATTTCAGCAAGGCACTTGATAAGGTTCCCCATGCAAGGCTTATTGAGAAAGTAAGGAGGCATGGGATCCAAGGGGACCTTGCTTTGTGGATCCAGAACTGGCTTGCCCACAGAAGGCAAAGGATGGTTGGGAATGGTTCATATTCTTTTGCGCAGGTTGATAGTGTTGTTAAGAAGGCGTATGGTGTGTTGGCATTCATCAACCATGGGACTGAGTTCAAGAGCCGTCAGGTAATGTTACAACCTTTGTCAGACCCCACTTGGAGTACTGTGTTCAGTTCTGGTCACCTCACTACAGGAAGGATATGGATACTATAGAGAGAGTGCAGAGGAGATTTACAAGGATGTTGCATGGATTGGAGTGTGTACCTCATGAGAATAGGTTGAATGAACTTGGCCTTTTCTTCTTGGAGCGATGGAGGATGAGGTGACCTGATAGAGGTGTATAAGATGATGAGGGGCATTGATCATGTGGATAGCCAGAACAGCTAACACGAGGGGGCATAGTTTTAAGGTGCTTGGAAATAGGTACTGAGGGGATGTCAGGGGTAAGCTTTGCACACAGAGAGTGGTGAGTGCGTGGAATGCACTGCTGGCAGCGGTGGTGGAAGCAGATACAATAGGGTCTTTGAAGAGCCTCTTAGATAGGTATATAGAGCTTAGAAAAATAGAGGGCTATGGGAAATTCTAGGCAGTCTCTAGAGAAGGTTACACAGTCAACATAACATTGTGGGCCGAAGGGCCTGTAATGTGCTGTAATTTTCTATGCTCTATGTAGACCAGGGTGTAAAGCACTGTAGTACACATAACACAGATATTGTATAACATACAATAACTTGGGAAACTAAGAATAAAATCTACAAATGAATTACATGTAAATAAAGTAAAGTGCATAGATTAAATATTGTAACTTAACCAGTGACACTTCGAATGCGATGTGGCAGGGAGTTCAGAAACCTGATGGCCTGAGGGAAGAAACTGTTTCTCATCCTGACCGTTCTTGTTTTTTCTGCATCGGGGTCTCCTGCCTGATGGTAGAAAATTGAAGAGATTGCTGGATGGATGGGTGGGATCCTTGATAATACTAAGGGCCCTGCGTACCAGCCCTCCTGATAAATGTCCCCGATGGATGGCAGGGAGACCTCTATGATCTTCTCAGCTGTTCTCACAGTCCTTTGTAGGGACTTTAATGAGACTTGGAGTATTGTGTGCGGTTCTGATTACCTCACTATCAGAATCAGTGATTCTGATTCTGAATCACTGGTTTGTTATCACTGACGTATGTCACGGAATGTATTGTTTTGTGGCAGTATTGTAGTGTAATACATAAAATGGACTCTTGGAAGGATGTCAGTAAGCTAGAAAGTGTTCAAAAAATTGCAAGGATTCTCTCCAATTCTTCCAGCTCCTATCAGTCTGGTTATAGAAGCATGACTGAATGAAACCAAGTTCAAATACAAATGATTCCATATTTCAGTGCACCAATCAACTATGACATTAGACTTTGCCTGCTTCAATTTATTACAGATAATTCAGCATCAATGGTCAGTGTATATTTAAAGGGACAAACTACTTTGAACTAAAAATATCTAAGTGCTTTTAACCATCTTCCTATTGATATACTGAAAACTGACTGCAGCAAGTCCTAAAACAACGCAATAAATTAAGCTGAGTATTTGCATTAACTTGTTACATTTAACAGAAAATACTGCCAGAGATTTATTGATGTTCATTTTCCATTTATTGAGAAGATCTCTGAGCAATCACATTGTCAAAATTCAGGATGGTCTCTAATGATAGTTTTGAAAAAAACAGAAGTCATAAATCACAAGACGAATAACAAATATGGCAATTAAAAAAACTATTGTAGAACTATTTTTAATGTCCTCAACCTATCCGTGGGTATCATTCAGAGGAAATATTCAGGTTTATTCCTCACTTGTCGGATCCAATGTGAATTTTTCAGAAAGCTCAAAGTAAAAATAAATTTATTATCAAAGGACAGAGATAATTTCTCAAAAGAATTGCCTTCCACCCTTCAAAACGATTCCATTTTCCCTTCTGTAAAGACAGTGCCTTTGACAGCTCATTTAACCTCATTGGGTCGGACTTCATGCATCACTTGTATGTCCGTCTTTATCAAGCAGTATCTATTTCTAATGTGGCACAATAGCCATTTTCAGCACCATGATTGTCCCCAACAAGTTGATATGGATGCCTGCATGGAAGTCCCAACTTGGAGAACCTTTTGTATTCATGACTTCGTTTTGAAAGCTGAACCAGTTTTCTGCAACCTGGTAATTAACTTAAACTGAATCTGGAACTAAACATTACGCAGAAAATTGCACCATTTAAGGTGAGTAAGACTGAAGTGTAGTATTTTGTCAAGAACTTACAGTAGTGAGGGAGGCAGGAAAACTTAGAATGGTCTTCAAGCACTTGCTTTTCAAGGGAAGAAGTGTTACAGCAAAAGTGACTGAAGATAAAAACCCAATCTCTGACTATGATATAACAGTCAATCTCTTTGTTGCCTGAGCAGAGAATAGCTATTATTAAAATTCATAGAAATGCATGTATGCATTCACTGCCCAAAACTGTATTTGATTGAGCATCTCAAGCCAATTGAACCATTTTCAAAAACAGTGAATGCTGGCCTATTCAGAGTCAAAAGAGCTAGAACCACTTCAATAAAAACACAGTTGGCCCAAAGGGAAGGCAAGTGAACTCACAAACCCTATTGGCTTTCTTACAGGCTGTTATCAGTTCTAAGAACTACACCCACTAATCTGTGAAGAAGTAACAGAGATGGTGTAATTTCCCAGTGATCACCAGCTATCCAGAAAATGTGAAATGGTTAAACTTGCCATTTCTCTTTATTACCAACAAAATGTGAACATCAGTAATTACAGTAGCTTTAAGACCTTCCAAGAGTCTAGGTTTTTGGACCTCTTAATAGCACTAATCATTCAACTGGAGAGGCATATGGGAGACTATCAATTAATGGCAATTGATTCTTCAGAAACTGATTCCAAAGGACTGGAGTATTTGTGTTACCTTCCAGTACAGGACTTGATGGTTAATGGCATTAGTTAATAGAAAAAATTGTGTCTGGGAAAAGGGAGAAGTGGAGGATAACAAACTATTCTTAATCTTAATATACTCTTTGCAGAACTTTGTGTAATAATAACTTTGAGAATGGGAATTGATGTGGTTTTATAGATCTTGACTCAGAAATGGAGCTAAGTTCTATTTATGTTCATACTGTCTGTGTAGCCTCTGCTCTCAATCCAAGCAGCAGTATTGTTATTTAATCCTTGTCATCTTGCTGTCTATCATCTACATGCAGTCTGGAAGAATCAAAAACTGTTGCTTCTTCAGAAAGTGAGGTAAGGTTAGATGAAGCACTGGATTATTAAAACACAAGAAATTCTGCAGATGCGGGAAATCCAGAGGAACATGCACAAAATACTGGAGGAACTCAGCACATCAGTCCATGTTTTGGGCCAAGACCCTGAATGAAGGGTCTCGGCCTGAAACGCCGACTGTTTATTCCTTTCCACAGGTGCTGCCTGATCTGCTGAGTCCCTCCAGCATTTTGTGTCTGCTACTCTGGGTTATCAAAAAGTACTTCTCTTGTTTGTTGCTATAGTAAGTGACCACACTACTTTACAGTTCCAGAGTTATTGTGCCACCATAGAAATTTAGAAAGCCATTTTATTGTAAAGTCGTGCTACAGAGTCCATCTCTGGTTTTACTTAGTATTTGCAAATATCTTTCAGAAGGAAAATGTGGGTAAGGAAAAGCAGGAGCTGGTGGGCTTAGCAAAATGATGCCTCATTAACTCCTGGACACTAACAGTAATCATTGGTCAAAATCAGCTTGTTGACTGAAGTTCTGCAAGTGTATTGCTCAGTTGGGCAGCTAACTTCTAAGTTAGGGACACAAGAAGCTGCAGATATTGCAATTTAGAGGGGAAAAAGACCAGATGGAGAATCAAACAGCATCTACGGAGGCAAAACGAAGATCCCATTTACTTCCACAGATGTTGCCTGACATGCTGAGTGTCTCAAGCAGCTTCCTTTTTGCTCTCTATAAACACAAGAGACTCTGCAAATGCTGGAAATCTTGAGCAACACACACAAAATGCTGGAGGAACTCAGAAGTCAGGCAACATCTGTGGAGAGTGATATGTAGTGGGTGTTTTAGGCTGAGATCCTTTATCAGGCTGAGTTGCTCCAGAATTTTGTGTGTGTGTGCGTGTATTTTTTTGCTCTGATTTCTAAGTTTGCTTTCTTCATTGCAGGCCATTAATCATTTGCAACTGTACAACATTTGCATTTGCACGATACATAAATGATATCATGTTGCTTGTTTTCTTCTCTTTGACATTTTAAATATTTATTAATTTATATAATTGCTTATTCAGTGGCTCTGACTTAAAAATGTAAAGCATATCTGTTCTGCATTCAATTATGAAATTCTGACTGGACTGGACGGACTGCATGTGGGGTGGGGGGGGGGGAGGAGAGAATGTTTGCCTTAGCTGGGTGTCTAGAATGAAGAGTCACAAACTGAGATTACCATGAGAATGCAGATTGCAGTGTTACACTTAGGGAGGAAGTATAGAGCAGGCAGACAAATATTGCTGCAAGGGCTATAATGAGGTGGACTGAGAAATCAGGAGTCCACCTTTATCATATCTAAATCATGGCTTTTTTTTATATATATAGGGCAACAGACTTAGGATTCAGGTGACGAAGCATTTCTTCTCTCAGATAGCAGCATGGTTGTGGAATTCAATACCACAGAGAGTTTAGAGAACAGATTACTGAAAAATTTAAAAAGAAAATAGATTCACTTTTAGAAAAAAAGGAGTATAGGCAGAGAGTTGCAACGTGGTATTGAGATAGATGACCCACCAAGTTCATAATGAATGGCAAAGGACTTTGCACTGAATGATCTGCTATTTCATATGTTTCTTCAGTTTCTCTGCTGTATCATTCTACTTCCAAATATCTGTTTACCAACTGGAAAGTTTGAATGTGTCTTTTAACCAACAGATGGCAATGCACAACCTCTTTTTTAATTGTCTGCTCCACAGGTCTCCATTCCTCCAGTACCCAGATTTTCTTCCCAAATCACTTAAGCAAAGCAAACTGAATTTCTTTTCCACAAGACCTTCATCTTTTCTTCTATCTTAAGCTCCTCTTTAAAACTAACCTCTTTGGTCAACACTTGAGTAACTCTTTTAATGTTTCCTCAGGTGGCTGAGTGGCAAATTTTGTACAATAAGGAAACATTGAAGAGCCTTGTGACGTTGTACCTACGGCAATGTTTTACTTCCTTTTCAGAATATCCCAATGTTATAAAACTCTTGAATGGACCTCTTATATGACCTGCTCTGCATTTTCCTCTGTAATTGCAACACTGTAATCAGGCAAAAGGTAATTGGTAAAAGATGCAGAGATAAAATGAGGAGAAATTTGTATATAATGACTTTGTGATATGGACTGCATTATCTTAAAGATTGATGGGTCTTATTCGTAGGAGACAGGGTGGCGATACGTCTCTACCAAAGGAGATGTAAGGTGCTCCTTCCCTCTGCTCGCCTACAGGTCACCCTTGGACAAGGTGTAGCACCTGCTTAGCCCTCCCCTGATCAGAGTTTGTGGAAGGATGAGGTGGGGTGGAGGGTGTGAGTGAGAGAGACAGATCTATCTGGGTGGGGGTGGGGGAAGAGAAGAGAGAGATATTCAGTTGTGAACTGCACATACTGAAAATTTGGAATGCTGATCCTCCAGTCCTCGCACCTAACTATTGCCATTAACATGATAAGATTCAAGATTCAGGTTTATTTCTCATATGTCCATTGAAACATACAGTGAAACACATCACTTGTGTTATCAACCAACACACCCGAGGTGTGCTGCGATGGTCTGTGGCAGCCGATAGAGCTTGTATCTGCATTCCATTCTTCCAAGGTTTGATCTCTGAAGATTGCCATGATGCTTAAGGAACTCTTGCTTGCTGCTAACCTTTTATCAAACATCAATCTGTATTTCACAAGCCTGTGGTGAACAATTGCTGTCATGCATAGCATTATGCTTTTAATTGCATCTTGCCTTCACAAAATGCCTCAATGAGGAAATACTTCCTAAGAGGTTTCACAGAAGCATGGTGCAAATCTTTTATAAGGAGATATTAAATCATGTAACCAAATGTTTGGTCAAAGAAGTACATTTAAATGGCAAATTAAAGAAGGAAAGGGGGAATTTCTGAATGTATGTTCACCAGCAGAGTAGTGACATAAGCTGGTGATGCTTGCTAAAGTTTAAATTGCAATGATCATATGCTCATTTCACACTGCCAGCATGTCTGCTAGAAACATATCCAGGCTTACCCAGAGAGAAATTAATGTGGAGTTTCCCTCCATATTATTCTGTACTGATTATGTCAGAAATGAAATATGTATTCATTGTCGCCAACAAATGACCAACAACGGGTGACACGGTGGCATAATGGATAGCGTAATGCCTTACCGCACTAGTTGTGAGATCAGGGTTCAATTCTTGCTGTTGTCTGTAAAGAGATTGTATGCTCTCCCCCGGCCACGCGGGTTTACTCCGGGTGCTCTGCTTTCCTCCCACGTTCCAAAGATGTATGAGTTAGGGTCAGTAAATTGTAGGCATGCTATGTTGGCATCAGAAGCAAGGCAGCACTTGCAGTCGGCCCCCAGCACATCTCGGACTGAGCTGATTATTGATGCAAATAATGCATTTTTCTGTTTCAACGTACAAGTGTTAAATAAAGCTAATTTTCAATCTCTGGCTTGAATGGCTTCATTGGAAAAGATTTACAAATGATTAGCTGATGTGCAGACTAGCTTATGTTAAGGAATACAGCACTCTTTACCCCGTCCTACCGCTGCAACTTCTTGCATCATTCTATATCCTCACCCATTCAGCTCATCAACCCATCTTTGGATTCATATCCACTGATCACCACAGAGCAATGATTCTAATCACTGGAATTCCACTAATTCCAGTCAATGGAATCCCCTTCTAACCTCTGCTCATCTCAAATCAAGTTGAGTTTGATAACATTTGCACGTACAGTGAAGTACAGGTAAACTTAAAAACTTGCAGCAGCATCACAGGCACATAGATTCAGACAACTCACAGCATGTAATTTACATACAATTTATAAATAAGTTATATGAGACAGTGAACAGAAATAGAGGACTGCAAAACCCGATATTAGTTCAAAATAACACCATCGGGGCATCCTTTACACTTTTGTTCAGAAAATGACATTAAACAATCTTAAATCTTGAATATTGAATGGCAAGCAAAGAGAGAGGAGAAAAGAATGCCAGTAAATATGGATAAGGTGTATTGGTATGGATATAGTAAATAGAAAGAACAATTGAAGTCAATAGGGAGATGATCTGTGGATAGAGAGAGGAAGCACAGCTTGAAGAGTAAATGAGAATGTTGTATTGACCTTTATCTTGGAAAAGAATGCTGCCTAAATCTCAATGGAAGAGAGAATGGATGAGGTGAATATTGAAAAGGACCATTTCTAGAAAGCATGACTATGCTGAAGGTAAAAAGGTTGCCAGATTTAGATGATAGATTGCTGAGGGAGGTTGGTGAGGAGCTTGCCTCGAGATACCAGTCCTCTCTGGATATAAGGACATGGTAGGCAACAGCAACCCATTTTGACCTCAGCTGTGGAGATTTTAGAAACAATAATCAGAATAAAATATCCATAGGTGCTTGGTGAACTAGTTAAGGGAAAACCAACACACATTTTTTTAAAATGTTGTTGACTAACTAATTCAGTCTTTCAGTGAGATAATCAAGAGAGTTGACAAGGGGAATGTAATGGATATTGTTTCCATAGTGTTTTGGAAAGCATTTTATAATGCTTTTCCAAATTTCTATTCAATTTCAACATTCATGAGAGATTTGTACTGGATGCGAAGGGTATAGAGAGCTGTGGTCTGGGAGCAGGGCGATGCGACTGGGCAGATTAATAGTTCAGTATGGACTAGATGGACCGAAGGATCTGTTTTTTTTTTGCTGCAGTGTTCTATGGCTCTATAAATAACCATACAGAGAGCTGGTTAGCAAGATTGAGACTCCTGGAAGTCAACAGTCAATACCAACGTGGAGAGGAACTCAAAGGTAGAAAGCAGAGGGTAGTTTTTTTTAGATTGGCCTGTGGAGGACAGTGACATTCCCCACCACCGAGAGTCAGTGCCAAGACCATAAGTTTTTTTTTTTAGCACATATTAGTGCTTAAGAAATAGGTAAGAAGGGTAAATTTTCCAAATTTTCAGATGACACAGAGCTTGGAAACCTGTTAAATAGTGAGGCAGTTAGTGAGGAAATAGTTAGCAACCAACTTGTGGCAGTACTTAGCAGATCAGGCAACATCTGTGGAGCTATATGGTTAAATTGGGGACCCTGCTTGGACTAAATGGTCTCCAGCCTAACCATATAAAAGGAGATTTAATTGAGGTTTTGCGAATGTGAGGACAAACTTTTTTACTTTGTAGGTAGTCATATTCCAGAATTCGTAGCCTGTGTGATTTGTGGAAAGAGAATCAATCATGACATTGAAAAGGGATCGAAGATGCACGCAAGCGAGAGTAATTGCAAGGGTCAAGTGAAAAGAGCACTGAGAAGCACTGGTTAGGATGTGTAAAGAAATTGATAATATACGCAAGTCTAAACTATTTTCTCTGAAAATCCAGTCCAAAGCAGATTAAATTAGAAATTAAAACAATGCATGCTGGAAACACTCAGAAGATCAAACTTAAATTAAAATTTGACTTTTCAGTGTGATACTAGGAATCAAATCTTCACACAAAAAGTGGAGAAATCAGGACATCTGACACCCACCAAATAAAAATGGTCAAGGCAGGAGGCAAGTTAAGATTTACATGGCAAAATTAATTTTTGCTAAACAAGGAAACTAGTGCCACTAGAAGCAAGGAAAGTTAATGGAATTTTAGATAAAGTCAGTCCTAATCTAATCTAATTTAATGGAGGAAAGGATACTGAAGAGCTGAGTGTGGAAACTGCAACTGTTATTGCTGAGCAGCATTGATCTGGTGATGGCCCAGGAATGAAGTTCCCAGATACTGAGATCAACAGAAGAAAGTCTGTGGACGGTGTACTTTCCCTCTGAGTAAGGCATAAGCAATTGAACATAAAAGGCAGAGTACTTTGTCATTCCCTCCCCAGCCCAATAATTCACAATTTAAAAAAAAATCACTTTACACTATGATGCAGGAGATGATTAGTAGCAGTGTTATCATTAAGTATGATGTTCTCCTTAAAGAGTTGTCTATTGGTGGGTGACTTAATCCAGGATGTCAGGATGGATTCCCTTAATGGAGAACACCTGCGAATGACTTTGTTTGACGTGAGGAGGCTGATGCACGGTCTGTGACAGATCGGGGTCAGGGTGTAGTGGTACGGAGTGCAAGACAACTGGGGACTTCTGACTGCTGGAGCCTTCACTGTCACCGTGATGCATCATCACCTTCTGCCGGCTCCATCAGTGCGGTCTTGGCTGGATCGCTCTTTGTCTGGAACCTCTCCCTTGACCTTAGGGTGACCCGAGCAGGAGCTGAGCTCCAGACAGTACCACTCTAGGGATCTCAGGAATTCACAAGCTTCTCCATCACGACAGGGTGACGAATAAAGGGAGAGTGAAATAGCAAAGTATAGCTCTCACAGAAGTGATAATCATCAAACAGAAATCCAACAATGCTTCTGAGAAAAAATAATAAGGTATTCCAACATCGAGATGTAAGTGCGTGTTCTATGTGGGCAGTAAGATCAATTACAGGACCAGCACATGGGTGGTGAGACTCAGCAGTACACAGTGAATTACAACTGCCACAGCTTGCTGACATGTGGATCCTGCAGAGGCAGATTTATTCTGCTTTGAAGTTACCTGAAAAAGGACATTATTTTTAAAAAGGATTGCTGACTTGACTTAGTGAGCAGGAGGTCAGGCAAAAATGAAATGCAAGTTTATGCACTAGCTGAAGTAGAGTTACGTGGTGATAATTGTGGACTGCTCCCAGCACAACCTTAGTTGTGTTGATTGTTAAAACAAACCAAAAGACCACAAGACCAAAGTGCACAATCAGGCCATTCGGCCCATTGAGTCTGCTCTGCCACTTCATCATGGCTGATTTATTTTCCCTCTCAACCCCATCTCCTGCCTTCTCCCTGTAACCTTTACCACCCCTTACTAATCAAGAAGCTATCAACCTCTGCTTTAAATATACCCAATGACTTGGCCTCCACAGCATCTGTGGCAATGACTTCCACAGATTTACTATCCACTGGCTAAGCAACTTCCTCTTCATCCCTGTTCTAAAGGGACGTCCTTCTATTCAGCGTCTGTGCTCTCTGGTCCTAGACTTACCCACTACAGGAAACATTCTCTCTACACCCACTCTATCCAGAACTTTCAACATTTGATTGGGTTCAATGACATATCCCCTCATTCTTCTGACCTCCAGTGAGTACAGTTCTAGGGCCATTAAATGCTCCTCATACATTAACACAGAACATACAAGAGTACAGTGCAGGAACAGGCTATTCACCTCACAATGTTGTACTGTCAGCTAAAAAGCAAATTTAAAACACCCAAACACTAATCTTTCCTACCTACACAATGTCCATCTCCCTTCATCTTCCTTACATCTGAGTGCCAATCTAAATGTCTCTTAAAAGCCCCTAAAGTATTTGCCACCTCCACCATACCAGGCAGTGCATTCCACACCACTTTCTGAGTAAAAGACTTACCCCTCATATCTTCCTTGAACTCATCCCCCTCACCTTTAATGCATGCCCTCTGGTATTAGACATTTCTACCCGGGGAAACAGATATTCCCTGTCTACTCTCTCTATGCCCTTCATAATCTTATAAACCTCCCCTAAGCTTCCTGCGCCATAGAGAAACTGACCCAAGTCTGTCCAGCCTCTCATGACAGCACCTGCCCTCTAAACCAGGCAGCGTCCTGCTAAACCTCTTCTGCACCCTCTCCAAGCCTCATCATCCTTCCGACAGTAGGGCGACCAGAACTGTGTGCAATACTCCAGATGTGGCCTAACGAGAATTTTAGAAAGTTGCAACATAACCCTCTGACTTTTGAACTCAATGCCTCGACTAATAAAAGCAAGTATTCCATATGCCTTCTTAATCACCTTACCGATCTGTGCAGCCACTTTCAAAGAGTTATGAACTTGGATCCCAAGATCTCTCTGCTCAGCAACACTGTTAAAGATCTTTGCACTACCAAGGTGCAACACCTCACATTTATCTGGGTTAAACTCCATCTGCCATTTCTCTGCCCATATCTGCAAGTGATCAATATCATGCTGTATTCTTTGCTAGTCTTCTACACTATCCAGAACTCCACCAACCTAGGTATCATTTGCAAATTTACTAACCCACCCATCTACATTTTCATCCCGGTCACTTACATACATCACAATCAGCAGAAGTTTCAGCACAAACTAATTACAGATCAATAAAGTCCTTTCAACCACTACCCTCTGTCTACTATGTGCGAGCCAGTTCTGAATCCAAACAAGCATTTCACTGCAGACCCCATGTATCTTAATCTCCTGGATTAGCCTCCCATGAGGGACTTTGTCAAACGCCTTACCCTAATTCTTGAGAATTTGGATAAAGCAGGTTTTAATTTTGAAAAGAAAAAAAATTTAAATGTTAAGAAATCTAAACTTATATGTCTATAGAACAAGATCTCAGCAATCAAGCAATATTTCGGTGCAACCTCCTGATTTTGTAATTTTTTCATAAAATGTGTTTTTCCTGTCATTGCTTAGTTTTTGTCAACACAGTCAGACAAAATAAAAAGCTAATTATTCCTATTTATTTAGTCTTATATAGATTTAGAACTTTTAAATCAATGTGTCTACACCATAGCTACACATATACGCTGTTAAATGTTGAATATTCACTGTTGTTCATTTTTATACTATTTCACGCATACTCCTTTAAAAACTCTTACATCATGCACCTTTTATCATTAGCATTAAATATACAAGATAACAATTTTGGACTAAAAACACATTTTTAATTTTAAAGAGACAGTTGCTTTAATAAATCAACTGTTTTGGAGGAACAGATTGTAAACATGTTAATTTAAAACAAAGGAAGTTCCATCTGACGGTGGTGACTAAGACCTGACGGTGGTGGCTGAGACCTGACGGTGGTGGCAGTGGCCTAATTACAACAAACAATTCCAACCTTGTCACCACTCAAGTCAGTGCTTTCTTGCTTAACAACTTTATTTAACAATTTGGTACAACAAATAACAATTTGTCATGTACATTTCATCCTTCTGTAAATATTAACAACAGTAAACAGCAAAATAAAATCTACATACAACTGCAACATTTAAGCATAGACATCAGAAAACACACCAGGAACTAAAAAAAAATTCCATCTATTTCTAGGCTTGAAAATCTTCGAAAACTTTCAGTCAGCTTTATCAGGAAGTAGACGGTTAATATGCTCCTCCTCTATGAAGTCCATGACTTCAGCAGACAGGTGGCAGATCTCCCTCGTCCTGCTTGCATGACCCGGTGATGATGGCTCCATCAGTTTGACCAGAATATCTTCAACTGGTACGAAGCAGATATCCTTTCCACCTGGTTTTGGATGGAAGCGCGTGTTGGGCCCATGAGGGTGGAGAAACTTCACTTGAACATCTTGATAATGAGCATCCACAGTGACAGCCTTTGCTAACCACCAATTTTGGTCACAAATGACTGCAAGCCAACCTCCACAATTAATGACACCAGCAGATGTATCTGGCGTATTTCTAGTTTGCTCTTGTCACCAACACTTTTTCAGTTTGTTCCTATCTTTTATTATCTCTTGAAGTTTATTTTTCAAAGCTTTCATCTCTCCCAAGTATCTCGCTCTTGTTTTCTTCCTTTCCCTTTCCCCTGCTATAGACTGGCTACTGTGAGCTGGCTCCTGTACAGTCTGATCCAATTGACTATCTGGGGGCAGTTTCTGGGCGTTCTGGGCCCTTTCTCTTAGGCTCTCTTGACTCTTGCTGTCTACATTTCCACGCCTTTCTCTTACTCCTCTTTTCCCTTTCATTCAAACCACTGGTAGTTTTTATCTTCCCATCTTCTACTCTCTTCTTCCATCTTTGTTTTTCCTTTCTCAGGTATTCCTCCTTTAACTCTGGCTCACTATATATTTTCTCTCTTTGTTTTTTTTGGTATTCCCCGTTTCTTCTCCTTCACTCCTCCACTGATAGCTGCTGCCTAGGCATAACTTCCTAAAAATACATAAAAGGAAGGTCAGAATTTAATGGAATTACTATGAAATTGTGCAAAATTACTATGAATTTAATTATGTTTGATTTGGTGAAATTTTATAAAATAATTATGAAATGGTGCAACTAAATTCATTTATGGTTTCAATCATTGGGGATACACATATTAAGGAAATATTGTAGGCCTGTGTGTGGAAGAAGTAAAGGGGAAATTATATATATTATCAATAAAGAGGTTAATGAAACATTACAAGCCATATTACTATTTATTGTGATCATAAATGATATTCAAGCCTCCACTGAGGATGATTTGGATGTTTTTGTCAACACCGTCAAACAGAAACCTGACGGCGTTGACATCTGATGGTGGTGACAAAAACACACTTTATCACACGACATGCATGAGCCATCTTATTTTCCCTCTGTTGCTAGCTGCCTCTGGCCTCTACTTAAAATGCATAAATTTATGTCATAATTTAAAGTAATTCTTTCTATACAAAAGAGACAGTGTTGACACATCATGGTTGTGACAGTAGCAACATCAATAAATATGTAATAATTATTGAAAAAATAGCAAACTTACAGGAGCTTGTTTGACCTTGTTGCATTTAACAGATGAAGAGGGTGGAAAGGGGGTCCTCAGGCATATAGTTGACCATGTGGTTGCCTGATTTTATTGCTTTTTTTTATAACTCTGATGGTGCTGACAAAAACTTGGGATACATTTTGAGCAACCATAAAATAAGAGTAAGTATTGTTGAAAATTCACTGCTTTTAGTTTTAAAGAGGTTTTTCACTCTACTCTTTCATCTGGCATATATTATACATTTTAAATGATTTTTTCACACTTCTATCAAACTGAAATGATAATCTCTTGTCTGAGGACAACTGGTTTTGTGGGTACTGGGCTATCATATAATCTATAAAATTAAAAACAAACATATGAAAAAAATGTTGCATTTGTGCAAAAGACCCTCAGATGATCAACCCTGATTATTTTAAATATCAACGGAATTAGCACTTTCCTTAGTGGCACATGTTTTTGCCGCAGTCTCAAGAATCAGTGCTTACTGAAATCCATGTAGACAACATCCACTGCCCTACTCTCATCAATCTCTCTCGTCACCTTGTCATAAAACTCAATCAAGTTAGTAAGGCACATCTGCCTTGCACAAAGACATGCTGGCTCTCCCTGATTAAGCAAGGGTTTCCAAATGCTTATATGTCCTATTCCTTCAAATTTTCTCCAGCAATTTCCCTACAATTGACATAAGACTCACTGGTCTATAATTCCCAAGGGTTTTTCCTTGTTCCCTTCTTAAAGCCTTTCATTCCTGTGAGGATTTCACTGTATGTTTCAATGTACATGTGATAAATAAATAAATTTGAATCTAAGTTGGCAGCAAATGCTTTAAAATATAGAGAAATTAGTTGTCAATATATTTGAGCGAGTGAGTTGGTTATTGAGTAGTATCAATCCCAGTCGATTAGCACTGTGGTCCTTAAGCAAGATTAATTGGGGAAATAATCCAGTCATTTCCCTTTAGCCTGGAGAAAGATGAATCAGTATTCAACTTTTTCTTAACAGATGGCAGTACAGAGAAGCCAAGGTACACATCAGAGGAAAGACTGGAGAATCTTGTCTTCAGACTAAAGAAATTGAAAACAGAGATAAGTCAAATTTGCAACATGATAGAATCCCACAGAATCACCAATCATCTCAATGTTCTTACTCTGACACTTTGAGAAAAGAAAAATCGCATTAACAACATGAAAATTAGGTCTTTTCTATTTTATTTTCTCTTGTCCTACCTTCACGTACTGTTGCAGTGAAATGATCTGTATAGATGACTGAGGGCAACCTAGAAATCTTCTATGATGCAGATTAGACAGGCAGTCTGGGTGAGCTGCCTTTGTTTAGATTTGGGCACTGCTCTGACCTTTCCAATACTCTCCTAGACATAGACCTACAATGCAGTGGTGTCCAATCATCCTTCAGAGAACTGAGGTCAACTCTTGTTCCCATCCATTGTCAGCTCACTGGAAGGTTCCCTGATTTGTCCCTGTGATTTGAAGTAAAAATTTCTATTGAGGATTCCGTCCTTAGGAGATCTTGACAAGTTGCAAGGGTGCACTTGCTTATGTGCTTTCGTGCATGACATTTGTAACTGCATGCAGTTGCCGCATGTCAACGTAGGTCTTGCAATGCATCTGCTTAAATGCATAGTCCTTTGCATGTCAGACATGTAAGAATATTCTTTCCCCACTGCCCTAGAAAAAAGATAGCTCAAGTCCATTACATTATATCATTTTAACATTCATTTCTAGCTACAATAGGATTACTAAATGCAGGGGGAGTCTCTAAGTTCATGTTGAATTTCATTGGACAGGTATAAAGGGCTGAAGATAGGATAATCAAATTCAAAGTTCCAAGTAAGTTTATTATCAAATTTATTATACGTATATGTCACCATATACTACCCCAGATTCATTTTTTGCAGACATTCACAGCCGAACAAAGAAATACAATAGAATCAATGAAAAACTACAACCAGTTGTTAAATACTGTTGATAAAAATTGCTTGCACTGCATATCTCCCTCTGTGCTACTCTCACTTGCCAAAGCGAACAGCAAAACAATAGTGAACTTTAATCAACAAAGTGACATGTATATGAAGGAAACGCTTATATTCAAAGTTTGAAGTGAATTTTGTTATCAAAGTACATTTATGTCACTATATAAAATCATGAGATTTATTGTCCTGCGGGCATACTCAACAAATCTATTGAATAGTAACTTTAACAGGATCAATGAAAGATCATCCAGAGAGCAGAAGACAACTAACGGTGCAAATGAAAAGATAAATAAATAGCAATAAATAAAGCCCTTAAAGTGAGATCATAATGATAAATAAATAAGCAATAAACATTGTGAACATGAGATGATGAGTCCTTGGAATTGAGGGCATTGGTTGTAGGAACTTTTCAATAGTCATAGTCATACTTTATTGATCCCGAGGGAAATTGGGTTTCGTTACAGTTGCACCAACTAAGAATAGAGTATAAATATAGCAATATAAAACCATAAATAATTAAATAGTAATATGTAAATTATGAAATAAGTCCAGGACCAGCCTATTGGCTCAGGGTGTCTGAGGAGGAGTTGTAAAGTTTGATGGCCACAGGCAGGAATGACTTCCTATGACGCTCAGTGCTGCATCTCGGTGGAATGAGTCTCTGGCTGAATGTACTCCTGTGCCCACCCAGTACATTATGTAGTGGATGGGAGACATTGTCCAAGATGGCATGCAACTTGGACAGCATCCTCTTTTCAGACACCACCGTGAGAGAGTCCAGTTCCATCCCCACAACATCACTGGCCTTACGAATGAGTTTGTTGATGATGAGGCAAGTGAGTGTAGTTATCCTCTTTTGTTCAAGAGCCTGATGGTTGAGGGGTGGTAACTGTTCTTGACCCTGGTGATGTGAGTCCTGAGGCTCTTGTACCTTCTACCTGATGGTATCAGCAAAAAGAGAGCATGACCTGGGTGGTGGGGATCACTGATGATGGATGCTGCTTTCCTATGGCAGTGTTTCATGTAGATGTGCTCAATGATAGGGAGGGCTTTACCTGTGATGTACTGAGTTGAATCCACTAATTTTTGTAGGATTTTCTGTTCAAAGGCATTGGTGTTTCCATACCAGGGTGTGATGCAACCAGTCAATACACTCTCCACTGCACATCTATAAACATTTGACAAAGCTTTTGATGTCATGCTGAACCTCTGCAAAGTCCTAAGGAAGTAGAGGTGCTGCTGTGCTTTCTTTGTAATTGAACTTAGGTACTGTGTCCAGGACAGATCTTCTGAAATAGAAACACCCAAGAATTTAAAGTTGCTGACCCTCACCACCTCTGATCCTCTGATGAGGACTGGCTCACGAACCTCTGATTTCCCTCACCTGAAGTCTATAATCAGATCCTTTGTCTTGCTGACATTGAGTAAGAGGTTGTTGTTATGACACCACTCAGCCAGATTTTCAATTTCTCTCTGTATGCTGATTCATCACCACCCTTGATTTGGCCAATGACAGTAGTGTCGTTTGCAAACTTGAATATGGCATCAGAGCTGTTCCGAACCAGAACAGTCATAAGTATAAAGTGAGTAGAGCAGGAGGCGAAACACATGGCCTTGTGGTGTACCTGTGCTGATGGAGATTGTGGAGGAGATGTCATTGCCAATCTGAGCGGACTGGGGTCTGCAAATGAGGAAATCGAGGATCCATCTGCATGAGGGGGTATTGAGACCAAGGTCTTGGAGCTCATTGATTAGTTTTAGTAAAAGGCATCTTATTTTTATATTATATAAATTGCAGATCTTCAATTATAAAAATGGGAGATATCTGGAGTAATATGGAACTAATGGAAAGATCTGCTAAAAGAGGAACCATCATCGATACGCCACTAAAATTGTCAAACATACCTTTTGGAGTTGAGCATGATGTTTACAGGTTAGATTTCATTAGGTTACAAAACTCATTAATGTCTTGGACTTTCATTCTAGAGACAGTCTGACATTCCAGTATAGTATTGATGGAATAGTTAGGATTGCACGAGATGTTAAATGAGTTTCCACCCGTTCTCCTGCTCTAGCTTCCCAAAGGTACATTGTGACCAGTGTGGTGGGCTGAGCAAACTTCATCTATAGTACAATGAGTATAGGATTCTGACAATTTGAAGGAGGCATGGTAAGTTGGCTGACATCCTCATAAACATCACCAGATCAGATTACCTGCTCAGTATCATGTTGTTGTTTTGTTAGAGGCTGCTGTGTGTAAATTATTTGCTGGGATTTCTGATTCAAAAGAGCCTCGCTGACTTCAGATTGCTTCTGATGTTATGATAGGTGCTATATACATTTTCTGTTAAAGCACCTATCTGATACTGTTAATGGTACCTGGCCTGAGGGTGTCCAAAACTTCCTGTTTTTGTTTCAGATTTGTAGCATCTGCATTTTTAATATTTTTCATTTCCTCGATGAATGTATATTTGGCTTTCTACCAATTGTCTAGTTTGTAGACATTTGCTGTATGCTGCTTTGTTGGGCCTTGCTTTCGTCAGGCCACCCCTCTATGAACACAGAGTGATGTCTCTAAAAAGAAAACACAATCTTAGGAATACTTCAGCACTCTATATATCTTGAAAGTCCAACTATTTTTCCTGATACCTATCCAGACTCATAACCCGTTGTCAAAACTTGCCCAAATGTCTCTAAGTTCTAATATTGGCAGCCCTCCTCATCATTCCTCACAGAAAACAACCTATTTCCTGTAGCCTAGTAATTTTTCATTTGATTTCTCCAGACATATTTATTCATTCAACCCATGCCTTTGAGATGCATTATATTACTTTATATTGTAATATTATTATTACATTGAAAATGATTTGTGATGGAGATGATTGATTATTTGACCTTATTGTCATTGTTTACATTTGAACAAAAGTACAAAAGCTGAATCAACATAAAAATGCAGGAGAAATTCAGTCTGCAGTCTCTCGTGTATCTAAGAAATCTGCAATTTGCCCAGCAATTCTTCCATCATAGCACCTTCCTCACAACTAACCACAGGAGGGATTTCATACCGAATCTGAGAGTAATTGTTTGCCTCAGTGTAAACCTCTTATATAGTTCCTCAGCAGACATTTCACTCTACTTATTTCCAAGTTTATCCTCCCTTCTGGGGGGTGGGGGTGGAGGGAATGTGGTTATCCCAGTACCTGTCGGGCTTTCATTGGGGAAATACACAGAATATGCAGAAAACTCATGGGATGGACTAAAATGTTAAGGCATAAATTCAATAGGAAATTAATAATTAAAAAAACAATATTACAAGGAACTATCATAAGGTTGGAGAAGCAACACTGTTGTAGCGTGGATGAAATTACCAGAGAGACAGAGTCACTGGTAGATACAAAGCAGCTTCTTTATCCAACACAACAAGGTACAGCAGGCATCTTACGGATGGAGATGCTTTCCGCAGAAAGGTCTGTTAGCTCAATGTGGGCTCGATATTTGTATGCTAAACCCAAAGGCAATCGCTACTTAAAAAGTTACAGACAATGCATAGACAATGCTTCCCTTTGAAGTTACATACAAAATATCACACCATCCTTTCCTTCCAACGCCAACATGTCATGTGTTGGTATCCACAGCCTTCAGTTCAATCCGCAATACATTTATTTGGCATTTTACGCGCTAACATAGAAGACAATTAATATTTATAACGTATAGATAATACTGTCTTCGAAACTACAGCATCAGGCACCAGAAGCATCTTTTAGGAAGCCCATTGTGGTGGACTCAATCCACAGTCCTTTGTCAAACAGTTAAAATAGAAGTCTGTGGCCAAAGTCATTTAAGTGTTAACAAATCATCTATCCCAAAAACTCACTCTAACAAACACTACTGGATAGTGTCCACCTGTCAGCAGGAACATCGATTTCTGTAACATCTGGTAATTTCTCCGCCCTCTCTGTTTTCTTTTTTTCCATTCCTCATTTTGGCAACCCACTTACCTCTTCTCTTCTCCTCACATGCCTATCACCTCCCTCTGGTGCCCCTGTTCCTTCCCTTTCTCCCATGGTGCACTTTCCCCTCCTGTTAGATTCCTTCTTCTTCAACCCTTTAGTTCTTGTACCTACCACCCCCCACCCCTCACCCACATACCTTCTCCCTGATGTTACCTATCACCTGCCAGCCTGTACTCCTTCCCCTCCCCTCCCCTTCTTATTCTGGCTTCTGCCCCCTTCCTTTCCAGCCCTGACGAAGGGTCTCGGCCTAAAATGGTAACTGCTTATTTAGTTAATGTTTTGATATACCAACCATCCAAAAGAGCCACGTTGAACATTACAGAATGTTCCAAGCACTGTGGGCCTGATATGGGCACAGGTCCCCAATTTCTTTCAGCCCTTGATTTATGTCCACCAAATGCAGTAGGTTACGATAAGGATGGATTTTTTTTTTTACTAGTATTATGTTATAGACTTTAAAGACACTTACTTAAATTGTTCAAAGCAAAATTCAATCTAGGTTTTAGTGATGAGAAATAAATCAAAGAGTGCTGCAAAATAATTTGCCATTTCACAGCAGAGATTTGGGGACCTTTTGGGATTAAAGCATCAGGCCTAAACTGAGGCAAATGCAAGAGCCTTTGCATGGTAGCAGAAGTGTATTAATGAGACATGGGGCATGATTTGAGGAAGGTGAAACTGCTGAAGACATTCATGTGCAGCATGTTTCAGTGTAAAACTAGCGTGAATCAGATATCCTGAAAATTGTTTGGGGAAAAATATGTCTTATGTTTACACCCAGGCCTATTTGCACTGAGACTCTTCTTCAGGAGTACCAAAGAAGGGTCTCAGCCTGAAATGTCAACTGTTTATTCCTCTCCATAGATGCTGTTTGACTTGCTCAGTTCCTCCAGCATTTTCTGTGTATTGCTCTGGATTTCTGGCATCTGCAGAATTTCTTGTGTTCATATATGCACCGATCATTTACAAGAAGTTCAAACTGATATTGAAAACTAAAAGCCTGCAGATGCAGGAAACCTTAATTCGGATTGGATAATGCTGGAAATGATCAACAATTCAGGCAGGATGTGGAGTGAGAAACAGTGTTAACGTTTCAGGTTCATTGCTGATCATTGGAGCGCCCTGATGAAAGATTACCAACCTAAAATCTGTGCTCTACACCTTTTTCCGAAGACGCTGCCTGGCCTGCTGCTACTACTACCACGTTGACTCAGGCCTAGGGGACCGGCGTCAGGCACGATAACAGACTCTCCACTTCTCCCTCTCCCTCATCAGTGTGTTCAGTTCACCTACATTAGCCGTGCCGCTGTCTTCTAGGAGCATGTTGCCCATAGTCTTGGGAGGGCACCCAGGGTTCATCCTCCCGTGCTTGGGCTCCCATATGATGACCAGGCTGGCAGGTAGCTCGGGGTGGCGTAGACAGTGCCCCGCTAGTTGCAGTCTTCTCGCCTCAATTTTAGTAGAGAGCATCGGTAGGTCGTCATAGAGCTCGACGTCCATCATGTGCTGTTGCTAACTCACGTCAAGAGCCATCCGGAGCACTCGTGTAGAGCAGCGGTCCTCAACCACCGGGCCGCAAAACATGCGCTACCGGGCCGCGAGGAAACGATATGATTTGGCGATATGAGTCAGCTGCACCTTTCCTCATTCCCTGTCACGCCTACTGTTGAGCTTGAACGCTGCAACGTCATTACCCGCGTGTCATCTGTGTCAGCACGGGAAGGAGATCAACTCCTCGAGCTTGCAAATGACGGTGGGCTGAAAAGTATGTTTGACATAACATCTCTGTCGGCGTTCTGGATCAAAGTCAAGGCTAAATATCCTGAGATAGCCATGAAAGCACTGAAAACGTTGCTTCCATTTCTAACATATCTCTGCTAAATTACGAAAACTACATTGTGGAATAGACTGGACATAAGGAACCTCCGGTCGAGTATCGCTGTCTCCCATCACCCCTCGACAGGACCATCTTGTTGCAGGAAACAAGCCCAGGGCTCCCACTGATTCAGCGATATTGGTGTGTTGCAATGATTTTATATGTTCATACGAGGAAAATATGTGCTGTGTGTTTAATATCCAAACGTTACTTAAAATATTATGATGCTATTGACTTATAAGTGACTTATATAACCATATAACAATTACAGCACGGAAACAGGCGATCTCGGCCCTTCCAGTCCGTGCCGAACGCTACTCTCGCCTAGTCCCACCGACCTGCACTCAGCCCATAACCCTCTATTTCTTTCCTGTCCATATACCCATCCAATTTTTCTTTGAATGATAATATCGAACCTGCCTCTACCACTTCTACTGGAAGTTCGTTCAACACTTACTTCAAGTTCCCCGTCCTCCCCTGATAATTGACTTATCACTATATTCATGCGAGGAAAATATGTGCTGTGCGTTTAATATTAAATTCGTTAGATAAATCCTTTTAGAAATGAAATTGAGTGTATTAACCACTTATCACCTATATTCCGGTCGTGATTAACAACCGCCCACCCCCCCCCGAACAGAATTGCCAAAAACGATTTGTAGGGAAAAAATCGGCACATACACGCATGTGCACTGGTGCCTGCACAAGGCTTCATGGTCATTGTAGTCTTTCTCTGGGTAAACACAACGTATTTGATTGCTACTCTTGTCCGTTGGCAACCCTACCCACCCCCCACCCCCCCCCGAGTTGGCCAGTCCGCAAGAATATTATCAATAATAAACCGGTCCGCGTTGCAAAAAAGGTTGGGGACCCCTGGTGTATAGCAACCATCTAGAGACTTTCACATCGTCTTGGTGAGTGTCCACATCTCACATCCGTACTTGAGAATGGACTCTATGACTGCTATGAAAATCCTCTTTTTAAGCCCTCTGGTCAGGTTCGACTTCCAGATTTCCTTCATGTCGTTCATAGCCCTCCACGCCAAAGCCTTCCGTATCAACACCTTCCGTATGTCCTTCTCCGAACTCATCATTCTTGACCCGAGGTACTTGTTTCATAATGGTATCATTCTCTATGGTCTTGAGAGTACCTTCGTCGCAGTTAAGCACTAAGTATTCCCAATTTTCTTGATTTTAAGTTAAGACGATAGATCAATCATTAATTTTAAACATTTTATTTTCCAGAGATCATTGTGGTCATCAAAACATCATGGGGCCTTTACAATTTCCAGATATTCAAGCTAATGAGACAACTGAGATGTCAAGGATGGCTAGTCAGTCACTGTGTACCACCTTTCACATGTGCAGGTCTTCAGTGGTGTTACTTATCTTCATAAGAGCTTCTTTTAAAAAATTTATGTTGAACGAAGAAAGATTAATATTAATAGAACTCTTTTCACAGCTCAGATTAAGTAACAGAGCTTCATAGTAAATGAAATAATTTTGAAGTATAGTTTCTGTAAGAATGAATAAAATTGGGCAGTTAATTTGTACATTATATGGTCCTGCAAATATAATTGGGATATTTGTTTTTTTTATTGAAATGTTGTACTTGGGATATGTTGAGGCTCAAGTGTGTGGACTACGATGGGATCCACAATTCCTACAGGACTGCTTTGAATCGGTGGACTGGACTGTATTCAGGGATTCATCTTCGAACCTGGATGAGTATACTGCAGTTGTTACCGACTTCATGAAAACCTGCGTGGATGAGTGTGGGCCTACAACGACTTACTGTACTGGACCGCGTTACGGAACTGGAGCTGCAGCTCGATGACCTTCGTCTGTTCAGGGAGAGTGAGGAGGTGATAGAGAGGAGCTGCAGGCAGGTGGTCACGCCGGGGCCACGGGAGGCAGACAAGTGGGTCACGGTTAGGAGGGGGAAGGGGAAAGGTCAGGTAATAGGGAGTACCCCGGTGGCTGTGCCCCTTAACAACAGGTACTCCTGTTTGAGTACTGTTGGGGGGGACAGCTTACCCGGGGGAAGCGACAGTGGCCGTGCCTCCGGCACAGAGTCCGGCCCTGTAGCTCAGAAGGGTAGGGCAAGGAAGAGGAGGGCAGTTGTGATAGGGGACTCGATAGTAAGGGGGTCAGATAGGCGATTCTGTGGACGCAGTCCAGAGACCCGGATGGTAGTTTGCCTCCCTGGTGCCAGGGTCCGGGATATTTCTGATCGTGTCCAAGATATCCTGAAGTGGGAGGGTGAGGAGCCAGAGGTCATGGTACATATAGGTACCAATGACATAGGTAGGAAAAGGGATGAGGTCCTGAAAGGAGAATATAGGGAGCTAGGAAGGGAGTTGAGAAAAAGGACCGCAAAGGTAGTAATCTCGGGATTACTGCCTGTGCCACGCGACAGTGAGAGTAGGAATGCGATGAGGTGGAGGATAAATGCGTGGCTGAGGGATTGGAGCAGGGGGCAGGGATTCAAGTTTTTGGATCATTGGGACCTCTTTTGGCACAGGCGTGACCTGTACAAAAAGGACGGGTTACACTTGAACCCTAGGGGGACCAATATCCTGGCAGGGAGATTAGCGAGGGCTACTGAGGTGACTTTAAACTAGAATGGTTGGGGGGTGGGAATCAAATTAAAGAGGCTAGGCGTGAGGAGGTTAGTTCACAACAGGGGGATGGGAACCAGTGCAGAGAGACAGAGGGGTGTAAAGTGAGGGTAGAAACTAAAAGTACTATGGAGAAAAGTAAAAGTGGCAGGCCGACAAATCCAGGGCAAGCATTAAAAAGGGCCACTTTTCAGCATAATTGTATAAGGGCTAAGAGAGTTGTAAAAGAGCGCCTGAAGGCTTTGTGTGTCAATGCAAGGAGCATTCATAATAAGGTGGATGAATTGAAAGTGCAGATTGTTATTAATGATTATGATATAGTTGGGATCACAGAGACATGGCTCCAGGGTGACCAGGGATGGGAGCTCAACGTTCAGGGATATTCAATATTCAGGAGGGATAGACATGAAGGAAGGGGAGGTGGGGTGGTGTTGCTGGTTAAAGAAGAGATTAACGCAATAGAAAGGAAGGACATAAGCCGGGAAGATGTGGAATCGATATGGGTAGAGCTGCGTAACAGTAAGAGGCAGAAAACGCTGGTGGGAGTTGTGTACAGGCCACCTAACAGTAGTAGTGAGGTCGGAGATGGTATTAAACAGGAAATTAGAAATGTGTGCAATAAAGGAACAGCAGTTATAATGGGTGACTTCAATCTACATGTAGATTGGGTGAACCAAATTGGTAAAGGTGCTGAGGAAGAAGATTTCTTGGAATGTATGCAGGATGGTTTTTTGAACCAACATGTCGAGGAACCAACTAGAGAGCAGGCTATTCTGGACTGGGTTTTGAGCAATGAGGAAGGGTTAATTAGCAATCTTGTCGTGAGAGGCCCCTTGGGTAAGAGTGACCATAATATGGTGGAATTCTTCATTAAGATGGAGAGTGACATAGTTAATTCAGAAACAAAGGTTCTGAACTTAAAGAGGGGTAACTTTGAAGGTATGAGACGTGAGTTAGCTAAGATAGACTGGCAAATGACACTTAAAGGATTGACGGTGGATATGCAATGGCAAGCATTTAAGGATTGCATGGATGAACTACAACAATTGTTCATCCCAGTTTGGCAAAAGAATAAATCAAGGAAGGTAGTGCACCCGTGGCTGACAAGAGAAATTAGGGACAGTATCAATTCCAAAGAAGAAGCATACAAATTAGCCAGAAAAAGTGGCTCACCTGAGGACTGGGAGAAATTCAGAGTTCAGCAGAGGAGGGCAAAGGGCTTAATTAGGAAGGGGAAAAAAGATTATGGGAGAAAACTGGCAGGGAACATAAAAACTGACTGTAAAAGCTTTTATAGATATGTAAAAAGGAAAAGACTGGTAAAGACAAATGTAGGTCCCCTGCAGACAGAAACAGGTGAATTGATTATGGGGAGCAAGGACATGGCAGACCAATTGAATAATTACTTTGGTTCTGTCTTCACTAAGGAGGACATAAATAATCTTCCAGAAATAGTAGGGGACAGAGGGTCCAGTGAGATGGAGGAACTGAGCGAAATACATGTTAGTAGGGAAGTGGTGTTAGGTAAATTGAAGGGATTGAAGGCAGATAAATCCCCAGGGCCAGATGGTCTGCATCCTAGAGTGCTTAAGGAAGTAGCCCAAGAAATAGTGGATGCATTAGTGATAATTTTTCAAAACTTGTTAGATTCTGGACTAGTCCCTGAGGATTGGAGGATGGCTAATGTAACTCCACTTTTTAAAAAAGGAGGGAGAGAGAAACCGGGGAATTATAGACCGGTTAGCCTAACGTCGGTGGTGGGGAATCTGCTGGAGTCAGTTATCAAGGATGTGATAACAGCACATTTGGAAAGTGGTGAAATGATTGGACAAAGTCAACATGGATTTGTGAAAGGAAAATCATGTCTGACGAATCTCATAGAATTTTTTGAGGATGTAACTAGTAGAGTGGATAGGGGAGAACCAGTGGATGTGGTATATTTGGATTTTCAGAAGGGTTTTGACAAGGTCCCACACAGGAGATTAGTGTGCAAACTTAAAGCACACGGTATTGGGGGTAAGGTATTGGTGTGGGTGGAGAGTTGGTTAGCAGACAGGAAGCAAAGAGTGGGAATAAACGGGACCTTTTCAGAATGGCAGGCGGTGACTAGTGGGGTACCGCAAGGCTCAGTGCTGGGACCCCAGTTGTTTACAATATATATTAATGACTTGGATGAGGGAATTAAATGCAACATCTCCAAGTCTGCGGATGACACGAAGCTGGGTGGCAGTATTAGCTGTGAGGAGGATGCTAAGAGGATGCAGGGTGACTTGGATAGGTTGGGTGAGTGGGCAAATTCATGGCAGATGCAATTTAATGTGGATAAATGTGAAGTTATCCAGTTTGGTGGCAAAAATAGGAAAACAGATTATTATCTGAATGGTGGCCGATTAGGAAAAGGGGAGGTGCAACGAGACCTGGGTGTCATTATTCACCAGTCATTGAAAGTGGGCATGCAGGTACAGCAGGCGGTGAAAAAGGCGAATGGTATGCTGGCATTCATAGCAAGAGGATTCGAGTACAGGAGCAGGGAGGTACTACTGCAGTTGTACAAGGCCTTGGTGAGACCACACCTGGAGTATTGTGTGCAGTTTTGGTCCCCTAATCTGAGGAAAGACATCCTTGCCATAGAGGGAGTACAAAGAAGGTTCACCAGATTGATTCCTGGGATGGCAGGACTTTCATATGAAGAAAGACTGGATGAACTGGGCTTGTACTCGTTGGAATTTAGAAGATTGAGGGGGGATCTGATTGAAACGTATAAGATCCTAAAGGGATTGGACAGGCTAGATGTAGGAAGATTGTTCCCGATGTTGGGGAAGTCCAGAACGAGGGGTCACAGTTTGAGGATAGAGGGGAAGCCTTTTAGGACCGAGATTAGGAAAAACTTCTTCACACAGAGAGTGGTGAATCTGTGGAATTCTCTGCCACAGGAAACAGTTGAGGCCAGTTCATTGGCTATATTTAAGAGGGAGTTAGATATGGCCCTTGTGGCTACGGGGGTCAGGGGGTATGGAGGGAAGGCTGGGGCGGTGTTCTGAGTTGGATGATCAGCCATGATCATAATAAATGGCGGTGCAGGCTCGAAGGGCCGAATGGCCTACTCCTGCACCTGTGTTTCTATGTTTCTATGTTTCTATTCCCAAACCAAAAGCCGTGGATGAACCAGGAGGTACGTCATCTGCTGAAGGCCAGATCTGTGGCATTCAAGTCTGGCAACCCAGGCCTGTACCAGAAAACCAGGTATGATTTGCGGAGGGGTATTTCAAGGGCCAAGAGACAATTTCGAACGAGGTTGGAGGTGACATCGGATGCACGGCAACTCTGGCAGGGTCTGCAAGACATTACTTTCTACAAAGCGAAACCCAATAGCATGAATGGCAGCGATGCTTCACTACCAGATGAACTCAATGCCTTCTATGCACGCTTTGAAAGGGAGAATACAACTACAGCTGTGAAGATCCCTGCTGCACCTGATGACCCTGTGATCTCTGTCTCAGAGGCCGATGTCAGACTGTCTTTAAAGAAAGTGAATCCTTGGAAGGCAGAAGGTCCCAATGGAATACCTGGTAAGGCTCTGAAAACCTGTGCCAACCAATTATTGGGAGTATTCAAGGACATTTTCAACCTCTCACTGCTACGGGCAGAAGTTCCCACTTGCTTCAAAAAGGCAACAATTATACCAGTGCCTAAGAAGAATAATGTGGACAGCCTTAATGACTATCACCCGGTAGCACTCACATCGACAGTGATGAAATGCTTTGAAAGGTTGGTTATGTCTAGACTGAACTTTTGCCTCAGCCAGGACCTGGACCCACTGCAATTTGCCTATCGCCACAAGAGGTCAATGGCAGACGCGATCTCAATGGCTCTCCACACGGCTTTAGACCACCTGGAGAACACAAACACCTATGTCAGGATGCTGTTCATCGACTATAGCTCAGCATTTAATACCATCATTCCCACAATCCTGATTGAGAAGTTGCAGAACCTGGGCCTCTGTACCTCCTTCTGCAATTGCATACTCAACTTCCTAACCACAAGACCACAGTCTGTGAGGATTGGTGATAACGTATCCTCCTTGCTGACGGTCAACACTGGCGCACCTCAGGGGTGTGTGCTTAGCCCACTGCTCTACTCTCTGTATATACATGACTGTGTGGCTAGGCATAGCTCAAATACCATCTACAAATTTGCTGATGATACAACCATTGTTGGTAGAATCTCAGGTGGAGATGAGAGGGTGTACAGGAGAAAGATATGCCAACTAGTGCCACAGCAACAACCTGGCATTCAATGTCAGTAAGACAAAAGAGCTGATTGTGGACTTCAGGAAGGGTAAGATGAAGGAACACATACCAATCCTCACAGAGGGATCAGGAGTGGAGAGAGTGAGCAGCTTCAAGTTTCTGGGTGTCAAGATCTCTGAGGATCTAAGCAGGTCCCAACATATCGATGTAGTTATAAAGAAGGCAAGACAGCGACTATACTTCATTAGGAGTTTGAAGAGATTTGATATGTCAACAAATACACTGAAAAACTTCTATCGATGTACCGTGGAGAGCATTCTGACAGTCTGCCTCACTGTCTAGTATGGAGAGGCTACTGCACAGGGCCGAAAGAAGCTGCAGATGTTTGTAAAACTAATCAGCCTAGTCTTGGGTACTAGCCTACAAAGTACCCAGGACATCTTTAGGGAGCGCTGTCTGAGAAAGGCAGCGTCCATTATTAAAGACCTCCAGCATCCAGGGCATGCCCCTTTTCTCACTGTTACCATCAGGTAGGAGGTACAGAAGCCTGAAGGCACACACTCAGTGATTCAGGAACAGCTTCTTCCCCTCTGCCACCTGATTCCTAAATGGACATTGAAGCTTTGGACACTACCTCACTTTTTTTAATATACAATATTTCTGTTTTTGCACATTCTTTTAAATCGATTCAATATACGTCATTGATTTACTTGTTTTTTTATTATTATGTTTTATTTTATTTGTTATTATTTTTTTCTCTCTGTTGGATTATGTATTGCATTGAACTGCTGCTGCTAAGTTAGATTTCATGTCACATGCTGGTGATAATAAACCTGATTCTGATTCTGAGTATAAGACTCACAAGCCAGAGTGCCGGCCACTATGTCACAGCTGGAATATGGATTGAATATTTTTGCGTTGACAGGTTAGGATATGCTGACAGTGAGATAAAACAAAGAGAGAAAGCATAGCTCATTTATTTATTATTTATTAAAATATGTGTGCCACTGGAAAGGCAATTCAGTTGGCAAACACTCAGCCCTTCAAGATGATACATGATCTTGAGAAAATAAAATGAATTAATATGTAGAACTTCCTAGCAGTCAATCAACATTCCTTTTCTCCCTTCCTCAGAACCAAACAATATTTGCAGAGACTGCAAATTATGAATTGCAGAAGCTGAGTTTGTTGTCAGAGATGGATAACAATGATGAGTATGCATTTGTTCTCTAGAAACAGAGTAGTTGTCACATGATGCAAAAGTCCATGGCCAGGTGCACAGAAACATTTGGTTTGCACCAACCTATCTCTTCATGTCCAAGGTTTTGGATCACAAAGGAATATTGTAAGTAACTCTACCGTGTGGCAGTATTGAATTAAGTGTGGCCATGCTGCTGGTCAAGTAGAAATGCTAAACATGAGAGAGAATATTATTAACCCAAAAAAAGTTGAAGAATAGTAAAAACATTAAAAAAAGAAATTAAAATCACATATTAGGGAAATTAAGGAAAGAAGTTTGGAAGAAATGGGATCACCATAAAATAGCTGTCTGGAGTGATAATTTACAATTGATAGTTGGTTTTGATCATTCCTTGGCGATGATGCTGAAAAACGTGGTTAAACACGAACAAACCTGATATCTGTAATCATTCAGGTTTAGAATCTAACAGGTAGAATAATAGTGCAGAATATTTCTGCTCTGAATGAGGGTAGTGCAGGTAGGTCAGTTATCTGTTAGTGGTATTGCTCAAGCTTCTACAAGTAAATGCAGTGCGTTGAGGAATTTGAAGGACAAGAAGAGCCAACCATATTATGTGGGGCTGTACTCAAGTATGGGGCAGCAGGTTCTTTAGTCTGAATGATATTAGAGATGGCTTTATTTAGTAACATGTATCTGATGGTTTAATGATAGGGTTTGAGTTGGCATTGCTTGAGATGTTAGTCCATTATTGTAACTACTGAATGGACATACCTCTTTAAAGGGAACCTAAGAATGAAACCTCTTTGCTCAGAGGGTGGTGAGGGTGTGGAATGAGCTGTCAGTGTTAATGATGAATGCTGGTTCAATTTCAACATTTAAGTGAAGTTTGGATAGGCACATGAATGGGAGGGGTATGGACGGCTATGTTCCAGGTGTGCTTCGATGAAACTAGGCAAAATAACAATTAGGTACGGGCTAGATTGGCCAAGGGACCTGCTTCTGTGCTGGAGTGCTCGATGACTCTATGAACTAATGTTAGTTTCCAGTCCACCTTCTGCCTACCTCCTTTCACCTTTAACTTACGACCTTCTAGTCTCACCCAACCTCAGGGGCAAAAGCTTTCTTGTGTTTACCCTATCTGTACTCCTCATAATTTTGAATATTTACAAATGTGTATTTATCTGGTTGTGAGTGGTTGCATTTGTACATATTGGCAATATGAACCCAGTAACAGGCTGAGATGCTTTCTTTTGAGAAGAAACACACTCTAAAGCCAGTTAAATATTTGAGCAGAAGCTGCATTTCTGGATAGCAGGTTTTGCCCTATGAGGAGAGATTGGGCAAGGTTGGCAACTATATGGTGGTGTTTAGAAGCACTTCTGGCATTCTTAATAACGTATAGAAGATTCTGAGTGCCAGTAGCGTGTACTGTTTACTTTTTCACTCATGTCATAAATGCACCTTATTATTTGTTAATTTATTTGTGATTATACAATGGATTCTGGTTAATTGGGCCATCAGTTAATTGGGACAGACACTTATCTGGAACAACTCCTACAAAACAAAAAATAATCGAGAAAATAGCTGGGATTCCCCTCATTTATTTGGGACACTATGCTGATTAATTGGGGCAGGAGACTGTTGCTGAACAGATTCTAAATAACGTTAGATGAATGCACTTGTGTGGCTCTTAGACACTACATTATGCTTAGAGCAAACAGTTTTTAATTAGTGTCAGTTGCATGTGTTTGTTTTCAAAACGCAATGATTTTTGTCACTGATAGTTGGTGAGAAATAAGCAGCAAAACAATTCCGAACTGTTTTGCTCGCTGCAGTTTCAAGAATTCAGGTTTGGAGATGCCAGAAATAGCCATGAGTGAAAATGAAATGATTTCACAATTTCAAGTTAGAAACTACAAAGAACTTGAAGGTATTGAGAATCAGCTTCAATATTACAGTGAAAATGAAGATTTGGAGGATGCAATCATCGACAGCGTTGTATGAAGGCAGTCCATTATTTGCACTAGATGTCTGTGCTGATTTTGTTCATTTATATTCAAAAGGAACTCAACGCAGATAAATTCCTCCGTTGATAACTATTAGGAACTAGTACCCAGCTTTATAATACTGCTGTAATATTGGTAGTGTTCTAATTTGTTCGGTATTCATTTAAATACATAATTTTTTACTCAGTTTGTCTTTTTATACATACCTTTTTAACTATTTCCATGAAACTTTGACTAATTGGGATAGCCACTTATTTGGGCTAAAATGTACTGGTCCCAATGTGTTCCAATTAACTCGAATCCACTGTATTGCCTTTGGGTTGTATTAACCAGAAAGAACTACAATCAATGAACAGGAATGGAGGCAGCTATTTTGTGAGGCTGTCCTTGCAACAGCCATTTTGTGAATTGATGAACTGATTCTTGCTCTGGGATAATTTAATAAGAGCAATTGAATGTGGGCACAGGGGGTTTCTGCTAAACCTGAAATAAGAAGCAGTTTATTGTATAAAATGGCAGGTTTACAGGAAGTAATCTCATCATCTGGGCCCAGTCAGAGTTGAATAGTACAAAATAATTCACCCAAGGCATGAAGTTGAAGGCGAAGGTGAAGGCGAAGACCATAAACCAATACTGCTTGTAGTCCTGGGCTACATCCAATGAGAACTGACACAGATCAGTCAGATGACCTCTAGCAAACAAAACTGAAACATCAAAAATTGATCTGATAAGGGAAGAAATAAGAATGTAGAATTTTGGAAGCACAGGCAGCGACAACTGTCTGGATGTGGAGGACACATGGACATCACATCCAGACGACAAGAAACACCAGGCCAGCATAGACTCTTTCTCTAGGTATTACCTTTTCTATTCTTTGACTGTTCATGGAGGGTCAGGAAAATTTAGTGGGTGTGCACACAGGTATTCAGTTGTGAACTAAGCCAATAAAGGGACTTGCCAGTAAATACAGATTCTCTCTGTGCCTACTGATCATTATTACTAAGACCATAAGACCATAAAATATAGGAGCAAAATTAGATCTCAAAAAAGCGAAGGTGGGAGCCATTCACATATGTGGGGATTTCAAGCTGAGCATCAACCCGGTGCTGTGTACTGTGCAGTACCCCCTGCCATGAATAGAAGACATTACTGCATCTTTGGCAGGTGGGGAGAGGTTTTCAAAGATTAATTTATCAGAAGGCTATCTGTAAATGGAGATTGAGGAGTCAAGCAGGAAGTTCCTCACAATCAACACTCACAAAGGACTGTTCCCGTATAATTGTCTCATCTTTGGCATCACATCAGCTCCATCAATTTACCAAATAGCAATAGACCATGTGCTGCAAGTTATCCCAGGAACAAAATGTTACCTTGAAGACATCATTATGACTGGCAAGAATGATGAAGAGCACCTCCAGAACCTTGGTAAAGTGCTTATCAGGCTGAATGAGTATGGTCTGTGTGCAAAGAGAGAGAAATGTGAGTTTTTCAAGAATGAAATCTCATACTGTGGGCCTGTCATTGAAAAGCATGGCCTACATAAGTCACAAGAGAAGGGTGAAGCAGTGCTACAGGCAACCAAACTGGAAAATGTGTCACAACTCAGGTCATACTTGGGCCTTGTAAGCTACTACTACATTGATTTCTCCCAAACATTGCTACAGTGCTGCATCCATTGAATGCAATGTTGCAGACAGGAGCAAAGTGGGAATGGTCAGAAAGATGTGAAAGAGCATTCAAGGAAAGAAAGAGACTAATAATATCTGATGAACTACCCGCCCATTATGACACATCCCTGCCCATCAGACTGGCATGCAATGTGTCCCTTTATTTCATTGGAGCTGTTTTGTCACACACTATGAAAGATGGATCTGAACACCCAATTGCATTTGCTTCAAGATCACTGATGAATGCAGAACAAAACTACGCACAGATCGACCGAGAGGCCCTTCGTCTAGTACAGGGAATAAAGAAATTCCATCACTACCTCTACAGACAAAGGATTACACTAGTGACAGATTACCAACCCTTTGTGTCCATTGTCAGTCCCAGGAGGGGACCCGATTACAATGTTGGGCACTATTCCTAGGACCCAACTCTTATGATTTAGAGTTCAAAGGTACCAAACAACATAGCAATGCTAATGGCTTGTCATGTCTTCCACTACTGGCAACTGAATAAGGAAAGACTTTGTTCTGTGACCCAGCAGAAGTTTTCCACGCTGCATTGGTGGGCCAGTTGCCGGTAACAAATTCCAAAATGCAAAGGGAAACAAGGAATGACCCGACATTGTCAAAAGTCTCTGACATCACCATGACATCACAAGGATGGTCAGCTCATGGTAATCCTATGTTTCCAGAGTTCTCAGTGAGATGAGACCAACTGTCGGTTTGTCAAAGAATTTGATGTGTTGCGTGCGGTTCCCTCTAAACTGGGCACCAGAGTGTTCAAGAATCTGCATGAAGGAAATGTGGGTACAGTCAAGATGAAGAGTCTCACACGGAGCTATGTGTGGTGGTCAGGAATATATAGACAGATTGAAGACTTGACCAAAAGCTGTCCGGGATGCCAAAAAGTTCAAAATGCACCCCACAGGCACCATTACATCCGTGGGGCTGGCAGTCTTTACCATGGCAAAGAGTACATGATGACTTTGCTGGGCCATTCATGGACTCCATGTTTCTGATTGCTGTGAATGCTCATTCAAAGTGGTCAGAGGTTATACAAAAGAAGTCAACCACATCAGCAAAGACTGTCTCTGCTCTGAGGACTATCTTCACCAGAAATGGCTTTCCAGAACAAATTGTGAGCGACAACGGACCACATTACGCATCAGAAGAATTCCAACTGTTCATGAAGAAAAATGGAATCAGACATTTCAAGTCAGCACCTCGCCACCCAGCAATGAATAGGTTAGCTGAAAGGTTTATCCAAACCTTCAAGATGTCCATTAAAGATGTGGACAAGGAGGACATTTTTCTACAGTAGAAGGTGGACGACTTCCTTTTTATGTATTGGAACTCTGTTCATGCAACAACAAATCAAACACCTGCAATGGTGTTCATGAGCAGGGATCTGAGGTCACGCACAGACCTCCTGAAACCAGATCTATGGAGGGAAGTGCAGATTAAACTGTTCAGCCTGTTGCCAAGTGAAGCAGCAAGGAGCTTCGAGATTGGACAGGAAGTCCTAGTACATGATTACCGAGAAGACAAGTGGGCACCCAGTAGGGTGGCGACACTGATGTACACAGTGGATGGTGGAGATCAGACATGGAGATGTAATGTGGACCAGATACTGGATGCTCAAATGAAGAACACACCTGAGTCAACTGCATCCAACAAGAAGGACACATTACAGCTACTGGACTTACCTGTCAGTGATGATGTCAGTGACAACAATATTACACCAGAAACTGAGAATGTTGTCTTAGACAAGACACCCGCCAAACCCGATGCCACTCCAACGCCCAGAGGTGCTATCCTGAAAGAAACAGAGCACTACCCAAAAGATTGAATCTTTAGAACTGTGAAGTTAGTTATGGACTGTTATTGAGAAAGCATGTTCATTTGGAATATGGGTTTATGAAAGGGAATTTAAATGTTTTTTACATTTACAGCTTATGTTGCATTAATCCAAAGGGGAAGGAAGTGTAATGTATGGGTCTATTTCTTTTAGAGCAATGACCCCCCCCTCCCCTTAGCACTACGTATCGATCTGTTGCCTGTGCATGCGCTGCTGTCCGCATGTGCTCATCTCTCTCTCTTGCTACAATGTGAATATACCAGTTCAAGCCTTCTCCCATGTGCATGGTTTTATTTAATTGATATGCAGTTGTGCACAGACACAAAAAACACAATAATATTAACAAATAATAAAAAAAATATCTTGTCGATGTACAAGTTGACATAAAGTGCATTTATGAGATATAGTTCAATATACAACAGTATAATGCTACTGGTGCTGTCATCAATAATGTGTACCGGGTGGTAGCAGGGTGTTCTGAAGTCTCACAGCCTGGGGGGTGAAGCTGTTACCCAGCCTGACAGTCGTTGTTCTTATACTGTGGCACCTTTGCCTGACGGTAGGAGGTCGAAGAAATTATTGGATGGATACGATGGGTCCTTGACAATACTGAGAGCTCTATGAACGTCTGGTATATGTCCTGGGTGGTGGGGGGGTGGTGGTTGCAGAAGAGACCCCAATGATAATGCTTAATGTTCTAGGCTTTACTCTCCTGGGTGTTTTTTTTACCACTCTAAACTAATTTTTATCTTCACAGTGCCTGAATTGAAACCTTTAAGCTGTATCTGCTTGCAAAGACTGCCAATTACCTAGACTCAGCCTCAATTTAAGTGTTAAATTATGCTACTTGAGAAGGAGCAGATGTTGAACTGGAAGTTGACCAAATCCCAGGCCAATTTTTAATTCTGTTCTTCAAGAGCTGGATAGATTATAAGCTGTCACAGTCTGCAGCATCCCTGCTCACATTCAAAATCACAAACAGTGCAATTTATCAAACAAAGCTCCCGTTCTTTCTCTGTGAAGCAAATTGATGAAAATCAAACCTTTATGAAATAGTCCCATTTTGTCTTTGTCCAGCATGAGTATAGAACTGGTTTCCCCATGGCTTAGATAGGTTTAAGATTGCAGTCAGATTCAATGACTTCATAACCCCTGATATACAGACTAGGTTATAATCAGGATTGATGTGAAACTGGTGAGAAATTAAGGGGGACGTAGTGTTTAAGTTACAAGCACAGTTTAGCAACCCTTTTGCTGGTTTCTAACTGTCAATTGGACTAAGATTGTCTTCTATATTTAAGAATTTATGATAAATTATTAAGTTCCTATGAATGCAGTCTGCAAGTCAATGGCTTAATGATATTTATGCTATCCATTGGCTGACAGAAATAGTGAATGGTGGAAGATGAAATACAACAGAAAGCATTGTCAATGCACAGCAGGTCAGGCAGCATCTGTGCTCCGATGGAAGATAGTGACTGGAAATGTTAACTGTTTTCTCTCTATAGATGCTGCTTGGCCTGATGATTATATCGAGCATTTCCTATTTCCAATTACATGACACATAGCATAATTTAACCTCAATTTAAATGAGTTTATTGATGGATATGGGAAAACTATTCCTTCTGCTGTATGGGAAGGAGTGAGGCTTAAGTATAAAGCTGCAATCTTAAATAAATTCGGTCCTTTTATTTCTCTGTTCTACTGGGAACGCCAGCAAGAAAATGAATTTCAAGTTAGTAGATGGTGACATGTATGTGCTATCATAATAAATTTACTTTGAATTTTGAACTTTAGAGTATAGTCAGTATGGTGACAAGGAGTCAAATTCCATTCTCAAAATGCAGATGTCAAAATGCTCACTCCAAACTTGCATGGCTAAAGTCTTAGGCCACGATCTTCCTACAGTTCTTTGTTTTTTAACAGCTTCCAGGACCCATCCAATGAAACTCATTCCTTCTTCTCTGAGTTTCACTTGTAATTTCTGATAATCTGGCAAACCTAGAACGTGCTTTGGATTAATGGCTAATGATCAGGTAAATGGCTGTTCTCTCATGAACCATAAGAACAGAATTAGTCCATTGTGCCTGCTCCACCATTCCATCATGGCTGACGTATTATCTCTCTCAACCCCATTCTCCTGCCTTCTTCTCCCCATAACCTTTACCACCCTTACTAATCAAGAACCTATCAACCTTCACTCATGAAACGTTGATCCCATTTCCCCCTCCACAGATGCTGCCTAACTAGCTGACTATCCCCAGCTTTTTCTGATTTCCGTATGGGTCATATTAAATGCCAAAGTGGCCTCAGGGTATTGCATTGATCTATCCCTGCATCTGTTCCTTACATTCTTATCTTTTTTATTGTAGGATGTAGGTGAGACCCTATTGATTCTAGAAGGGAACTGTTGCAGTCTCTAGTGGAAAGAGACATCAGTAATTTGAAGAAAATATTCAGAAAAATGCATGTTGCACTGAACTATGTGGAAGACTATACTTTGATGCACTTAGCTATTCTCACTGGAGACCTGGAGTTTGTTTAGCTTGTAATGAAGTACAGAAGGCTTTGTAAATGCTCAAGCATCCAGAGGGGCTGCTAACCACACAAAATAGCTTTGTGGATCTGTGCATACTCTTAATCCAGGAGGGAGTGGACGTCAATCTAATGGATGAAGAGTGGGAATGGGACCCGCTGTCAGGGCTTCATGACTGGCTGCTTTTTGATATGCCAAGGACGCGGCCTGGAAGACTAGTGCACCTTCAGTTTGCTGGATTTTCGTGGCTCTGGAGACGGGCTGATTCAAGGCTGGTGCCCCTGACTGAGGCATCGTGGGAGAACACAAAATGTTGGGAGCTGTGTGTCCAGAGACCTGAGCCTTTCCGGGGCTGATTCTCTGGGTGCAGAGCTCGAAAAAAACAACTCAACAGATTTTTAACATCATAAGTCAGTGAGTTGTTTGTTATTTCTCCCTTCTCGCTGTGAAACTGGGACATCTCTTTTCCCCTCATTAGGGAGAGACAGAGCCTGTGGTATGTCAAATTACCGGGTGAACGAGTAGTCTTTGGGGTACTGCAAGTCTGTGTCTTTACTGATGCTTTGCTGCACGCTTGAGTGCTCGGTGAGGGGTGCTGATGCTTTTTTGCTGGTGTGGAAGGGGGATCGTTGCCTTGCAGCAGCTTGTGCATGGGAGGGGGGAACTGAGGGGAGGAGACTTTGGGGTTCTAACATTTAACTGCCATTCATTCTTTGGGGCACTCCTCTGTTATTGTGGATGCTCGCGAAGAAAAGGAATTTCAGATGTATATTGTTTACATTTCTCTGACATTAAATGTGCCTATTGAACCTATAAATGGACGACTTTGCAATTTGCCTCTCAAAATGGGGACGGCCACATTGCCTGATTGTTTTTGGACAAGGATGCCCACATCAATGTAAAAGAGGGTGATAGGTGAATGCTTCTCCATGTGGCATCTCAGAAAAGCCATGAGAATGTAATGTGCATGCTCTTCATTTGGTACGCCAATGTCAATTCACAGGACATGGACTGCCTCATGCCCCTCCACCGCGCCGCGTATTACGGTCACTGCGACATCACGAAGCTGCTGATTGGTCAAGGAGCTGATCTAAGTGAAGCACAGATTAGCTTCAAGCCACCACTGCATCTAGTATGTGAGGGGGGGTTTCTTCAGAGTGGCAAGGTTGCTGGTGAGCAGTGGATCTGATATCAATTGTCTAGACCACTCTCATTACACTCCTTTGCATTTGTCAGCACTGAATGGCCATACAGGTATCTGCAGGCATCTCCTGATGCATGGGGAGGCTGTCAATCAAATGTCCTGCTCCACCATCCCATCATGGCTGATTTATTATCTCTCTCAACCCCATTCTCCTGCCTTCTCCTGACAACAAGTCCAGTAAATCTTTCCGGTCAAGATGGCACCTGCGTACAACACTCCTTTGGTCGACATCTTCTGGATAGATCAAGAAACCATCTTTTTCACTTCTTTTATGTCCTTTACATTTGTTTCTCATCTTGGATGTGATTCTGGAACTGCTGGAGACCGTGTTTTGCCGTTTGTAGATCATTTGGGTGCGTCAGTGCTCCGTCTTCTCTGAGTGGATCCTGTGAGGCAGAGGAAGTGTGAATGAACCTCGTGGTGAGAAGGCCACAGGATGGGGCGCGAGCCAATGTTCAATCCAATTTCACCGATTAAAGCTCCCATTGTTCATTGATTAAAGCAATGAGGGTGATTGAAGCATCGAAGTGAGTGCGGAGGGTGAGCACCAGCTGCCTGTCTTTCGATCGCTCTGCTACGTTACCTGAGAGGAGAGGGCCTGCTGCTGTGGAGAGTGTTGCTCGGGCTTCTTCTGCATTTTGGATGTGGATTTGAACTACAACATTGTTTTTTTCAGTCTTATGGTTTTTATATTCTGTGTTTTTTCGCCCAATCTTCTCAGTTTCTTTTTGTGCATGGAGGGGGATTCGGGGGTCGTTGTGCCTGATCCATTCTGTTCATTTTTTTTATGCGGGGGAGGGACTTGGGGGTCGTTGTGCCTGATCCATTTTGCTCGGTTTTTGTGTGGGAGGAGAGATTTGGGTGTCGATATGCCTGATCCGTTTTTCTCGATTTTTGTGCGGGAGGAAGGACTTGGGGGTCGATGATTGCCCTGCCTTTCTTTTCTTTCTTGGTTTCATGGCTACCTGAAGAATTGAAGCATTTCAGAGTTGTATACTTTGATAATAAAATGATCCTTTGAACCTTTGAAGTCCTTACACAACTGGACACCACTACTTTGCTGCTTTGAAAGGTCAGATAATGACTGTATGACTTCTGATTGATAGCTTATCTGACCTGAATTTCAGTGGGGGCACTGAGTGGACACCTTTGCATCTGGCATCCTGCTACAACCAAGAGGAAGGTGTCACTGAGCTCCTGGAAAGACGTGCTGATCCTAATGCCACTAAAGAATCTGGATGGACACTGCTGCACCTTGCTGTCCAGAACAGCAGACTCCGCTGTCTTGTGCATTTGCCTGACCACAAAGCTAATATTAATGCTGTCAATCGAATTGGGTAGACATGGCTGCAAATGGCAGCTCTGAGTGGCTGTGTAAACATTGTCTGGATGCTGATTACTCACAGCACTGACCTGAAGGCTAGGGATGAGAATCAGAACACTCCCCCTCAGTTGGCTGTGAAATGTCAGAAACACAGGGTGGTCAGTGTGCCCACCGTTGTAAGCTCACACTCAGTTCGATGCTTCAATCACCCTCGATGCTTTAATCGCTGAACAATGGGAGCTTTAATCAGTGAAATGGGATTGAACATTGGCTTATTATTCAACTTCCTCCTTCTCACACAATCATTAAATCCACCCCCTGAATCTTCTGCTAGTCATCCATACTGAGGATAGTTTACAGTCGCCAGTTAACCTATAAAACATTACTCCTTTGGAATGTAGAAGAAAACTGGAGCACTGGGGTGGGTGCAGAATTGATGCAAATTTCATACAGAGAGCATCTGGGGTCAGAATCAAACCTGTGTCACTGGAGCTGTCCCACTTTCTGTTACAGTAACGGTTGGAGCAACTTTGTTCATAGGGCTTTGAAAATTCACCCTTTCTTAATCTTCAGAATCTCTGTGCTGCTGCACTCTATTCTCTCTCTGAACATCCTCTCTGGGCAGCACAGTGGCAAAGTTATACCTCAGCACCAGAGAGCTGGGTTTAGTCCTGACCTTGTCCACTGTCTGAGTGGAGTTTGCATGTTTTCCCTATGTTTCCTCTGAGTGCTCCAGTTTCTTCCAATATTCCAAAGGCATGCAGGTAGGTCGGTAAATTGCCCCTGGGTGTGGGTGAGGGGTGGGATTTAGAGTGAGTTGATGGTAATGTGAGGCCATGGAAGTATGGGATTGATGATCTGTGAGGTCTCATGGACTGAAGGGCCTGTTTCTGTATTGTACCTCTCTCTCACCTGATGACCATCACACAGTGTAAAGAAGGGATTTATCATTAAAATAGTTTCAGTTATTGGGTTGAGTTGTTCTCCGATCTTGGCAATTTACTCGCAAATGTTTCGTACCCATACAAGGAGACATCCAAGATCCATGTAAATTGCCAAGGTTGGAGAACAACTCAGCCCAACCATTGACCACTCAAGCTACACATTTTCTGAATTACTTCCAACAACTTCAATTATCTAGACACCTTTTGGGGCTGGGGATGATATAATTTAATAAAGTCAAATCTCCTCCTAAAATTGTACCTGCATTGATTATGTCATCATGCCTATTGTAACACATCTACTCTTTTCTGGCAGAATCAGCATTGACAAACTTAACTCACGTATTCTTACATTCACAAAGAACTCAACTAATTTCACTAGTATTTAGTAATTTATTTTGCCTTTCTGATAATGTCCCTCTTCTTATTTTACCTAGAATAACATTTAGTGCCTTTTTGGGTAGTGTAGGCATTCACAGAGGTGTTATCAAACAAGGCTTGACACTAAGTCTCATGTTGTAGCTTTTGGGGATTATTACTGAGAGAAGAGGTAGTGAAACAAGAAGAGTTAGAGAATGAATTCCAGGGTTGAGAGCGTCAGCAGCTAAATTTACAGCCATCACTCACAGAACAATACAAGTTAGTGATTGCCACTGGACTGGACCCAAAGTAATAACACAAGATTAATTTTTCACCTATGTATTCTTAGAATGTATGATTCAGCCAAGGATTTCCTTGTACAGTATGGTGCAAAAGTCTTCGGCACATGCATATAGCGAGGGTGCCTAAACATTTGTACAGTATTGTATTTGTCAATGTGGAGCGGAGAGCAAGTTTGTAAATCTGGTGGGAAGGAAGGATGTTGGGAATAGTGAGGGTGGAGTGCCACGGGAGGGGTGTGGGTTAGGTGGCAAAGAAGAAGTGCCAGGGCAGGGGGTAGGGGCTGGCGCAGGTGCAGGCACACCCAGCCCTGAGACACCAGGCAAGGTCATTTGATTCCATACAATTAGTTTATTGATCATTGCAGAATGCCTTTCTGGTGCCTCCCGCCTTCTCCCCTCTCTCTTCCCCTTTTCCCAACCATGACTCCCCTCTCCCTGCCCCCCTCCCATTCCACAGACCCATATCAGAATCAGGTTTATTGTCACTCACATATATCATGAAACTTGTTTTTTTTTGTGTGGCAGCAGTACATAAAATTACTACAATATTGTGCAGAACTCTGAGGTTCCCTAGCTATGTATATATGTGCCTACAACTTTTCCACAGTACTGTACGACCAGAATTGGCAGCCATTTCTTGGGAACTCACCTTGCCCAGCCTAAACAGGGCTGTAGCGGTTAGGACAGTTGCTTTATAGCGCCAGGCATCACATAATGGAGGTCGATTCCTGCCACTGTCTGTAAAGGGTTTGTACATTCTCCCTGTGATTGCATGGATTTTCTCCAGGTGTTCCAGTTTCCTTCCACATTCCAAAGACGTTCAGGTTAAGAGTAGCAAATTGTGGGTGTGTGCATATTAGATTATGTTGGAGCCGGAAGCATGGCAACACCTGTGGGCTGCCCAAATGTAATCCTCACTGATTTGATTTAACGCAATGACACATTTCACTGTGTGTTTTGATGTACATGTGACAAATAAAGCTAATCTCTTTCTTGAACCAAGTGCTTCCTTTTAAATATTAAGATATTCTGCAAGGCATAAAACTTCATAAAATTGGCTCCTTTTATTTTGTTATTTGTCTTTTGATTTGAGATGGTTAAGAAATTAGCCAAGATGCTATTAAGCCACTTACTTACCATGAACTTTATGCATATCCTTCCACATTCAAATAAAAAAAATTGGACTAATTATAGAACAAAACATTTCCCATTTTATTATTCAAGCATGCTTTATGAAATGCCTCATGATTATTTGGTGCAGGGATTAACCTGAAATCATTCAGTAATTTTACTTTTTATTTTTACTGAAATGTGTTTTAAAGAATTGCTGACAAACTTCTGTTGGACATTGGTGTCAATCATATAGTTATTCCCGATAACGGCATATTAATTTACAGGAGTCCATCACCTGTAAACCAAGGAAGAAAAGTTATATGGCTATCAGAAACAGTATGTTTGTTTCTCATTTTAACATGTTTGTCTTTTTATGCAACACCTTCCAGACGTGCTCAACTGCAGTTAATGGCCCAGGCTGCAGCTGTCTTTCAAGAACAGGGCAATTTGAAAGACAGGGTTTAGTTTGCGAGCTATTGTATCTTTGCAGCAAGATCTATCACTGCAGCAATCCAAATTGAAGTGAAATGTAAACTAAAAAAGATCACTTTTATTTTATCTTCAGCACTGCTTTAATTCTAGGCAAAGCGGTTGGAGAACTGCTCACAAACAAGGGAAAATCTGCAGGTGCTGGAAATCAAAGTAATACACACAAAATGCTGGAGGAATTCAGCAGGCCGGGCAGCATCTATGGAAAAGAGTAAACAGTCAATATTTTGAGCTGAAACCCTGCATCTGGACTGGAAAAATAGAAGGGAGGTCAGAGTAAGAAGGTGGGGGGAGGGGAGGAAGAAGTGCAAGGTATCAGGTGAAAGGTGAAACTGGGAGAGGGGGAAGGGTGAAGTAAAAAGCTGGGAAATTCATTGGTGAAAGAGATGAAGGGCAGGAGAAGGGGGAACCTGATAGGAGAGGGCAGAATATCATGGAAGAAAGAAAAGGGGAGGAGCCCCAGAGGGAGGTGATGCGCAGGTGAGGAGATGAGGTGAGAGAGAGAAACAGGAATGGGGAATGGTGAAGGAGAGGGGGGACAATTACTGGAAGCTCGAGTTTGAGAATCATTCATCTTATTTTACAAATTTGACTCAAAACAGGGGCAGGTTGTCAAACAATGGATTGAGTCACAAAGTCAGACTGTTATATAGCATGGAAACAGGCCTTTCAGCCAGCTTATCCATGCCAACCAGAAATTCATCAGGATTAAAGAAATTTGTAAAACGATGCTACCCACATTGGTACACTTAGACCCAAGTAGCTGCAAGTATCTGATTTAATGAGGAGAAACCTCTTTTTACAACAGTTATTGACACAACGTTCACACAGGCTGTAAAAAGTCCACTGATGTCCCATCTGGGAAAAACATTTTCTGGAGAAAAAACAATTGATGGTCCACACTCGGTGAGTCCGATGCAACAATTATCGTTAACCTTCCTTGCACAGGGTATAATTTCACATAGGTTCGCAAAGTCTGATATCCAGAGATAGTGAGGGTGCGAAACCATCTGGTCTGCTGCTTTCTGCTTCTGTGCAAAGCATTCTTCTTGTTGTTTCAGAAGATTGCAAAACGTTTTCTAAGAGATGGAGTTGTCCTATCCATAAGAAAGAGAAAAAGTTACAGAATGAAACTGATAATCATTTAGGCACAAAGGAACAAGTATAACTCTTAGCTACATCTTATAGGAAATAGGATCAGGAATGGGTTTTATTCCTATTCAGATATTAAACAATATTATGGTGTTTTTAAACTGTCTATTCCACTTTCCTGCATGTTTCCATAGCCATTGATAATCCTAAATCTAAAAATCTATGCCTTGAGGATATTTCAGGGCAACTTCTGAGGGTGGAGAACCTGTGGAATTCATTGTCACAGAATTTGGTGGCGGCCAATTCAATATGTGTATTTAAGGCAGAAATTGATAGGTGCTTGATTGGCAAGTGGATTAGTGGTGAAAGGAAGAAGGCAGGGGAATAGGTTTGAAAAACAATCAAACAACAGGAATTCTGCAGATGCTGGAAATTCAAGCAACACATATCAAAGTTGCTGGTGAACGCAGCAGGCCAGGCAGCATCTCTAGGAAGAGGTACAGTCGACGTTTCAGGCCGAGACCCTTCGTCAGGACTAACTGAAGGAAGAGTGAGTAAGAGATTTGAAAGTGGGAGGGGGAGGGGGAGATCCAAAATGATAGGAGAAGACAGGAGGGGGAGGGATGGAGCCAAGAGCTGGACAGGTGATTGGCAAAAGGGATATGAGAGGATCATGAGATGGGAGGCCCAGGGAGAAGGAAAAGGGGGAGGGGGGGACCAGAGGGTGGGCAAAGGGAATAGTCAGAGGGACAGAGGGAGAAAAAGGAGAAAGAGAGGGAAAGAATGTGTGTATAAAAATAAATAACAGATGGGGTACGAGGGGAAGGTGGGGCCTTAGCGGAAGGTTGAGAAGTCAATGTTCATGCCATCAGGTTGGAGGCTACCCAGACGGAATATAAGGTGTTGTTCCTCCTACCTGAGTGTGGCTTCATCTTCACAGTAGAGGAGGCCGTGGATAGACATGTCAGAATGGGAATGGGATGTGGAATTAAAATGTGTGGCCACTGGGAGATCCTGCTTTCTCTGGCAGACAGAGCGTAGGTGTTCAGCGAAACGATCTCCCAGTCTGTGTCGGGTCTCACCAATATATAGAAGGCCACATCGGGAGCACCTGACGCAATATATCACCCCAGCCGACTCACAGGTGAAGTATTGCCTCACCTGGAAGGACTGTCTGGGGCCCTGGATGGTGGTGAGGGAGGAAGTATAAGGGCATGTGTAGCACTTGTTCCGTTTACAAGGATAAGTGCCAGGAGGGAGATCAGTGGGGAGGGATCAGGGGGATGAATGGACAAGGGAGTCGCGCAGGGAGCGATCATTGCGGAAAGCAGAGGGGGGGGAGGGAAAGATGTGCTCAGTGGTGGGATCCCGTTGGAGTTGGCGGAAGTTACGGAGAATAATATGTTGGACCCGGAGGCTGGTGGGGTGGTAGGTGAGGACCAGGGGAACCCTATTCCTAGTGGGGTGGCAGGAGGATGGAGTGAGAGCAGATGTGCGTGAAATGGGGGAGATGCGTTTGAGAGCAGAGTTTGCGTGAAATGGGGGAGATGCAATCAATCAAAAAAACAATCAGTCAGAATTCTGTGTACAATATCTGATACATTGATGGTTAAGTTATGGTTTAATTAGTAGTGGCATAATTGCTCAGTTTGAGGTATACACTGCATGAACATACTAATTATGTAATATAATAACACTGTTATCATTTATGCAAGTTTGATGTTCCCTCAATAGGCAGTGTTTAGTATAACATGGTAGTGTTAATATAATAATCAACAAAGTTGTTGTGGATTCCAATTAAATATAAATCAAACAAGGCTCGACTGCAATGCAACCTGCTTTTATTTAAAGCAAACTAGAGAGGTTAAGATGGGTTTAGTTATACAAAAAAAAGAACAAACTCTAAACTCTGGGATTTATTCCCTGATGTGCTTGTGTCTCTTTCATCATTAGACTCTTCTTTTTCATTGGTGCTTTTGGCTATCTGCTTTAATAGTCCAAAGTCTGTTTAACACACACAAAATGCTGGAGGTACTCAGCAGGCCAGGCAGCATCTATGGAAAAGAGTACAGTCGATGTTTTGGGCCAAAACCCTTCCGCAGGATTGGAGAAAAAAAGCTGAGGAGGAGATTTTAAAAGGTCGGCGGAAGGGGAGAGAGAATCACCAGCTGATAGGTGAAACCTGGAAGGGGGAGGGATGAAGTAAAGAGCTGGGAAGTTGATTGATGGAAGAGACAGAAGGCATGGAAGAAAAAAAAGGGGGGAGGAGCACCAGAGGGAGGCAATGGGCAGGCAAGGAGATAAAGTGAGGGAGGGAAAAGGGGACGGGAAATGGTGAAGGACAGGTGGGAAGTGTTTAAGGAATCGAAAGTTGGCACTGCATGATGTGTGCCAACAAAATTTGCATGTGCCATCTTTGGCACCCATGCCATAGGTTTGCCACCCTGTTTTAAGCTGAGAAGTTACAGTTATACCAGTTTTTGTCATGTCCAATGAATACTACTCCAATGCCCTGGTTCACATTTTTACTGTTATGCTGTACGTATTTCATTTAGAAGTTCTGTAAGAGCAGTCTGTTCTGCTTTCAGCTTTCAGGTTATTGTTGAAGATAAGAGATGAGGAGAAATGTGTGCCATCCATTTGGATGGTCGAATTAAGGGGAGCTTTCTCTCGTGAGGGACACTAAGGTTGGGCTTGGGGCTTTTGTTGAAGAGGAGATGAAAAGGGAAGACGCAGGAGAGAAGAGGTCATAGGATTTGACCCAGAGTGGGACAGTGATTCGACGAGGCCAGGGGTGAGATTGATTGAGGATCGGTGACTATGGAGAAACTGTGAGCTCCAACTTGTGCATATTTGACTGTTTCAATCAAATGGGCCCTTTTCTTTTTTTTGTTCTTTTCTTTACTAACCCTTTAGTCAAATTAAGATTCATAACGCGGTGTTCCTGTCTGTTATTTCAAGGCACTAATTTGTAACAGGGTAGCAAATTACACAGCAATCACACAAACCGGGGTTTGGGGTGGGAGAGCGTCTCAATCTTACGAGTTTGGTGGGGTCAGAGGTTATCTTCCCTAGACTAACGCAGCCAAGGAAACCAAGGGGTAACACTACCTTGTAAGTGTGGATGTGTTAACTAATGAGGACCGCATGAGAAAACTGATGTTGCTCATGTGGCTAGACAGAGAATAAGATTAGATACAACTGAATTTATCTTTTGGTTTAATGGAGGATACAATTTAATATACTGTCCATTTATTCTGTAGGACTGTGTTCCTTACCTCAATAACGCTGTATATCCATTCTCGGAACTCTGAAATCTTTGTATAAACTCCTGGGTGATTAGCTTTGGCGCATCCGATACCCCAGCTCACCACGCCGGTCAAATGCCAGGCATTAATTCCCTCACATACCAAAGGGCCACCGCTGTCACCCTGCAATGCATATCCACGTTTGTCATACAGTATCTTGTGCATCGGGATAACTGCATCAAACTGTCCACAGCTTAAGTATTAGACCCAACATCGCTGACCTCACCTGGCATGTGTCAACTTTGCCCTCCCTGTATCCAGCGCACAGCATTCTGGGAGTAATGGCACCATTGTACATGCAGCTGCTGTTACATCTCTCGGTGCTGATGAGAGGGACAGAAGCCTCCTTTAAAACGTTTTCTGTATTGTCTGAAAGATGAAAAGTTTGAATAAAACACATCCATGCATCCCCTGTTGCATAAACTCCCTTTATCCCACTGTGCCTAATACTCACCAGCATCTGCACTTGCTTGTCCCCAGCCTGATATCCAGCACTCCTTACCCGGTATGATCTGCTGATTGTACTTTGGCAGACAGATTGCCTCCACTGTAGCTGTAACAGAAGCAATGACATGAAGATCCTCACAAGTGATGAAGATGTGAAATAAAGAGAAGAAAGAAGCAGACTGCAATGTGATAGCATCAGTGAATTAAAAGGCAGTTCAGTGTCTGCGGACCTGCAACCTGGACAGTGACCTGTCTTGTTTTAATAGATGCAGACAGCTCTTCTACACTCAATGCACTAACTGTATGTTCAATGTCTTCTGCTGCTGTAGCCCATCCAATTCAAGGCGCAATGTGTTGTACATTCAGAGATGCTCTTCTGCACATCACTGTTGAAACGCATGGTTAATTGAATTACTGTCCCATTCCTGTCAGCTTGAACCAGTCTGGCCATTCTCCTCTGACACCTGTCATTAACAAGATGTTTTCACCCACAGAACTGCTACTCTCTGGGTGTCATTTTTTTTATTTTTGCACCATTCTCTGTAAACTCTAGAGACTGTTGTGTGTAAAAATACCAAGCAATCAGCGATTTCTGAGATACTCAAACCACCCCATCTGATATCAACAATCATGTCACGGTCAAAGTCACTTAGATCACATTTCTTCAGCATTCTGATGTTTGGTCTGAACATCAACTGAATCTCTTCATCATGTCTGCATGCTTTTATGCATTGATTCGATATCTGCATTAACAAGTAAGTTGACAAGTATAGTGGCTACTGAGTGTATGTACTCGTATCATTTTCTGTTCTTTTGTATGAAATAAGTTTGTACTGAAGTAAAGCTTTATCCTTCCACACAACCTGTTCCCAAAATTATATTCAAGTACACTCAGTTGTTGTGTTGAGAATGGAGTGGCCATTTTGTGCCCAGATTAGTTGTTTCAGTGACTTCACATTTGATCCATGTTTACGAAATTGGTTGAAAAAGGCATCACACAGAAAATGCTGGAGGAACTCAGGAGGTTAGGCAGCATCTATGGAGAGGAATAAAGAGTCAGTGTTCATGGTGAGAGCCTTCATCGGTCCTGATGGAGGCTCCGTTCTGATAACGAGTCTTGGCCTGAAATTTCAACTCTGTATTCCCCTCTATAGATGCTGCCTGACTTGCTGAGTTCCTCCAGCATTTTGTGCCTGTGACTCAAGAATTCCAACGTCTGCAGTGTTTGAGAAAGGCATGTTGTCCAGGTTCTACTACTGCTGGAGCCTGTGATCTACATTTTGGTGGTGTGTTTTTAGGCTGATTGAGTGATCTAGTGCTTGGCTGTCTCTGAAAGAGTTTGTTGAGGTTTTGAGTGAAGTATGCGGCCTAGAGGCCAAGAAGCTTGGAGATGGGGCATAAGTCCACGATCGACTCTATTTCTCACCAATCTCGCTGATTAAAGCATTGGGGAAGACTGAAATCATCGAGACAAGAATGGAAAAGGTGGGTGTCTACATGTGACACGCTCTATCTCTCGCTCTCTCTCTCTCTCCCTCTCGTCCGCTGCTCCCGGAGGAAGTCCCTACATTCGAATGGTCTCCGTCTCTTGCCCTCTCTCCCTCGATGCTGTTGGAGAATGGTGCCGGAGTCCTGGGTCTTGGGCAAGGTTTAATTGATGCGGTTTGTGGATTGGACTCTGTAGTTCACGTGATGATGTGCTCCCGGTTGCTCCTTTTTATTGTTGCTACTTTGTGCGATTTTGATTGGTGCAGCCTGCAGATAATGAACGACGCAACACTAGATCGAACTAGAACTGAGCTAAGCTGGATATGCCTGGGCTCTTTTGATGATTTGTGATTTAGTGTTTTATTTTCTGTGTTTTTCGCTCATTCCTTTGCCATTTGCGCAATCTGTTCTTTTTTTGCGCGTTGGGGGTTTGATGTTTTTCTTTGAACGGATTCCATGGCCTTTCTTTCTTTCTTTCATGACTGTCTACATGAAGACAAATCTCAGAGTTGTATACTGCATTAATACTTTGATAATAAATGTACTTTGAATCGTTGATATGTTGCTCCTGTGAAAGACAGGATGGATATGGTTCAAAGGAAAACAGCAAAGAGCGTCTGAGGCCATTTACTTTGATCATGGCCACTTAGCGCCTCAGATTTAAGGATCCTTGACATAAAGCATTAGCTCTATTGATCCTGACCTCGATGAGTCCTCCCAGCATTTCCTATTTTTGTTGCAGGGTTCTAGCATCTGCAATGTTTTGCTCTATGCATCCCAACTCTGTTGTTTCAACCCTTCCTCCACCATCCCACCCAAACTCTTCATACAACAACCTCAGTTAGTAAAATTTTAATAAGTTCCCATTGTCATTCCCTCCCTTGTGGGGGTGGGGGGGGGGCAGGGAGAGAGAGAGAAATTTGTCGAACAGGCACTCATTAAAATAATCTTGGAGGTACAAGTATGGGTCCTTTACTTCTGGTGTGATTGAGGAAGTCAGCATTGGAAAGGCCATTGTTTGATCTTCTGTGCTGAGATGGACAACAGAAGACAACAGAATCGGTTCACGCATCTGATGGAAAAGTAGTAATCAAGCATCAGAAAATTCATTTCTAGAAGCCAGGCATCTATGTTTCCCAAGAATGAACTGGCTCAAACATTTCTGTGGTGTGTTCTATTGTTAAACAACTTGTCGATGATAACAATGCAGTTGAATATTTGATGCATGTGCGCAGCCCGCACATATGAACGAGTGTTTGGGAGATTCCCTGATGGATTTGCCGGCCACTGTGGGGCTGCAGGCATCTACTGTTGTGCGGGAACCCAGTTTGTGGCAATGTCGTGGCATCTCAAAGAGAAATCTGAACGGTTGAGTTAAATGCCCTGGTTTAACTCTACATTGCCATTGCTTAGCCAATGCTTTCATTTAAATATATTGCCAAAGGAGCTCATTTCCGGCTTGCAAACTGTTCGGGTTATGAACTGCTCTCAGGAATGGAATCTTGTGGTAACCCGGGGAAGACATTTACACTTCAGGCACACGTTCAAACTAAAGTTCATACCAGTAAATATAATTGGTTTCCTCAGCTTCATGAGCGCAATGTCATAGTCGTGAGTGTCACCATTATAGGCATTGTGGTGGATAATTTTGTCGACCACGTAGGTGGGAAGGCTGGTGAATAAAATGGTCTGTCTGTCCACAATCCCAGCATATACGTGCCATTTGTGAGCAATTGATAACCTACAATGGAGAGAGTCCATTAGCAACGTAACAAACAGAATCAGAAATAGGATCACTGAGCTCAGAAGTATAACTTATCAACTGTTCAATAATAAGGCCATAAGATATAGGAGCCGAATTAGGCCATTTGGCCCATTGAGTCTGCGCCATCATTTCATCATGCCTGATCCAATTTTCCCTCTCAGCCCCAGTCTCCTGCCTTCTCCCCGTATCCCTTCATGCCCTGACCAATCAAGAATCTATCAACCTCCGTCTTAAATATACATAAAGACTTGGCCTCCACAGCTGCCTGTGGCAAAGAATTCCACAGATTCACCACCCTCTGGCTAAAGAAATTCCTCCTGATCTCTGTTTTAAAAGGACGCCCCTCTATTCTGAGGCTGTGTCCTCTGGTCTTAGACTCTCCCACCATAAGAAACATCCTCTCCACATCCACTCTATCAAAATCTTCCACTATTCGATAGGTTTCAGTGAGGTCACCCCTCAATCGTCTGATTTCCAGTGAACAATGTATCCTGTACCTCTCGACCCCACAATTCCCCACTCCCAAGTATCCACTGATTCTTAAATCTTTCAGTATCAGCCTTGAATCTTAGTTGGCATGGTAGTATAATGCTTTTACAGACCAGTGACCATGTTTGTATTCTGCCACTGCCTGCAAGGGTCTAACTGTGAAGATTTAGTCTTCTTCATTTTTTCCTTAGTCACCTTGACTGAGATGTCACTTTCCATTACCCTATGGAAAGTGAAGTGCTGATCTTCAAAAACACAGCCCTTAAAGTGGCAGGGTAGCTTAACGCTATTCCAGAATCAGTAACCTGGGCTCAATTCTGCTGCTGTTTGTGGGGAGTTTCTATGTTCTCTCAGGTGACTGTGTGAGTTTCCTGTGGGTTCTCTGGTTTCCTCCCACATTCCTAACATGTCCAGGTTAGTAGGTTAATTGGCCATATGGGTGTATTTAGGTGTTGCAGGCTCATTGGCCCAGGATGGCTTGTTACTATGCTGTATCTCTAAATTAACATATATACAGTATTTGTACCACCATTGGTAGAGAACTCTGAAAACTTGTAACTCTCTTCATAAAAATATTTGTACTATATAATTGATCTCTTTTCTTGAGACCCTATCCCTAGTTTTCAACTCTGCAGTTGGAGGACCACCTACTTTGTTAATCACTTTCAAAATCTTATGAAACTCTAAATTTTCTAAGCTTCGAAGTGGAAGAGTTGAGAATTTTGTGAATCTAAAAGTCTGTCGTGTTACCTGTGAACAGGTCCCTATTCTAACGGTATGTAATTCTAGGAAGTTAATTGGTCATAGTGAACTGCTAAAACATGTATATTTTCCTTCTTCCACTCTCCTTCTATTCTGCATCTATTTGTCACATCTCCTCACTCATTTATCCTCTAATGGGTGGGAGCCATAACGTTTCTAAACCATATCTCTTAATATGGTTGAATAAGGTTAAATAAAATTAATGATAATTCTCTTGGATCAGGAAGTGTCTTTGGTATACATTTCTTTCTGGCTTCGTGACTCTCAATTAGGACAATTAGTATGCCCGAGTGTATAATAAGGAAATGTGAATTTGTGCACTAAGGCTAAGGTACATTGTTGAAGTAACTGTGGATTTCAACCAAGTATTCGGCTGCTAAAGCGCAAGATATGGCACTGAAACTGAGTGACTGAGATACTTTTTTTCTCAGTACTCAGGTATCTTTCATTGAAGAGGAAAATAATGTTAAAGTAAATAAATAATATCTGCCAACATCAGTAGCTGGTTCCACTAAAGTCATTCGAACTGAATAATGGAAAACCAATGAAGTGGCCAACCTGGTTACCACCAGCGACCAAAGACAAATACTTACAAAGTGCTGGAGGAACTCAGCATGTCAGACAGCATCTATGGATTGGAATAAGCAGTTGACATTTCAGACCAAGACCTTTCACCAGAATTCATCGGGTCCTGATGAAGAGTTTTGGCCCGAAACTTCGACAGTTTATTCCCGTTCATAGCTACTGCCTGATTTGCTGAGCTTCTCTAGCATCTTGTATGTATTGCTCTAGATTTCCAGCATCTGCAGAATATCTTGTGTCTAGGCAAATACTTATCCCAAATATTGACGTTGTGTTGGTGCGTGGCCAAGTGGTTAAGGCATCGATCTAGTGACCTGAAGGTCATGAGTTTGAGCCTCAGCTGAGGCAGCGTGTTGTGTCCTTGAGCAAGGCACTTAACCACACATTGCTCTGCGTCGACACCGGTGCCAAGCTGTATTGGCCCTCGTGCCCTTCCCTTGGACAACATCGGTGGCGTGGAGAGGGAAGACTTGCAGCATGGGCAACTGCCGGTCTTCCATACAACCTTGCCCGGGCCTATGCCCTGGAAACCTACCAAGGCACAAATCCATGGTCTCATGAGACTAATGGATGCCTAATAGAAATACTGACATTCTAGTCTATTGATACTACAATATCAACTGATGCGTTCACAGTGAGAAATGAATTTACAGCAAGCAATCTGTACAACAGGATCAGATTCAGAATCAGCTTTATAATCACTGAATGTCATGAAATTTGTTTTGCAGCAGCTGTACAGTGCAATGCATAAAATACTATAGGTTACAAAAAGAATTATAAAATAACTAGTGCAAAAAGAGCACAAGATAGTGAGGTAGTCTTCTGATGGCAGAGGAGAAGTAGTTGGTCCTAAGATGGGCAAATAATGTCTGCTAACTCACTAAACAGGGCAATACAGCTAACAGTCTACAGCAGGGGTCCCCAACCTTTTTTGCACCGCAGACTGGTTTAATATTGACAATATTCTTGCGGACCGGCCAATCCGGGGGGGAGGGGGTGTTCAAGTAGGGTTAAGCTCACCTTAACATGTCTTTTACAACTTTCTCACTCCCAAATAAGGGACAAAAGTAGCAGTCAAATCCCGGGACACTTGTGTTTACCCCAGGAAAGACTACAATGACCATGAAGCCTTGCGCGGGCACCTGTGTGCGCATGCATGAGTGACATGGGGTGCGCGTACGTGCCGATTTTTTTACACAAATCGGTTTTGGCTTAATCTTCCCAACTACACTGTACATACATTATTTCGACTTTATACGGGCTGTGTATTTATCATATCATTCCTACTTTTACTATATGTTAGTGTTATTTTAGGTTGTATGTGTTATTTGGTATGATTTGGTAGGTTATTTTTTGGGTCTGGGAACGCTCAAAATTTTTCCCTTATAAATTAATGGTAATTGCTTCCTCGCTTTACGCCAATTCCGCACAAAAGGTTTCATAGGAACACTCTACCTTCGTGGGGGAAATACAGGACAAGGGCAGTCCCATAAGGGATAAACCAATTTAGCCCAATATACGGGATGTCCAGGCAAATACGGGACAGTTGGCAAGTTCAACAGTGCGTGACAGGGAATGAGGAAAGGTGCAGCTGACCCATATCGTTTCCTCGCAGCCTGGTAGCACATGCTTTGCGGCCCAATGGTTGGGGACCGCTGGTCTACAGAGCCTCACTAAGATGTGAAACCATAACATATTGGAGTCCTGACATACATCAAGTAAAAGTAAAATGATTTTATCAGAAAAATGCAGATTATAGGATAGCTACAGGTTGCAATTTGTGCATAAAGTCAATCCCCAGTCACCAACAGTGACGTGATCTCCAGACGTGAATGATGAAGCCTGGAGTTCTTTCCGTCATCGGCTCATCTGGGGGTCAATACTGAAGGTTGATCAGAAGTCTGGAAGTCAAAGTCCAATGGCTGAAGCCTGAATACAGGAGACTGGAGGCTTAGCGGCCTGTCCTTGTTCTGCTGAACATTGTGGGCATACTATGTTGGCGCCACAATGTGTGACACTTGCAGGCTGCCCCCCAGCACATTCTTAGGTGTGTTGGTTGTTAACACAAGTAACACATTTCACTACGTTTTCATGTACCCGTGATAAATAAATCTGAATCTGATGTGAAAACCTGTTGGAATTTCATGGAGTTACTTGTTTGTTGGATTTTGATGTTTTAATCAAAGTTTCTTTTAGAAGGCAGGAAAGAGGTGCAAAGCTTGTTGCTTCATGATGGTTTCAAGTGTTGATAGAACAAAGGAAGGTTGAACAGACAGTGATGGAAATCTAGTAAGCAAAGAGAGAGACAAAGGGACTAAGAAGATATTGAGATGAAGATGGCACTGCTTTGTGTTTAGTTATTTTATACCCATAGATAAGGAAATTTCCATTCAAATTTATAGGTTAGAATTAACCAATGAGAAAGATGTTATTCATCTTGTGTATCCAATGCCATTACCTAATGATTTTCCATCTTATTATGCATTTCTAACGATGTGCTATGTGCTCCTTTATTCCATGTATATTAGAATAGCTCTAATTTTTGTCTGATTTTGGCACCTTACCCAAATGGTCAGGTTTTTCTGAGCTGTGTTGGATTTTAATGTTTTAATCCAACATTCTTTCAGAAAACAGGAAAGAGGCACAAAACTTGTTGCTTCATGATGGGTTTATTAAATGTTGATAGAACAAAGGAAAATTGAACAGACAACGATAGATGTCTACAAAGTAAAGCGAGAGACAAAGAGACTAAAATTGTGGCCAGCCCTGAACAGTTATTTTTCTATCAGAGTAAAGAAAATTCAGTTCACATTTAGAGATTGGAATTAACCAATTAGAAAACTACTATTCAATACTGTAGTACCAAGCTAACCAATGAGAAAGCACTTATTCAAATAATGCAGAAGAAAGACTTCCTGAATTCTATTTAGCATAGCTACTAGAGGCACATTAAACTGTTATACACTATACATATAAGAACTATTTAAAATACAAGCAGATAATTAATTGTTAAACTGCAAAGCAAATAACAATTAAGCAGTCTAATCTAAGAAGTAAATAGTTGGATCCAATGTGTCAAAACATTAAGCTAACAGGCTTGCTCTAGAAATTGTAAGAAGAGTGATGCTCATGCAGAGAGCATCAGTCTCATGGATCAAGGGTTGACTTACCTGTGCACACAGTGAGCTGCAGTGATGAGCCAGTACTCATCGAGGATGGACCCGCCACATGTGTGCTGGTAGTTATAGTACAGTGTGACCTGCCAAGGCCAACTCCCCAGTGTGGCGTCCTGTCCTCCAACAATCATGGAAAAGTCATGCCTCTTCCCACACGCTTCATAATGAAGAAGACAGTAAAGGTAAAAGTTAGAGACTGAGTCAACATACTGTATGTTTAACTTAAACTGCAGGTGGACGTGAAGAGAGACAAGTGCCCTGGGTGCTGGTTTCTATGCTGGAGATATATGGGAACAATGCTTATTACTCTTGGTTCACAAAGAAGCCAATATCGCCCCAGTACCTTAATGAACACAACATTACTGCTTCTACGTGCTTTCTTAACAGGGAGAACGAGATCCTCTGCAGTTTCTTGTCGTCACAGGAACAGCAGTTGCCATACCAAGTCATGATGCGTCCGAATATAATGCATCTATGGTGCATCCGTAAAAAATTGTGAGGTTCAAAGGGGACATGTCAGATTTCTTTAGCTTCCTGAGGAAGCAGAGGCACTGGTGAGCTTTCTTGGCCGTGGTATTCATATGATTGGATCAGGACAGGCCATTGGTGATGCTCACTCCTAAGAACTAGGAGCTCTCAGCCCTCTCGACCTTAGCACCATTGCACTGGCCCCCACCTCCTTCGTGAAGTCAATAACCAGCTCTTTTGATTTGCTGGTATTGAAGGAAAGTTTATTGTCATGACCACCATGTCACTAGGCTCTCTTGTACTCTGACTAATCATTATTTGAGACACAGTCCACTATGATCTCCTGCAAACTTGTAGATGGATATAGAGCAGAATTGGGCCACACAATTGTGGGTGTACAGGAAGTGGAGTATGGAGCCGAGGACACAGTGTTGAGGATAGTCTTGGTGGAGGTGTTGCTGCCTATTCTTACTGATTGCAGTGTGCTTATTGTTGTGGGATGGTAGGGGCAGGTTTGTATTTGTGAGCTTTCAGTGAAAATGTGAAATGTGGAGCCTGAACAATGAATGTGTTTATGCCGGCATATCTGCAATGTGTAACCAGGGGACAAGCTTGAACAAGTATAGGCACCAAGCTCTAAACCATCCCTGATAATTTCTTTGCAGCACACACAAAATGCTGGTGGAACACAGCAGGCCAGGCAGCATCCATAGGAAGAAGTACAGTCGACATTTCGGGCCGAAACTCTTCGTCAGGACTAACTGAAGGAAGAGTGAGTAAGGGATTTGAAAGTTGGAGGGGGAGGGGGAGATCCAAAATGATAGGAGAAGACAGGAGGGGGAGGGATGGAGCCAAGAGCTGGACAGGTGATTGGCAAAAGGGATATGAGAGGATCATGGGACGGACGGGAGGCCTGGGGAGAAAGAAAAGGGGAGGGGAGCCCAGAGGAAGATGGAGAGCAGGCAAGGAGTGATTGTGAGAGGGATAGAGAGAGAAAAAAAGGGGGGGGGGAATAAAAGTAAATAAATAAGGGATGGGGTAAGAAGGGGAGGAGGGGCATTAGCGGAAGTTAGAGAAGTCAATGTTCATGCCATCAGGTTGGAGGCTACCCAGACGGAATATAAGGTGTTGTTCCTCCAACCTGAGTGTGGCTTCATCTTGACAGTAGAGGAGGCCGTGGATTGACATATCAGAATGGGAATGGGACGTGGAATTAAAATGTGTGGCCACTGGGAGATCCTGCTTTCTCTGGCGGACAAGGCATAGGTGTTCAGTGAAACGGTCTCCCAGTCTGCGTTGATAAAACAACAATAATTTCTTTCACTGGTTCTAAAATGGAGGTGACACAAGTTGAAAGTTTCTCATTTGTCCTGACCAAGCAAACTTGTTGCAGTTAAGACGGAACATTATGTGATGAAAAATTTAGAAAATTATTGGGGCAATGAATGCAGCCCTTCTCAGTAGAGCCCGTCTGCACTGAGATTAGGTATGTTGTGGGTCTGTTGGTTCAGATACTGGTCTGCGTGACATCATGTAGAGTTTAAAATGGAGACACTACAAGATTTTGCGGCAGCCAGTTTTTAGGAAGATCCATAATTATTTTAGCTTTGTCTCTGATCAATTTTAAATTTGTTCGTTGATCCTATCAAAGTATTAAGAAGTTTGACTGCCTGTATTAGATCTCCTAATCATCTTTTCAGTGTTAAAAACAATCCCAGATGTTCCAGCTTCACATAGATAGAGGCAAATGGTTTGAAAGATTGGGACAGTAATAAATATGATTTTAGTTCTGAATGTGTGAGCACGTGGCCAAGTGGTTAAGGCATTGCACTAGCTACCTGAAAGTCTTGAGTTCGAGCCCCAGCCGAGGGAATGTGTTGTTCCTCCAACCTGAGTGTGGCCTCATCTTTACAGTAGAGGAGGCCGTGGATAGATATGTCGGAATGGGAATGGGAAATGGAATTAAAATGGGTGGCCACTGGGAGATCCCGCTTTCTCTGGTGGATGGAGCATAGGTGCTTGGTGAAGCTTTTGTGATGAAGCCACACTCAGGTTGGAGGAACAACACCTTATATTCCGTCTGGGTAGCCTCCAACCTGATGGCATGAACATCGGTACCTCAAACTTCCAGTAATGCCCCCCCTCCTTCACCATTCCCCATCCTCTTTGCCCTCTCGCACCTTATATCTTTGCCTGCCCATCACCTTCCTCTCCTCTCTGGTTCTCCTCTCCTCTTTTCTTTCTTCCATGGCCTTTCACTCCTATCAGACTCCCCCTTCTCCAGCCCTGTATCTCTTTCACCAATCAACTTCCCAGCTCTTTACCTCATCCCTCCCCCTCCTGGTTTCTCCTATCACCTTGTGTTTCTCCCACCCTTCCTCCACCTTTTAACTCTACTCATATTCTTTTCTCCAGTCCTGCTGAAGGGTCTTGGCCCAAAACGTCGACTGTACTCTTTTCAATAGATGCTGCCTGGCCTGCTGAGTTCCTCCAGCATTTTGTGCGTGTTGCTTGGATTTCCAGCATCTGCAGATTTTCTCTTCTTCGCTATCACTATTGGTTCATTTGCAGATTCACTCTGCCACCAAGTGGGGAGAGTCAGTATAACATTTAAGGCTTCACAATTAGAACCAGTAGTGGATCTTCAACAACTTTCTGGAATGTTCAAATTGTTAAATATGCAGGGTAGAGTGAAGAAAGGAGGAATGTTGATTGTGTGGGGTATTAACAATGGCACTGAACAGTTATCTGTGCTGTAAATTCTGCCATATTCCATCCATGTACCTATTTTCTAAAAGCCCATTTCCTATGTGAGGAACATTTCACAATAGATCTAGGATCTGCAGAAACCAACCAGTGGTGTAATGTAACTTGGAAGCACTTTTCTTCAAAATCTAATTCCTTAATGATCAGCATTACTCTTCTGGATCTGAAAGTACTTGTACCAGTTCATGCTGATATGGAATTCCTAATGAGACTCTAAAGCTGACCTCCTCCTCTTGTGAATGATGCTGAGGTACATCCTAGCTTACACTGGGACACATCATCAGTGATGTAATCAGGGCTCATTGGGTGTTTTGGGTCTTTAAATGTCGGACACTCTTGCCGAGGCAACCCAGACAGGGTTGATCAGGCCCTGTTTTCTGTCCCAGCAGCATTGGTCCGTGGGTCACACCTCTTGATCCATAGCTATCTGGAGACTCCCTCAGCAGCCTCTGTGATGGTCCTGAGGGCTCTTTTCTTTGCAGCCTCCATAATGCCAAGGAGTGAGTAGGTTCTGCAGAGCGAGCAAAAACTCTGCACCCCACCTCTACAGGCTCACATCGTGCCCTCCACCCCTGCCCGTGGCACTGCTCTACCTGCTCCTGGTACTTGTCTTTCTTACACTCAAATGCCTCTTCAATCCTATTTTCCTAAGGTTCTGTCAGTTAGACCATGACCACCTGCTTTGAGGTTTCTGAGAGCATGACCATGTTAGGCCTCAGTGATGATGGTGCGATGAAGTCAGGGAACTTTAATTGCTTGCTAAGATCAACTTTCAGTTGCCAGTCAGATGCTGTAGTGAGTAAGCTTGCTAGTGATCTGGGCTAAGGCTCCAGCTTTGACAAAGGCTATGGGTTTTTTGGGCTGACGAGGTGCTTAATGGCCAAGGAGATACTTTCTGCCACTACCTTCAGCACCTAGTCATAATGCCAGTGGTAGTGCTCTTCTCGCAGGGCTTTTGGGCAGCTGCTGAGGATTTGTTCCAGAGTCCCTCTGCCAGGGCAGGGAGGACATGATGGTGCCTCACTTTTGCCCCAAGCAAAAAGTTTCACTAGACTAGGCAGTGCAATTAATAGATGCAGAGTTGTGAGGGGGATTAGGATGTAGGGTCACTTCAGTGTATTGGGAGAATACAATGGTACAGTATAGGTAGCTTTGTCGATGATAGTTGAACAAGTGAAACAGTACCTGTCTAACAGCTGCTGTATGTTCCTTAGATTAAGTTTACCAATTGGAAAACAATGATTTTAAAATGTTCTATTTTAAGCAGATGTACTCACCAGAGCATTTCAGTTTTACTACTTTTCCAGACATACAGTTAGTCCTGACGAGAAAGAGAAGAAACTATATTCATTGAGATGCCATGAGGATCAGACACACCTTGCACCAAAACAAAACTATTGACAAAGTTGATGGTGGGTGGATTTTCGAATTGTTCTGGTGATTTGCAAGAAAGACAGTTTCTTAAGAAGGACAATCAGTTCTAAAGTACTTCCACAGATCTGTGCCTTACCAAGCTGCTTGACAATTAGACAATTTTGATGGATAGTCTCCACTGTAATGAAGCAGCACAGACACAGTGCTGTGTTAATAACCTGATAAATCTGTTTTAGTGAAGATGTTTAAGGAATAAGGATATAGGAGAGAACTCTATTGCTCCTCTCACATTCAATTGCATAGGATTTTTTTATTTCTGTCTGAGAAAGCAGATGAGCCTCCATCTAGCATCTTATTCAAATAACACCGCACCCCTCACTAGAGCACTGATTAACTCCACGGGGAGTGATAAGTTGGCTGATGAGTACATCTGACAGGGACAGGTTTACTTGAGACATGGAAGAAGAACTTTTGTAGGCAACTGTTACAGACTCCATGTTGAAAACTCTTATTTATGCTGTTGGTTGAAGGAGTCAAAAAAGTTGGTGTGTATAGCCCAGCCCATCACAGGCAAAGCCCTCCCCACCATTGAGCACATCTGCACGGAGCGCTGCCACAAGAAAGCAGCATCCATCATCAAGGGCCCTCACCATCCAGGCCATGCTCTCTTCTCGCTACTACCATCGGGCAGGAGGTACAGGAACCTTAGTTCCCTCACCACCAGGTTCAGGGTCAGTTATCACCCTTCAACCATCAGGCTCTTGAACCAGTGTGGATAACTTCATTCACGTTAATGCTGAACTGATTCCACAACCAACAGACTCACTTTCAAGGACTCCACAATTCAGTATTATTTATTTGCTGATTTTTAATTATTTGCAATATTTGTCTTCTTTTACACATTGGTCATTTGTCAGTCTTTGTTATTTATAGTTCTTCATAAATTCTATTTTATTTCTTTATTTTCCTATAAACGCTAGCTAGCAACAAATTACCAGATAGTATATGGTGACATATACATAGTTTGATAATAAATTTGCTATGAACTTTGAATTTTTAAACTTTGAATATATAGTATTTGCCTAATATGCAAATAACTACTATGAGTGTCAGTCATTAGCAAACTTTATTCTGATTTCACTTGAGAATTCTGGTAAGTAGACATGTATTTACTAAAGGACTTCATTGCAACCTGACATCTATCACTGTGTTTAAAGCACATGTGATTGTGTTGAACCTTTGTGCTGTCAGTCAAAAGGAGGAACTAGAATTTTTAGGAACAACAAGACAGCCTGTTTTAAAAGGCTGAGTCCAATATTGTGGCATTCTAACCCTGTCACGTGATTATACATTGCATAAGTCAAATGAAATGTGGCAAACCTGTAGCCCCAGATGTTTTCCAAATTACTGTCCTGCCCATTAGTAATCTCAGCGAATCCCTGTGTGTAATTGCGTTCAATCTCACTCACACTAACTACAGCGGAACTCAGGTGTCTGTGGGATAAAACACATGATAAGATTCACATTTCACTGTCTGCACTTTGACAGTCTATAATCACTTGCAGACATAACTACTACTTCTCCTGTTTGTTTAATGTGCATCACTGCCACAAAATAAGCCTTCCTTTTGCATTCAATGTGTTTGATTCTTGGAAAGTGACGTTGTTAGAAGATCTTCCAGTGAACATTTGAGATTGGGAGATTGATGTAGCTGGCTGAATAATGTCACAAACACAAGAGATTCTGCAGATGCTGGAAATCCAGAGCAACACTCACAAAATGCTGGAGGAACTCAGCAGGTCAGGCAGCATCTGTGGAGAAGATTAAGCAGTTGACATTTCAGGCCAAGCTGAGACCTTTCTTCAGGACTGGAAGGGAAGAGGGAAGAAGCAACACTCACAACACACTGGAGGAACTCAGCAGGTCGGGCAGCATCTGTGGAAACGATCAGTCGACGTTTCGGGCCGGAACCCTTCGTCAGGACTGTAGAGGGAAGGGGCAGAGGCCCTATAAAGAAGGTGGGGAGAGGGTGGGAAGGAGAAGGCTGGTAGGTTCCAGGTGAAAAACCAGTAAGGGGAAAGGGGGAGGGGAAGCAGGGAGGTGATAGGCAGGAAAGGCGAAGAAGGAATAGGGGAAAGCACAATGGAGGAGGAGGCGGAACGATGGGGAGGTGATAGGCAGCTGGGGGAGGGGGCAGAGTGAAACTGGGATGGGGGAAGGGAAGGGGAGAGAATTACTGGAAGTTGGAGAATTCAATGTTCATACCAAGGGGCTGGAGACATACCAGATGGTATATGAGGTGTTGCTCCTCCAACCTGAGTTTTCTTCTTCTTCAGCATCTAAGTTCATTTTCCCCGTCCCTCACCTGACTTCGCCTATCACCTGCCAGCTTGTAATCCCTCCCCTCCTCCACCACCTTATCCTGGCTCCTTTTCTCCCTCTTTTCCCATCCTGGTGAAAGGTCTCAGTCCAAAATGTCAACTGTTTATTCCTCTCCATAGATGCTTGCTGGCCTGTTGAGTTCCTCCAGCATTTTGTGTGTGTTAATCTGAGTAACTTTCAATTGTTCATTATTTATTCATCACAGGCAAGGATAACATTTAACTGTCCTCAAGAAGGTAATGGTGACAATTTGCTACAATTATTAGAGTGAAGGGCGTTTCATAGTGTTGCTGGGTAGGATGTTTCGGGATGATGAATTTTTAAAAAAACATTGTTTCTCTCCATGCCATGTAGTGCATTAGGCAGCAATGGCCATTTCTTTAGCATATTTATCATTTTTTGAACGAGACAGAGTTACTAGATCAATGTTTAACCCAGGACGGATGGAAAGCGTGCAAGGAGCCAGCTGGATTCGAACCCAGCACCACTCACTTCAAAGTCCAGTGTGGATACCACTACTCCACCGGCCGGCATTATGGATGTTGATATATTTCCAGGACTGATTGGGATTTTATTTGGAAAAGAAACTGTTGATAATGACATCTTCATGCAACTTTTGTTTTTATCTTTTAGGTGACAGTGGTTGTTGATTTGGGAAGTACTACTGAAGAATGGTGAGGTGGTACAGATAGTGCACGGCACAATCACAATGATCCGGTGGGGGAGAGAGAACAGATCAAACTGGTGGATGGGATGTCAGTAAACTCATGTGTTATCTCATCGATGGTGCCTAGCTTCTTAAGTGTTGATAGGATTGCGTTCTCTGTAAAAGTGAAAGTATTTCAGATTGCCTCTGAACATTTTTCTCTGTTCTAAATCAAGACATTAACAATATCCGAGAAGCTTTGAAGTGATATATTATGCATGAGGCAATGTGTTGATTGTGTTGGTGTGTGGCCAAGTGGTTAAGGCGTTCGCCTAGTGACTTGAAGGTTGCTAGTTCCAGCCTTGGTTGAGGCAGCGTGTGTGTCCTTGAGCAAGGCACTTAACCACACATTGCTCTGCGACGACACCGGTGCCAAGCTGTATGGGTCCTAATGCCCTTCCCTTGGACAACATCGATGGTGTGGAGAGGGGAGACTTGCAGCATGGGCAATTGCTGGTCTTCCATACAACCTTGCCCAGGCCGGCGCCCTGGAAACCTTCCGAGGTGCAAATCCTTGGTCTCATGAGACTAACGGATGCCTATATATAATGTGTTGATTAGTATATTAGTTATCTCATGACTACTGTGTAAATGGATTGAATTCTGTCTGGAGACAGCTTTGTTTAGCCTCTCCTTGAGCTTTATAAGATCATTGCCATGTCCCAGTGCAAGGTGAGGGATCACTGCTCTTGTATCCCTTGGGGGGTTTGCCTGGTGAGGTCAGTTCGGGGTCCAAACACACCACTGTGTTATAGGGGCAAACATGAGGAAATCTGCAGATGCTGGAATTTCAAGCAACACACATAAAAGTTGCTGGTGAACATAGCAGGCCAGGCAGCATCCCTAGGCTTCCCGTCCCATGATCCTCTCATATCCCTTTTGCCAATCACCTGTCCAGCTCTTGGCTCCATCCCTCCCCCTCCTGTCTTCTCCTATCATTTTGGATCTCCCCCTCCCCCTCCCACTTTCAAATCCCTTACTCACTCTTCCTTCAGTTAGTCCTGACGAAGGGTCTCGGCCTGAAACGTCGACTGTACCTCTTCCTAGAGATGCTGCCTGGCCTGCTGCGTTCACCAGCAACTTTGATGTGTGTTACTGTGTTATAGGGGCCAGCTGTAAGTGGACAGACTGCAGGACTGGGAACGTGAAAAGCTCCAAGGAAAAATGCAACGATATTTATATAAAAAAAGATTGCAAACTGTTCTTACAAGCAGGCTGAGGAGATACTAGTTTAGTTATTTTAGTGATGGTGGTGACTTCTATGTGGGCAAGAACATAAGTCTGAGCCATATACTCCCTCTCTTTTACCCCTCGGATGCCACTTTTCCACAGACTTTTTGAGCATTAATACTCATAGATCCAATGATGTCTTTGGAGCCGCGCCTACAGTTCATTTGCACTCTGCGAAGGAGGATCAGAGGCGGCTTGATGCACAGGATGATAAGAGGCAAAGATCAAGTGGACAACCAGAGACTTTCTCAGGGTGGAAAGGGACAGTTTTAAAGTGATTAGAGAGAAGTATCGGGGTGATGTCAGAGGTAGGTGTTTTACACAGAGAGTGGTAGGTGCATAGAAAGCACTGCCAGGGGGTGCTGGTAGAGGAAGAAACAATGAGGACATTTAAGAAGTGCTTTGATAGGCACATGGATGATAGAAAAATAGGGGCTATGTGGGAGGAAAGGGTTACATTGATCCTAGAGTAGGTTAAAAAGTCAGAACAACACTGTGAGTCATAGTCATAGTCATACTTTATTGATCCCGAGGGAAATTGATTTTCGTCACAGTTGCACCATGCCTATATATAATGTGTTGATACTGAACATAATGTACTGAACATAAAAGGCTGTGAAAATGAATTGGTTTTCGTTTCGTTACAGAGGCTAAGGACCTGTACTGAGATGTTCTATGTTAACTGAGGAGCCTTCCCCAAATCCCATGAATGGGGAAAGCGGGAGTGGAATTGCAGGTGGGTAGATCAGTTGAGCCGGCTGGTGGCGCAGTGACATCAGCGCCGGACTCCGGAGCAAAGGTTTCCGAGTTCGAAATCAGTCGGGCTGCTCCCGGGCACGCTTTCCATCCGTGCTGGGTTGAGTGTCGAGCTTGCAACTTGGCCTCATAAAAAAAAACTGTGTTGTGAGAAGGATGTGGGGGACCACTCACAGAATCTTTCCTCCAAGACAACCACTTGAAAAAAAAAAGTGGTCACCGAGGCTCTGGCGGAGTATGGCACAAAAAAAAAGATCACAGCAGTATAACAATGCTTAGCTGTTTGGATTTTGAGAGCCTTTCTACAGTATTTTAATAATAACGATCTAAATATAGAGGATGAAAGGGATCTAGGGAAGAAGTTTCAGAAACCATGCAAAGATGATCAAATTTGACAAGATAAATGAATAGGGATTTAAATAATATCAGAGCTTTAAATAATAAGATCACAGTTCATACTAAAATATCCACCCCACCTTAACTAATATAACAGTAACTCAAGTTAGGAAAGCAACACCAACATGCCCAAAACAAATCCTGGGGTTCATTTCTAAACAGACAGGACTGAAGAGCAAAACAGTTATGTTAACGATTGGTTAGACCACATAGAATAATTGTGAATTACACAGATGATAGAACAGAGAATATATAATCAATATAAAGACTGAGAGGCCTTGGACATTTGGGGGTCTTTAAAATTACGCAAGGTTTTAATAGGTGATCCTAACTGGCCTCTGACGTGGCCGAGCAAACCAGTTAGCTTAAAGTTGATTTGGCATTATATCCTTGAATAAACAAGAAGGGATGCAGGGAAGCAGGTCTGAAAAGAGCATAATATAGCGGATATAAACACTAACAGACAACGGTTGGACAAAAAGGCTAGCTTCTGTGCTGCATTTTTCCTATATTTTTCCAATGAGTTGACACCAAGACATTGTGAAAAAAGGTTTAACTCCCAGATAATTCAGTAAAAAAAATTCTCAGTGATCATTGACTGTGGAAACAGAGCATACCTGATATGTCCCATGTATCTGCACATCAGTTCGCCCAGAGAGGAATTCCACTTTGTGCCACATGCAGGGAGCCAGCCTTGCCATGAAAGTTTATGTATCTCCAATAGCAAGTTCTCAGAATTAACTCTGAAAGAAACTAAATACAAAATACAGGTCATTACAAATCAATCAGACACCACATTCTCAGCTAGGATGCGAGTTTCTCCATTTCATCCCCTCCCTCAAATGGGGTATTGAAGAACATTCTCAGAACACATCATCTCCAGGCGCAGACTACCACAGATCAATACCAGATATATTATCTCTTGGGCAAACTTACTACAGGGAAAATTAACTCTGGGGCAAGCTAGAATTGCAAACCAGTTCCAGAAGAAGATCAACACAAGTAATGTAACTGCAGGAACAGACAAATATCTGGAGTTTTATTTCTAGGACCACTCTATCATGGTGTGAAGATCAGCTCATAATTCTAGGTGTAAATTATGGTTGCAGTCTGACAGTAGAACGGTGTGACAACAGGAATTGACCAAAGATAGAAATATCAAGCTCAAGCTTTGTTCAAGTAATGGTGGTTTGCAAATTGACCTTGTACTTCCAAAGAGCTGTACAATATATCACCAACCTGTGATTGGAGTTGTGCCGCTGAACTCTTGGTCAGTTGCATTGCAGTTGGTTGTGGGTGCATTGCCTCCAGTTGGAATCAAGTCTTTGTTTTCAATGGGCCTCTCCAAGTGCCTCACTAATGCAAAACATAAAATTGAAGTGAAAAAGGCTTTTACTAACGGCTCATCAGGTGAGGATCTCCACCTCTCTCTTCATGCACATGGACATTGTTGGAAAATGGAGAGTATAACGTGAACATGATGACATTCCAAAATCATCAATACGACACTTAGTATTCCTATCTGCAGTCACTCTCATAGAAAAGTTACCATTAGCTGGAAACTGGAGCCTTCTGATCTACCTCTGGAATTATAATGAAGAAATCACAACCTTCATAGAAGTTCAGGGGTGATATACATATAATATTTTGTGTGTAATACATACATATTATGTATTTCTATTAATACTTCATGCATTGAGGTATGTTGGGTTGCCCACAACCCAGCCTGTACAGTAATTTAAACTAGCCCAGGCTCTGAATTGGATTCAACCTGAACCCCAAAGCATAAACAGAACACAAAATTATCCCTAGCCAAACATTCCCAAGCTTAATTATCTCAGACCCAATCTTAACACCGACAATACTTTCTTTCCCAGATCCCAACTCCTAATCCAGTTCCTAATTCTAAAGCCAAGTTAATTAAATAGGGCAAAATACAGTATGATCATGATGATGGCTGGTTCTTCACTTGTGAAGATCAGGAGGGAAGAAGAGTCCTCGGGGCGATGGCGCGGTTGTTGGTGACTGTAGAGGCCAATTCTGGATCTGCCCACTCTGTAGCACTAAGGACACGGGAACAGCTGGGAAGCAGGTGCTTGGATAGTAGGATCTTCCTTTGTGTCTCCTCTTCCCTTGAGCAGTCGCTCTTCTAGATTCCCAAGATTCTTGGCTACTTGATGGATCAGCATTCTCCAGTGGTCCCTGTCACAAGCCAGCTGCTGCCATTCATTGACCTTGATATTTGCCTGTGAGAGCTGCTGCTTAAGTTGGTCTTTGTACCTCTTGCACAGGGCATCACGATCTTTCTTGCCCTGAGAGGGTTCTCCATAGAGTACTGCTTTTGGTACCTGGAGTTGCCCATGCAAGACATGTGGCCTGAGCAGCGGAGCTGTTTGAGCAGCAAAGTGGCTTCAATGCTTGGAAGCTGAGGCATCTCCAGGATGTTACGGTACAGGACTCAGGCTTTGGAGCCGTATGGCAGTGTTGTGACGACAGCAGCCCTGTACACCTGGATTTTTGTGGACAGATGCAGCTGGTGGTTCTTCCACACATGTTTCTGGCGGTGCCCAAAGGCACTGCTGGCTCTGGCAAGTTGATTGTCAACATCTCTTACTATTGTAGCGTCGTTGGAGATGAGGCTGCCCAGGTAGGTGAACTGCTCAACTGTGGTGAGAGGGTGGTCATCAACTGATGACCACTGTATAACCATAACTCAGAATGATATAACATTGTGGATCTGGACCAATCCCATGATACTATATCCAAATGTTTACAGAGTAGCAGGACAAGATCCAATGAGAGGTGTGTAATCCAGCTGTGGTTGGCTCCAGATATAGGAAAATCTATCAGTGTAAAGGAATATGACCATTGCACTTACATCTACATGTCCAAGAATTAAACCCATGTATCCTGTGTGTTTAATACAAACTTTGTTGCTTGACACTAGAAGTGTACTACTATCTGTTGATAAAAATCCTATAAATACAGAGTCAATTAGATTAATGAACAAGTACGCATTTCTGCAGCATTATTCAAAACATCAGGAGGTTTTAAAGAGTTAAATAAAGAACTTGTCCTCAGCAATGGCTGTAACAAATACAAAATCCATTAACCATTTGAATTGAATGGATTGCCACAAATAAGGATGTCAAACCAGTTAACTGGCTAGAAAATGCAGCCCCATCAGTTGTACGAAATGTAATATTAAATAGCATCGACACGTTCACATAATGAAAAGGATTTCAGGTGCAAAGTGCAATACACTATTGACAGCACAAATTATGGGGGACACGCTTCCAGCTAAATCTACATTGATGATGTTTGCTGAGATGTAAATAATCAGAATCAGGTTTAATATCACTGGCATATGTTGTGAGATTTGTTAATTTAGCAGCAGCAGTGCAATGCAATACATGATAAATATAAAAAAAACTCTGAACAGCAGTAAGTATATAATATACAAAGTAGTTAAATAAGTGGTGCAAAAATAGAAATAAATAAGTGGTGAGGTAGTGTTCATGGGTTGAATGTCCATTTATAATGGCAAGATACTAAGGACTTTGTTACTTTTTAAGTAGTGCTAGAGGATTCTGGATATCCACCTGAGGGGGCAGCTGGGGCCTTGGTCAGGGATTAAGGCCACTTGACAACTCTACCCTGGCAGTTCATGATTCAGGATGATTGCCCTTAGTGCTCAGGGTGAATATATAAGGATAAAATATCAGGGCAGTATATGCCTTTGATAACCTCCTGCTGGAAAGTAAACGTTTAACTGTTGGGTAAGAATGATTGATCCAAAAGTGTTGATTCTTGAATTGTACCCACTGCAAAATTCTGGATAAAGAAACTTTTTTGATTGGAACCCCTTCCATATTCAGTGCCACAATCACTACATAGTGGCTCGGTATTCCATCTGAAAAATTCGCTGTAGGAGCTTGACAACCCTTGATCAATAATACCTCCCCAACTAATATATCATCCATATCAGGAGCAGCAGCACTTGGGAAGACCACTATCTCCAAATTCCCTTTGAAGTCACACAACATCCTAAGTCATGAATATAAAGCCGTTACTGTATAGTCATTGGGTTGCAAGTCTTGGTGAGTTGGTAAATTGGTTTATTGTCACATGTACCCAGGTACAGTGAAAAACTTGTCTTGCATGTTGTCCATATATGTTGACAACAGTTCATTGAGGTAGTACAAGGGAAAACAATAATAGAGTGCTGAATAAAGTGTTACAGTTACAGAGAAACTGCAGTGCAGACAAACAATAAGATGAAGGCCACATGAGGTAGATTGTAAGGTCAAGAGTTCTTCTTACCTTTGATGGCTCTGGAACATTTGTGGGGAGGGGATCTCATTGAAACCTTTCGAATATTGAAATGCCTAGATAGAGTAGAGGTGGAGAGGATTTTCTATAATGAGGGAGTCTACGACCAGAGGCCACTGAAAAGAAGGACATCCCTTTAGAACAGAGATGAGGAAGAATTTGTTTTCCCAGAGGGTGGTGAATCTGTGGAATTCATTGCCACGGATGACTGCAGAGACCATATCATTGGTTATGTTTAAAGCAGAAGTTGATTGGTTCTTGTTTAATCAGGATGTCAAACGTTATGAGAAGGAGGCAGGAGACTGGGGTTGAGAGGGATAGTCATAGTCATAGTCATACTTTATTGATCCCGGGGGAAATTGGTTTTCGTTACAGTTGCACCATAAATAATAAATGGTAATAAAACCATAAATAGTTAAATAGTAATATGTAAATTATGCCAGTAAATTATGAAATATGAAATAAGTAAATAATAAATCAGTCATGATGGAATGGCGGAGCAGACTTGATTGGTTGAATGGCTCAATTCTGCTCCTATGTCTTATGGTCTTAAGGTCTTATGGACTTAATGTGCAAAAGGACCGATCAATAGTCTTATAACGCCAGAATAGAAGCTCCCTTTGAGCCTATGGTATGTTCTTTCAGGCTTTTGTTTCTTCTGCCAAACGTGAGAGAGAAGAGCGAATGGCTGAAGTGAGTAGGATCTTTGATTATGTTAGTTGCTCTCAACCCTCTAAAAATTAGCACTCTCAATGTAAGCAGGAGCGTCTGCACTCCCTTCCTGAAATCAATGACCAGCTTTTTTGTTGCGCTGACATTGAGGGAAAGGTTGCTACCATGGTACCATATCTCTAGGCTCTCTATCTCCTTGATCTCTACTCAGGTCTTGAACTCTACTCAACAGCATTGCCCACAATAATAAAAAATGGCTTCTCTCTAATTTGCTAGGGTCAGTTGAAGACAGACAATAATTGCTGTCCTTTTCAATGACACTAAAAACTAAAGCGCATGCTAAATATTAAGTAAACCAACATGACCACATACTTGAGTTTAAGATAGACTGTTACACAATGACTATTTTTACCTATTCTCCTCCCTGACATTACTCACCTAATGAAAAGAGACATGATTAAATAGAATTTCACTGAGTTGGCATTTTGGTTACTTTACTAAAGGGTGGAATATGTGATTGCTTTGTCAGTCACTTGTGAAATATTGAACTTGGGCAGTCTTGAATTAGATAATTGAAGGCGTTTGCTGAATGATATTTTTTAATTGAATGGATATTACTTAAACTCAGTGTGATCTAAGACTACACTTGAAACAATTTAATTCTGATGTGAGTAATTCTAAAACTGACATTCTGGGAAAGATACTCCTTTTGGAAGTAAAGACATTCTTTTGCCAGTAGCACTTACAATGGGTTTCCATCTATTTACTTTTCACCTCAAACCCAGACTTCATTTTGTGGTGTGCTACTACTTTCAAGTCAAAAGATGTGGATTCCTGTCCTCGTCCATTATTTAGAGTGACTGACTGAGTCCTGCCTTTTAGAGTTTCAGTGTGCTGGGTGAGATGTTAAACTGATGCCTTAGCTGACCTGTTCCTCTGTCTCTAATTCAAGAGGCCAAGTAAATTCTCAAGTTCAAACGTCTCTAAATTACACAGATTTTGCCCTAAAGTGGCACCATAAAAATGGGCACAGGAAGCAGACAGTGTTTTGCAAATGAGCCACAGAACATTTTCTTTTAATACAAAAATGATTTCTAGTATTAAGGGAATATCATTCACCTCATGATTTGTACAATTATCCTTCTGTGCTTATCTGGACAATAATGGTCATTGAACTTTGGGCTAATTAATTGTAAATGGAGTACTTTGAGATAGTTGAGGGCTATCTTAAGTAGATTACGAATTTTTTTCAATTGTCTTTTCATTCCAAATTTCTTGTCAGTGTTTTAAATCCCCAAAACAATCAATCAATGATTATTATTTGTGCCTTATTTGAGATCTTGAACATGTTTTCTCTCCTATAAAAAAGACTGTAAAGATACTGTACAGCTTAATATCTGAAAACTGGTTTAACCAGTTTATTATAACTATGTACAAAAAATTTCACTTACAGTTGCAACCCATTTGTGTAAGTTGAGTAAATTCCTTTCCTACCTGCCCATACACCAGTGGCCACTTTATTAGGTACACCTGTACTCCTGCTTGTTAATGCAAATATCTAATCAGCCAATCACGTGGCAGCAACTCAATGCATAAAAGCATGCAGACATGGTCAAGAGGCTCAGTTGTTGTTCACACCAGACATCAGAATGGGGGAAGAAATGTGATGTAAGTGACTTTGAATGCAGAATGATTGTTGGTGCCAGGTGGAATGGAACCTGTTTGATGAGTAGATCTGTTGGGATGGAAGAATTGTTCTTGCGCTCAGCATCAATTATAGAGCTAACACACGTCCATGTGTGGATGCACTTAGCTAGTAAGGCAGGTATTTGAAACAGCATTTAAGGTGTGTAAACATCACCTGATGTGTCAATCTTTGCCCTTGGGTGGGTTCTGGCAGGACTGAATGCAATGAAAAGATTTAAGTAGGGAATAGTTTCATCACTTAGGTGGGAAGGAAGACAAAATTAGAACCCAACCCTAATAAGATCAAGATTCCAGCATCTGTGGTCTCCTGTGTTTCCAAATGGAATCAACATACAGTATTTGGTATTGAACTCATTGAAATCAGACTTGGGTTTGTCACCACTCATATGTCATGAAATTTGTTGTTTTGTAGTAGCAGTGAGTTACAATGAGAAATATATTTTAAAAAATAGTGCAAAAAGAGAGAAAGTAGTGAGGTAGTGTTCATGGGTTCATGCACCATTCAGAAATCTAATGTTGGAGGGGAAGAAGCTGAGTGTGCATCTTCAGGCTCCTGAACCTCCTCACTAATAGTAGTAATGAGAGGAGGCATTGATGGTAAGGGTCCTTAATGATGGATGCCATCTTGAGGCCATTCCTTTGGAAGGTGTCCTCGATATTGGGGAGGTATATGAGGACACGAGGAACCCTATCCTTGGTGTGGTAGGAGGATGCCGTGAGCATAGATATGTGCAAATCTGTGAAGGTCTCTGATTTTGTCAAACTGAACCAGTGCTGAAAATGTTTTCTACTGAATAGTAAATTCCCAAATTGGTTCCCAGTCTCCACAGAGTTAAGTGACCCCAACTATATAGGCAACAGTGGTGGGAAGGACAGGTTGAAGGCACACTGCAACCAACTTTCATCCTGGTCTGGCTTAGGGAGGGCAAATAAATTCAGCAACAGTCTACAGTACTATTTAGCTATATCTACTCGTATTTGGAGGAACGACATTCAAGAACACGGGCCACTTATGGGAGCTGTAATCCATCAGTTCAAGAGAGCAGGAAAATGCTTTTCAATTGTTCATTTTTTGCTTTATACCGAAGATCAATGACTAGCCCTTTAATATGTTTTTGACCAACACACGTAACGTGCTGGAGGAACTCAGCAAGTCAAACAGTCAATGGTTTGGGCTGAGACCGTTCATCAGGACTGGAAAGGAAATGGGCAGAAACCAGAGTTAGAAAATGGGAGGGGGGGGGGGTGAAGTAAGAAGGTGGGTGGTGATAGGCCGAAGAAGTAAAGGGTTGAAGGAGAAGAAATGTGATAGGAGAGGAGAGTGGACCATGAGGGAAGGAGGAGGGGCACATGAGGGAGGTGAGAAAAAGAGAAGGGTGAGAGGGGAAGTAGAATGGAGAATGGAAAAAGAGAGAAGGAGGAGAGGAAAGAAGTTACCAGAAGTTAGAGAAATCCATGTTCATGCCAACAGGTTGACGGCTACTCAGACGGATTATGAAGTGTTGCTTTTGGCATGAATATTCTGGTTTCTGGCCCATTCCTTTGCAGGCCCAAAATAGATGCTGCCTGACCTGCTGAGTTCCTCCAACATTTTGTGTGTGTTGCTTATAGATTTCCAGCATCTGGTGAATCTCTTGGGAGTATGTTTTTGACAAATGTTTTGGGAACCATATTGATGATTGACATAAGAGATGAGTGCATTTATTACTGAGCTTGTTCTGCAACATTTCACAGAACTGCAGCCTCTGCTGCAGCTGCATTTCCTACGGCTGTGTGAAAATATGTAATGCTGTTGTGGTGTGAGTGATGCACGAGATGGTCAGTCGCTTGGAGGAAGGAATGCCTATTGTGGAATAAATGTAAGAATTCACAACTGATTAGTTGTTGAATCAAAATCAGAGATGAACCCTTCAAAACTTTCCACAGTTGTTTTACGTTCTTCAGAGCAATATCTTAGGAGACTTACCAATAAAGTAAATTCCAACTACAATCATAGCAAGGATGGTCACTAGACACAGGAATACTAGGATCTTCTTGGTTGCACGTGGTTGCCTTCTGCGGGGTCCTGTAGGGCAGGAGAACAAAGGGATTTGCTGTTATCTTCTGCCAAACAATAATTCTTGGTATGTACTACAAAAAGCTGCCTTTATATAGCACCTTCTTGTCATAAAGCAGCACAAAGTGTACTCTGTGAGCATTATCAGACTAATTTAGGCATCCATCCACTAAGGAGATATTAGGTTGTGACCAAACACTTGGTCAAAGAGGCCGGCTTTAGGGAGGGTATTAAAACAAGAGGGTGAAGTAGAGAGGCCAAGAGGTTTTGAGTGAAATTGAGGAGCTCACGGTCTTTGGATAAAGACATGGCCACCAACACTTGAGCAGTTAAGAAGATATGATGGGTAGTAGGTGTAGTGGTTTGAGAAAGCACTGTTACTTTGGACTTGGTTCCAGAGACATTCTATTCTTTGATATTTCTTTATCTCCTGTCTGAAACTGTATAGATTCCATTATGAATAAACTCTTCTCGGGCCTCCAGCTGGGTACAGGTATTGATTTTAACTGACATTTTGATGACAAACTCTGCCATCTTCGTCAGGGATAATACCCAGATGTATCTAGTCTAGTGGTATTTATACCCCCGATGTCCATCCCGCCTGATTGGTTATCCTCACCCAATCAGGTTTCGGCTATCCCACCTTATTTACAATCAAATTTCAGTTCTCACTTAGATTGAGACCTCTGTCTTTGTTAAAGTTCTTTTCCTCTGGTTTCATTTCAATGGCTTTGTTCACCAGGCAGTCCCAAAACCCATTGGCATTGCACAGTAGTTTTGTGCCGTCGAAGTGAATCCTATGAATGCAATGTTCTGCTACCACTGATTTCTCCAAGTAACCCAAACGGATACAGCTCCTGTGCTCCTTGATGATGGTTTCCTGTCTGACCGATATACACGCTCCGCATTCACAGGGAATCCTGTAAACGCCAGCCATCCTGAGTCCCAGGTCATCTTTGACCCGCATAAGTTGTGATTTGAGCTGGATACCGCAGAGGAGATAAGATAAAGGTTTGCATGGCCCTCAAAAGGGCTATTTTGCCAAACCCAGACATTACAAAAGGAGAGTGACTGGCCTTCCAGGCACTACGGTGAAACCCAGACATCATGATCTTAGCTGCGGACAAAGGAAATGTGACTGTGCTGATGTCCTTGAAGGAATAGCACAGGAAAGTCCAACAGATTCTAGACGATCCCGTGTATAGAACTGTATAGTGGGATACCATGGATTCGATTGTGAGGATGACCTTTGCTTACTGAAGAAATCTGAACTGCCAACAGATATATGCAAGACACTTCTACCTCAGGTGCTGATATCACCAAGACTTTATGGGCTCCAGGGTTCTCCGAGGCCTATCACCAGTGCGATTGATTCTCTGAGTTACTACCTCGCTAAGCATTTGGCGCCTATGCTGTCTCCCTTTGTTGGGGGCTGTGAGCATCATGTCACGAATTTGACTGACTTTGTGAAAATGATAACCAACATCCAGCTGAACACGGATGACATAATGGTCGGTTTCGACGCGGTGTCCCTCGTCGTGAGTGTTCCCATTAAGGACAGCTTGGTCCTCCTGTGGTCAAGATTTGATGACGGTACCATTGACCTTTTTGAACACACCCTTACATCGACGTACTTCCTCTGTGAAGGGAACTACTATGGACAGCAGACCGAGTGGCCCTGGGATTGCCCTTGTCGTCAGCTATTGTTAATTTCTACATGAAGGACTTTGAGGAGCAGGTGCTGAGTTCATCGCCTTTATGCCCAAATACTACTTTATGATTAATGATTAACCATGTGAAAACTATTTTGGACCTGGAGAGTCTCCCAGAAGAAATAAGACGATTATGCACAATGTTCCTACAGAATGGCTACAAGGTGAAGGAAATCAATCGGGCCCTTGGAAGGGGGAAGGGACAAGGGAAAAGCCAGGAAACCTAACACCAAGGAGGAACATGTCAGCAGCAGTTATTTAAAAAGGGAGCTTTGAGTCCATTGTACTTGGCCTATCAGCAGCTATAACCAGAGCACCAGTCCTGAGTTAGATAGCGGGGAAGGTTCAGGCATAAAAGGGAGACACTGCCTAGCAGAGTAGTCATCGACGGAGTGATCTGAGACAGAGTGGTAGGGCTCTGGGCTTCGGCAATAACAGGTCGAGGCCAGGTAAGTTACCTGTGAGGAATAGGAACAGGAAGTATGTCCGTGAAGCCGGTGTTCTGTACTGGGTGTCAGATGTGGGAAGTCCTGGAGACTCCCAGCCTCCCGGACGGCCACATCTGCACCAGATGCGTCGAGCTGCAGCTCCTTAGGGACTGCGTTAGGGAACTGGAGATGCAGCTCGATGACCTTCGTCTGGTCAGGGAGAGTGAGGGGGTGATAGAGAGGAGCTATAGGCAGGTAGTCACACCGAGGCCTCAGGAGACAGATAAATGGGTAAGGGTCAGGAGAGGGAAGAGCACGATTCAGATACCAGAGAGTACCCCTGTGGCTGTCCCTCTTAACAATCAGTACTCCTGTTTGCATACTGTTGGGGGGGACTGCTTACCTAGGGGAAACAACGGTGGCCGTGCCTCTGACACAGAGTCTGGCCCTGTGGCTCAGAAGCGTATGGAAAGGAAGAAGGCAGCGGCAAGAGGGGATTATAGTTAGGGGGTCAGACAGGCGATTCTGTGGACACAGGAAAGAAACGCAGATGGTAGTTTGCCTCCCAGGTGCCAAAGCCCGGGGTGTTTTTGATCGTGTCCACAATACCCTGAAGTGGGAAGGAGAACAGCCAGAGGTCGTGGTACATATTGGTACCAATGACATGGGTAGGAAGAGGGAGGAGGTCCTGAAAACAGACTACAGGGAGTTAGGAAGGAAGTTGAGAAACTGGACCTCAAAGGTAGTAATCTCGGGATTACTCCCTGTGCCACGCAACAGTGAGTATAGGAATAGAATGAGGTGGAGGATAAATGCGTGGCTGAGGGATTGGAGCAGGGGGCAGGGATTCAGATTTCTGGATCATTGGGACCCCTTTTGGGGCAGGCGTGACCTGTACAAAAAGGACAGGTTGCACTTGAATCCCAGGGGGACCAATATCCTGGCAGGGAGGTTTGCTAAGGCTATTGGGGAAAGTTTAAACTAGAATTGCTGGGGGGTGGGAACTGAACTGAAGAGATGGAGGAAGGGGCAGTTGGCTTACAAATAGAGAAAGCTTGGAGACAGTGAGAGAAGGAGGATAGGCAGGTAATAGAGAAGGGATGCGCTCAGACCGATGGTTTGAGGTGTCTTTTTTAAGGCAAGAAGCATCATGAACAAAGCGGATGAGTTTAGAGCATGGATCAGTACTTGGAGCTACGATGTTGTGGCCATTACAGAGACTTGGATGGCTCAGGGTAGGAATGGTTACTTCAAGTGCCAGGCTTTAGATGTTTCAGAAAGGACAGGGAGGGAGGTAAAAGAGGTGGGGGCATGGCACTGTTAATCAGTGTCAGAATAGAGAGATGACCATTTAGACTGGGGATGAGGAGGAATTTCTTTAGCCAGAGGATGGGGAATCTGTGGAGTTCGTTCCCACAGGAGGCTGTGAAGGCCAATTCATTGGATGTATTTAAGGCAGAGGTTGAGGAGTTCTTGATTAATCAGGGCATGAAAGGTTATGGGGACAAAGCAAGGGAATGGGGTTGAGAGGGAAAATGGATCAGCCATGATGAAATGGCAGAGCAGACCTGATGGGCTGAATGGCCTTATTCTGCTCCCATGTCTTTTACTTACATAGTTTGTCTTTTGCACATTGTTTGTCAGACTTGCTTTATGTTTAGGTTTTTTTGAAATTCTTTTATATTTTTCTTGTAAATGCCTGCAAGAAAATATATCTCAAGGTAGTCTACATACCTTGATAATAAATTTACTTTGAGCTTTGATTTCAGCCTTCATGTTGTCGATGGGACAGGCAGAAGGAAATAATTTTCCTAAACCTTGGGTTGATTAATGATTAAAATTAGCTTTATTTGACACATAAAACTAGAATTGCTGGGGGGTGGGAACCACTGAAGAGACTGGGGAAGAGGCGGTTGGCTCACAAATAGAGAAAGCTTGGAGACAGTGTGTGAGGGAGGATAGGCAGGTGATAGAGAAGGGATGCGCTCAGATGGACGGTTTGAGATTGTCTGTTTTATCACAAGGAGTATTGTGAACAAAGCGGATGAGCTTAGAGCGTGGATCAGTACTTGGGCCTACAATGTGGTAGCCATTACAGAGACTTGGATGGCTCAGGGACAGGAATGGTTACTTCAAGTGCTGGGTTTTAGATGTTTCAGAAAGGACAGGGAGGGAGGCAAAAGAGGTGGGGGTGTGGTACTGTTGATCAGAGATAGTGTCATGGCTGCGGAAAAGGAGGACGTCATGGAGTCCCTGTGGGTGGAGGTTAGGAACAGGAAGGGGTCAATAACTTTAATGGGTGTTTTTTATAGAACACCCAATAGTAACAGGGACATCGAGGAGCAGATAGGGAGACAGATTCTGGAAAGGTGTAATAGTAACAGGGTTGTCGTGGTGGGAGATTTTAATTTCCCTAATATTGATTGGCACCTCCCTAAAGCAAGGGGTTTAGATGGGGTGGAGTTTGTTAGGTGCGTTCAGGAAGGTTTCCTGACACAATATGTAGATAAGCCTACAAGAGAAGAGGCTGTACTTGATCTGGTATTGGGAAATGAACCTGGTCAGGTGTCAGGTCTCTCAGTGAGAGAGCATTTTGGAAACAGTGATCACAATTCTATCTCCTTTACCATAGCATTGGAGAGGGATAGGAACAGACAAGTTGGGAAAATACTTAATTGGAGTAAGGAGAAATATGGGACTATCAGGCAGGAACTTGGAAGCATAAATTGGGAACAGATGTTCTCAGGGAAATGTACGGCAGAAATGTGGCAAATGTTCAGGGGATATTTGAGTGGCGTTCTGCACAGGTACATTCCAATGAGACAGGGAAAGGATGGTAGGGTACAGGAACTGTAGTGTACAAAGGCTGTTGTAAATCTAGACAAGAAGAAAAGCTTACGAAAGGTTCAAAAACTAGGTAATGATAGAAATCTAGAAGATTATAAGGCTAGAAGGAAGGAGCTTAAGAATGAAATTAGGAGAGCCAGAAGGGGCCATGAGAAGGCCTTGGCGAGCAGGATCAAAGAAAACCTCAAGACATTCTACAAGTACGTGAAGAGCAAGAAAGGATAAGATACCAGAGAATAGGACCAATCAAGTGTGACAGTAGAAAAGTAAGTATGGAACCGGAGATAGCGGAGGTACTTAATGAATACTTTGCTTCAGTATTCACTACAGAAAAGGATCTTGGTGATTGTAGGGATGACTTGCAGTGGATTGAAAAGCTTGAGCATGTAGATATTAAGGAAGAGGATGTGCTGGAGCTTTTGGAAAGCATCAAGTTGGATAAGTCACCGGGACCGGATGAGATGTACGCCAGGCTACTGTGGGAGGCAAGGGAGGAGATTGCTGAGCCCCTGGCGATGATCTTTGCATCATCAATGAGGAAGGGAAAGGTTCTGGAGGATTGGAGGGTTGTGGATGTTGTTCCCTTATTCAAGAAAGGGAGTAGAGATAGCCCAGGAAATTATAGACCAGTGAGTCTTACTTCAGTGGTTGATAAGTTGATGGAAAAAATCTTGAGAGGCAGGATTTATGAACGTTTAGAGAGGTATATTATGATTAGGAATAATCAGCGTGGCCTTGTCAAGGGCAGGTCTTGCCTTATGAGCCTGATTCAATTTTTTGAGGATGTGACTAAACACATTGATGAAGGAAGAGCAGTAGATGTAGTGTATATGGATTTCAGCAAGGCATTTGATAAGGTACCCCATGCAAGGCTTATTGAGAAAGTAAGGAGGCATGGGATCCAAGGGGACCTTTCTTTGTGGATCTGGAACTGGCTTACCCACAGAAGGCGAAGAGTGGTTGTAGATGGGTCATATTCTGCATGGAGGTCGGTGACCAGTGGTGTGCCTCAGGGATGTTGTCATTTTAAGTTAAATTGGATAGCTATATGGACAGGAAAGGAATGGAGGGTTATGGGCTGAGTGCAGGTTGGTGGGACTAAGTGAGAGTAAGAGTTCGGCACAGACTAGAAGGGCTGAGATGGCCTGTTTCCCTGCTGTAATTGTTATATGTTTATATGGAGAGGGCACAGTTTTAAGGTGCTTGGAAGTAGGTACAGAGGAGATGTCAGGGGTAAGTTTTTTTTACACAGAGTGGTGAGTGCGTGGAATGGGCTGCCGGCGGCGGTGGTGGAGGCGGATACGATAGGGTCTTTTAGGAGACTCCTGGATAAGTACACGGAGCTGAGTAAAATAGAGGGCTATGGGTAACCTTAGGTAATTTCTAAAGTAAGTACATGTTCAGCACAGCATTGTGGGCCAAAGGGCCTGTATTGTGCTGTAGGTTTTCTATGTTTCTATGTTTTGTGTTTCTACGTCGCTACTGCCTGTTTTCCTTGTATTTCCACTGTTTTGTAAGGATCAGCAGGGTCCTGAAGAAATACCGGATTAATACCATCCGCAAACCTGTAAGGAAGCTCAAATCACAGCTTATGCAGGTCACAGATGACCTCTGTCTCAGGACAGCTGGCATGTACAGGATTTCTTGTGAATGCAGAGCAGCGTATATCGGCCAGGAAACCCGCATCAAAGAGCACAGGAGGTGTATCCATTTGGGTTACTTGGAGAAACTGATGGTAGCTTAACATTGCATTCACAATGGCCATAGGATTGATTTCGACGGCACAAAACTACTGTGCTGTGCCAATGGCTTTTGGGACTGCCCGGTTAAAGGAAACCATTGAAATAAATCTAAAGAAAAGAATTTTTACAAAGACAAAGGTCTTGCTCTAAGTAAGAACTGGAATTTGAAAGTAAACAAGATGGGACAGCAGAAACGTGATTGGATAAGGTCTAACCAATCAGGACGGAAAGACGACAGCAGTGTATACACTGCTGGACTGGACTTGCCTGGGCATCATCCTTGATGAAGATGGCAGAGTTTATCATCGAACCATTGGTTAAAATGAATACCTGTATCTGGCTGGAATGCTCAGGAGAGTATATTTTTCACATATGCCGGGAAAGCACTCGATCCTTTGTCAGATTCCACTATCATTATGCCAAAAAGTGGCTAGGAAGGGTGATATATTCAATGGGGTTGTCCAATACTTTGCTTCCATTCCATAGAAATGGAGACATTCTGTTTTGTTTTAATTTAATTTAGTTTAGAGATACAGCACAGTAATAGGTCTTCAGGCCCAACAAGCCTGCACCGCCCAATTATACCCAGGTGATCAATTAATCTACTAACCTGCCTGTCTTTGGACTGTGGGAGGAAACCGGAGCACCCAGAGGAAACCCACAGGGTCACGGGGAGAATGTACAAACTCCTTACAGGTAGCAGTGGGAATTGAACCCCAGTGGCTGGTGGTTTAAAGCATTACACTAACCTCTACACCACCATGCTCTCTTGGTTGTTAATCTTAATGAAGAAAGTAGACATAAGTACTGTATAATGGGGAAAGAATGCTCTTAAGTTTGTAACCTGTGTCAGAATTATCAACCCATTAGAATAAAGGACGCTAGGACCCCTGTGGCCCATCAGCTGGTGTGTGCAATACAAACACAAGATTGGTTTTTCTATACTTACTGTATCGATGGCGCCAGCGTCTATAGCAGACTGATTCTGAAGGACCCATGGATGTTAATATTGGTGACACTTCAGAAGCTGTTGTCTCTAACAATGGCACTTCCACCTCCTTGGGCTTGTTGGGTTTGATGGTACAAGCAATATCATTCTTTGAATCTGAAAATTTTGGTTCAGAATCCTGGGTGCTGTTTTCAGAGCAAATTTTGGATGGTGCTTCTAAGCTTGTCTCTTCTAACATGGGCAGTCCCAGCCCTTGTATCTCAGTGGGGTTGGCAATTTGGGGAGATTCATCTTTTGAATGCACCAGTATTGATTCAGAACTGCAGCTGGGATCTGCTGAAGACTGTGCAGATGATGCATCAGTTTTCATCAGCTCTATTAAAGCTACATCCTCTTGCTGTTTTTCCATAAGTCTTGATGTTCCAGAGGACTCTAGGTTCAAATCCTGCAGTGGTAATTCAAAGTTTTAGAAATTCAAAGTTCAAAGTAAATTAATTATCAAAGTACATACATGTCGCCATATACAACGCTGAGATTTATTTTATTTATTGAGATACAGGGTGGATTAGGTCTTTCTGGCCTTTTGAGCCGTACAACCCAGCAATGCCCTGATGTATCCCTATACTAAATGTGGGAAATTTATAATGACCAATTAACCTATCTCTTTGGACTGTGGGAGGAGACTGCAGCACTCAGAGAAAACCAACGTGATCACGGGGAGAACGTACAAACTCCTTACAGGCAGCAATGGGAATCGACTCCAAGTCATTGGCGCTTTAAGGCATTGTGCTAACCATTACACTACTGTGCCACCCCAGTTTTCTTGCAGGCATACTCCATAAGTCCAAGAAACGAAATAGGAGCGATGATAGACCGCACCCAACAGGATGGACAAACAACCAATGTGCAAAAGTTGGGAAACAGTTTCTTCCCTCAGGCCATTCGGCCTCTGAACTCCCTGCTGCATCGCATTTAAAGTGTCACTGGTTAAACTGCCCTGTACCTGACAGTATTTAATTTATGCACTTTAGTGTGTTTATTTATGTGTAATACATCTGTAGATTTCATCCATAAGTTATTGCGTGTTATATGTACTATAGTGCTTTACACCCTGGTTCAGAGAAACATTTTTGATGGTATATAGTTAAAATGACAATAAACTTGAAATAAACAAATAAGCAATAATTATTGAGAATATGAGATGAAAAGTCTTTGAAAAAGAGTCCATAGGTTGTGGAAACATTTTAAAAATGGAGTGAGTGAAGTTGTCCCCTCTGGTTCAAGAGCCTGATGGTTGAGGGGTAATAACTGTCCCTGAACCTGGTGGTGTGGGTCCTGAGGCTCCTGTACCTTCTTCCCGATGACAGCAGTGAGAAGAGAGCATATCCTGGGTGATGGGGGTCCTTATGATGGATGCTGCTTTCCTGCAACAGTGCTCCATATAGATGTGGTGGGGAGGGCTTACCCATGATGGACTGGGCCATAATCACTACTTTTTGTTAGATTTTCCATTTGAGGATATTAGTGTTTCCATGCCCGGCTGTGATGCAGCCAGTCAATATGCTCTCCACCACACATCTATACAAGTTTGTCAAAGTTTTAGATGTCATGTCAAATCTTCGCAAATGCCTCTGGAAGTAGAGGTGCTGCTGTGCTTTCTTTGTAATTGCACTTACGTGCTAGGCCCCAGGACAGGTCATCTGAAATGATAACATCAAGGAATTTAAAGTTGCTGACCCTTTCCTCCTTTGACCCTCCGATGAGGACTGGCTCATGGACCACCAGTTTCCTTCTGCCATCAATAATCAGCTCCTTGGTCTTGTTAACATTGAGTAAGAAGTTGTTGTGGCACCATTCAGCCAGATTTTCAATCTCCCTCCAAAATGTTGATTCGTCATTACTGTACTTCTAATTCAGCCTTGGGAGATCTTCTTTCTTTGACTTCTTATATTTTTTCCAGTCTGTTTGAAGGGACTCGGCTGAAAACATTGACTGTGTACCCTTTTCCACAGATGCTGCCTGGCCAACTTGGAGCTTATTGATTAGTTTTGAGGGGATGATAGTGTTGAATGCTGAGCTGTAGCTGATGAAGTGAATCCTGATGTATGCATGCATCTTCACTGTCCAGATGTCTAAATTAGTAAGTATTTCCAACTTTGCTAAATCTTTAGACAACAAAGATTTGGTTTCCTGAATACTTTTGGGTGTTTCTTATGGACTTTGGGCTGCTGATCATGAAAATCACCATGAGATTTCCCTGTCATGCACCACTTATATCAATTCATCGTTCAAGTCAGGATGACTGATGCCAAGATTGAGGAAGACATTTTTGTTAGTCCACAAATCAAGCAGGTCATCAATGACAGGTAATTCAAAGAACTTCTAGTGGGACTGAAAAAAATCACATGGAAGCCATTCAAAGATGCTGTTGAAATTTTTTGTGGGAACTACAGAGCATCAGACTACATACAGCAGGTTGACAATATGCTTTTCCGCATACAAAACCATGAGGTACAACCTGTCACTAAAGATTCATTTTCTGTATTCCCATTTAGATTTCTTCCCTGCAAATCTTGGCACTGTCAGTGACGAGCATAGGGAAAGGTTTCACCAGGACATTGCGGTTGTGGAGAAATGGTATCAGTGCAACTGGAATCCATCAATGCTGGCTGATTATTGTTGGAAAATTAAGCAAGACCCTTCAGACACTGAGTAGAAATAAAAATAAACAAATCACTTTTTAGCTTAGTTGAACTGTTGCAAAGCATCAGCACAATTATGCAATTAAATGCATTATATTCAATAGAAGTTAATTTCTTGTTTCTCCAAATTCCTACATAATACAAATATCCTGAAATTATATTTGTGTGCAGCCTCAAGTGGTCTATCACAAACAAAAAGAATTTTTGACGAAGCAGTACTTTTGAAAAATTTGTTGTCCAGCGATATATATTGTATTTCAACACCAATTTGCAATCAACAATTTGTAGAATGGTAAAGTGTTCCAAGATATTTAAAAACAGGCAAACAGTCACAGAGTTAGACAACACTTTTGGGCCCAAGTCCATGCTGGTGATCAAGTCAGCCTATTTATCAGCACTTGCTCCATAGCCTTCTGTGCCTTGCTGTTTCAAGAATGTGTCCCCTCTTCTCACCTGCCTATCACCTTCCCTGGATCCCCTCCTCTTCCCTTTCTCCTATGGTTCACTCTCCTCTCCTATCAGATTCCTTCCTCTCCAGCCCTTTACCTTTCCCACCCATCTGACTTCACCTATCACCTTCTTGCGACCCTCCTTCCCTTCCCCCAACCTTTTTATCCTGGCATCTTCCCCTTCTGTTCTAATCCCGATGAAGGGTCTCGGCCTGAAATGTCCACTGTTTATTAATTTCTGTAAATACTGCCTGACCTGCTGAATTCATCCAGCATTTTGTGTGTGTGTTGAATTGAAATAACATTTCATTAGAACTAAGATGATAGTTGGCACGTGGCCATGTGGTTAAGGTGTCGGTCTAGTGATTTGAAGGTCGCTAGTTCGAGCCTTGGCTGAGGCAGCGTGTTGTGTCCTTGAGCAAGGCACTTAACCACACATTGCTCTGCGATGACACTGGTGCCAAGCTGTATGGGTCCTAATGCCCTTCCCTTGGATAACATCGGTGGTGTGGAGAGGGGAGACTTGTAGCATAGGCAACTGCCAGTCTTCCATACAACCTTGCCCAGGCCTGCACCCTGAAAACCTTCCAAGGTGCAGATCCATGGTCTCACGAGACTAACGGATGCCTATTAAGCTGATAAGTCATAAATTTAAAATGATATACTGTTTCTCTTCCCATAGATAGTGCCTGATGTCTGAGTTACACTTAGCCGTCCCCATCCTGATCTCAGTTTTCAGTGATAATCTTATTTGTTTACCTCTATTCCATACTATTGAGGTCAACTATTAACACTGTTAACTATTGCCTGAATACATCTTAATGCAAATATATATGAATAATTTATTATTTATGAAAATATACCTGCCATTGGACTTCATTTAATAATAATAACTTATTGCGAGCACTTTTCTTGCAGACAATATAGTTCAAAGTGATTTAGAATAGGATAAAGTGCAAACATAAAAATAAAAGACAAAATGACGTTAGTTAAAAGCAACGTTAAATAAATAGGTTTTGATTCGGCATTTAAAAGGGTCAACTGTGTCTGCTTCCCTTATAGTTTTAGGTATTGAACTCCATAGTTTAGGAGCTAGTTTAGGACTTGGGATTTAGGATCCGGACAGCATGATGCTACTTCATGAAATCCACCTGCTCGTTAATGCAAATTTCAAATCAGCCAATTATGTGGACGCAACTCAATGCATCAAAGCATGCAGACATGGTCAAGAGGTTCAGTTGTTCAGACCAAACATCAGAATGGGGGAGAGATGTGATCTACGTGACCTTGACCATGGAATGATTGTTGGTATCAGAAGGGGGTAGTTTGAGTATCTCCAAGACTGCTGATCACCTGGGATTTTCACACAAAACAGTCTTTAGTGTTAATAGAGAATCGTGCACAAAGCAAAACATCCAGTGAGTGGCAGCTCTGTGGGTGAAAACGCCTTGTTAGTGAGAGAGGTCAAACTGGTTCAAGCTGACAGAGAGGTGTCAGTAACTCAAATAACCACACGTTACAACAGTGGTGTGCAGAAGAACATCTCTGAATGCACAACACATCGAACCTTGAAGTGGATTGTCCACAGCAGCAGAACACCATGAACATACAGAGGTACACCCAGTGGCCATTTTATTAGGTACAGGTCTGTTTCCATTAAACAAGCTTGATACACATCAATGCATTGAATTATTTTAGCTCTCAAAATTATTTCTCTAAAACTTTATGACCCATGGAGAAACGAGAAGGACGGAGAGCACTCTGGACATTCCTACTGTAAAGTCATAGAGCCATATAGGATGGGATTAAATCCTCTGTCCCATCTACCCATGCTGACCAAGGTGAACCATTTGATATGCCTGTGTTTGGCCCCTATCCCTCTAACCAATTCTTATACATGTCCCTGTAGAAATGTCTTTTAAATGTTGTATTTGTTTCTAATTCTACCTCTTCATCTGGCAGTTCATTCCACACTGGCCCCTTTCACTTGAAGTGTATGACTGCTGTTTTTATACTCCCCTAACCTGGAACAAAGACTGTGACCAATCACTTTGTCTACACCCTCATGATTTTATATACCTCCATGACATCACCCCTCATCTGTGTTTGACAGAAAACAGGCCCAGTCTATGCAACCTCTCTTCATAACTCAACTACTCCAGTCCCAGCAACATTGTTATTACTCCTTAAAGCAGCCTTTCCAACTTAATGACATTTAGTCATAAAATTTCACAACATACACTTGTGATATTAAACCTGATTCTGATTAATGAAGGCCTTCATATAGCTGGGTGAGCAGAACTACATACATGTTCCAGTTCTGAATGAAGCTATTTATCATAGTGCGTGCTGAATATTCACAAGTCATTTTGATAATTTCTGCTTTGTTCACAGATCTCTGCTCATTCATTATCCCCCTCAGCCTGGAGGGCCACACATCCCAATCATTTTCAACCTCACCCATTCATTCATACTCCCACTTACTGCACGCTTTCTCCAGTTTCATTCATTCTCCGGTTGCTGCAGCACTAAATGGCACATTGAAGTGAGATGGATTGGATCATTCACTTCAGGCAAGTGATGTAACCTCAATAATTTGCAAATAGGGAGTGCCTGTTAGTCAAGTTAAATTTCTCCCTGTTGCTCTACAATATACAGTACGAGATTAGAAATCCTGAACATTAGAAATCAAAAAATTCTAAACACCTTTAACTCATGCTCAACAAGGACCTTAATTTATTTAACATCTTTAATGTAGTGAGACATCCCAAGTTATTTTTTGCACTTTCTACAATGTTCAAATCACACAGGCTTTTGTATGATTGCTTGTACTAGGACATTCTACCTTGTTGAACTATGTTGGAGTTAAAGCTTCACATAATCCTTCTGCCATACCTTCCCTCATTACACTCTACCAGCTCACCCTCTCATATGTCTTGTCTAGCTTTCCATTAAATGCATTGATACTGTTCCCTAAGTTCACCCTGTGCATTTACCCACAAGTCCTACAGGGTTACCATTAGCTGACAGTTGCAGTAGCTCATAAGAGAAGCAAAAGTCATATTAGAAAATACTGTATTAGACTGAATATCTCCAGATTTTAAATTACAAATTGTTTAACCATATTTGGACTGTATCCAAATAAATCCATTAGATGTTGCTGCTTTGGGAGTACATGGAAATTGCCAATGAAATTCAACAGGGCTGATTCTTCTGCTCAAAAAGTGTCAGAATTCTATAATATAATGTATAGTAAAACCTATGTGGTCACAGGAAGAACATACAAACTCCTTAGGCGCAGTGATAGGAGCTCAACCCAGGTCACCGATACTGTAAAGCGTTGTGCTAACCACTACGCTACCATGCTGCCCCAAATTGATATGTACTATAGAAGCAAATTCCATTTATAGAGCACTTCATGATCTCAGTACTGTATGCATCAAATTGATTTAATGACAATGAAGTACTTCTATAGTTATTGTTGCAATGTAGGACACAGAGAAATCCAGATAATCTAATTTGTATATGGTTATACTTATCACCGGCAGTTTAGATTAGCCCGCGCTGGTATGCGTGTATTTATGTGTTAAATAAAATAAAATTTTTTTTATGGTAGCTAAACAGATAAACGTTGTAAGTTGGAACGTACGTGGTTGGAATTATCCTATTAAGCGAAAGAAGACTTTTAAAATCATTAATTGATTCCAACTGGATATAAATTTTGCTCAATAAAAAATATCAAAACGGGTGATCAAAATAGATTTTTTTAAAATGTGGAAGGGTGTTCAATTTCACACTACTTGTCAAAATAAAACAAAGGGCATATCTATTATTAAATCTAATATTTTATTTATCTAAGAAGACATTGTGTCAGATATTAATGGTAGATTTTTAATTGTTAAAGGGACAATTTGTAATAGAAAAAAATTGTCTTGTTTAATCTATATGGACCTAATGTAGATGATCATTCTTTTTTTAAAAATGTATTTGCTTTATTGCCGGATTTAAATGAATATATGTTGTTAATGGGCGGTGATTTCAACTGTTGTTTAAATTGATTGATTGATTGACAAGAGTTCAGCCAATCTGCAGCTTCCGAGTTGTTCTGTATCACTTATTAACTTGTTTTTAATTGATTATGGCCTAGTTGAAGTTTGGAGACATCTGCATCCTAATGATAGAGATTACTCTTTTTCTCATATGTTCACAAAAAATATTTGAGAATTGAATATTTTATAGCTGATCTCCGATTTCTGTCCAAAGTCCAGAAATGTGAATATGATGCTATTGTTCTCTTGGATCATGCACCTTTAAGCTTAGCTTTTGAATTGTATGATGTTGTTATTGCAAATTTGCCTTGGCGTTTTCCAGAAAATTTATTACAAAGTTCAGACTTTGTCAAATTTATTGAGACACAGATAAAAGATTTTTTTCTTTTTAATGATAAGGGGAATGTGTCGAAATTGATTATATGGGAGACATTTAAAGCATATTTGCGCAGTCAGATAATCTCCTACTTAGCTATGTTTAAGAAACAGATAAAAACAGAGTTATGTAAGATTTCAAAACAAATTAAAGACTTGGATAATATTTATGCAATCTCTCCTAACATTAATTTATTCAAACAAAGGGTTGAACTCCAATCACAATATAATTTATTATTAACTTATCCTATTGAAAGAAATTTGCTTAAGTTGAAAAGCCAATTTCATGTGTTTGGAGATAAAAATATTAAGCTATTAGCATCTCAATTAAAAGCAGCTAGAGCCAAAAGACAAATTTTAAAAATTCATAAGGGAGACAATAGTTTAGCAGGTAATTATGAAGACATTAATAAAATTTTTCAAGACCTTTACATTGAACTTTATAAATCTCAGTTTCCAGTTGATCCTTCTAAAATGAATGCCTTTTTACAAAAGATAGATTTTCCTCGAATTTCTGTTGAAGATCAACAAACTCTTGATGATCCTATTACTGAAAACGAAATCCAGAAAGCTAATTTTTCAATGCAACCTGGTAAAGCTCCTGGACTGGATGGTTATTCTGTAGGATTTTATAAAAAATTTGAAAAATTGCTCTCTCCATATATGTTGGAAATGCTTAAAGATTCTTTATTGATAGGAGAGTTACCTCCCACATTTTATGAAGCTTCCATTTCTTTAATTATTAAGAAAGACTCAGACCCTGCTGACTGTGCTTCATATAGACCAATTTCATTATTAAATGTGGATGCTAAAATTCTTTCAAAAATAATGGCTAATCGGCTGGAGAATACTCTAGCTAAAATTATCTCTCAGGACCAAACAGGTTTTATAAAAGGCCGTTATTCCTTCTCTAATGTTCAGAGACTGTTAAATGTTATATACTCATCCTTTTCTAAGACTCCCCAATGTGTTGTCTCTCTCAATGCTGAAAAGGCATTTGACAGAGTTGAATGGAAATAATTATTTAACGTTTTAGAGAAATTCGGCTTTGGTATTAATTTTATAAGTGGATCAGAATGATATATAAAAGCCCTATTGCTACTGTTATTACCAATAATTGCAGATTTCCTTTTCTTGGCTTTTGCAGGGTAGGAAACAAGGATGTCCATTAAGTCCCTTGTTATTTAATTTGGTGCTGGAACCTTTGGCTATTGCACTTCGTGAAGCTAAAGATATCCATGGAATTTCCATAAATGGGACTATTCATAAGATCTCCCTTTATGCTGACGATCTCTTAGTTTATATTTCAAATCCGGAAGAATCCATTCCTAGTTTATTGAAACTATTAAACGAATTTGGAAAGTTTTCGGGATATAAACTAAACCTTCATAAAAGTGAATTATTTCCTCTAAATGATTCTGCTTCTATATATGATGATATTCCTTTTAAATTTATGGACTCTTTAAAATATTTAGGTATTATTATTACTAAAATCATAAAGACCTTTATAAAGCTAATTTGGTGCCTTTAGTGGATTTTATGAAACAATTATTTTGTAGATGGAATCCACTTACACTTCTGTTAGCTGGCCGAATTCATGCAGTTAAAAACATTATTTTACCAAAATTTTTATATGTATTTCAAAATATCCCTATTTTTTTAACTAAGAAGTTTTTTGATCAGGTTGACTCTATTATTTCATCTTTTGTTTGGAATAATAAAAGACCAAGAATTGGTAATATCATTTACAAAAATTAAAAAAGGATGGAGGTCTTGCTCTGCCTAATTTGAGAATGTATTATTGGGCTGTTAATATACATTATATGTGTTTTTGGTTATATTGGGCTGATAAAAATGAAAGACCACCTTGGGTTGATTTGGAATTGTAAGCTGTGAAACAGTTTCACTTAACCTCGTTATTAGGAGCTTCTCTACCTGTACAACTGGCCAAAATTGCTAATTTAAATTTATATCCTGCGATTAAGCAATCATTAAAAATTTGGTTCCAGTTTTGTAATTTTTTTAATCTTAAAAAATTTTAACTTTTTAGTTTAATTTATTGAAATTATTTATTTAAACCATTAAGTGACCCTACCTTTCTTCTTTGGAGGAATAAAGGAGTTTATTCCTTCATGGACCTGTTCCAAGTTGGCTGATTGATGTCTTTTGAGAAATTAGTAACTAAATACTCTCTCTCATATTCACATTTCCTGCAATATCTTCGGTCAGACACTTTTTACAAGAATATTTAAGTAATTTTCTATATATACAGGATTCTGACCTGTTAGATAGTATTTTAAAAATGAACCCTTTAGTGAAAGATTTTATTGGGAAAATTTATAATTTACTGTTACAACAGCACAATTACCCTTCACTTAAGATTAAGCAAGATTGGGAAAGAGAGCTTCACATGACCCCGATATCAGAGGATTGGTTGCGGATTTTGAAGTTGGTTAACTCTTCTTCGATCTGTGCCAGTCACACTTTAATTCAATTTAAAATTGTACATTGTTACTATTTGATAAAGGAGAGACTGTCTAAAATATTTCCTGATGTTGATAGTTAGTGTGATAGATGTAAAACCGAGACAGCTACATTGACACATATGTTTTGGTTGTGTTCTGTATAAATTGACAGTTTTGTTTGGTATAATACCTCAATATATTCATGGTATTTCTCTATCAGACCAACATGTAATTGCATTTGTTACATTATTGGCCAGAAGGGCTATTTTGTTGAAATGGAAAGATGCTTCTGCTCCTACTTTGATACAATGGTTCTCTCAGGTGATGCTATGACTTTGTTTGGAGAAAATCAGAAGTTGAACTTTTCATCCTCGATTTGATTTTGAGAAAAGGTGGGGTTCATTTACCCGCTACTATCATCTGTTTTGAGTTATTTAATATAGTTTCCTTCCAATTTTTGCTTAAATGGATTTGAGTTGGCGGATTGATGTTTTTCCTTTATGGAAGCTTGTATGATGTATAGCTCCAGGGTTGTGCTCCCAATGGGGATTTTTCTTTCATTTTTTTTTAGTTAGTAGGGTTCTTTTTTTTTTTCTTTTTCTTTCAAAAATATTTGTAACACTTTATCTTTTATTATTATTGATATATTGCTTACCTTTGTTAATCAGTCATTTGCCAATTTAATTCTTCATTGTACATATTGACATATTGACTTGATTACCTTAATGTATTTTTTGTTGATCTTTAATAATAATAAAAAAGATTTTAAAAATGAAATGAAAAATGAGATAATTTAACTTACATTTACAGAACAAAAGGAAGCTCGGTTTAAAATTTTATCAGTATGATTCACACAATATTGCATGAAAGCTGTCAGTTTAGATTTTGTCCCTGACTTTGGGGAGGGGCCAAAGGCTTGAGCCCACAGCTTCTAACAGATAAGGGAAAGATCTGTTCACTGTAACCAAAATGTTTTGACTTGAAGCAAGATCACTCTACAATATTGGAAGTACAAAATAGATTGACAGGCACTCAACAGGACAGCTTAACACCATTCAAAACAGGAGATAGTGTCTGATTGAAAAGATGGCTTGTCCAGACTTTTTCAAGAATTATTCTGCAAATCCAGCATTTCATATTTAAGCCACTACAAAGGAAAGTACTTTTGTAAAGTATTGTAATTAACAGTGGAGTAACATGCCAGTTAGTATTCTTATTTTAAATGCTTACCATTATAGGCTTCAGTACACACAGTTCATGGCTGTCAGCTGTTCTTGTGTGGAAGCTACTGAACGTATTTTGGTTTGCGATTACGAAGCAAATGTCTATTCCTGTGTCATTCTGAGAGATAATAATATTAGCATTATAATACAGGATGGGTTTTGTTTTCATAGAGAAACCTCAAGAGTTACTCAGCTGGTAAAACTTGTTTTGAAATATCAAGCTGTAGACACATTCCATGCAAACATAGCTCAGCTACTGCTTGGTAACCACATCATTTAACTTCAAGTTTTCTAAATGATTCAAAATATTAATTTTAAAAAAAGGGTTGGCTTAGTTATAAAGACCAAAGAGACTGGTATGACTATGACTATGACTAATATTCCAGTTTTTATATCTTAGTCACTGACCTTTCCCACAGACATTTGCAGGATGACAGAACACTCTGAAGCACGTGACTCCTAAAGATATACGGCACATTTGAAATGTAAGGTGAAATGATTGGGTGCTGGTTGCAATCTACAGTTCAGAATCAGGTTTATTCTCACCAGCATGTGTCGTGAAATTTGGTAATTTAGCAGCAGTAGTTCAAAGCAGTTCACAGATATAATCATGTAATCTGCTTGAAGTCGCAGTGAATAGTCTATACAACAGGACCAGATTCAACATCGTTAAGAGAGGGATCTGTTGCAATATGTAGGAAAAACATATCCATTAAGTTGCCAACTAGAATTTGCGACACAATGTTGTGTTTTGGAAATAAATTGCGTATTCTTTTTTGGAGGGAACAGACCAATGCTCAGAATCAGAATCAGAAATCTATATGTGTTAAATCAGAGCAAAAATAATGAGGTAGTGTTCATGGGTTGGTTCATTGTCCATTCAGAAATCTGATGGTTGTGGGGAAGAAACTGTTCCTAAAACATTGAGTGTGTGTATTCAGGTTCCTGCACCTCTGCTCTGATGGTAGTAATAAGAAGAGAGCATGTCTTGCATGCTGGGGGTCCTTACTGACATATGCGGCCTTTTTGAGGCATCACCTCTTGAATATGTCCTCGATGCTGATGAGATTAGTGCCCATGATGGAGCTGGTGGTGTTTGCAACTTTCTGCAGCTTTTTCTGACACTGAACAAAATTGTAGAGATGTAGGGGAATAGCAATAGATGATGAGGTGGAGGAGAGGGTGTTAGCCATTTCAGAGAACCAGCCTGACTGGATCAATGGCCTACTTCCATGGTGTATCATTAACAGACCAGCGTAGGAGCCCAGCTACTCTAATATCACAGCAGGGGAGGAAGTAATTGCCAAGGAAATGGTTGAAGAAGTTACAACTGCAGCCTGGTTATGAGAAATGCTAACGAGGGTGAATGCTGCGAGGGTGAAGTGACTCGATGTTTGAGCGGTGCCCTGTGTAGCCCAGCCGCTGAAGGCAAGAACATGGAGTGGTGGTGTCAATGACTTTGGCAGTGTTTCAAAATCAAAGACAAAATAAATTTACGTATTATCAAAGTATGTATATGTTTCGCTATTCTACTTTGAGATTCATTTTCTTGTAGGATTCACAAGGGAAGTAAAAATACAATGGAATTTATGAAAAACTATATATAAACAAAGACTAACAATGTGCAAAAGAAGAAAATATTGTGCAAATAAAAAATAAATGAATAAATAAAAATACTGGGAACATGAATTGTAGAGACCTTGAAAGTGAGTCCATTGGGTGTGGAATCAGTTATGTGTTGAGGTGAGTGAGGTTACCCACGTTGGTTCAGGAGCCTCATGATTGAAGGGTAATAACTGTTCCCGTACCTGGTGGTGTGGGACCTGAGGCTCCTGTAGCTCCTGCCCAGCGGTAGTAGCGAGAAGAGAGCATAGCCTGGATGGTGGGGGCCTTTGATGATAGATGCTGCTTCCTTGTGGCAGTGCTCCATGTAAATGTACTCAATGGTGGGAGGGCTATCCACTCCCCTTTTAGTAAATGTGCTAGACAAGAGACTTTATTTCAAGGAGTTACATGTTAGGAATAAACAATAGGGCACTTGACAATAGTTCAGCGGTGATTGTATATATTGTACTGTAGATATAGTACATTGTGTGGCATCAGCTTTTAATAAAAAAACCTATTAATGGGATAGTACTATTAATGGAAAGGGGAGTACTCGTTATGAGCAATCCTTCGTTACTTGTGAAATGGCACTGATGAACTACCACGTTGAACACGCAGTCCGTGTAGCGTGTTTACTCCAACTTTGCATTCCTGAACTGCAGCCTAGCAGTAGGCCAACTACTTTGTGAGTTCTATTTCCATTTGTGTAAACACTTTGCAGTAAAAAGCAGCTTTAAAGTGGACCTTATACAATAAATCTCTGGAGGAAAAAAGCATTTAGGAAGAATTTGACTACCCTCCTTCACTCAGTGTTACTAGCAGCCAATCCCAAATCAAGTGGAACAGAATGAGGGAAGTTCCAAAAAAATTATTTCACTCTGCCCCAGTAATCTGCTTTAGCGTTAGAGATTATTGTCTAGTTATCTTTTCTTTCTCGCACAGAGCTCTCTAACTGAAATTGGCAACTTGGAAATTGCCAGTTACAAAAGAGAAATAAATATGGACTTTGAACAAAAATTTAGGAAGTGAAGCTATTTCGCTAGCTCAAAGAGCTAACGCTCGTATTTAACCCTTGCAATCAATGGAACTCTCAGCCAATTTATTGCGCTGAAGTTACCTTATCAGGGGTAAGTTCATTATCAATTATCAATGAGTAATTGATAATGCGCTCCAAATACAGATAATCGCTTCAAAAACATGAGAGATCCTGCAGATAGTGGAAATCTTCAACAACACACACAAAATGTGAGAGAGACGCAGCAAGTCAGGCAGCATCTATGAAGAGGAATAAACAGTCAACGTTTTGGGCTCAGATTCTTGATCAAGACTGAAAAGAAAGGGGAAAGAAGCCAGAATAAGAAGGTAGGGATAGGGAGAGGAGCTGGGAGGTGATAGGTGAAACCAAGTAAGGGGGAAGGTGGGTGGTTGGGAATGAAGTAAGAAGCTGGGAAATGATAGTTGGAAGAGGTAAAAGGCTGAAGAAGCAGGAATCTAATAGAAGAGGACAGTAAACTATGGAATAAAGGGAAGAAGGTGGGAAGAGAAAGGGTGAGAGGGCAACCAGAATGGGGAATGGAAAAAGAAGGCTGGAGGGGATAGTTACCAGAAGTTAGAGAAATCAATGCTCGTGCTTTAGGTTGAAGATTACCCAGACAGAATATGAGGTGTTGTTCCTCCAATCTGAGTTTGGCCCAATCATGTGCTTGTCCATTACACCTACAAAATAATATCTGAAAGTCCTGTTTGTATTCTAGTTCTGTTCTCATCTGTTTCTCTGAATTAAGTTGCAAGGAACAAAAAAAATTGTCTTCATGTATTCAGTGAAAGCTGGATCCATAGCTTGAAGCCCCTGCTAATAATATTTAATTGTGACCATAAGGATATATGGCACATTGATATAATAAGTATTATATTCCAAATTAAATCATTTTTAGAAACATTTAACAAAATGTAATTCTCAATGGATATGTTACTTTCTAATCTATTATTTAAACCTGCAGGATATTGACTAGATATCGATTGAAGAGTTAATGTAAATGGGGAAACACATTTAAAATTCTAATTGAAGGGATTAACTCTTTCTCTTTCCTCTGGATACTTCTTCAGTCTCTCTCCACTGGGTATTTTTGCAGTTTGAGATCCACCCCCTCCACTGCACCTCTCTGCAGTCTGACATTCCACATCCTTTATCCCTGCTTAGAATTAATCAGTTTTCCTCTAGTAGGGGTTGATTCTGAAACCTTCTATCTTCAACTAATCCTGTGTGCATGGGGTAAACTTGAAGCCTTTGTCTTTATTGGAGGCACTAGGCAAATGCCAACTTTCCAGGATTGTCCCAGATTTACGAAACATAAAGTTTCCCATACTGTTAGGGGTCTAGATGGTTTAGAGTTTGTAAAATGTGTTCAGGAAAGTTTTCTAAATCAATATATAGAGGGACCAACTAGAGGGGTTGAAATATTGGATCTCCTGTTAGGAAACGAGTTAGGACAAGTGACAAAAGTCTGTGTTGGGGAGCACTTTGGTTCCAGTGATCGTAACACCATTAGTTTCAACTTGATCATGGACAAGGATAGATCTGGTCCTAGGGTTGAGGTTCTTAACTGGAAGAAGGCCAAATTTGAAGAAATGAGAAAGGATCTAAAAAGCGTGGATTGGGACAGGTTGTTCTCTGGCAAGGATGTGATCGGTAGGTGGGAAGCCTTCAAAGCAGAAATTTTGAGAGTGCAGAATTTGTATGTTCCTGTCAGGATTAAAGGCAAGGTGAATAGGAATAAGGAACCTTGGTTCTCAAGGGATATTGCAACTCTGATAAAGAAGAAGAGGGAGTTGTATGACGTGTATAGGAAGCAGGGAGTAAATAAGGTGCTTGAGGAGTATAAGAAGTGCAAGAAAATACTTAAGAAAGAAATCAGGAGGGCTAAAAGAAGACATGAGGTTGCCTTGGCAGTCAAAGTGAGGGATAATCCAAAGAGCTTTTACAGGTATATTAAGAGCAAAAGGATTGTAAGGGATAAAATTGGTCCTCTTGAAGATCAGAGTGGTCGGCTATGTGCGGAACCAAAGGAAATGGGGATATCTTAAATAGGTTTTTTGCATCTGCATTTACTAAGGAAACTGGCATGAAGTCTATGGAATTAAGGGAAACAAGTAGTGAGATCATGGAAACTGTACAGATTGAAAAGGAGGAGGTGCTTGCTATCCTGAGGCAAATCAGAGTAGATAAATCCCCAGGACTTGACAGGGTATTCCCTCGGATCTCGAAGGAGACTAGTGTTGAAATTGCAGGGGCCCTGGCAGATATATTTAAAATGTCGGTGTCTACGGGTGAGGTGCCGGAGGATTGGAGAGTGGCTCATGTTGTTCCGTTGTTTAAAAAAGGATCAAAAAGTAATCCGGAAAATTATAGGCCAGTAAGTTTAACGTCGGTAGTAGGTAAGTTATTGGAGGGAGTACTAAGAGACAGAATCTACGAGCATTTGGATAGACTGAGACTTATTAGGAAGAGTCAGCATGGCTTTGTGCGTGGTAGGTCATGTTTGACCAATCTATTGGAGTTTTTCGAGGAGGTCACCAGGAAAGTGGATGAAGGAAAGGCAGTGGATATTGTTTACATGGATTTCGGTAAGGCCTTTGACAAGGTCACGCATGGGAGGTTAGTTAGGAAAATTCAGTCGCTAGGTATACATGGAGAGGTGGTAAATTGGATTAGACATTGGCTCGATGGAAGAAGCCAGAGAGTGGTGGTAGAGAATTGCTTCTCTGAGTGGAGGCTTGTGACTAGTGGTGTGCCACAGGGATCAGTGCTGGGTCCATTGTTACTTGTCATCTATATCAATGATCTGGATTATAATGTGGTAAATTGGATCAGCAAGTTTGCTGATGATACAAAGATTGGAGGTGTAGTAGACAGTGAGGAAGGTTTTCAGAGCCTGCAGAGGGACTTGGACCAGCTGGAAAAATGGGCTGAAAAATGGCAGATGGAGGTTAATACTGACAAGTGTGAGGTATTGCACGTTGGAAGGACAAACCAACGTAGAACATACAGGGTTAATGGTAAGGCACTGAGGAGTGCAGTAGAACAGAGGGATCTGGGAATACAGATACAAAATTCCCTAAAAGTGGCGTCACAGGTAGATAGGGTCATAAAGAGAGCTTTTGGTACATTGGCCTTTATTAATCAAAGTATTGAGTATAAGAGCTGGAATGTTATGATGAGGTTGTATACGGCATTGGTGAGGCCGAATCTGGAGTATTGTGTTCAGTTTTGGTCACCAAATTACAGGAAGGATATAAATAAGGTTGAAAGAGTGCAGAGAAGGTTTACAAGGATGTTGCCGGGACTTGAGAAATTCAGTTACAGAGAAAGGTTGAATAGGTTAGGACTTTATTCCCTGGAGCGTAGAAGAATGAGGGGAGATTTGATAGAGGTATATAAAATTATGATGGGTATAGATAGAGCGAATGCAAGCAGGCTTTTTCCACTGAGGCAAGGGGAGAAAAAAACCCAGAGGACAAGGGTGAGGGGGGAAAAGTTTAAAGGGAACATTAGGGGGGGCTTCTTCACACAGAGAGTGGTGGGAGTATGGTATGAGCTGCCAGACGAGGTGGTAAATGCGGGTTCTTTTTTAACATTTAAGAATAAATTGGACAGATACATGGATGGGAGGTGTATGGAGGGATATGGTCCGTGTGCAGGTCAGTGGGACTAGGCAGAAAATGGTTCAGCACAGCCAAGAAGGGCCAAAAGGCCTGTTTCTGTGCTGTAGTTTCTATGGTTTCTATGGTTTCCTGGATATTGTTGTTACCTAGTCCTGAAAAGAAAATTATTTAATAAGTGCCTTTTTCTTTTTTGCTTCTTTATTTAGAACTATATTGCAGATAGCTGGGGAGAAAAGGTCCCTGGATTCAATTTATGAATTATCCAATCACGTAAAATTGAATCTATTTTGTAATTGTTGGAAGAAGTAAAGCATTGTGAGAAGGCCATTTGATGAACCCTTTGAGTAAGCTTACCCTACAGACCCTTTTAAAATTGTCATCTTACTTTGGTCAGAGAGGACCCTTGGGATCTTTCCAGGTGAATTGATACGAGGAAAGATTGGATAAGTTAGAGTGTCTCTGGGATAGTGGCAACCGAGTGGTGACTAACTTGAGGTGTATAAGATTGGGAGAAGAGGAGATACAGAAAAAAAAGTTAAGCCTGTTTCTTTCAACGATGGATCAAAAACTAAATGGCAGAAGTAATGTAATTGATAGGCAGATGAGTCAAGGGAAGAGTAAATGTCTTTTCACCCAGAGGGTCATCGGGGTCTTGAAGTCACTGCCGGAAAGAGTGATACTGACAGAACTTGTCAAGTTTAAACCAACTGTGATCTTCAGACTAGAACCAAGTGCAAGGAGGTGGGATTGAGCTGGGAAAGCTTTCTTGCACCAACACAGACACAATAGGCCTATTTCCTTACGGCCTTGCCTGTTTTGAGGTGACCCCTCTTGATTGAAAAGATGTTGTATTTGCTGAACGTAGTATGATGGATTCTGCAATGCCATATACTATTATTTGCAATCAATAGTGCTTTAATTATTTCTGCCTAATTTCCTCTTAAAAGAATAATTCTCCAGATGGGTTGCTAAAATTGTAATAGATTGAGATAAGCATTGAAAACCATTGGGAAAATAGCCTGTGATATTTTCTATACATAATTTGCTGTTTTTTTTTGGTTTCACTAAGAAGGCCGCTATTTATTACCCATCAAATGATCTGATCCCTGTAGACCTGCATTTATTTGTCCAAGTCTCATTGGAAAGGCAGTTCCAGGATTCTGATCGAGGTTTGAAGTGGTTGATGTATGCTTGAATCGGGATGGCACATAATTTGAAACCCTTGCTACTCTTGTCATTTGCGGCAGGCATTGTCACAGATGTGGAAAATACTGCCACATCATTGCCATCAACGTTTGATTTATGTGTGAATATTTCTTTCTATCAGTGTCAAATTTATTTTTTCCATTTATCGTGTGATGGATATTCACTTCCCAGGGCACAAGAGGATTATTGGCACCACAGTATGATCTTTCCAAAATTCCTTTGCTACCCTTCTTGTCGTAAACAAGTAAACAGTGAGCTCTTGTAGGCCCATGTTTAATCAATGAAAGACAATGGGGTTGAGTTAATTGGCCTGCATCAAACCAGACAACATTAGCTAAACTATTTGTGCCATTGTGACTGAATTCAAGGAAGCTTGCAGTCCAGGCTTATTCTGTCACTTAGCATATCAAAAATGTTCAGAGGTATACTAGATCAATTAATAATTGTGATATGTATGTACTCAGATAATCAACATTAACTTTGGGTGTTTGGGATTTCTGTCCCCTGAAGCTTTTAGACCATCTGTGTGAATTACTTTGTGCCAGCAATAGTATCCGGAAAACATCACATACAGATGGTGTCAACAATTAGTAGGGCAGTATAAATGTTAGAAAGCATTGGGGATTGTTAGGAATGACAAGGAGAATGACAGAAAGAACAGGGCGACAGAAAGAAGAACTGGAATCCATTCCTCAACCTTCGGTTTCTGCGATGGATAACTTGTCCGTCTGCAATTCGTTGGTATGTTCTTTTAATTCACAAGAATTGTGTCTGTGTTAGGAAATCCTTTGTAGTTTATAAATCTTCTGTAATTTGGAAATCTTTTATAGATCAGAAGTCCTCTGTGAGATTTAAATATGTATAAAACACTATTTGGCTAAATTTAAACATTTATCATTAAAATAAAATAAACTGTGTTTAACCTATTTCATTAGCTGGAAGTATCTCCTCCTTAGTGAGGAGGGGGAACACATCAGTCAAATAGAGGGTGTAGCACTAGACCTTGCCACTGATTCTAGACAGGGAAATAAGCTAGTCTTTGAAGGGTGAGTTGATACAGTATAATCTCCCTATAGTGAAAATACCTGTAGATGCCTATATCACATAAGGCTTAAAATCTCCTTTTGAGTTAGGGATTTGCGGACAGTGAACTCAATGCCACCTTTGGAGATTTTAAGCTCTATCTGATATAGTTATCTACAGATATCCTCGCTATGGGCAGGTTTTACCTGCTGAATTCCTCCAGCATTTCTGCGTGTTACTATTACATTGTGACAGTACTGTTTGCAAGTATGGGAGTACTGAGCAATGACTGAAGAGAGACCTTTCTAATCTTCCTATGAAGAATGCTTGCTTTGAATTTTGGAAAAATGCAGTTCTTAAGCAAGATTGACAACTGGCTATACAATTTACAAAGGGAATGAAATGAGAGCAAAGCTATCAAAATACCAGTGGGATAAGTTAATATTTCCCCTCAGGAGTGATTGAAGCATCTATTTTTGTCTTTGGTGCAAATACTTAGTTTTGATGGATTATAATGGTGATAAATGTGGTGTTCTGCTGACTCTACAAATGCAGAAATTGTTTATATGGAAGGAAGCCAGAGATCCCTTTGTCAGGAGTTTGCTTCAAGTGTAGGCAGGGGGATTAGTTTAGATGTCCATTTGATTATTAAATTATTTGGTTCAGCACAACATTTTGGGCCAAACGGCTTGTTCCTGTGCTGTACTGTTCTAAGATACTTTCTATCCCACCTTCAATGCTTGGCAACCATTCCATCAATACTGCGTCAAAACACTGGAATGACATAGCAAACTATAGGAGAGCCTTCATTATTGTGATCCTGTGATTCTAGGCTACCTTTAATATTCTAAAAATCACGGCGAATAGAGATTCCTAGTGTATCTGATTTCTACCATTTTAATTTTAATTCTGTATTACAGTTATACTGTGATTTTTCTATCCTAAGCCTTCCACACAATCTCACTCATGGTAAAGCATCATTTGACAAGCCCATTTGTCTTCTGATGTAAAAATTAAATTCAACATTGGCAGTTAATTCTTTTCTAGAACCATTACTTATTTTTCCCTTCACAAAACTGCCAGTATTGCCATTTACTACCTTCTCTCCTTAAAACTTTACTTCTAACTAGAAGATGGTAGTTTGTTGACTTGAAGCATTACCTTATTTTCTCTCTCTCCATGGATGCCAACTCAGATATTGAGTATTTCCACCAATTTTAGTCTGTTATTTATTTTGCAGTTTAATAACTGAATGTGGTAGTGTTCGGAGGAGATCAGAAAGAAAATTTTCAGTTACTTTTCACAGATACACTGTACAATTGGTACAGAGACTGGAGCCTAAAAACCTTTGTTAATTGCCCAAATCTTATCATTAATTGAAAATAACTGTGATACTGACATACTTAAACTTTAGACCTGGATATGAAACTTAGATCTTTAGAAATCTCATATAGACAGAATCTCATATCTCATATGTCTCATACATCTCATATCTCATAACCTCATATAGACACAATAAACCAAACTATTTACATTGAAAGCCTCAGCAACATCCAGACAATGCTTAATTTGTTATGTAGGTAACAAGAGACACAATGTTTGCATATCTAAATTCCATTTACTGTACTTCAAGTTGTTACCTATTCATGTTGGAGGGTTCAGATCTTGTAGGGCACTGTTTGTAGAAATTAGTATTACTCTCCAGACACCCAAATATATGTTTGAAAAATTGATTAAATTTTAAATCTTGAAGTGATTCTCAGTTAAAGAGAATTCTACCCTGTGCGGACTCCCTTGACTATAATCTGTTTCTTTGGTCAACGTGTCTAGTGTCATAAGTCATGACAGATAATTCATTGGCATGAAAACATCAGAAAAGAACAGTTGATTGTGGTTATGCTCATCCAATCATCAGGCACAATACAGAGTTAATTGCATTAGCTCAACGAATGGCCAATGTCCCCTAGGCAGGCTGCAGCTTCCCCTCTTTGAACTATGAATTAATTAACTTTGTACTTTTTACAAAGCTAACTCAAAATATTAACATGTCTACATAATTTTTCATGAAGGCTCTGGCTAATAAGCTTAAAATTCTATAGTCAGAGAAAACATCAACTTCTCTGCAGCACGGGATGCCTTCTGACCAATTCAGTCCACCTGGTGTTTACATGCCACGTAAACGTCTTCTTACCATCAAGGTCCATCAGTAATCCTATTCATCTCTCTACTTTGATTTAAAGACATCCATCTACTTCTGCAATTATTTCACACAATGCAAATTCCACATTCTACCTGCTTTCTGGGAAATGAAGCTTCCTATTATAGAGTGTCCTGAATTTACATCCTGATATTCTCTAGATGTGTAGCGCAGAGTATCCTGACTGACTGCATCGCAGCCTGGTGTGAAAACACTATTGCCTAAGAATTGAAAAGCCTGCAGAAAGTGAATACAGCCCAGCTCGTCACAGGCAAAACCCTCCCCACCACCAAGCATATCTACAAGAAGCACTGCCTCAAGCAAGCAGCATCCATCATCAAGGACCACCACCATCCAGGCCATGCTCTCTTCTCACTGCTATCAGGTAGGAGGTACAGTAGTAGGTCCCACACCATCAGGTTTAGGAACAGTTATGACCCTTCAACCATTGGGTTCCTGAACTAGTGTGAATAACTTCACTCACCTCAACCTGAACTGATTTCACAACCTATGGACTCACTTTAAAGAACTCTACAACTCATGTTTTCAGTATTATTTATTATTAGTATCTTTTTTGTATTTGCATTTTGTCTGCTTTTGCGCATTGATTGCTTGTCAGTCTTGCTTGTGTGTAGTTTTTCTTTGATTCTGTTATAATTCTCTGCTCTACTGTGAATGCCTGCAAGAAAATGAATCTCGGGGTTGAAAATGGTGACATATACATACTTCGACAATAAATTTACTTTGAACTTCTAACTTTTTGAGTGAAAACTTTATCAAAGGAATTTCTCTTCATCCTTGCTTATAGTTGCATGCTGTTAAAATCGTTTTATATCTATTTTTATGCTTTTTTATATTTTCTGGAGAAGAAAGCCTTGGTTTTCTCAGGCAGTTACAACCTCCCATTCCTGTTAACAACATTCACTTGTATATATTTTCTTTTTCTGTTGTGAATACTGGAACTGGTAAAAGGGAAAATGCAAGTAGAGAGGTCACAGTGGTGAAGTTGGCTATTTTTTCCAACATCAGAGACCCTAAAACCAATTACTGCATTGTTTTAAAGACCTAATAATAATTTGTGTATCTTTCCTTATTTTCAATAAATTAGCAGACTCATAACGATGCATGGAAAAATGGAAAATAATGGAAACACTCAGCAGGTTAGACAGTATCTGTGGAAAGAGAAATGGAATTAATATCTTGTCTGAACCCTTTGTCAGACATTCTACTATGAAGGGTCTTCCTACTGAAATATTAGCTCTGTTTCTCTTTCCGCACATACTGCCTGACCTGCTGAGTGTTTCAATTTTAATTTTAGATTTCCAGCGTTTGCAATTTGCTTTCTCATTTAGTAAGGATGCAGATATTTTCCTTGACACGTGCAAAAGCTCAAAATAGTTTTGAGAAAGCTGGTCTATTACTACATGCTAGCAATTCATAACATAACATTGAAATCAGATAATTCGAACTGCTGACTCGGCTAAGGCAAAGTGTGTGCTTCATAGGTAGATCCTGCTGCAGCTCCAATGTGGTGGTATCTTGAACTACACTCACTTATCCTTCAATTGAGATGTTTCCGCAACCAGTGGTCTCACTTTAAGGACTCTTTATCTTCCTATTTCATGTTCTCGTTACTTATTGCTATTTATTTATATTTGCATTTGCACAGTTTGTTGTCTTCTGCACTTTGATTGATCTTTCATTAATCCTGTTATAGTTACAATTCTACAGATTTGCTGAGAATGCCCACAGGAAACTGAATCTCAAGGTTGTATATGGTGACATAAATGTACTTTGATAATAAAATTTACTTTGAACTTTTTCAACTTTAAGGGAGATATAGATAAATATTTTGAAGATCAAGTCATTGAGAGGTATGGGGAACTGGCACAAAAGAGCTGAGGCCAGCACAGACCTGCAAGTGGCGTGCATATTCTGGCACCAACCTAGCATGTCCACAGAACACGCAAGCAACAACAACATTTATAATGCTTCATTCACTGTCTAATCTTTTGATACCGCTGTTATTTAGAAACAATAACTGTTTCTAGTCAAAGCAGTGTTAAAGAAGACAATGAGTTACTCTAGCACAAAGAAAGATAGGATGACTTACAATGTTGACCTAATCTGGTCTGTCTCCCCAAAGATCTCATCCACTCTGCATGCAGATGGCTGATATGTCCACAAAGACGAAGTAGATTGTGATTGAAGCCTTACATTTGCGACTCACACCATCATTTGGCAGTGGAGTCACCATCTGCAGGCATGTATACTTTTGATTTAGATTGACCTACATGTAATTGGACTGCTAAAGATTGTGAAGGGCATTTATAAAATCCACAAGTTCTTTGCTAGTGATATTACCTGATTTCATGCAGGTTTAATATTTAACCTTGGAGATATTTATTTTTGCTAGTCTCCTTGTGGCTAAACTCCAGTATTACTTCTAATTAATCAGAAATTTATCTGTAAAATGCTGCAATTTAGCAACGCCTTTGTTTACACTGTACTGTTTGCCTCAGATCCCTTGGTAACAACACATTCCATACATTCAGCCACTCAGCAGCTTATACCATGTCAGTTTTATACTGGCAAGTCTCCAGTTGTCAAGAGGACCCTCGGTTTGGCGATTATCTGTTTTCAATGCATTTTAATTTGTCCCTTCCAATGTGTTTAGATAGAACTTGAATCAGCAGCCGACTATAAGCAAGCACTCGCGAAACTACGTGATGCTGTCTGTAAATAAGAAACAGCCCATCCCAATGCATTTCAAATTATAGTCGGCGACTTTAACCAGGCCTGTTTGAAGAAAACTTTGCCCAATTATCACTAGCACATAACCTATTACACCAGAGGTCCCAACACACTAGGCCACTGCTACACTATGATGAGGAATGCATATCATTCCTTCCCAAGACCACATTTTGGCAAGTTGGATCATTTGGCTGTACTCCTACTACCTGCATCCAGACAGAGCCTAATGAGCAAAGCTCCAGAGATCAGACAACTAAAAGGTGGTGGAGGGAGGCCAAGGAACAGTAACAGTGAGTCAGTGGACTGGGCCGTGTTCAAGAACTCATCTTAGGTCCTGTATGATTCCACCAGGGTTGTTACAGACTTTATTAAAACAGCTGCGGATGAGTAGAGACAAAATCGTTCAGGGTTTTCCCCAATCAGAAGCCCTGGATGAATAGTGAAATCCAGGAGCTGCTGAGAGCCACATCAGAGGTTTTCAAGTTTGGAGATCAAGAATGTTACAAGAGGTGCAGGTATGATCTCTGGAAAGCCGTCTCTTGGGCAAAGTGGAGATCCCGGACTAGACTGGAATCAATGAGGGATGCTCGACAGCTGTGGCGGGGTTTGAACGCCATAACCTCCTATAAAGCTAAAACTTGCGACATGGGGGACAGCAGAGCTTTGCTTCCAGATGAGCTGAATGCCTTCTATGCTTGTTTTGACACAAGAACAGGGAGGAACCATTGCGCACCCCATGTCTCCCGATGATCTCAGTATCTGAAGATGATGTGCACGCTGCCTTCAAGAGTGAATCCAAGAAAAGCATCTGGTCCAGACGAGTACCTGGCTGAGTGCTGAAGACCTGTGCCAACCAACTGCCTGGTGTATTCACGGATATCTTCAAACTCTTGCTCTGGCAGTGTGTGGCACTCACCTGCTTCACGCAGGCTTCAATCGTACCGGTGCCCAAGAAGAGCATGGTAACCAGTCTCAATGACTATCGCCCAGTGGCACTTACACCCACAGTGATGAAGTATTTTGAGTGGCTGGTGTTGAAGCATATCAGCTCCTGTCTGAGTGGAGACTAGGATCCACTCCAGTTCACCTACCGAAGCGAAAGGTCTACAGCAGATGCTACCTTGTTGGCTCTTCACACAACCCTGGAACATCTGAACAGCAAAGAAGCATACATCAGGATGCTCTTTATAGACTACAGCTCAGTATTTAACACCATCATCCCCTCATGACCTGGGCTTCAATACCAAATGGATCCTGGATTTTTTCACTTGTAGACCCCAATCAGTCTGATTGGCAAAAACATCTCCTCCACAATCTCCATCAGCACAGGAGCACCACAGGGATGTGTACTTAGCCCCTTGCTCTACTCACTTTAAACCTATGTCTGTGTGGCTAAGTACAGATCCAACACCAGCCTCCATGTCCAGCACATAATTCTCTGAAACTTCCACCATCTCCAATGGGACCCCACCACCAAGCACATCTTCCCCTTCCTGCTTTCCGCAGGGATCACTCCCTACGCGAGTCCCTTGTCCATTCGTCCCTCCCCACTGATCTCCCTCCTGGAACTCATCCTTGCAAGTCGAACAAGTGCTACACCTGCCCCTACACCTCCTCCCGCACTGTCATTCAGGGCCCTGAACAGTCCTTCCAGGTGAGGTGACTCTTCACCTGTGAGTCTGTTGGGTCATATACTGTGTCCGGTGCTCCCGGTGTGGCCTCCTGTATATCGGTGAGACACGATGTAGATTGGGAGATCACTTTGCCAAGCACCTACACTCCATCCACTAGAAAAAGCGGGATCTTCCAGTGGCCAGCCATTTTGATTCCACTTCCCATTCCCATTCTGATATGTCTATCCGTGGCCTCCTCCACCAAGGCCACACTTAGATTGGAGGAACAACACCTTGTATTCCGTTTGGATGGCCTCTTATCTGATGGCATGAACATCGATTTCTCAAACATCCAATAATGCCCCTCCACCCTCCTCTCCTTCACCATTTCCCATCCCCTTCTCCCTCTCTCACCTCATCTCTTTATCTGCCCATTGCCTCCTTCTGGTGATCTTCTGACATTTTCCTTTTTGCATTGCCTTCTGTCCCATTTACCAATTTACTTCCCAGTTCTTTACTTCATCCTCCCCCTTTCAGGTTTCACCTCTCACCTTGTGTTTCCCTCTCCCCTCCACCTTTTAAATCGACTCCTCAGCTTTTTTTCTCCAGTCCTGCCGAAAGGTTTTGACCCGAAACGTCAGCTGTACTCTTTTCCTAGATGCTGCCTGGCCTGCTGAGTTCCTCCAGCATTCTGTGTGTGTTGCTCAGATTTCCAGCATCTGCTGATTTTCTCTTGCTTGTGAGTGGATTCGGCCCAGTACATCACAGGTAAAACCCTCCCAACAAATGAGTACATCTACATGAAACGTTGCCATAGAAAAACATCATCCATCATCAAAGATCCTCACCACCCAGGCCATGCTCCCTTCTCACTGCTGCCATCAGATTGAAGATACAGGTGTCTCAGGACTCACACCACTAGGTTTTAGAACAGTTATTACCCTTCAACCATCAGGCTCTTGTAAAAAAGGGGATAACTACACTCATTTACTGTGAGGACTGTTATCTTGTTATTTCATGCTCAGTATTTATTGCTATTTATTTATTATCTGCATATGCAGTTTGTTTACAGTTCACAATTCATGATGTTTACAGTTTACAAATCCTGTTTACAGTTACTATTCTGTAGATTTGGTTTGTATGTGGTGACATGTATGTACTCTGATAATAAATTTTACTTTGAACTTTGAACCCAGACTCTGAATTATTGTTGGATTTTGAAAGCAAGATGCAGGAGGAAATCAATGGGTCAGGCAGAATCTGTGGAGGGAAATAGACGGTCAACATCTTAAGTTCAGATCCTTCATCTGGATTGAAAGACATAGGGGAGACAGCCAGTATAAAAAGGTGAACTTGCAAGAGCTAGCAAGCGATAGTTATATTCAGGTAAGGAAGGATGGTAGGCAGATGAAGGAGGTTAGGAAGTAATAATTGGAGGTGACAAATAACTATCTCCCCTCTATATTTCAGCCCACACAAAGAGGCTTGTCCCATTTCCTTCCACAGTTGCTACCTGATGAATTTCTCCACATCTCGTGTGTTGCTACAGATTCCAGCATCTGAGTTCTCTCGTCTCTCCATTTGAAAATGAGTTGACCACTCGGAACAATTGTGAGCATGTGTTGCCAGCTTAGTGGAAGGTTGTATAGCTAATACGTTTCTTCCTGGAAAGGTGAATGTTGATTGCCCACCTTCAGCTTCCCCTGAGAAGACAGCAATGAGCTTATTTCTTGAATTGATTACCTAATGGTACTCTGGGAGAACCACCACTATTTTGATTCCATCTACCTGGTAATTGCAATTCAATAACACTGCTCAGTAATGAGTTCCAGAATTTTGACCTCGTGATGTAGTGTCTAAGAGGAAGACAGCAGATCCAAGACTGCAATATTCTGTCAATAACATGTCTGTTGTTGGTTTTGCTAATGCTTTTGTCTGATTGTGCACCTGTGAAATATGGTGAGGTTTTACTAAATTTAAGCTGCTTTATGAACACAAGTTGTTGACTATTTGTTCCTTAAGACTGTTATAGCCAGAGTAGTCATGGGGAGTAAATGTTCCCAATGGCATGCACCTCAAATAGCCTCTGACAACCATATCCAGCTCCTGGCCTTCATGTGCGGCTTAGCTACAAAGCCTGGCGTAACTGTTTCTACTGACAGGAGAAGGCGGGTCACTGGCGCCTTTAAACCAGTCGCTTCAGGCAGATGGGGCTTGTCAGCCGTGGCTGTCAGCTCATCCAGGAGAAGGAAAACTCTGATCTCAAATTTCCACTGTCTTGCAGCTATACCCACTCACGGTGAAGGCTTTGGGAGTAAACCTCGAGGGAAAAATCCAGAGCCGGAGTTCTACATTGAGTTCAAAGCTGACTGGTAACCCCTGAAATGCTGCTGGTACCAAACTACATCAGTCTCTGCAGTTCCTTTGGGTTCATCAGATGTGTGGAGAGGGGGACCTTGCTACATGGGCCACGTTTGCTCTCCATAATGTACTGCCCAGGCTTGTGTATCTCGACAGCTAGGATGCAACGTCCACGGTTGACCCTGACCAACAGAGGCCTTATCTCATCTGTTGACTAAATGCCCTCAGGCCATTTCCTATTTTTTAGGCATATTGAAGGAAAACTATAATGAAGTTCCTTTGCTGCGCTGACTCTGTAACCTTTGCTCGAGTTATATTAAACAGAGTTAATTGAGTATTTATGTATCACTGCTGGCAACACAGCAGTGTTATTAATGTTGGAAGTGGGCTGACTGTTTTACATTCAGTATGGTTCATTGTTAGGGCAGCTGGTGTCCACTGATGGAACGACAATAAAGGAGAGGAACAAGGATCACAAGGAACCAGTAAAGCCCTTGATGATGTTCGATGGCATAATTACAATTCCTGCAGGTCAATATTTCTTTTTTCCAACCATTTAACAAAGGTTTTTATTTACCTAATGGTGTGTTACAGTCTAGAATATAGTCTGAAATAGTTGTGGAAGCAGGTGTAATCGCATCTTCCAAGTGAGAAATGAGTGAGTATTTGAAGCAGGAAATGTTACAAATTGCAGGGCAGCTTGGGAAAGAGCAAGATCTAATTGGCTCCTTTAATAAGCCAGAACAGGCACCAAAGTTCAAATGGTCTCCTTTGTGTGTGTGTGTACTTCTGTGATTCAGTTCCTAGAGCGCAGCAGCGAAGAAAACACAGCAAAAAGTTTGCTGCTTGTGAGCGTTCCTTAACAATGTATTGAATAACTTGAGCTAATGATTCCCACACAAAATGCTGATGGAACGCAGCAGGCCAGGTAGCATCTATAGGAAGAAGTATAATCAACGTTTCGGGCCAAGGCCCTTCGTTAGAATTTCCAGCATCTGCAGATTTCCTCGTGTTTGAGCTAATCATTGCTTCGTTTTAGCAGCTCTGTGAGGCTGCAATCATCAATTATTTCAGTGCGACCTCTGAACACTTCACTGAAACATGGTGTCCTAATAAATCAATTGACTTGCCCCATACTCACAGAACGTATATTATGTATCTGCTTGCTCCTGCAGTTAGATTTCCAGGCAGTTTTTCACAAGCCCTGCAGGTGAAACAGTGCGTGTAATGATCTCTACCTGACATATAATTTGTCTTCTTCTAGCAGCTGTATGACTAATCCATTGTTTGGTGGTTAAAACTAGCTTTGCCTCCTGACAAGGCAAGGCCCTACAGCCTACACCATGCAAGTGCCACACTCATTGCATCCGAATCGTCACACTTGCAGTCTGTCATGTTAAGGCAGCATGCAGGATACATCAGGCAGAAAAATGAATGCAAACAGACATGCACTTATATTGTACATACATTTGCAATCCTGCAAGTTGCAAAGTACTTTACAATTAAGGAAATACTTCTGATGTGTAATCATGCTTGTAGTGTAAGAATATAGAGTCATAACACAGAAATAGGTCTGTGACCCAATTGGCCCATACTAACCAAGATACCCATCCAAGAAAGTCCCATTTGCCCATGTTGTGCCCAGACGTTTCCTATCCATGTACCTATCCAACTGCCTTTTAAAAGTTATTTTGGTTCACTTCCTCTGGCAGCTTATTCCATATACATGTGAAACACCCTGGTTTCCTCTGCTGCGTAAGTCTGGGGAAGACAATCTCTGGCCCCACCAAACTCGTGAGATTGAGACGCGCTCGATCCCACCCCAAACCTCGGTTTGTGTGAATGCTGTGTCATTGTCAGCCTGTTACAAATTAATGCCACAAAGTAACGGCCACTACACTGCATATGATTAAAGGAATTATATTTATGAATCTTAACTAAAGGGTTAGTAAAGAATAACAAAAGAGAAGGGCCCATTCTAATTAAACTGTCCAATGTGCACAAGCTGGAGCTCATCTTGAACTTTTCTGTCACTCACGCGCTGGGCCCTTGGTCAATGTGAAAGAAAGCGCCACCTTCCGAACGTCACTCGCAATCCATCTCGAACAAACGGGTCTCCCACCGGGTCATATGCTACAACTGGTTCCAAAGGTATACAGGTTAGGGTTAGTAAGTTGTGGGCATGTTATGTTGGCACTGGAGGAATGGCAAAACTTGCGAAATTGTGTTGGTCATCGACACAGAGTGATGCATCTCACTGTATATTTCGATGTACATGTGGTCTATACAATCTCTCCCTCTCCCTCACAACCTCCTTCTCCCCCTCCCCCTCACTCCTCCCCTCCCCCTCCCTATGCCCCTCCCTTTCCTTCTCCCAATCCCCTTCTCTGTTTCCCTCTCTCCCTTGCCATCTCCCACATCTTTTCTACAGGGTGACAAAAGTGTACACAGTACTCCAAATGCAGCCTCATGCAGCTGCAATATCTCAGTTGTTATACTCAGTGCCATGAGTGATGGCCAGCACACTAAATGCCTTTTTCACCACCCTGTCTACCTGTGATATCGCTGTCAACAACGTGTGCACTTGGACTCCCAAGTCCCTTTATTCTATAACACTCCCTAGTGCCTTACCATTCATAGAATAAATCCTCTGCTGGTTTGATTTCCCAACATGCTCCACCTCACACTTATCTTAAATCTACAATAGCCTTCTTTATTATCAACAATGCCTCATAATTTCCCGTCATCCACAAACTTTTTATTGAGCAATGTGTATTCACATCCAAATTGTTTATATGAATATTGAATAACAAGGGTCCTAATACTGACTCCTGTGGCACATCACCAGTCACTGGCCTCCGTTCCAGAGGGACAAAAGTCATCAATCACCACCCTTTGCTTCCTACATCTGAGCCAGTTTTGAATCCACCTAAAAACTCTTCAAGATTGAATGCAGATGGAACTCTTCCTGCATCCAAGATTGCCCTCAAGATCAGTCTTCTATGCAGGACTTTGTCGAAGGCCTTGCCAAAGTCCACATAGACACCATCCATTACCCTACCATCATCTGCCTTTTTAATTACTTCAAAGAACTCTTAAACGAATTATAAAATGCTCTCGTCCTTCTTGCACATGAATTTTCTTTGATTGTAATAAATATAAATGATATCAATAATGAGTGAAATTAACCCCCGCATGTTAAAACCTTGTTTTACGTGAGTGTTGACAACTTGGCTTTCTATATGCCATCTCTGGGTCTGTTGTGGAATAATTCAGAGAGATTGATGGTTTATAATTAACAACGTTTCATTATCAATGTCTCAAACAATTACAGGATGAGAGGACATAAACCAAATGAGCATGTTTCACTGTCTTGAGGTTTTAATGATGTTTACACACCTACATCGCTGAACGGGCAGCAATTTGAGTTTTGATTTATTTTCAGTTATACCATTACTTGCACATGGAGATAACTCTTGAAATATTTTCTGCATGCTCTGGCAAGTGAGAGATTTTCCACATTTTGCTAAATGTTATGAATTTATCTTCTTGCCTGTTCTCCACTCCTCAGTTTATTTCTTACTCCATGGCACAGATTGTGCACTGTGTACCGGAAGGTGATTTGTCTAATGTGTCCACTCCATACCATGCTGCAAAATTCCTTTTATTCTCTTTTGTGGGGAGGGGGCAGGGGAATGGAGAGAGATGTATTTTTAGCCAGCATGGACATCATTGACTGAATCTATTCTTCTGTGCCGTGAAACAAAGTCAGTTGAATTTTCCATTAATATATATGACTCAAAAATTCTGTGTCCTGCATGCTACAGTGTACCTCACTCTGCAATCTTAAATTCACTCCTCATTGCACCAACAGAAAACTCACATTCTCTGCCCCTATCATTCTTCTAATTTACTGCATTACTGTGTTACACTTCTCCGGGACTGGCTTGATGAGAACGTCCTGTCTAAGGAGAACTGCCTGAATGGAGGAGTAATTGGCTGGGGAGATGGGAGGTCTGTGCAAGCAGGAGGCAAGAGGGCCAGTGACCCCTAGGTCAGCATGTCAGTAAGTCTGATGTTCGAGGCCTGGAACTCAGGGTCCTGTCATCAGTGAGCCTGGTGTTCAAGGCCTAGAGTTTGGGATCATGTCATTGGTGCGTCCTGGGGTTGAAGACTGAAGTCAAAGGCAAGTCTGGAACTCAAGGAACAATGGCTGAAGCCCTGAGTCTGCCAGTGTGCAATGAAATTAAATTAAATTAGTTGTGCAAAAGAGAGCAAAAATAGTGAGATAGTGTTCATGGGTTCAATGTCCATTCAGAAATCTGATGGTGGAAGGGAAGAAGCTGTTCCTGAAACACTGAGTGTGTGTCTTCAGGTTCCTGTACCTCCTCTCTGAAGGTATCAATAAGAACAGGGCTTGTTCTAGGTGATGGGGGTCCTTAATGATAAAAGCCACCTTTTTGAGGCATTGCCTATAGAAGATGTCCTCAACGTTTGCTAGCTAGTGCCCATGATAGAGGTGGCTGAGTTTGCAAACTTCCGCAGCTGTTTTTGATCTTGTGCAGTGGCCCCTCCATAATAGATACTAGTGGAACCTGTTAGAATGCTCTCCAGTGCATTGTAGAAATTGGCCAGAATCTTTCATGACATACCAAGTCTCCTCGAACTCCAAATGAAATATGGCCACAGGCGTGCTTTTTTGTAAATGCATCAATTTGTTGGACTTCAAAAATGTTGACATCCAGGAACTTGAAACTGCCCAGCCTTTCCTCTGCTGACTCTTCAATGAGGACCGATCATTTTTTTTTATACTTTCTGCATACTTTATGCAGATCTATCATCTCTACACTGTTCACTGGTTCTACCATTCCAATAGAATACATTTCATGATTGTTGAATGGTTAACTGGATAACTAAATTCTGGAAGCCTCTCCAATGTTTGCAGTGTGATATTTATACACCGAGAGTCATGTCAGACAACTCTATAAATGTGACATGAAGCCCATTGAAGCACTTATCAGCAATTGAGAAAAAAGGTTCAACAGTTTGGTTGTTTTCTGTTCTCCTTCTAAATGTGCTAATGTGTAATGTACCAGAACACAGATGGGAATTTGTAGCATCTTTTTGTGGAGAAATATTGCAGTGAGATCCTGCAGCCTGGACTGAAATAAACACACTCTGCTCACAGTCCAAAAGTGCTATATGTTCTGAAGGGGTTCAGAATCAGAATTATTATCACTGACATATGTCGTGAAATGTGTACAATATACAAAATACTACAAATTAAAAACACATATGTACACACAATGGATTTCGGTTAATTGAGCCATCCATTAATCAGGGAAGTCGCTTATTTGGTTCCATGAAAAAAGAAGTCAAAACCAATAGGATTGCCAATGGCCTGTAGGGAAAGAACCCATCATCCTGCCCATGTGACTCTAAGCCCACACCAATGTAGTTGATATTTAATCTCCAAATCATGGTAACAAGCTGTTGCATCACCCTCTATCATGGGCATTAGCTTCCCCACCATTGAGGACATCTTCAATAAGCAATACACTACCTCAAAAGGCAGAATCTATCATTAAGGACCCCCTCTACCCAGGACACACTCTCTTCTTATTGCTTCCTACGGGGGGGGGGGGGGGGGGGAAGGGACAGGAGCCTGAAGACACACACTCAGTGCTTTAGGAATGGCTTCTTTTCCAGCCTGTGTTAAGATCGGAGATGCTCCAATTGCTTGGGCTTATTTCATTCAAAGATATTATGGCTGATATGTACATAATGCCTGAATGACTATCACCTGGTAGCACTCACATCGACAGTGATGAAATGCTTTGAGAGGTTGGTCATGACTAGACTGAACTCCTGCCCCAGCAAAGACCTGGACCCATTGCAATTTGCCTGTCACCACAATAGGTCAACGGCAGATGCAATCTCAATGGCTTTCCACACGGCCTTTGATCACCTGGACAACACAAACACTTATGTCAGGATGCTATTCATCAACTTTAGCTCAGCATTTAATACCATCATTCCCACAATTCTGACTGAGAAGTTACAGAACCTGGGCCTCTGTACCTCCCTCTGCAATTGGATCCTTGACTTCCGAACTGGAAGACCATAATCTGTGCAGATTGGTGATAAAATCTCCCCCCTGTTGACAATCAACAACCTCAGGGGTGTGTGCTTAGCCCACTGCTCTACTCTCTATATATACCCATGACTGTGTGGCTAGGCATAGCTCAAATACCATCTATAAATTTGCTGATGATACAACCATTGTTGGTAGAATCTCAGGTGGTGACGAGAGGGTGTACAGGAGTGAGATATGCCAACTAGTGGAGTGGTGTCGCAGCAACAACCTGGCACTCAACGTCAGTAAGACAAAAGAGCTGATTGTGGACTTCAGGAAGGGTAAGATGAAGGAACACATACCAGTCCTCACAGAGGGGTCAGAGCTGGAGAGAGTGAGCAGCTTCAAGTTCCTGGGTGTCAAGATCTCTGAGGATCTAACCTGGTTCCAACATACTGATGCAGTTATAAAGAAGGCAAGACAATGGCTATACTTCTTTAGCAGTTTGAAGAAATTTGGTATATCAACAAATACACTCAAAAACTTCTATAGTTGTACTATGGAGAGCATTCTGACAGGCTGCATCACTGTCTGGTATGGAGAGGCTACTGCACAGGAATGAAAGAAGCTGCAGAGGGTTGTAAATCTAGTCAGCTCCATCTTGGGCACTAGCCTACAAAGTACCCAGGACATCTTTAGGAAGCGGTGTCTCAGAAAGGCAGCGTCCATTATTAAGTACCTCCAGCACCCAGGGCATGCCCTTTTCTCACTGTTACCATCAGGTAGGAGGTACAGAAGCCTGAAGGCACACACTCAGTGATTCAGGAACAGCTTCTTCCCCTCTGCCATCCGATTCCTAAATGGACATTGAACCTATGAACATTACCTCACTTTTTTAATATACAATTATTTCTGTTTTTTGCATGATTGTAATCTATTCAATATACATATACTTATTATTTTAAAAAAAAATTTTTCTATATTATGTATTGCATTGAACTGCTGCTGCTAAGTTAACATTTCATGACACGTGCCAGTGATAATAAACTTGATTCTGATTCTTACCTCTATCTGCCATTCTTGCCTTGCTCATCTTTTGTAGAAGTCCTTTGTCTCGGTTTAAAATCAAATGACAATAAATCCTGGATTTCTTTTCACATGTCTTCAAATAAGCAAGTTGCAGAACCCACTAACAGATTTAGCTTGTTCTGCTGCTAATGTCTCCGTGGAGATGGTGCATCCCCTCTTAAATACCATCACAGTTAAGACATGGTACAGGGTCTGAGATCCTGGTAATTGAAGAAAGGGTATTATAACTCAAACGTTTAGGGAGAAAAGTTGATGGTAAGATACTGTACATTGCTTTACTTTAATGATTTTATGTCATCCATTTAAATGTTCAAATATCCCTGGATATCAAAGATGCTAAAATCACTTATCGTTTTACAACTGAGTAAAATCTCAGTCTCACTTTCACTGATGTCAAAGGCATTATGGGTTTGGGCCTCTGTAGACAATGAGATAGGAGGGCATTCTATGCTGGATCGCAGAGAAAGCCCATCAGTCCCATCTCTTCACTTACTTCCCAGGACCTATTCTCTCTCACATGCCCATTATCACCCCGCTGATTCTCCCATCATCTACTTACCGGGGAGTAATTTAAAAGAGCTAGTCAAACTGCCAGCAACACATCTTTAGGATATGGGTGAAATCCAGAGCCCTAGGGGATCACAGGGAGAATGTATAACCTCCACGTAGATAGCACCAGAGATGGAAGCTGTGTCGTTGGTGGTTGGAGATAAATCTGCTGTCCAGCCAGTCACATCACTGGAGGCCTATTCTCTGAAGGCCACTAATAGTGGTCTTCTGTCCCCGGAGCTTGAGCTTATGGATATGGTTGGAGTGTAGGTGATGATTTCAGTGGAGGAGATTAGCCTGCCCAGTCACAACTCGATTAATGAATTCTGGTCTATTATTGCCATTCATATCATACAACATTAATTGACATGGTCCATTAATAACTGATACCTATTGCTTTTTCACTGAGTTTACCGAACCCTTCTAATACCCTTCATATAAAGGAATGTTTCCAATCCTGCCTCTGCATTCTTTGTTTCTTAATGTTAATTCCCATTGTCCCAGACCCTGCCACCAGGAGAACGTGTCCCCATTATCCATCAGCTCCTGAGTTGTTAGAACCTCAATGAAAAGGTATCTTCCAATTTATGATATCTGCCAATTAAAGGAAAAAAAATTAAAATAGAAAAGTCACAACTGGTGTGTGGTGGACAATAAAGATTTGTGCATAGAGTCACAGAATCATGGAGTACAACAGCATGGTAACATCCGCTTCAGACCATCTAGTCCATGTCGGCCTGATTTTCCACCTAGCTCATTTATCTTCACCTGGATCATAGCCCTTCAGACCTCTCTCATCCATGTACCTATCCAAACTTCTCTTAGATATTACAATTGAATCACATCTACTGAATTTCGACCCACCCACTGAGTGAGGTTTCCCCTCAGACTCCTCTTAAATATTATAATTTTCACCTTAAACCTACGTCCTCTCACCCAGCCTGCAGGGGGAGGGGGGAGAAGGCTGCATGCATTCACCCTATCTATACACCTCACAATTTTGTATACCTCTATAAGATCTCCCCTCATTCTCCTGCGCTCCAGGGAGTAAAGTCCGAATCTACCCAGCCTTTCCACATAACTCAGGTCCTCAAGTCCTGGCAACATCCTTTTCTGCACTCTTTCAAGCTTATTAATATATTTCCTGTAGGTAGGTGACCAGAACTGCAAAACAATACTCTAGATTCGTCCTTATCAACGTCTTGTACAATTTCAACATTACACCTCATTTCTTTGTACACAAAGCCTTGATTTATGAAGGTCAAGGAGTTAAAAACAATTAAAAAAATGGCAAAGCAGACTCGATGGGCCGAATGGCCGACTTCTGCTCCTTTGTCTTATGGTCTTTTTACGACACTACCTACCTGGGATGCAGCTTTGAAGTAATTATGGACCCTAACCCTCAAGTCCCTTCGTTCTACCACACTCCTCAGAGCCCTACCATTCACTGTGTAGGTCTTACCCTAATTTGTCCTCTCAAAATGCAACATCTCACAGTTGTATTGTGACGAGAATACACATAAATTAAGATGTTTGCTGGCCTGGGCTAGCACCAGTGGCATCAGCAGTTGGTCTGCCACCTGTCCTCAGGGGAAGGAGAGATAAGGAACAATGGAGCAGCGTCTGGGGATGTGTAATGAAGGGACGGGTGAGAGAGCTGTCTAGAGCGGCTCCCCCTTTGAACCCTGAACTGTTTGAAGTGATGGACAGGCGATACCCGAGCAGGGGGATGGAAAGGGACGGGTTCGCTAAGGCAGGACACACACGACACCCGAGGTAACGAGACCCTGGAAGCGGTGCGCCTCTCACGAGTCGGTGGGAAGTACCGGACCTTAAACGCACAGGGTGGAAAGTTACGATCAGCGAGAACCAGGTGTGTGTCCGCCCTTGCTTGGGTGCCAGGTTCACTGCAGAGGATCGACCGCATCTGGAGGAGGGGTCACAGTCGGTGACCTCAGGTGACATCACAAAGGACTCGCCCGAAAGCTGCTTGTGAGCCATATTGCCGGTCTGTGAGTGGAAGCCGTGTCTGAATGATCAGTCGTTCCCGTTCTCTCTCTCTCTCTCTCTCTCTCTCTCCCCCCACGTTGTCCATCGCCATGGCAACGATTACTGCGAACTGAACTAAATTGGACTGAACTTTGTGTCACTTTGAAATTGGTCATTTATCCCTAGACAACAATAGAGCTTGATTGATGCTGTTATCTTAATTCTGTGCACATGTGTGTTTATCATTGTTGAACTGTTGCATTCATTATCCTTTCGATTACTGTGTTGCTTGTTTCTTTAATAAAACTTTCTTAGTTCTAGTAATCCAGACTCCAACTGAGTGATCCATTTCTGCTGGTTTGACAACCCAGTTACGGGGTACGTAACAGTATGCATTAAATTCCATTTGCCATTTTTCAGCCCATTTTCCCAGCTGATCCTGATCCTGCTGCAGGTTTTGATAGTCATCCTCACTGTTTACTATGCCCCCTCTCCTGATGTCATCTGCAAATTTGCTGAAGTGGTTTACCACATTATCATCTAGATTATTAGCATAGATAATAAACAACGACAGACATAGCACCGACCCCCACAGCACACCCCTAGTCACCAGATTATGATTTACAAGATATTAAATATCTGCACATTTTAGAAAACAGCAAGCACAGGGGAGGTGATATTTTTGTTTAATTTCCCTGTTGTACTTGGGTTCTGAGTGTATGTTATCTGGAGTTGTGAAAATGATTCTCTGGAGTTTAGACATTTATTAATATGAATTACATAAACCAAGAGCAATCATAATTTTTTTCCAAAAAGGTATCTTTTAATTAAATTCTAATGCAAATGTAGATTTTTGTGTCATCTCTAGTAACCCAAAACTTATTGAGTTTCCACATTAAATAAACATTTATTTAAGTTTTAATTTTTTTTACCATTGCCTTCTTTTCTTCGCTCAAACCCACTCACACCCCCTTCATAAGGCAGACCAAAATTCCAAAGAAATGTGTTTAAAGGCAAGAATTAGGATTGTTTTCATTCTTCCCATTTTAAGTGCTGCCTGAAATTAGGGATTACTCTCCCTAATTGCTGAAAATTACAATAATTCGCTAGGCTGGTTCCATGCAAAAACAGTGGAAGCACAGGGAATATCGTGTGTGGTGGAAGGGGGGCAAGGGGCTTGTTCTGCTGTTGTTGTTTTGTTGCTTGTTGTGTTCTGAGTTGTTGAGTTTTGTGTTGTTCAGCTGAGTATCGTGGCACCAGAATGTTTGGTGACCTTTTTGAGCCGCCCACAGCACACCCTTAGGTATGTTGGTCGTGAACACAAACAATGTATTTCACTGCACATGGGACAAATAAGCTTGCATCTTGAGTGTTGAATATTTTAACCCAGAGATAGTGGTGGATCTGGAGCATGGTGATTGAAGAGTGGAAGGGGGCAGAAGACCTATTTAAAAATACCCCAGTGTGGTGTCAGAACTAGAACGTACAAGTATTGAATACCCAGAGCCTGAACTGACACCAACCTACTGCCCTCTACTGTGCCTATTGTCTTGTTTATTATTTATTGTAATGCCTGCACTGGTTTGTGCACTTTATGCAGTCCTGGGTGGGTCTGTAGTCTAGTGTAGTTTTTGTGTTGTTTTACGTAGTTCAGTGTAGTTTTTGTATTGTTTCATGTAGCACCACGGTCCTGAAAAACATTGTGTCGTTTTTACTGTGTACTGTACCAGCAGTTATGTTCGAAATGAGAATAAAAAGTGACTTGACTTGAATCGAATCTAGAAACGACAAATGGGATACAGTAACATTGTGGCTGAATTACCAGAGTAGTATTCAGAAGCTTGGATTTCAAAATGCAAACACAACTCTAAATCTCATCACAGTGTTGGCAATGGTGTCTATGAAACAGTGAATTATTAAAAATCCATCCAGTTAATTAATGCTGAAAAATAGACATTAAACTAACAATGTGCTTTATTAGAGAACGTACTGACAGAACAAGCATAAGAGTGAAAGAATTTATTTTCCTATGTACTTACTACCAGACAGTTCTAGTCCAATCAACAACATGTCCACAGAGAGTAGTTCGTCTCAAGGATCAATCCTTAAAGTGAATACATTACTCTATAATCTCCAAACATTTAAAAAATATATCAATTCCATTATATTCCATTATATTCAATTTCTCCAAAATTTATGAGGAGGAATTCTGCAAATCTGGTTGAAGTAACTTACTTAATCTCCATCACCCCTACTGGGGCATAGACTGCTCTCCAGTGTCCTCTGTCTTTCATGTTGTCTCCAGGTATAGCCCATCTTCTTGGTGTATCCTTCCTCTCCCAGGGATGAGGTCTTTAGAACTTCTGTTGTCGTTTCTGCAGCATGGGTTTGCTAGCCCCATGTCTAACCCCCCTCCTTTTGCAGCCGGGCTTGTATTTGGCCATGGCAGAGTTGACCCACTAACTAGCTCTTAATCACTCTGAAAGTGGCCCAGCAGCTTTTTCAGTCCAAGAAACATTTAGAGATGGACAATGAATACTGGTCCTGCCAACAACGTCCATATCTTGGAAACAAGATGACAGATAGCGCTTCTATATTACAGTAGTTTCCATTGGTACCAGTAGTTTCCCAGACTAATGCATAATCTAATGGATTAAATGACTAACACAAAATACATGGAATTACTTTTTTTTAAACAAGAGAAACAGCCAATAGGAAGGACCTGTATAAGTGGAGCAGATTGGCAGGAATGATGTTGTAGGCATCACTGAATCATGGCTGAAAGAAGATTATAGCTGGGAGCTTCATGTCCAAGGATGCACATTGTATCAAAAGGACAGACAGGGAGGCAGAGGGGGCAGCATTGCTCAGCTGGTAAAAAATGAAGTTAAATCATTAGAGAGATGACATATGGTCGAATGGTGTTGAATCATTGTAGGTAGAACTAAGGAAATGCAAGAGTAAAAAGACCCTGATGGGAGTTGTATACAGACCCCCAAACAGTAGTAAGGATGTGGCCTACAAATTACAATGGGAGATAGATAATGCATGCCAAAAGTGCAATGTTACAATAGTCATGGGGATTTCAATATGCAGGTAGATTGTGAAAATCAGGTTGGTGCTGGAATGCAAAGGAGGAGGAGAAGATGGCGGCGCGACACAGCGCGCAGCGGCCACTCTGGTGAATGATATCTGTTTTCTGTCAAGTAAGGTGCCGTGCACAATCCAGATTTGATGGAGACAGATGTGAGAGAATGGAGGAAGATCTGGAGAAACTTCTGAAATGCCTTCTTCACTGCCGCACTACTGTGTGATCCAGAATCCCCGGAGGAGAAGGCTCCGAGTCCTCGGCTTTGCTTGTTGCTTGGCGGCCGGGGTGGGGTCGAAGCGCTCGGCAGAGATGGTGCTCGGTGCTCAGTGTCGGAGGGCTGGTCGGAGGCTTGAAGTTTTCGGACGGACTCAGAGTCGGCTGTGGTCGGGTGCTTCCAATGTATCGGCAGTTGTCGGTGCCTGGAGGTTTATGGCAGGGAGAGTTTCTCCATTTTACCGCCTGCTATCGGGACTATCGGGAGTCGATCGGAACTCTGAAACTTTTTTTTTACCGTGCCCATGGTCTGTTCTTTATCAATTTATGGTATTGCTTTGCACTGCTGTAACTATATGTTATAATTATGCAGTTCTGTCAGTGTTAGTCTTTGGTTTGTCCTGTTTTATTTTGTGATATCACTCTGGAGGAACATTGTATCATTTCTTAATGCGTGCATTTCTAAATGACAATAAACGAGGACTGAGTGTCCTCATAATCTAATTATCTAATCTAATCAAATCTAATCTAATAATCTAATCTAATTACAGGAGGGGGAGGTGGCCAGAAATGATTGGAAAAGAACACTGGCAGGGATAATGGCAGAGCAGCAATGGTTGGAGTTCTGGAAGCACTTCGGAAGGCACAGGATATATACATCCTAACAAGAAGTATTCTAAAGGCGGGATGACACAACCGTAGCTAACAAAATTAGACAAAGCCAACATAAAAGCCAAAGCAAGGGCATATAATAGAGCAAAAATTAATGGAAAGTTAGAGGATTGGGAAACTTTTAAAAACCAACAGAAGGCAACTGAAAAAGGTGAAGATGGAATACGAAAGTAAGCTAGCCAATAATATTGAAGCGGACACCAAAAGCTTCTTCAGATACATAAAGTGTAAAAGAGAGGCAAGAATATAGCAGACTGCAGGAAAATGATGCTGGAGAGGTAGTAATGGGGGACAATGAAACAGCGGACGTACTGAGTAAGTATTTTGCATCAGTCTTTACTGTGGAACACACTAGCAGTATGGTGGAAGTTCCAGGTGTCAGGGGTCATGAAGTGTGTGAAGTTACCATAACTAGAGAGAAGGTTCTTGGGAAACTGAAGGGTCTGAAGGTAAATAAGTCACCTGGACCAGATGGTGTACCCAGCAGAGTTCTGGAGGGACCAAAGAAAACTAGAAAAAAGAGAGTGTTAACTCTCTAGTCCCAGCCCAAAACTGGGTTAGTTATGTTTCACTCCAAGGGGAAGGAGTATCTGAAGGTAGTGGATTGATGCTTTTTGTATCACAGACTTCTTAAAAAAAAGAAAAGCTTCAACTCATCACTCGTTCACTAGTATTTTGTCAAATATGGCACCTCTGAGGGGTTGATAATGGGGAAAAGGGGCCACAGTGCCCAGCAGGTAACTCTGAGGTTCTTTAGTTTTATTTTTTGTTTTATTTAGAGATATAGCATGATGACAGACCCTTCCAGCCCAATATGCCAGTGCCACCCATGTTACCTATTAACATACTAACTTGAATGTCTTTCGAATGTGGGGGGAAACCAGAGCAGCCAGAGGAAACTCATGTGGTCATGGAGTGAACATACCAAATCCTTTACAATCGGTGGCAAGAATTGAATCTGGATTGCTCACGCTGTAATCGTGTTACGCTCACTTCTACACTACTGTGCCACTTTAAGGACTGTCTGTATGAACGTCAGCGTCTCACTTCCCACAGAGAACTGGAAAAAGAGATCTCTGTCAACGTGCCTAAGGATCAACTGAAGACTAAATCTTCACAGTCAGCCCCCTACTCAAATGTCCCAGATACCTAGCTCAAGGAATGAAGAGAGACTAATGAGTGGATATATTAGGACCCTTCTGCTGAGAGCAGAAGTGAGAAAAATCTGTGGGATGGTAACTGAAGTCAGTTAAAGGAAGTCAGGCACAGACTTCACAAGGGTGTTACTGGAACATTGACTTCTCAAATTTCCGCTAATGCCCCACCTCCCCCTCGTACCCCATCCGTTATTTATTTATTTTTATATACACATTCTTTCTCTCACTCTCCTTTTTCTCCCTCTGTCCCTCTGACTATACCCCTTGCCCATCCTCTGGGTTCCCCCCCTCCCCCTTTTCTTTCTCCCTGGGCCTCCTTTCCCATGATCCTCTCGTATCCCCTTTTGCCAATCACCTGTCCAGCTCTTGGCTCCATCCCTCCCCCTCCTGTCTTCTCCTATCATTTTGGATCTCCCCCTCCCCCCCCCCACTTTCAAATCTCTTACTCACTCTTCCTTCAGTTAGTCCTGACGAAGGGTCTCGGCCCGAAACGTCGACTGTACCTCTTCCTAGAGATGCTGCCTGGCCTGCTGCGTTCACCAGCAACTTTGATGTGTGTTGCTTGAAATTCCAGCATCTGCAGATTTCCTCGTGTTTGCGTTACAGGAACTGGAGGGTTTGTGTTATCAGGAGAGACTGGATAGGCTGGGGATTTTTTTTCCCCTGGAGTGTGAGAGATGACTGTATAGAGTTAAACAGAGTCATGAGGGGCAAAGATAAGGTGAATAGTCACTGTTATTTTCCCAGAGTAATGGAGTCTAAAAATAAGGGGCATAGAGTAAAGGTGAGAGGGGAAAGACATCGGAGCTCAGGAATCTGAGAGGACTGACCCGGAAGGATAACATGTTGTTCCTGGTATTGAGCAGGATTTGTGACAAAGAAAGTACACGGAGACTGAGCACTTATTCTGGATGCCCTCTGTTTTCTTTAGTACTTCATATTTATTGTCTATCCCTTGAAGAATATACCATGTAACCAAATACTCTACGTGTACATTGTTTGTGTTAAATTTGCTGGAACAGATGTGCTGTCTTGTAGTGGGCACTCAGGTAAAGAATTTGCTTGTTTACAAAGGGACAACTGAGGGCTCAGTGGCCTAATTTATCTATTTTTGGAAATGCCAGTGATGTATAATGTGAGTGGAAGTTTATTAATGTTCATTTCAAGTCTGCACCTGAGATCACTCTGTGCCCCAACATCCTGTTCCTATGAATTTACTCTGTAAGATACGAGTTTAAAATAAACCTTGCCTTGCATAAAGCATGGAATTAATGAGATTATGTCCTGCAGAGAGTTATATTATAATCTTTGGCCTATTTATGGTTTCAGAGGCTTTCAGGGAGATTTCTACAGGAGTACTGTGGAGAGCATTCTAACTGGTTGTATCACCATCTGATATGGAGGGGCCACTGCACAAGATGGGAAAAAGATGCAGATGGTTGCAAACTCAGCCAGCTCCATCATGGGCACTAGCCTCCCCGGCATTGAGGGCATCTTCAAAAGGTGGCATCCATCATTAAGGACCCCCTCACCCAGGACATGCTGATGACATAACTTTGAATCGCAGATGACACAACTTTGTTCGGCCTTATTTCTAGCGGTAATGAGACAGGCTACAGAGGAGAGATTGACACCCTGACACAGTGGTGCCAGGATAACAACTTCTCCCTCAATGTCCAAAAAACAAAAGAGCTGATTGTGGATTACAGGAGGAATGGAGACAGGCTCAGCCCGATCAACATCAATGGTTCTGCAGTTGAGAGGGTGAATAGTTTCAAGTTTCTCGGTATACACATCACCGATGATCTCACCTGGACTGCACACACTGGCTTGGTGGCAAAAATAAAGCACATCGGTGTCTCTTCCACCTCAGGCGATTGAAGAAGACCTTCTACAGGGGCACCATTGAGAGCATACCGACTGGCTGTATCACTGTCTGGTACGGGAACTGTACCTCCGTTAATGGCTGGGCACTTCAGGGAGTGGTACGGACAGCCCAGCTTATCTGTGGACGTGAACTTCCTCCATTGAGGACACTTATAGCCTCAGGTGCAGAAAGAAGGCCTGGAAGATCATCAGGGACACCGGTCACCCCAGCCATAACTGTTTCAGCCGCTTCCATCTGGCAAATAATACCACAATATTAAAGCCAGGACCAACAGGCTATGGGACAGCGTCTTTCTACAAGCCATTGGACTTATAAGTTCACATGTCTGTACATTGTGACGGAGTCATAACGCAAAGATTTTTACTCCCTCACGTTGTGGGATGGATGTAAGATTTAAATAAATTCTAAATAAATTCTAATTTCTAAATTCTTTTCATTGCTACTATCAAAGAGGAGGCACAGGAGCCATAAGATGCACACTCGATGTTTCAGGGACAGCTTCTTCCCCTCCATTAGATTTCTAAGTAGACAACGAACCCATGAACACTACCTCACCATTTTTCTTCTCTTTTTGCACTAATTTAATTATATATACTTTTACTATAGTTTATAGTATTGTTATGCAATGTACTGCTGTCACAAACAACAAATTTCATGACATATACAGTGGTATGCAAAAGTTTGGGCACCCCTTGTCAAAATGTCTGTTACTGTGAATAGCTAAGCGAGTAAAAGATGACCTGATTTCCAAAAGGCATAAAGTTAAAGATGACACATTTTTCATATTTTAAGAAATCTTGTTTTATTTCCATCTTTTACAGTTTCAAAATAACAAAAAAGGAAAAGGGCCAGAAGCAAAAGTTTGGGCACCCTGCACGGCAGTACTTAGTAACACCCCCTTTGGCAAGTATCACAGCTTGTAAACGCTTTCTGTAGCCAGCTAAGAGTCTTTCAATTCTTGTTTGGGGGATTTTCACCCATTCTTCCTTGCAAAAGGCTTCCGGTTCTGTGAAATTCTTGGGCCGTCTTGCATGCACTGCTCTTTTGAGGTCTATCCACAGATTCTCGATGATGTTTAGGTCGGGGACTGTGAAGGCCATGGCAAAACCTTCAGCTTACGCCTCTTGAGGTAGTCCATTGTGGATTTTGAGGTGTGTTTAGGATCATTATCAAGTGCCATTCATTATCATTATCAAGTTCCATTCAAAAGGTTCAAAGGAACATCTAAACAAGCCTGATGCATTTTGGAAACAAGTCCTGTGGACTGATGAAGTTAAAATAGAACTTTTTGGCCGCAATGAGCAAAGGTATGTTTGGAGAAAAAAAGGGTGAAAAGAACCCCTCTCCAACTGTTAAGCATAGTGTCGATCGATCATGCTTTGGGCTTCTGTTGCAGCCAGTGGCATGGGGAAAATTTACTGGTAGAGGGAAGAATGAATTCAATTAAATACCAGCAAATTCTGGAAGCAAACATCTAATATGTCTAACATATTAATACATCTAACATCTGCATTGCCAGCCAGTTCCAAGATCTCAGCCGTTAAATACTCCAATACTGCCGCTAAATAGACAGGAGCAGCCGCGTCAATACGCTCTGCATAGTGACCCCTCCGTAAATGCTGACGGATTCGACCAACTGGAAACTGCAAGCCAGCCCGTGAGGAACGGCTTTTAGTTTTTGCGCGTCCTTTTCCTCTGGTTTTACCACGGCCAGACATCTTCCTAGTGTTTTTCATCTGTAAAAAAGCTGAAGATGAAAAGAGGGTGGCTTCTACAACAGGATAATGATCCTAAACACACCTCAAAATCTACATCATCGAGAATCTGTGGATAGACCTCAAAAGAGCAGTGCATGCAAGCCGGCCCAAGAATCTCACAGAACTAGAAGCCTTTTGCAAGGAAGAATGGGCGAAAATCCCCCAAACAAGAATTGAAAGACTTTTAGCTGGCTACAAAAAGCGTTTACAAGCTGTGATACTTGCCAAAGGGGGTGTTACTAGGTACTGACCATGCAGGGTGCCCAAACTTTTGCTTTGGGCCCTTTTCCTTTTTTGTTATTTTGAAACTGTAAAAGATGGAAATAAAAAAAGTTTTCTTAAAATATTAAAAAAATGTGTCATCTTTAACTTTATGCCTTTTTGAAATCAGTTCATCTTTTACTCGCTTCGTTATTCACAGTAACAGAAATTTTGACCGGGGTGCCCCAACTTTTGCATGCCACTGTACCAGTGATGTTAAACCTGACTCTGATTCAATAAACAAAATATCTCAAATAAGTAATTCTTGAAATTGTTGTCCTTCAGCTTTTAAAATAACGATTTTCCCTCTCAAGCGGTGTACAATTATAAACATCGTAACACAGCATTCTGTGGAAGCATATGCTATTATTTCTGAACTTTCATATGTGTTCCAAGATTAATGATGAACTTTAATTATCTCAGCACATTGTTTATCTCCTGTTATTAAAGTGAATTAAAGATAATGAGTCAAATAGATGCACATACCAAAACACAAAAGCATTTCATATAATGGAAGGAAGAATTTGCATTCGGGAATCTTTTAAGACCTGCCTCTACCACCACTCCTCTTAGGCACATGGAACATAGAAAAAAAGGAGGACTATGTAGGAGGGATGCGTTAGATTGACCTTAGAGTAGGTTATAAGGTTGGCCAAAGAGCTTGTAGTATGCTGTATATTCTATGTTCTGAATTTTTTTGTGAAACAATGGGTCCCTTCTGCCATTTATGTGAAGTTTCTGAGTGCTCCCCATGCATGGACTCCAACTTCCCAAAACCATTCCAAATGCTCGTTTTCTACTTTGAACAGTCATCTGTCAGGGATTCCTAAGGAATAGTGAGGATGTTGCAATATTTCTTTTTCCCCCCAAGGAAATGTCAATCACATCTTTGAATCACTTTCTCTGACAAGTTTATTGTCGTACGTACAATTGTGGCAAAGTAAAGATTCAATTGTTTGTAGCAGCATCTCGGGCACATAGGTGGAGGTAACATCCACAAAACGTAATTTATAGTGAAGAAAAAACTTCAAAACAAGACAATAATGCAAAAAGAAATTCAATTAGAGACAAATCCAGTGTAGCGCAAAATGTTCCATGGCTGAGGTAGGTTTAGGGTTGTGCAGGCTGTGTCAATAGTCTGATGGTTGTGTGGGACTTTAGGTTCCTCTACTTTCTACCTGATGGTGGCAGGAAGATGGTGCAACCCAGATGGCAGGGATCCTTAATAACAGATGCCACCTTCCTGAGGCAATGCTGCATGCAGATGCTGCCGATGGTAGGTTCCTGTATGCCCATGACAGAGATTGGAATAGGAAGCATGCATCAGGGGTCAGGTATAGCCTGTTCAACAGAGCCAATTGAATAGAACTGCAGTGTCACATTGTGCGCTCACAGGACTGGAGGAAGGGCAGACTCTTCCGGTCACAGTGGCCACTGGCACTGACTCCGACTCAACCCAAGTGCAAAGGATGGCAGACTGTCAGTGAGCTCCAACAACAACTCAACCCAGGAGCGGACGAAAAGCAGAATCCCTATGTAGAGATGGAAACAAAAGGTTAGACGTAGGAGCGCCAACAGAGCATCGGAGTGCTGAGCAACACCACAAGGCAAGTCATTCTCCACAAGCACATGTAGCTTTTTGCAAATAAAATGAAGTGAGGTGTTATATGTTTAATGAACCCTGTAACTTATTTTATTGAACTCAAAAACCTAAACACAAAAGTGTGCTAAAAGTCTTTATGCAACAATGCTATCACATCAGACCAACCTCTTAAATGCTCCAAACAGGCAGCAGTCAAACCACGCATGTCCTTTCTGAGGCTATGCCAAACAAAACTTTAGTGCAAACAGTTTCTGTGAGGCCTTCTGGCCCAGATACGAGAGGCCATGTATAAAGTTGAAAGCAGTCAGTCTCCAGTTTGCGGGCATGATGGGGCGAGGCTGATCGGTTGAGATCCTTGAACGATGGTTTGACCGTGTCAATGACGTATCACCTGCAGTCCTATGTGTATGGCCTTGATGGCTGGCCATGAGAGGCCATCAGCCACAGCATTATTTTTCCCCTTGATATGTCGTATATCCGTTGTGAGCTTAATATGTAGGCCGGGTGGCATTGCTGCCATGCAGACCGAGGGTCTGATATTTTGGCCATCACATGCATGAGGGGTTGTGGTCAATGAATGCTGTGAAATGGCAATCCACTAGAAGAAAAAAAAAATGGCAGACAGCCAGGTGAGAAGCTTACGGTCAAACATGCTGTACTTCCTTGCATCCATACCAAGGTGAGCGTGGTAAAAGCACAGTCCTGGTGTCTTTTTTGCAGCCATATCAGGATGCTGGAGTAGGGATCCAATCGCAGTACTATGCACACAGTGATACTAATTGAGTAACAAATCCCAAGGTGCAAACCAAGTCCGCATCAAAGTTCAGGCAGAGATCAAAACATATAGAGAATTCCATAAATCAGAAATGGGAAACAGGCAGAGTTTGATATTCAGATGGACAAAGTACAGATACAAGTGCTGGAAAGGCTCAGCACAATACTAGCACAATCTGGCAACAAGCAGGTGCAAACACAGGACTGAAATACACTGAGCGATAAACAGAGAGGCAGATGATAGGTGGAGCACAATGAGACAGAAGTGGCAGCAAAACAGGTAATAATGAGAAGCAGGTGAGAGGCGGAGTACTCAGTAATACAGGGGCCGGAGTAGAGCAGGAGCGGGGACAGGAGCACGTGGGGCATGAAAACAAATAAGAGCACTTGGCAGTACAAAACCACAGACTGACGGCTAGGGGGAAAACACACAAAAAGACAAAGTTCAGCTGGAGGTACTGACAAGCCATGAGTGTCCTTATGTTGTGCACCTTGCTGACGGGCTTATTGAGGTAGGGAAAGGAGGAGGAATGGTGCACCGCTGCCTGGCTGACTGGAGACGATCAGCCATTTTAGCAAGCTCCCTATAGTCCTTCACAGGTGCATTAGCAAGAGCTGTGCGAGCTTGCTTAGGCACTTGCTGCATGACGAATTCTTTAAAAATAAAACAAGGATGGTGATTTCCCAGGAGAGACAGCATGTAGTCCATTAGCTCCAAAGGCCTAGTGTCACTAAGACTGGGCAAGGAGAGAACTGTTTGGTGTGCTCAGACTCCGATAGTCCAAAAGCCTGTAAAAGGTGAATTTTCAGCGATTGGTATTTATCATGGTGGCTGTTCAAGCAGACTCACCACTCTCACAGCTGCAGAGTTTCTGAGCGATGTGATGACATATTAGAGTTTGGGTTCGTTGCTGGAGATTTCTTGCAGAGTGAACTGGGCATCAGCTTGTACAAACTTAGCGACAGAATTTTGCCCCTAAATCTCTGGCAGTTTCAAAGCCACTGGGCTGGCTGATGTTCAATAACTCTGGAATGGTCCTAGAGCATTGGGGTCACCAACGTAGGTTTTCACAAATAAAACAAAGTGAGGTGTTTTATGTTTAATGAAACCCGTAACACATTCTATTAAACTCCAAAACCTAAACACAAAAGCACACTAAAAATCTTTACGTAACAACGTCATCATGTCAGACCAACCTCTTAAAGCAAAAGCAAAAGCAAAACTCAATGTTGGTGGTTGTGAACTACTGTATGTACATTTCTCCCAATTACATGACCCTATACACAGAGCACAACAAGAGTCCCGTTTAAATAATCATAGAAAGAGGGAAACCTGTGCTGGTCACAATTCACTTGACACCATAAGACCGAAAGCACCTGGGCTTAGCAGCTCCAGCAATTAGTAAATAGGGGTGATCGAGAAAGCTAGTAGCTCAACGCTCTATGGCAAGCTGCAGGGGCCCACAGTGACCTTACTACGGGGTATGATGGTCAGGGAGAGGCCATCAGATAGCCTGCCAAGGAAGCTGGAAGATTTTGGGGAGATGACTTTGGTCGTATCTTTCCAATGCTTCGAGTTGCCTGTTACAGACAATCTATTTAGGAAGACAGGCATTACTGCTGCATGGTATACCATATGCTTTATGCCAGATCTGAGACTCTGATTTCCAAGTACCCATTTTCTCCATCTCCAAAGGCTGTGCTGTTTCATTAAAAAGTGAAGGGTGAATTTTATCATTGATGGCCATCTTCGCTGAGAATTGGTCCCTAAGTTAGTGGTTAGTGTAACCGGATCCAATTCCCGTCACTGTCTGTAAGGGGTTTCAACATTCTTCCTGTGACCGTGTGAGTTTTTGTCTGGACGCTCCAGTTTCCTGTCACATTACAAAGACATAGGGGTCAATGGGTTACTTATTTACTTAATTATTGAGATTCAGCGCAGAATAGGCCCTTCCAGCCCTTTGAGCTGCACCATCTCGCAACATCCAATTTAACCCTAGCCTTGTCATGGACAATTTACAATGACCAATAAACATATTGTGGTAAACCATATATATATGTTGTAACTGGGTTACCTGTCTAGACACGCCCCTCTGCTGACTGCTCCTGTGGCTCCTCCCACTGACCCCTGAATAAAGGTGATTGCGCCATTGCTCCACCCCCTCAGTCCAGGGGCAGATACTCAGCATGCTGGAGGTCACATTTTACTGCTAATAAAAGCCTTTCAGTATTTACTCTACTTCCAGTCTTTTGGAGTTATTGATGGTGCATCACATATCAACTGGCATGTCTTTGGAATGTGGGAGGAAACCCATGTGGTCACGGGGAGAACACACAAACTCCTTACAGACAGAGGCGGAAGTAGAACCCAGGTTGTTGATACTGTAAAGCGTTGTGCTAACCACGATACTACCACGCTACCCCCTATGGTTAGTTGGTCACATGGATGTAATTGAGTGGTGTGGGCTCGTTAGTCTGTAAGGGCCTGTTAATGTGCTGAATCAAGAAATAAATAAATAAAGTTGCTATCCAGGGACCTGCAGTCAACCTTTAATGTCAGAGTAATGTCATACAGTGGGTGGCAGTATCTTTGAGGACCCATGTCTCGTGAATGTTGAATGCAAAGCCCATCTTTTCACTGAATGTGTCAACAATGGCTTGTGGTTTGACATCTGAACATGGGCAGTTGTAAATGGTGTCTGCATCCTGAAACTCAGCCTCTGAGGTTTGAGTGATCTGGGTGCTGGAGTGGAGTGTCTGTAGACTGAAAATCGTTTAAGAGTTTGTTCATTCAGCAGTATTTGGAGCCAAGTCAGAAACTCAGGCTTGGTGTGCCAATGGGATCTGAGGTTGGAAGCTACAGTGCAGCTGGGAGCAGGAGCAGTGATATGCTTTGTAACTGTAAAACATAAAATTAATTGACAGGAAAAGATAGGAGTCTGAAATGTTCATCTAACTTTGCCGTTTACTTTAAGCGAGGTGGGCACGTATCACGTGCTGGTGTGATGATGTCTGCCATTTATGTACTTTTACATTTAACTCGCTGCGCATTATGTAAATGAATAAGGATGCTTAATCAGATGATATATTTACAATATTACTCAATCATTACTGAAACGCTAAATACACAATAGGCAGAGGGTGCGTTGGTGTACTGAGAAAAGAAGCAGGAGGCATTGAGGCAAAGGATTCTGTCCCTGAACCCCCACATTTTGTGTGTGTGTGTGTGTGTGTGTGCCCAAGCACAATACCAGAGAACATCAAAAAAGTTATCCTAATTGCGTAATGGGTTTACTTTGATCGAGCAAATTAATCCTATTTTTGTATGCTGTTGAGATTGTCGGAGTTTTGATGCTGCCAGCACAACAAATTAGTCTATAATTAGGATAAATAGTTGTAAAATAAAATTCCATTGCCATTATTTTTAAGAAGTGAAGACGAATTGGCAAGATAATGGCTTTGAAAATACACACACTCGATGCCCTATATTTTCTCAATTACACAGAGCTGTGAGGAAGTTCCTCATTTTATTTGCTTTTGGGATTCGGGCACTATAGGCAAGCAGTGCCCTTGAGAAGGTGCGATAATCTGCTGTATTCTGAAATACTGTACTCTCACACTGCAGATGGTAGAGAAATCTACAATTTGAATACAGTGAGATGATATATTTCCAAATTATGATCTGGAGTGAAACCTGCAAAGTGTAACATTGCTACATGGAACCAGTCATTAGGCTTTTATTTTGTCTTTTCCTTCCTGGTGCTATAGATCACAGGTTTGGGAATTGCTGTCAGAATAGATCTAGGGATGAATTTTGTTGAAAGTGTACATCATTATGGTTCTGATCGAAAAGCTGCAGAATCTGGGCCTCTGTATCTCCCTCAGCAACTGGATCTTCAACTTCTTCATCAAATGACCACAGTCAGTGTGGACTGGAAATAACATCTCCACTTCATTGATAATCAACGCTGGCACATCTCAAGGACATGTGCTTAGCCCACTGCTCTACTCTCTATACACCCATGGATGTGTGGCGAGGCACAGTTTAAACACCATCATGTGGTGGATGTTACTGCACCCTCCGGGTCCATTTGCTGGAGCTGCCCTGCTGCAGAGCCACGGCTTCAGTGCTGAGGTAGACTGTTGCCCCCATAACATCTATACGGACGCCCAACAGGTCCAGGCCAATGATGTAGAAGTCCTGGATGTTGGCTAGCCACATCTCATGCTCCACAATGATGCACAGCCTCCTCATCGCTGCACAGCCACCGGTGACTGTAGCCAGCTGGACTGCTGTTGACGTCCACCAGGCGGGGATAGCTGGTCTGTGCTGGGGAGAACACCGGGATGGAACATCTGATGCCCTCCACCACGCAGTCCACGTATAACTCAATCGACCCATCCGGAGGCGCGGCAAAGGAGGGATTCTGCTGGAGGTTGTGAGCGGTGCCCACCACTCTGTGTTTCCTGGAGGCTGTGCTGGGCTGTGGCATGGCGCTGGCGCAGGGTGGTCCCGGGCCACGTGGCCTGCCTTGTCGTGCCTGCCGGTAGCAGAGATCGCTCCAGGCCGTGTGGTGGGGTTGGTCAGACCTGCCTCGCGGGCTCTTCCTTGTCAGTTTTCTCCCCCACCTCGGTGACACAAGCCCAGGCACGCTGCGTGCGGGGCGATGCTGGAACGCCTTGCGGTCTAAAACTGCTTCTGCCCTCTCCGCCTCGGCCAGCAATGATGGTAATGTCTGGTGAATGTGCTGCCGAAGGCACTCTGGTGTTAGCGCCTTTACAAAGGTGTGGAGGGCGAACTGTTCCTGGGCCATGGGAGGGAACTGGGGGTAGCCATGCCCAATACAGTGGTGGAGATTGGCTGCAAACACCTCCAGGCTTTCTCCCACACGGCGGCGTCTGCTGCCTAGTTCTTCCCTCATTGCTTCCTCCAATGGCCTCTGCTTGAAACACTGCTCCAGCACCACCACGAGGGCTCTGTAGTCACACTGCTCTGCCGGCGGTAGGTTGAGAGAAGCCCACAGGGCAGACTCCTCCAGCCCCAGGGCAAGGTACACCACTGTCTCAACGGGACTCCGCCCATTGTGCCATGCAGCAAGGTTGACTTGCTCCAGGTAAGGCTCCGGGCGGCTGGCACCATTGTATCTCGGGAGCTTCAGAGTGGACCTTGTGTTTCATGAATTGCTGAGGCCTGCTGGTCTTCCAGCAGCGTCGGTGGTGCCTGGCACATCGCCTGTTCTTCTATGGCTGCAGCATTTTGGGTTCCCAGGTGAGGGCCACGGGGGAGGCGGGTGATGCGCTCTGTCCTGTGCCCCATGTTGGGGAGCCTGTGTACGCTCACCCTATCAGGGTCTCCTGGGAAGGCATGATGCTTGTTTCCTAATGCCTCCCTTTGGGAGCCTAGCCTGACAATGCAGGGGAGGCACACCGCTCAGTCCTTTGACTGATTGCTTGGGTCTTAAGGCACTCCATCCGATGTTGTAGCTCTTCAATCTTGCTGTCAATTTCTAATCCCACTAGTGACACCAATGTGGCAAGCATTCAGTCCATGATGACAGACGAGAAAAGCTCATTTACCTCAACTGACGTCTTTATTGTGACAAGCACAAAAACAGACGTCAAGTCCTGATGAAAGGTCTTGGTCCGAAATATTGACTCTTTATTCCTTTCCATAGATGCAGCCTGACCTCTATTAGAATCTGCCATCCGTTTTGTGTGTTACTCTGGATTTCCAGCATCGAAAGAATCACTTGTGTTTATGGAGAGTATTCCATCATGCTCCTGGTTTGTGCCTTGCAGATGGTCGAAGGCCTCTCAAAGTCCAATCCTACGTCCCCGTCGAGAGAGGTGGAAATGGGTAATGCCAGCCAAGAGGGCTCTGGTGAAGCTGAAAAGACCAATCCCCCGTACAGAGGATACAATGGATGACAGAAACATTGATGAACTCCAACCAGACCATCAACTTCAGAAGACAATGGAGACAAGAAGTCATCAATGGCCTATGCTTCACTGGGAGCTAAGGGCCCAAGAAGAGAAGAAGATAGTAGAAGGAATATGTTGTGACAGGTGGTGAACCAGTCACTACAAGATACCCAGCTTTTGACCTGCACTTACAGCCACTTTATTTAGGTGGCTGATCCAGCTGTTTCTAAGAAGGGATGCCTGCAAGGATTTTGATGATGAGAGGGTTGTCTCTTGCCATTTCAATATAATGTCCTGCACCTGGTGACAATTTCTTAACTGGAAATTCCAGAGTGTATATAGGCCTGAACATTCCTTTAATTATTACCATGTTTTAACTTTTGTCTTTGCTCCACACCCTCAGATGGTGTGGGAGAAGTCATGGTAAGGGGAAACCTTATAAAGAGTGTTGGAGAAGAAAGGAGGGACTCCTTTTTGGTCACAATAAGGTTGAAAGTATACAGAGAAAGTTTAGAAGGATCTTGCCAGGTCTGGAGGACCTGAGTTACAAGGTAAGACTGAATAGATTAGGACTCTATTCCTTGGAATGTAGAAGACTGAGAGGAGATTTGATAGAGGTACACAAAATTATGAGTGGGATAGATAGAATAAATGCAAGCAGGCTTTTTCCACTGAGATTGGGTGGGTCATGGCTTAAGGGTGAAAGGTGAAAAGTTTAAGGGAAACATGAGGAGAAACTTCTTCATTCAGAGGGTGGTGAGAGGGTGGAATGTGCTGACAGCACAAGTGGTGCATGCGAGCTCGCTTTCGATGTTTAAGAGAAGTTTGGATAGGTACATGGATGGTAGGGGTATGGAAGGCTATGGTTCCGGTGCAGGTCGATGAGAGTAAGCACCTTAAATGTTTCCGCACAGACTAGCTGAATGGCCCATTCCTGTGCTGTACTTTTCTATAGCTCTATGATTCATTGACTCTATGGCTCCAAAAGGAGGAGAGTACATGGAGGTACAATGGGCTGCTACATTATTTTTTGTGGGCAATGATCATTTGTGGACACTCAGTTTGTTTGGTTTTCTTATTATTGTCACGTGTATGGAAATAAATTGAGAACTCTTTTGTTTGTGTGCATTTCTGTCAGACCATGCCATACATAATTACATTGAGGTAACAAAAAGAAAACAGAATATAGAATTGTAGGTATGTAACCACCAAGAAAGAGTAGTGCCGATAAACAGATAAAGTACAAGGACCACAATGGGATAGATTGGGAGATCATGTGTTTACATGATATTCAGTGTATGAGTTCATCTTCAGCGAATGTGTTCATCAAGATGAGGCTTTTAGCAAACTGTTTGAAACAGATCCGCTCATATTGGTGTTTAAGCCTCAAAACTTCAGGATCCCAACATTGTACAGATGATGTCTGAAGTTGCTTTCTGATACTCTTTTAATTTATAAATTGAATTCAATTGGCAGATGATTAGTTCCTGTACGGTATCTTTACTATGGGCAGCATGGAAGCATAGTGGTTGGCACAACACCTTACAGTACAGGTGACCCAGGTTCAATTCCCGCCACTGCCTGTGAGGAATTTGTACGTTCTCCCTGTGATCTTCGGCTGCTCCAGTTTCCTCCCACATTCTAAAGGTGTACCAGTTGGTAGGTTAATTGGTCATTATCAATTAGGCTAGGGTTAAATTGGGGGATGCTGGACAGTACAGCTGGAAGGGCCAGAAGGGCTGATTCTGCCTTGATCTCAATAAGTCAATAAAATAGATATATGACCATCTTCTACTGCGCAGATCCTTGTAATTCTTCCAAGTATGGCTGCCAGAACTCAACAACAGAGATCAAATCAAACGATAATAGAACTGATCGCTCGTCTAAATTGCCTTATGGTTGTTTACTTGAAGCAATTGCAGATTCTGCAGACTCTGGCAGAGCTTAGTTTCATTTCAATCATATTCTTTCGAAGGAATGTCAAGAGCACACTTGATAGAAGTGTTCAGATTTACAAAAGGATAGAGGTGATGGAAACAAACTTGTCCCTTTAACAAATAGGTCTGGGGGAGAGAAAACCAGAGAGAAGCTTAAAAGAAAGTGATTTCCAGCCAAGGGAAGGTGAAATGTTGTTGCTTGGTGATGTTAAATTGTAAAATTCTGGCATGGATTGAAATGCTGTAAATGTTTTAAAGATGGATTAGTTCTTTATGGGCTAGGATAACCATGAGAATTAAGGCCTTTTATTATTTGGAAGGAAAACAAAGACATTGTTTAAATTAAGTGTAACTACCTCCAAATGAGGGTGAAAAGACAAAATTGAAAATAAAATGCTTCAGGATAAAAATTGAATTGGTCAAGCATTATAGGTATTGTAAATCTCCCAGGATACTCTGTTGTCTCTTATCAATGTTAAAGAGTGGTAATTTTGTGTGCTTTATCAAATTGAACATGACTTAAACTGATTGACCAATTTGGGTCTATTCTGTGGAGAGAATAGAAAGCAGTTTAAAAATTCCAGCTGCAGGCAGCTTGGACATTACAATTGAATGTGTTAGTGAAGAATGTTATTAAATTCCAACTGATCTCCCAAAACAGAGGCAGAAAGTTTTGTCCTTTCAATATTAGCTGAGGGTTGAGGATGGGCTTGCTTCCAATCTGATTCTGGGACTCAAAATTCAAAGTAGACTTATTATCAAAGTGTGTATAGGTCACCGTGTGATCACCCTAAGATTCACCTTCTTGCAAGCATTCACAGTAGAACAGCACAATACAATGGAGTCAATGAAAAATCTGTACATGAAGACCGACAAACAACTAATGTGCAAAAGAAGACAAACAATGCAAATTAAAAATAAATAAATAAATAAATAAATAAATAAATAAATAAATAAATACTGAGCATATGAATTGTGGAGTCCTTGAGTCCATAGTTTGTGGAATCAGTTCAAAGTTGAGGGAGTGAAGTTATCTACGCTGGTTCAGGAGCCTGATAGTTGGAAGGTAATTACTGTTCCTGAACCTGCTGTGTGGGACTTCAGGCTCCTGTACCTCCTTCCCAATGGCAGCAGTAAGAAGAGAGCATAGCCTGGATAGTGGAATGTCTGAGGGTTCTTATGAGGGATCTACAGAACATACAACTGGCCGGGAAAATGGTGCTTGCTGAAGGGGGGTGGGGTTTGGGGTGGTGAGCGGGTGTAGTAGTGCTGAACACTAGTTTACGACATTTTACATTCTGTCCATTTTGTTGTGCTTGGCTTCCATATTATAGAGACTTGAAGTGTTCAGTGCCTCTCTGGATAATCCTTCTCCATTCTGAGGCTGTGCTAGTTTTCCAAAGAAACTTCGAGCAAGTCAGTCATTTTTCTTCTCTGCCCTCTTGAAATTGTCATGCTGTGATAGGGCTCAGGGTATGAAGTTTATTCAAGTGTCTGGGAGCAGGTTGAGGGTAATCAGTTCCCCATTGTTGGTCTGGGAAAGCATGTTGAAATTATTCACTGTCTGCCTGTAGATTTGGAAGATTTAGTGGATACTGCAATGGTAATTCTTCTCCACTGTTCTATCACGCCTGCAGTAGATGGTCTAACTCTCCAAAGCAAGGAGAACACCAGAGATAGACCATGAGTTTGATGCTGATTTCAAGTCATTGGTTTTTTATTCTGTCTGCTGGCAGACTGGAAGCAAAGTTATTGCTATTGATGCTCAACCTTTACTGAGCAATGAACAGTGATCCATGTTTTCTAATCTCTTGCCATGAGTCTTGGTTATGAGGGTCAGTGTTGTGTGGAGGATGAGGTATTTTTCAAGATTCAGCCCAGACCATCACAGGTAAAGCCTGCCCAAGCATTGAGTACTTCTACATGAAATGCTGTCGTAAGAAAGCAGCATCCATCATCAGAGATCCCCGGCACCCAGGTCACTCTTTTCCCGTTACTGCCAGCAGGTAGAAGGTACAAGAGCCTCAGGACTTGCACCACTAAGTTCAAGAACTGTTACTACCCCTCAACCATCAGGCTCTTGAACAAAAGGGGATAACTCCATTCACTTGTCAATGATCTCACTTTAAGGCCTCTTTATTTCATTATTTCATGCTCTCATTATTTATTGCTGTTTATTTATATTTGCATTTGCACAGTTTGCTGTCTTCTGCACTCTGGTTGATCTTTCATTGATCCTGTTACAGTTACAATTCTATAGATTTGCCGAGTATGCCCACAATGTCAGGGTTGTACACACAGACAGACTTTAATAATAAAATTTACTTTGAACTTCAACTTTAATTGTCATTCAACCCTACACATGTACACAGCTAAATGAAAAATGCTCACATTGTGGCATGGTGTTGCTTCTACTCTTATTGTGAACTACGAAAGAAGGATTCTCGCATCATTCCCATTCTCCTCCCTCCCTCATCTGCCTATCAACCCCTCACCTGGTGAGTGCAAGACTGATTCGAATTTCCTCTTGCCTTCTTTATATAACAGTAGTCTTTACAGAGTATAGTTCTGCAATAACAGCGCTATGTGGTGTTACATACCCCGTAACTGGGTTGCCAAACCAGCAGAAATGGATCACTCAGTTGGAGTCTGGATTACTGGAACTAAGAAAGTTTTATTAAAGAAACAAGCAACACAGTACTCTGATCAAAAGGATAATAAATGCAACAGTTCAGCAATGATAAACACACATGCACACAGAATTAAGATAACAGGATCAATCAAGCTCTATCGTTGTCTAGGGGTAAATGACCAGTTTCAAAGTGACGCAAAGTTCAGTTCAATTTAGTTCAGTTCAGTTCGCAGTAATCGCTGCTGTGGGAGATGGACAGTGGGGGGAAGGAGAGAGAGAGCAAAACGAATGAATATTCAAGGCTTCCACACAGACCTTCGCAGTCAGCTTTCGGGCGAGTCCTTTGTGATGTCATCTGAGGTCACCGACCGTGACCCCTCCGTTTCCAGATACGATCGTTTCTCTGCAGTGAACCTGGCACCCAGGCAAGGGTGGACACACACCAGGTTCCCGCCGATTGTGCCTTTCCACTCTGTGCGTCTATGGCTTGTCCCGCGACCAGCCCTCCAAAAACTTCCCACCGACTTGTGAGAGACGCACCGCTTCCAGGGTCTCGTTACCTCGGGGTGTCGTGTGTGTGTTGCCTGAGGGAACCTGTCCCTTTTTATCCCCCTGCTGGGGTATCGCCTGTCCATCACTTCAAACAGTTCAGGGTTCAAAGGGGGAGCCGATCTTGACAGCTCTCCTTCCGTTACTCTCTCCCGTCCCTTCATTAACATCTCCAAATGCTGCTCCATTGTTTTCCTTATCTCTCTCTCTCCTGAAGACAGGTGGCAGACCAACTGCTGATCCCACTGGTGCCAGCACAGGACAGCTAACATCTTAATCTATGTGTATTCTCGTCACAGTGGGTACCTCCACCCCATAGTTCATGTATGAAGATGAATTCTTGATCTCTCAATCTACCGTGTACTTTCTGTGTAACTATATTCTGCGTTCTGTTTCTTTGCACTACCACTAGAGTGATCTGTTTGGATGACAGGCAAACATAAGCATTTCACTGTATCATCTGACAATAAAACCAATTACCAGTTACCAATTTGCCTCACCGTCACCATCTCTCAGGGTGAAGGGATGACATTAAAGTCCAGAAGCTCTCAGGTTTCTTGAGAGATTTTAAAAAGAGTTGAGGACTCTACGTTTGATCAGTCTTGTACAATAGGAATCTTTTTCCAATGTTGCTGAATCTTTTCTAAATTTAACTTCCACTGACTTCAGTGCATATTAGAACAGATGGTCAAATGTATGTACTGTATGTTATTAAGCATGATTGTGCAATCTTGCCAGCTTATTTTCAGTGATGCAAAATGTCCTGTAACATCAGTTCAAAGAGAACGGGGAGATACCTAGCCAACACTTTTCTCTCAGTTAATATTTCTGAAGCTGGTCAGAAACTTGGGTTTGTCAAAGTCAAAAATAGGATTACTAGGTTCATGACTGCAAGGATGGAAGCTGCTATCACAAGGCACAAAAGTTTCCGTGAATTATTTCAGTATTTGAGACAGTTGTTTCCCAGAATAACTGATGCCAAAATTAAGGAAGGCATTTTTTGTTGGTCCACAAATCATACAGATCATCAATGACAGGCAATTGGAAGAACCTCTAGCGGGACCAGAGAAAATTGAATGGAAGCCATTCAAGGATGTGTTGAATTTTTTTCTTGGCAACTATAAAAGAAACTATATTCATCTTGTTGATGACATGCTTCAAGCATACAGAACCATGAAGTGCAACATGTCACTAATATTTTCTGCATTCCCATTTAGACTTCTTCCCTCCAAATCCCGTCACTGTCAGTGATGAGCATGGTGAAAGGTTTCACCAGGACATTGCGGTCATGGAGAAACAGTATCAGGGCAACTGGAATCCGTCAATACTGGCTGATTATTGTTGGACACTTAAATGAGAAGCCTCAGACACTGAGTGCAAATAAAAATCATCAACAAAACATTTTTAGCTTCATTGAACTCTTGCAAAACATTAGCACCATTATGCAATTAAATGCATTATATTTAATAAAAGTTAATTTCTTGTTTCTCTAAATTCATATCTGATACAAGTAGTCTGAAATTATATTTGTGTTCAGCTTCAAGTAGTCCATCATAACCAAAAAATAGAATTTCTGAGGAAGTAGCACTTTCAAAAAAAGTTGTTGTCCAGTGTTATCTGTTCATTAGCTCATTTATGATTGTGAGATCTTACTTTGCTCTCAAACTCTTGTTTTTCATCGTGTCCAAATATTCTTTTGCTCCAAATCTGCATATCATTGACAATTCATAGACTGTGAAATTGCAATCCTTCAGGTTTTGGTTTTTTGGTACTGGTCCTTTACCAGTAAGTTGTTAAATTTCTCCTTTGCAAAATTACATTTCTGCCAGCATACAGTCTCCAGTTAAAAGAAAAGTTACAAACATTGCCAGTAAATGAATATTGTGTTTCATTTACCCATCTGAAATATTTATTTGACAATATCTGCCTTGATTGGTAGTACTCTTTTATTACCTATGCCCATCTCTTTATCACCCTATTTTTCTACTGTCACCTTGCTCAAACACCATTCAGCTGTTTGATCATGGGGTACCTCACACAGAATCTAATCCTCCTTATGCAGGGTCTCGATCTAAAATATCAACTATTCTATTTCCCTCCACAGATGTTACCTGGCATGCTGAGTTCCTCCAGCAGTTAGTTCTTTTGCTCCAGATTCCAGTATCTGCAGTCCCTTATGTTTCCATCTTAATTTCCTCATGCTTTGTAGGAGGTGTGCACTACCTTCCTGGGCTTAACTGATCCATACTAAGGTCACAAAAACATTTCTTATGCTACTTAAGCTAGAAACTTACAGTTCAGAACAGTCCAGGGATATTGTTGTGTTTGTGTCACTTAGAGTCTTCTGTCACAGAGCTAGTGAGAGAATTTGTTTGCTCTTTTATCTCAAGTAAAATTACAAGATTGAAAAACTATTATGTCTTCAGTCTGATGTTGACGTAGCTACTTGGTATGTTAGTGATAGTACTTGGATCTCCCCGTTCAATTGCAATAGAGTCTGACTGTCCACTCAGCTGCCATTTCTTGGAATTCAAATTCCAAGTGATACTGGCACAGGGAAAGGTCAGTAATGTAATTTTATTCTCTCGCTTCTGGTCCTAGGGCCATCAAATCAGGGAATGTTTTGTGTCCGGAAAGCAGAGAATCTGAAAATTAGGTTATGGTTAATTGGATTGTGGCTTTGAGCTGGGCTCAAATTACAATCAGAGTGTAATTTCCATGCATTAGTTCTCAGCCAAGTTATTTTTCCTGACACATAATTGGAACACTCATTCCAATATTGATACAGCTGGACAGCCAGAACACAATTAATAAAACACATTCTGTGAAGTGAGTCAGTTGCAGAATAAAATCTCTCAGAACATTGGCGTGAGTCTTTTCACAAAACTGTCACAGTCTTCTCATTGCAGTGGCCAACTGAAGCATTTGGAGAGGCTACTTACTGGGTGTTACAGATCTTGGTAATTATCAATGCTATGATTAAACTAGTGCCTACTTAATTGCAAAACTAACTTTTCTGCATATTATCTTTCAGATGTTAGACTTTAGACAAAGGGACAATGGATGAATTGATAGATGGTGCAAGAAAATAGTGCTTAGCATAAAGATCCACACATAATTTATGAATGACTGTGTTTGCACAAAGGACCAAATGGAGTCTTCCTTGTGTTTCACACATTCCCATGTTTGCATCCTTCACAATGCTAAGTGCTTTGAGTTATCCTCAAGTTATAAAATAGTTCTTGTCCGCACACAGCGACCCAGGTTCAATTCCCACTGATGTCTGTAAGGAGCTTGTACGTTCTCCAAGTGACCATGTGGGTTTCCTCCAGGTGCTCCAGTTTCCTCCCATGTTCCAAAGTTGCATGAGTTAATAGGTTAATTGGTCACACGGGTGTACGCTCATTGGGTTGGAAGGGCTTCTTACTGTGCTGTATCCCCAAATAAATAATAAATCAAAATAAGATGGCATGTTGCAACTGATTTTTCATATACTCTCCTGTCAAACTTAAATGAGGTGTTGATGGTGGGAACATCTCACCTCAGAACCCAACCATCCTATTTTCAAGAAATTGGTTGTGAGGTCCAGGCTGTCGCATGCTAGAGAGTTAAGGCAATGCTGCATTTTTGGGTATGTTGCCTCTTGGTTCTTTATAATTATCAATGGTGTGATTCAACTGGCGCTTCCTTCTTAATTACAAAACTAACTATTGCACATTATCTTTCAGATGTTGAACTTTTAGACAAGGGGGAAGCCAAGTTTCAAGTTTCAAAGTACATTTATTATCAAAGAATGTATAAATTATATAATCTTGACATTTGTTTGCTTACAGGTAGCCACAAAAATACCAAACCCAAAAGAACCCAAATAAAATAAAGACCAATACCTGATGCGCAAGAGAAAGGGGGAAAAAAACAACAAATCATGCAAACAATAGAAGTGAGCAACGACATTCTGATCTAAGGACATTGAGTCCTTAGATCGAAACCACAGAGCAGCCCAGAGCAGGCCCAAAGCCTCAGTTTTAGTTCATCATATCAGTGATCTGGTCTGTTCTCTCAAAAGAGCCCATTATGCCATTAATATTACTCTTTTGAGGTTGACTATTTTGTGGATTGAGACCAAAACTGCACACAGTGTTCCACAAATAGCACAGTGCGGCATGGTAGTGTAGTGGTTAGCACAATGCTTCACAATACCAGTGACCCAGGTTTAATTCCTGCCACTGTCTGTGAGGAGTTTGCACGTTCTCCTCCGTGACCGCGAGGGTTTCCTTTGGATGCTCTGGTTTCCTCCCTCAGTCCAAAGACGTACTGGTTGGTAGGTTAATTGGTCATTGTGAATTGTCCTGTGATTAGACTAGGGTTAAATAGGTGGTTGCTGGGTAGTGCAACTTGAAAGGCCGGAAGGTCTTGTTCTGCTCGGTAGCTCTAAAGAAATAGACATAAAATATTACAACAAAGGTTTTTGTTTACTTATTTAGAAATACAGCACAGAACAGGTCTTTCCGGCCCAATGAGCCACAGCACCCAGCAATCCACCTATCTTAACCCTGGCCTAAACGCAGGACAATTTACAATGACCAATTAACCTCCTAACCGGTACGTCTTTGGACTGTGAGAGGAAACAGGGGCATGCAGAGGAAACCCACGTGGCCACAGGGAAAATGTACAAACCTTACTGATAATGCCAGAACTAAACAGTGAACTCTGACGCCCTGAGCTATCATAGCATTGTGCTAACCACTCCGTTACCGTGGCACTCCAAGTTCTGTACAACTGTAGCAAGTCTTCCTCTTGTACTCCAACCATTAGCCTTTCTAACATAGTACAGTACCAGTTCATGAAATGCATTTCATAAACCAGCAGGAATGTTTACAAATTTCTCATTATTTCCTTTCAGTCCTCCACATCGTTTGCACAACTCAATTTAGCAGCCATCAGCTTGCTTTGATCTAATCTGCATATATACCTTTATGTCTTGTTTTTGGTTTACTTTCAGATTTAACTTGAAATTACTGGCAAGTTCGATACCTTACAATCTTCCAGCTAGATTATGAGAATAGAAGTTCAGCAGGGAACCCATTACTGCTCACTAGCAGTGCATTTCAGAGAGTGTGTTACACTGACAGAAAGTATTGACAGAAGGGACTGAAGTTATATCTTCCATCTCATATGGACACAAAATAACTCACAATGTTATGTAGAGTGGAGGTTTAAATTTTATTTAAAGATACAGCACAGTAACAAGCCTTTTTGGTGCAACGAGCCCACACTGTCCAATTACACCCTTGTGACCAATTAATCTAACCTGTACACCTTTGGAATGCCAGAGAATCAGAATCAGAACCAGGTTTAATATCAAAAAATGGTTCAAAAAGTTCAAAGGTTTATCTATTATCAAAGTATACAGTACAACTCTGAAATACTTCTTCTACAGATAGCCATGAAACCAAGAAAGAAAAGAACGGCAGCACGATCATTAACCTCCAAATCCCCCCTCCCCTGCAAACAAAAAACGAGAAAGGTCGGGTGAAAAACACAGAATAGTAAAAACTATAAGACTGAAGAAAAGTCTATAGTTCAAATCCATATACAAAACACAGACAACCTGAGTAATATTCTCCAGTATAGTGGCAGGCCTTTCCCTCTCCGGCAGCAGAGCGATCCCAATAGTGATCAAAATGCAGTTTCCTCTTTCTGGCAGCACAGAGATCCCCCAGTGATAAAAAGTCAGCCTCCCCTCTCCGTCGCAGAGCAATCTCACCAGTGATAAAAAGGCAGCCTCCCCCCTCTGTCGCAGAGCGATCCCCCTGCAACTAAAAAGGCAGGCAGCAGGTGCTCACCCTTTGCATTTGCCTTGATGTTTTAATATCCCTCGTGGCTTTAATCGGCATATGTCGTGAAAATTGTTAACTTAGCAGCAGTTGTATAATGCAATACACGATAAATATAGATAAATAAACAAATGAATTACAGTAAGTATATGTATGTATATTAAATAGTTAAATTAAAAATAGTAGTAAAAAACAGAAATAATAACCACGTGGTCACTGGGAGTATGTACAAACTCCTTATAAACTGTCGGGAACTGACCCTGGGTCACTGATGTTGAACGCATATGGCCCCAATTCTGGCCAATGTCAGCACTCAACCAAGAACGTTAAAGAAGAATGTCAGGCAATCTTCACATTGTTGGTTGGTGGAGCCTGCAACATATTAATTACAGCACCAATTCCTAGCTTGCAACAGAGAGGCTGTAGAGTGCATTGAGATATCTTCAAACCATGGAAATCTTTCCTTCTTGTCACTTCTCATGTGCTAATTGGTCAACTCTAAAAGGGTGTTGATGGTTGTCAAAAGTGAGAATTGGCTTCTCTGAATTGCCTTATTGAAGAGATAAGAGCCGTAAGCTATTGTTGCTACTGGGTACTGGGACTGGGGCTTCAGTATTGATATTGGCAATGCGTTATGTCCTGGAGATGACTTAGTACTTCTCAGAGTTATGTTATCTGCACAAAGAACGGGAATGGTCTTTAAAACTGTCCCCAGCACATTCCTAGGCTGTGTTGGTTGTGAACGCAAATGATGCATTTTACTGTATGTTTCCATGTACAGGTGATAAATAAATCTGAATCTAAAACTAGGGAACTGTAGTGTGGTTGTGAGACTAGCATCCAGAATTCTGAACTATTGATTGCATGAATTTAAATCCCACTTAATTACAAAGGTAATTAAATAAATATTGAATTTCAAAACACAGCTTTTCCCTTTGATGATAACATTGATCAGGTTCAACCGTGGATGCTGCGTCCTAGCTGTCTACGTTACTGTGAGAGCCAGGACAGAACAATATGGAGAGCAAGCTGTTGCCCATGTAGCAGGCTTCTCCACTCCACACAGCTGACAATCCAAAGGAACGGCAGAGGCCAATACAGTTTGGCACCAGTGGTGTCGCAGAAGTTGCCAGTCAGTGTTGAACTCAACGTAAGACTGCCTTAGGGACTCCAGCTCCAGATTTTCCCTTGGAGTTTACTGATGTAGGTATAGATGCAAGGCGGTGGAGGTTTGATATCAATGCTTTCCTTCTCCTAGATGAGCTGCCAACCACAGCTGTCGAGCCCCATCTGCCCAAAATAAAAGCACTGAATTGTTGTAAAATCATATTAGGCTCAGTATTGAGCCTTAGGGAACAAAATGTGGCTTTTATGTAACTGCAGGATCGTCAGTGTGGCTAAAGTTCACCAACAATTAGACAAAGCACCGACAGACTTTACACAAGTAAATTAATTTATGTTGCATAATGCTACAACATGCCACAGCAAAAATCGGACCACCATCAAGGACATCTTCAAAAGTCAATGCCTCAGGCATGTGGCGTCCATCAGTAAGGACCATCCCCATCCAGGACGCGCCCTCTTCTCATTGCTACCATCAGAGAAGAAGTGCAGGAGCCAGAAGATACAAACTCAGTGTTTTTGGTACAGCTTCTTCTCCATCATCGTCAGATTTATGATAATAAAGCTGATTCTGATTCTGAAATCATTCATTCCCACTTGCTCATGCCAATATTTATGTTTTCTCCTCACATTGCCTCATTCATTTAGAATGTCCCCCTTTCTGCTTATGTATCTCTTTAAACTTTCCTTTAGTTTTCCAGAACACATCAAACTAGCATCCACTGACAAACAGACTGCCACTTATTTCGGTTAATTCCAATCATTATTGGATGATATATTAAACCACAGAAATAAGTCTGCTATTTAATGTACCTGCTGCCTTACTTAATATAACAAAGTCAGTGAAAAGAAAATGAAAGTTAAAAAATACTAAATTAAATACAATTTTCGTATACTTATATTTCTTATATTTCCTTATGATTTAAAGCTCAACCCTTTGAGATGCTACTGGTATTCAGAGCAATTTTATCCATTCCATTTCCACATATTTCCCTGTAAATTACTCACTGTCACCCGGATTCCCCATGCCAGCCAGCTTCTCTCGAGATAATTCACAGCAGCTAAATAATTTTCCCAATAGCTCATCATCGGGGTGTAGGAAGAGACCAGAACAATAGTGGAGCTAAGGCATGATCATGACTATGGTAAATGCAAGGGCTTTCAAACCATTATGCAGGCAAGAAAAGTAACATGGGAAGGAGGTTGTTAACATGATATATGTTTAATATAAGAAATGAATAATTAAGAGGTGCTGAATAAAAACTGCCTTAACTGGAATGGAGTGAATTCTACTTGAAAAGCATTGACTTGGGTGTTTGCTTTAAAAAGTGGCAAAGCCATAAGTTACTGCAATGCATTTCTGAATCTAGTTTTCATTCTTCTTCCTGTCAGTGCTGTGGCCTCTACCTTTGGTTTATCGGCTTGTGTAGGATTCAGTTCCTGGCACTAATGAACTCGCACGGGCCACAGAGATGTACAGCTCCTGGCTTTTATCCATGCCCTGGCTTGTGAGAGATTCACTAGTACTGTCAGCTTTTCATGGTTTCCTTGTTCTAGCCTTGCTGCCTGAGTACAACACATAGGAACACCTTCCGAGTGATAAATTCAAAATGCAAGCTTGTCAATCATTTTCATTAACACAGTTTTGTCTTTGTAAATCCACAAGAGTTTCCTCCACTGTTGAATATGGGGAGCAAAACAGGAGAGAGTAAAAGGGTAAAGTTTCATCTTTATTGTGCTGGAGGTGATCAGAAGATGCAATAAGATAGATATACTTCATCTTTGATTAGTGAGATATAAATAACACCAGCTTGAATTCTGCAAGGATAGAGCCCAAATAATGTTGAAATAGGGAATAAAATGCCAGAAATGGTCAAAGAAAGTCTATTAGTTTCAGAAACTCAGTATCTCACAAAACTGCTTTGCAGTCAAAAAAGCAATTTTTGAATAGTAGTCACTGATGTAGGAAATTCAGCAGCCAATTTGTACACAGTGAGATCCCACAAACAGAAAGAGCATAATTATCAAATAATCTGTTAATTTGGCCAGAACACTTGGCCTACTTCAAATGTAGTACCATGGGAACATCGCATCCAAGGCAGGGAGCAGATGGGGCTTCATTTTTAACGCTTCATCACGTTGGCACCTTGACACGACATGCTCAGCACTGCACTGAAGTAACAGTCCAGAATTTTCAAGTCTCTTCAAACCCAAATCTCTCTCTCTCCCTCTCTCTCTCTCTCTCTCTCTCTCTCTCTCTCCCTCTCTCTCGTGAAAATGCCGCAGCTGACGCAGTGATGAATCAGAATCAGAATCAGGTTTATTATCATTGAGATATATTTGTGAAGTTTGTTGTTTTGTGGCAGCGGTACATTAAAAAATTACTATGAATTACAATAAGAAATATAAATAAAATAAATAAATTGTATAAAAAGTAGTGAAGTAAAGTTCATGGGCTCAATGTCCATTCAGAAATCTGATGACAGAGGGGAAGAAGCTATTCCTAAAACTTTAAGTGTGTGTCTTCAGGCTCCTGTAGCACTTTCCCGATGGTAGCAATGAGAAGAGAGCATGTCCTGAATAGTGGGGGGTCCCTGCTGATGGATGCCACCATCTTGAGGCATCGTCTATTGAAGATGTAGCACTGTTACCTGAAATCTCCAGGAATTCAGGTTCCATCCTTTTCTGTGGCGAGAAATAGATAGTGGGATTAACGTGATTGCTCATTTGGGAGTCAGCATAGACCCAATGGTCTCCTTCTGTGTCAGATGTATACAACCTGATTACTGTATAGTCGATCTTGTGTAAATTGTCACTAGTTAGACTGCAGTGCTAATCTTGCAAATAATCTACTAAAATTAAAAATCAAAGTGAAACTGTTCCAGTTGAAAAAGGAGTAACATTATTCACACTATTTGGTCCAAATTTCCACCCCAACAAAATGCATATTCTTATCATATTAATTTACACCATAGAACAGTAGAGTGCTATAGGCTTTTCAAGCCACAATGTTGTGCTAATCTGTGTAAATCTATTTCATAGTCAATCTAATCTTTCCCTGCTGCACAGCCCATAATACTTCATTCCTCATACAGCCATGTGCCTGTCTAAAAGTTTTTTAAATATCCTTACTATCTCAGCCTCGACCACCAATCCCGGCAGTGCTATCCAGGCACCCATCATACTTTGTGTAAAAAAACTACCCCTGACATCTCCCCTTAGCTTCCATTCACTCATTTTAAATGAATGTGCTCAGGTTTTGGCCACTGCCATCCTGAGAAAAACATGCTGGCTGTCCACAGTTCAAGGACTCTTCATCTCATGTTCTCGATATTTATTGCTTAATTTCCCTTTGGACTTGAAGGCAATCTGAGGCAAGGTGAGGTGACGGGCTTGTCGCCGAGAGCTAGGAGGACCCAAGGTTCAAGCGATTTAAGCGTTGTGCTGAAGGCTGAATTAAGGTGGCGAGATTTGGGCACCACAGCATACTGATTCGACTGAGCTTGATGTTTTTGGTGGAGACTTAAGCACCATGCTGAATTGGAAAGCTCTGTTACAGGCTGAATTGAGGAGGTGAAGTCCAGGTGATTAAACCCGATGTTTAGTCATCGATTTAGGCACGGGGCCAGATTGAAAAGGTCAGGGTGTTAAGGCACGAGGCGAGGGACAGGTCAGTTCAGGTAGCTGTCCCACGAGGTTTACTCGACTCTGCATTGAACTAAGGGACTCTCTTGTGGATTTCAGTTGAAAACACTATTTGCTTGCATTGTCTTCCCTCTGCACATTGGGTGTTCGACAGTCTTCTTTTCTTATATGGCTTCTTTTACTTTTTTATGGGTTCATTTTTTTAAGGGCTTGATTTTTTTCTCTCTGCACATTGAGTGTTTGATGGGTTTCTCTTTTTTTAATGGGGAGGAGAAGGTGGCGGCGCGACACAGCGTGTGTGCCCGCTCTGAAATGATATTATATTTGTGAAGTAGGTACCGTGCACAATCCTGATTTGATGGAGACAGACGTGAGAAGCACGGAGGAACATCTGGAGAAACTTCTGAAATGCCTGCTTCGCTGCCGCTGCTACTGTGCGATCAAGAACCTCCGAAGGGGAAGGCCCCAAATCCTCAGCTTTGCCTATTGTCTGTTGCCGGGGCCGGGGTCAAAGTGCTCAGCAGAGATGGTGCTCGGTGCTCGGTGTCGGAGGGCTGGTCGGAGGCTCGAAGTTTTCGGACGGACTCAAGAGTCGGCTGTGGTTGGGTGCTTCCAGGGTGCTGCATCAGCAAGTTTGCGGTGCTGGAGGTTCATGGCAGGGAGAGTTTCTTCCTTCTCCTGTCTGCGTCAGATGGTGGGACTTTCAAGAGACTTTGAGACTTTTTTTTACCGTGCCCATGGTCTGTTCTTTATCAAATTACGGTATTGCTTTGCACTGTTGTAACTATATGTTATAATTATGTGGTTTTTGTCAGTTTTTTAGTCTTGGTTTGTCTTGTGTTTTTGTGCTATCATACTGGAGGAACATTGTATTATTTCATAATGCATGCATTACTAAATGACAATAAAAGAGGACTGCGTGTCCTCATAATCTAATCTTTTGGGCTTCTTTGTATCGTGGCTGCCTGTTAGGAGATGAATCTCAAGGTTATATAATGTATACATACGTTACTTTGATAATGAATGTACTTTGAACTTGAACTTCTTGAACTTATTTATTTATTATTAGTTATTTTTTTCTTTCTTTTTGTATTTGCACAATTTGCTGTCTCTTGCACATTGGTTGTTTGCCCTTCCTGTTGGGGGCAGTCATTCATTGTTCATTTACGTTTCTTCGATTTACTGTGAAGGCCCACAAAAGATAAATCTCAGGATGGTGTATGGTGACACACTGTATGTGTACTTTGATAATAAATTTACTCTATGCCTCTCATAATCTTTAGCCGGCTGGTGGCATAGTGGCATCAGCGCCGGACTTCAGAGCGAAGTCTCCCGAGTTCGAATCCAGCCGGCTCCCTTGCACGCTTTCCATCCGTGCTGGGTTGAGCATCGAGCTAGCAACTCGGCCTCATAAAAGTAAGAAAGTCTGCTAAAAAAACGCCGTCATGATGGCGTCCCGATGACTCCACTCGGAGTTAAGGGCTTTCTTCTTCTCATAATCTTGTACATCTCTGTCAAGTCACCTTTCACCTGTCACTCTAAAGTGAAAAGCCCTAGCTCACTCAAACTTTCCACATCAGACAGACTTTACCTAACCAAATATTGCAAAATGCCTCAATGTTCCAAATGGATAAACAGCTAGTGAACCACGGCAATGTTTTGTGGGCTGCTAAATCTGAACTTTGACCATAAAATCCAACAGCCAGAAATATCCAGGCTGACAATAAATAGAACTCCAAATTCAAAGTAAATTTATTAGTATGTCACCATATACTATTCTAGGATTCATTTTCTTGCAGGTATTCGCATTAGAACAAAGAAATGCAACAGAATCAATGAAAAACTACACACAACCCATGTGCAAAAGAATACAGGTTGTGCAAATACAAAAAACAAATAAGTAAATAAATAATATTGAGAATATGAGTTGCAGAGTCCTTGAAAGTGAGTCCTCCTTCCCAATAGACACATCACCTAGATGTAGACATCCCACCTCTCCCAGAAGTTCTGGGAGTCTCCTGCATATTAATAGTGGCTCCCTGATGCCCGTAAATTATATACGATATCACGGAAATCAATTTTTTTGAGAACGAGCGAGCGTGAGAAAGCAAGCGAGAGCGCGAGAGAGCAAGCGAGAGAGAAAGCAAGCCAGAGCGATCACGAGAGAGAGAGCGCGAGCGAGAGAGAGAGAGAGAGAGAGAAAGAGCGTGAGAGAGAGAGCTCGCCATGGCAGAGTGTTCCAAAGAAAATATAAAACGTATGTCACCCCAGACTACACTAAAGTGCACCCCTGCCTAATAGGGGTCAAAATAATGACAGTGTTGCTCGCTGCACTGTTTGCAACAGTGACTTTTCTATTGCCCATGGTGGGTTAAGACTGTAAAAGACATGTTGAGGTGAGTTTAACAGGTGTCATTTGTTCATTAGCATAGCTAACGTTATTTAAACTAGCTGGCCAGCTGCTAAGGAGCTACTCTATTGCAGACATCACACCTCTCCCGGAAGTCTCCCGCTACCTCCCTGAAATGAGTTTTTCCAGGGTGGGATGTCTGCAGATGTGCGGTCCTCACCTGCCCTGACACTATAATTCCCATGTCTATCCAGTGCTCGTCTGGGTGGGTAAAACCAGTTAAAGGTCACAAAGCAGTAGAACTCAAAATGCTCTTAATAATGTATTGCACTTACAAACACTAATCTGCTATTCTCTTTAACAGAGCATTTCTTCAGCATTAAATATTGCTCACTAGCTCTGCTCTCTTTAAATGATTTTGAACTTATCCCCAGTAATCACTCAGAAGACTCTTTCCACATGAGCAGTGATGATTTCTCCTGTCAATTCCCTAAAAAATTGCCAGTTTGTCCTAAACACACCTTTTCGTTTCAAACATCTCACCTGTGAAACTTTGATTGGCACAATTATTGTTTCGCGTCATCTTTATCTTAACTTTGTCAATAGGTTTTAAATCTGTGCACATGTGTGGACAACAGGGATGCAAGGAAGGCAGATAGACATATGACATTGTGGGGTCTGATAGTTTAGTTCCTTGGACTAGTGTGAAGCCCATTGACGAGATCCTCCAACATTCCCTTTAGCTCACTACCTGTTTGAAATGCTCTTTTAAAATGTCTCAGGTTGCATGTGACATGCAGAAATGTGAAAACTAATTAATTTTTGTGTGTACCAAAGTATAGAGCTGCCTGTTATTGGTTTGTTTGAATTAAATGCATTATTGCTGTTGGTCTGGACAAAAGCATGCTTTAAGTTTATACAAAGGTGATAACAAGATGGCTGTCTATTTGTGTTCAGTTGTTCTTACCATCCATCACCAACCTGGTGGATTCGTAACCAATAATGGTGACTAGTTTTCGGGTATAATGTCGGGAGCTGATTTACTAAAGGCTCCTTGAACCAAATTTAACACCAAGCCATAGTATAAAGTATAAAGGCAGGAGAATGAAAGGCTTCTCAAAGCAGAGAATTTCGAGATGTACAATATCTGAAAGGAGAAGGGACTGAGGGCTTCGGTAGGTGTACAGTATGTACAACTACTGGTGGTACAACAATTAAAATTCAACGTGTTCCAGAGTCCAGATATCTCAGAGAGATGAAGTAGACAAAAAGAATAACTGTAGAATGCTGTATAAATTTGCATAATTATTAACTATGGTGTGATGAGCATTTTAGCTCTCAACTTGGATGGTACAACAACTCTTAATCCCCACATACATAAGGCAACCTCAGTCAAGGGCAAGTTCATCCTGGCACTGGTAAAAATGGGGGGAACTGGAGTTCTTGCTGCACATTCCAGCCATTTTGTGTGGCCATGTAGACACGAGACAGTGTGAGGTCCTTTCTGATTTCGCTTTGGATCATCTCTGCTATAATAGAGAGACTTTCATTTTGCATTATGGAGAATATGTTAAGAGGAGTGTCCCCTTTTGTAAATTTTTCAGGTATTTCTTTTTCAGGGGATAAACAGGGCAATCCACCAGCATTCCCATGATCCGTTGTTATTTTGAATTCTATTTTGTATTTGTGTCCTCTGAGAAACAGAGCCCACCTCTGCATTTGTGCTGCTGCTGTTGTTAGTGGAACACCCTTCTGTGGATGGAAAATGGACACCGGTGGTTGATGATCAGTAGTGAGGGTAGACTCTCTCCCATACAGGTACAGGTTGAGACGGTTTACACCCCATACCAGACTAAGGGCCTCTCTGTCAATCTGTGCGTAATTTTTATCCGCGATGGTAAGGGAATATGATGCCCAGGCAATGGGGCATTCACTTCCATCATTCATACCATGTAACATGAGTAGAGTACTGTACAAACACCCTAGCTCTATATAGATGCCTAAAACTTTTGCGCAGTACTGTCATTAGGAAGCATGAATGGTTCAGTCTTCATGGGTAAAACACATTTATCACGGTTTATGTTGACAAAGGGACATGCATTTGTCAAAGATGAGGTGTGCAGCATGCAAATCATTTTGACTGCTCTTACCAGATCGACATGTCATCATCCCACTGCTTTTTAGATACGGATCACTTGTTAGCTCAAATCAGCAGAATCAATTACAAACCTCCTGAGATGCTCAGGATACTGAATCAGAAGCTCTTGTCCCAGAAATCTTTAATTCTGCAGGGCTCTGGACACTGGGGTGGCAGGGTAGGATAGCAGTTACTGTAACACTGTTACGGCAACAGGGGCGCAGGTTCAACTCTGCCGCTGTCTGTAAGGAGTTCATACGTTCACCCTGCGATCATGTGCGCGTGTGTTTCCTCTGGGTGCTCCGGTTTCCGCACGCATTCAAAGACGTACCAGTTGGTCACATGGGTGTAATTGGGTTGTGCAGACCCATTGGAACAGAAGGATCTGTTACCATCTTGTATCTCTAAATGAAATAAATAAAATAAATTATTTATTATAAGCAATGGCATCCAGGATATCTTCAAGGGGTGATGCCTCAAAAAGGCAGTGTCCATCACTAAGGACCTACATCACCTAGGACGTGCCCTCTTTTCATTGCTACCATCAGGTACAGGAGCCTGAAAGCACACACTCAGCAATTCAGGAACAGCTTCTTCCCCTCTGCCATCCGATTCCTAAATGGACATTAAACCTATGAATATGGCTTCACTATATTTTACACTGCTTACTTAATTTAATACATATATATACTTCTTACTGTAATTCACAGTTTTTAGTATCATGTACTGCACTGTGATGCTGCCACATAACAACAAATTTCATGACATATGCCAGTGATATCAAACCTGATTCTGATTCTACAACCGAATAGAAAATGCTTACTTGCAAACAAGATGCTCTTTTGTAAGCAGATTTCCTGGTTGCTCTGTGCTTGCTGCTTGACATTTGTATGTGTTCTTCACCTCCAATGATGTCTATTGCAGAATGTACTTACTGATTTATGAGAGGCACCAGAACTTCAAGCAAGGTAAGTGTTGTTTATTCTTGGGCTTGTCATAATCTGCTTCTGGAATATTTTATAAACAATTTTGAAATCCAGAGAGCAGTTACTCACAGAACACATCATTAAGGTGCTAACAGCCTTAAAGAAGACACAAAAGAGACTGCAGATGCTGGCAACAGATGGAAAGTGGGAATGATGTGACAAGCTGAAAGTCAACAGGTGGAAGAGGCGCGAAGGAATGAAGAAGAAGGAATCTAATAAGTGGACAGTATTTCCACCTCTTATGCTTTATCCAAGGGGGATGTAAGGGTAAGTTTTATACTCATAGAGTCATGGATGCCTGGAATGCGCTGCCTGGTATGGTGGTAAAGGCAAATACATTAGAGGCTTTTAAGAGACGTTCAGATAGGCACGTGGAGGTAAGGAAGATGGAGGGATATGGACGGGTGTAGGTAGGAGGGCTTAGAGTTTGGGTGTTTTTGATTTGCTTTCTAGCACATTCAGCATAGCATCGTGGGCTGAATGGCCTGTTTTAGTGCTGTACCATTCTATATTCTATGTCAGCCAAGATGCCCATCCAAGCTAGTCTTATTTGGTAGCATTTGATCGATATTCTTTTATCCTTTTTCAATCCATGTACCTGTCTAACTGTCTTTTAAAAGTTGTTATTGTACTTGCCTCAATCACTTCCTCAGACACCTCCACACCTTCTCCACTCTAGATGTCCCTCTGGCTTGTTTTGATATTCTTCCGCCTAGAATTCTAGTGTGCATGTTACAAGTCCTGGGTTGCAATAGACTGGCCTGGCATTTGGCTTGATATATATGCTTGGTATCTTTAATGCATATTTAAATCCTTTAATATGCTTTATTTTGTTCCAGTAATGGTTGTGATATATTCATTGCGATGGCATGGTTGCGTAGTGCTTAGCATAATGCTATTAAAGCACAGTGACCTGTGTTCGATCCTGCCACTATCTGTAAGGAAATCTTACGTTCTCTTGTGACTATGTGGGTTTCCTCCATTCTCCTCCTACATTCCAAAGGCATATGGTTAGTAGGTTAATTGGTCACATTGAGGCTATCGGGCACGTGGGTTTGTTAGGCCAGAGGGCCCAGTTTCTGTGCTGTATCTCTAAATAAATATAAAATAAAATATTAAGTATGTCTCGATCCATCCTCAACTCCTTGAAACAATCTAATCCTGGCAAAGTTGGTTCAATATCACAATCAGTCTTTAAGATTGGTAGCCTTGATAGACTTTTTCAGTCTTATAGTTTTTTATATTCTGTGTTTCTCGCCTGATTTTTTTTTGTGGGGGAGGAGGATTTGGGGGTCGATGCGCCTGTTCCATTTTGTTTGTTTTTTTTGTGCAGGGAGGGGTGATTTGAGAGGTTGATGATTGTGCTACCTTTCTTTTCTCTCTTGGCTTCATGGCTATCTGGAGAAGAAAAATTTCAAGTTGTATACTTTGATAACAAATAAACCTTTAAACCTTGTCTCTCCCCATTTCCATTGACTACATGTTCAATTTCCCCTTGTGTTCTCAGTTTTATCAAAATATGTTGCCAGCTTTAACATGCTTCTTGTTAGTAGCATTTTCCCAAACTTCTGGTCATGTGGTTTCTTCCCTATGATAGGACCCCCAAATATTTGTGCTAAGGACTTCATTATTAATTATTAATATTGAAATCACTTTGCTGTCTAATCTAATATGGCAATTGTCCCGTATCGGACTACAAAGCACTCCAGCGTGTGGTGAAAACTGCCCAGTGGATTATTGGCACCCAATTGCCCACCATTGAGAACATCTACCATAAACGCTGCCTGGGCAGGGTGACAAGCCTTAGCAAGGATGCATCTCACCCTAACCATGGACTTTTTACTCTCCTCCCATCCGGTAGGCGCCATAGGAGCCTCCGCTCCCGCACCAGCAGGCACAGGAAGAGCTTCTTCCCTGAGGCTGTGACACTGCTGAACCTCTCATCACAGCACTAAGCAGTATAACACCCATATTGCACTGTCTCAGTACTTTTATATTTGTGTGCTGTAGCACTTACTTTTTATTCGCAGTTATTTTGTAAATAACACTATTCTTTGCATTTCTGGTCAGATGCTAACTGCATTTCATTGGCTTTGTATCTGTACTCGGCACAATGACAATAAAGTTGAATTGAATCTAATCTAATCTGTTAATGTGTTTTTCACTCATTTCTATGTGTCCTGTGGTTTTGCTGCTTTTGGTCTACCCTACTGTTGTGACACTGCTTCACTGTTACCACTTTAGCTTGTTTATCTTCCCATTGAGAACATATACCCTTGCTTCCTACAATAAAAACATTTTCTGTTCTGACTGAGCCTCAGCGTACTGATATAACAATCTGAGAGGATTGTGTGAACCATTAATAAGGTAGGAAATTTTAAGGAACAGAGGTGAGGTTATTCCAGCCTTAGGCCTGTTTGCTGATTCATCTTGTCAAACTATGTTTTATCCACATCTCACCCCTTTTACTTACCTTGACTCTAGGTGCTTTGGAATCCCATTGATAACCAAAATCTATTGATTTTTCTATTGAAGACTAATTGACCAAGAAATTGATTGGATCCTGCGAAAATGACAAAACAATTTGATGAAAATCGAGCAGTAGATATGGATTTTAGTAAGGCATTTCTAAATCCCGGCCATGGTAGTGTAGCGGTTAGCGTGACGCTTTTACAGCTTGAGGGATTCCGGAGTTCAGGGTTCAATTCAGGCACCGTTCTGTAAGGAGTCTCTGTACGTCCTCCTTGTGGAATGGGTGGGTTTTCCCCGGGTTTCCTCTCACAGTCCAATGATGTACCGGGTAGTTTCATTGATCATTATAAATTGTCCCATGATTAGGTTTGGATTAAATTGCGGTTATCAGGGGCAGCTTGAAGGGCCAGAAGGGCCTATGCCAAGCTGTAACTCTAAATACTGTTACAATAAATAAATAAAACTTGATAAGGTCTCATGGTAGGCTGATCCAGAACGACATGAAGCATGGAACCCACTGAAAATTGGCTGTGTGGATTCAGAGTAGGCTTACTCTCAGAAGACAGGGGGTGGTAGTAGGTGGAGAGTTTTCTGCCTGGAGGGCAGTGACCTGTGGTGTTCTGCAGGGATCTGTTCTGGGATCCCTGCTCTTTGTGAATTTTTATAAAGGACTTGGATAGGAATGTGGAGGGCTAGGTTAGTAAGTTTGCAGATGGTGTGAGGATTGGTGGTGCTGTGAATAGTATATATGGTTGCCAAGGGTTACAACAGGACATTGATAGGATGCAGATGTGGGCTGAGAAATGTCAGATGGAGTTCAATCTGTTAAAATGTGAAGTGATTCACTTTGGAAGGTCAAACTTGAAGGCAGAGTGTCACACCATAGATCCTGGTGAGGGTCACGTGCCCTTATGAAGGTTTTAAAACTTTAAAATTCAGATGGCAGTCTGCAAAAGCACATTCAGTGCAAAAATATTAATGGTATGCCAGAGGTAAACATTTCAGAAAAAATCCAAAAATATTTACAATGCAAAATTAAAGGAAAAATGACAAAAATGTCAAAAAGAGAAAATACAGATGTATTCTATCAGACCTTTAGAACTACAGCCCAAAACCATCCACCTGAAGTAACACACCTCACCTTACCTTAGCCTCTCTGTCCTCAACCAAAATGAACCTTTACACCTCAAACGGGATCCCACCACCAAGCACATCTCCCCCTCCACCCCACTTTCTGCTTTCTGCAGGGATCACTTCCTACGCGACTCCCCTGTCCATTTGTCCCTCCCCACTGATCTCCCTCCTGGCACTATTCCTTGCAAGCGGAACAAGTGCTACACCTGCCCCTACACCTATCCCTCACTACCATTCAGAGCCCTAAACAGTCCTTTCAGGTGAGGAAACACTTCATCTGTGAGACTGTTGGGTCATATACTGTGTCCAGTGCTCCCAGCGTAGCCTCCTGTATATTGGTGAGATACGATGTAGATTGGGAGACCACTTGCCGAGCACCTACACTCTGTCCACCAGTAGAAACGGGATCTCCTAATAGTCACCCATTTTAATTCCACTTCCCATTCCCATTCCAATATGTCCATCCATGGCCTCCTCCATTGTCATGATGAGGCCACACTTAGGTTAGAGCACCCACACCTTATATTCCGTTTGGGTAGCCTCCAACTTGATGGCATGAACATCGATTTCTCTAACTTCTGGCAATTCCCCTCACCCCTCCTCCTTCACCATTTCCCATCCCTCTCTCACCTTATCTCGTTGCCCACCCATTGCCTCCCTCTGGTGCTCCTCCCCCCTTTTCTTCCTTCCATGGCTTTCTGTCTCTTTCACCAATCAGCTTCCCAGCTCTTTACTTCATCCCTCCCCCTCCAGGTTTCACCTATCATCTTGTGTTTCTCACTCCTCTCCCTCCACCTTTTGAATCTACTCCTCAGATTTTTTCTCCAGTCTTGCCGAAGGGTTTAGGCCTGAAACGTTGACTCTACTCTTTTCCATTGATGCAGCCTGGCCTGTTGAGTTCCTCCGGTATTTTGTGTGTTGATGAAACTTCCAGTTGGTTTTCCAAACTGCTGATCACATATTGCCAAATTTATTACTTGTTGCGGTCTCTTCTGGTGGCTTGAATGAGTTTTACCAATTTCTCTTACCTTTTTTAAAATGGGACATCACTCATTCCGTACTGGGGGAGGGAGCAACTAAATTTGTCAAAGTGGCATAATATCCATCCTTATTTCTACTGAAAGTGCTGTTGTGTTAAAGTGTGGCATCACTCTGAATATTTTCATCTTCACCCTCCACTTCATTTACGTAATTTTCCCTGAGTTAATATCTGCCATCCCTAATAGATTCACCCTTCATACATCAAGAGACAATAGGAACAATACTATTTGATTAACTGAATTCTGTAGGCTCAGAATTTCCATTTTGTCCTAGAGGGATGACATAATTGTTCAGCAGTCAATAACTTTGAGATTGCTAAACCCACACTCTCAGTCATCTGCTCCATAATATTTGGGTTAGTTTTACAGTTTTCAGATAAGCCTACAGTCTACAGTTGTCAATAATCATGACAAAGTGAAAATAATAGAAAACTGAATGCAATCTAGAAAGAAAAAAGGAAAATTTTAAAAAATACAGATCTTGCTACCTTAATAATCTCAACCTGTCTTCCTAATCTTCAAAACCTCAATGGTCACCATGGAATTGCATTGGCACAAATGGAGGACTTCCAGCTCATCATTAGTAATGAGCTTGGTTCACATAGCACTTGTCTTCAGTTAATATTAACAGAAGGAGCTGATTATGTAAATGAACTATTAGGATTTTCAATAATTAGCTGTGATTCTTCAGAAAACAGAGCAGGAGTTTCTTCACAGGTGCTAATCATTTTTCTTCTGCACAATATCTGAAACAAAGCAGTCTGAGATATATATCTGGCCAGATAATAATTAAATCATCAGGTCCTGAGTAACCATTTTCCATATGACTTTGAGCTTGATAAACTAGTTGAGCTGGAATCCAATCTAGATTTCCTCTCTATAATTACAAGGGTCAGTTTTATCCCCTGAATTTAGGGTGCTGAATCTCTGGAATTCATTGCCACAAATGGCTGTTGCGATCAAGTTGTTGAGTATATTTAAAGCTGAGGTTGATAGGTTCTTGATTAGTAAGGGCAGCAAAGGTTATGGGGAGAAGGCAGGAGAATGGGATTGAGAAGGATAATAAATCAGCCATGTTGGAATAAGAGAGAAGAGAACATAAGAGAAGACTCAATGGGTCAAATTCCATCGTTGTGAAGATTTAGAAGGAATTCCAGATCTTAGGGCCTAGATAACTGAATAAGTAGAATGTTAATCAGGTATGCACACACCAAAACAGAGAATCATAATTCTAAAGTAAAAACAAAGATATACACATCTCTCAGGCTCTCTTGTATTTCTTTCAAATAGTTTTATGTTTGGTGTTAACACCCCCACACACCCAAAATTTCCAGACTACCTCTGCCCACCCAGCATTGAGATCACCAATGATTAACCCTGGTCTCAACTGCCTACAGGTCTTTCTAGTGCCTTGAGGTTGTAATGCTTCAATTCCCCACCATTCCCTTGACAGAGGTCCTTGCCCTCTGACACATGCTCCATTGTTTTGTCAGGCCCTGATGCTCTTGTGGCCCATTGACACAGGCAGCACCCTGGCCTGATCCAAGTACATACAGTCATCATATACAACCCCGAGATTCATTTTCCTGTAGGCATGCTCAACAACTCTATAGAATAATAACTATAACAGAATCAATGAAAGACTGCCCAACTTGGACGTTCATCCAGAGTGCAGAGGACAGCAAATTGTGCAAATGCAAAAAGAACTAATAATAAATACATAAACAATAAATATCGAGAAGTTGAGATGAAGAGTCTTTGAAAGTGAGTCCATAGGATGCGGGAACATTTCAATGATGGAACAGGTGAAGTTGAGTGAATTTATCCCTCTTTGGTTCAAGAGCCAACTGTTCCTGAACCTGGTGGTGTGAGTCCTGAAGCTTCTGTACCTTCATCCAGATGGCAGCAGTGAGAAGAGAGCATGTCCTCGGTGGTGGTGGTGGTGGAGGGGGTGGGTGTCCTTGATGATGCTGGTGGGTGCTTGATATTTACGAAAGGGTTATTATCAAGCTAAATTGGAGCACGTTGATTTGTTTTGCCTTTCGTTCTTTTATCATCTTGAGGCACATTTGAGGTTAGCATCTAACCTTACTGGAGTAGGTCCTACATTGCTCCAAGTGCTCTGCCCTGACAATGGGGTTTCAGTCCTTAACTTCACGGCTATACAGTGGAGCAGCTTGTGGAACTGTGGCCTCACAGCTACAGTGTGGGGTCAATCCTAACTCCCTGGCCCTGTTTGTGTAGAGTTCGAACGTTCTCCCTGTGGCCATCTGGGTTTCCACTGTGTACATGAGTTGTCTCAAACAGCACACAATGTACAGGTTGGGAGGTTAAATGTGTAGCAGAGTCTCATGTGGAGTTGAGGAGAATGTGGGAAGGGTAAGATTAGTGAAGGAATGAGTACTTGATTGCCAGTGTGGACAAACCTCTATAGAAGGTGGGTTGGCAAGTTTGCAGATGACACAAAGTTAGTGGCGTTGTGGATAGTGTAGAGGATTGTCAAAGATTGCAGAGAGACATTGATAGGATGCAGAAGTGGGCTGAGAAGTGGCAGATGGAGTTCAACCCAGAGAAGTGTGAGGTGGTACACTTTGGAAGGACAAACTCCAAGGCAGAGTACAAAGTAAATGGCAGGATACTTGGTAGTGTGGAGGAGCAGAGTGATCTCAGAGTACATGTCCAGAGACCCCTGAAAGTTGCCTCACAGGTGGATAGGGTAGTTAAGAAAGCTTATGGGGTGTTAGCTTTCATAAGTCGAGGGATAGAGTTTAAGAGTCGCGATGTAATGATGCAGCTCTATAAAACTCTGGTTAGGCCACACTTGGAGTACTGTGTCCAGTTCTGGTCGCCTCACTATAGGAAGGATGTGGAAGCATTGGAAAGGGTACAGAGGAGATTTACCAGGATGCTGCCTGGTTTAGAGAGTATGCATTATGATCAGAGATTAAGGGGGCTAGGGCTTTACTCTTTGGAGAGAAGGAGGATGAGAGGAGACATGATAGAGGTATACAAGATAATAAGAGGAATAGATAGAGTGGACAGCCAGCGCCTCTTCCCCAGGGCACCACTGCTCAATACAAGAGGACATGGCTTTAAGGTAAGGGGTGGGAAGTTCACGGGGGATATTAGAGGAAGGTTTTTTTCTCAGAGAGTGGTTGGTGCATGGAATGCACTGCCTGAGTCAGTGGTGGAGGCAGATACACTAGTGAATTTTAAGAGACTACTAGACAGGTATATGGAGGAATCTAAGGTGGGGGCTTATATGGGAGGCAGGGTTTGAGGGTCGGCACAACATTGTGGGCCGAAGGGCCTGTACTGTGCTGTACTATTCTATGTTCTAGCTGACTGGCTGCATTACGGCCTGGTATGGGAACACCAATGCCTTTGAGTGGAAAATCCTACCCAGTCCATCCCTACCAATGAGCATATCTACATGAAAAGCTGCAGTTAGAAAGCAGCATCACAGACCCTCACCACCCAGGCCATGCTCTTTTCTCACTACTGCCATCAGGTAGAAGGCACAAGAGCAGGTTCAACAACAGTTACTACCCCTCAACCATCAGGCTCTTGAACAAAAGGAGATAACTACACTCACCTGTCCATCCATTGAGATGTTCTCACAATCAATTATCTCTCTTTAACGACTTGTTATTTCTTGTTCTTGTTATTTATTTATATTTGCATTTGCACAGTTTGCTGTCTTCTGCACTCTGGTTGATCTTTCATTGATCCTGTTATAGTTACTATTCTATAGATTTGCTGAGTTTGCCCACAGGGAAATGAATCTTAGGGTTGTATACGGTGACATACAGGTACCTAGATACTAAAATACACATTGAATTTCAAACTTTGACTTGGTGCACTTAATGGCTTGTTTCTTTGCAGTATCTCTCCCTCCGAGTCTATTGTACTCCATAATGTACTCATGGTGTAAGTTTTTCCATCAATCAACTATATTGATTTATAGCCAAGAATAGCAATTAATGAATAAAATATGACTTTTCTTGCAGATTTATATGTGCCAGATAAGGTTTGGAAATGAAACGCAGATCTATCTAATTCAAGCAAGAAATTCTTTACACACATTCCAGAGGCTTTCAGTCCATTAGTACAAGTGGAAACAAATTGAAGTATCTTAAATGTAAGGAAGATGCCACAATTGATTTCATCCAATCAGCCTGCTTGTTTAATGGTTCTGTTCAGCCTAATCAGCTCTGATGCAGCACAGGCAGGGGGATAATGCTGACTTTTGAGGCTTGCTGTCAAGATTAATATCCTCTCTATAGGAATTTCATGAATTCTTCAGCAGAGTGGCAGCTGAGATGAAAATTAAGTGCAAGGTAAATTGGAGAAGCGGTCATATAAAAGACAAGCTATCATAAAAAGCATCCCAAGATGCTTAATTCATTTGGTGAAAGAGAACTGTGTGAGTATATTTATATTCAAATGAACCTTAACTAAGACTGACTGTGAGCATCTGAAACGTACTCAGAGTATATCTTTTTAAATGTAGCTGTTCACCTAGTATTTTTATTTCCCTGGGTTATGTTATTTCATGGATTCATTCTTCAGCACTCTGCAATTGTACATTAAAGTCTGTCTTGGAATGTAGGAGACTTAATTGGTTGAAAGGGCTAGAAGTTTGCTGTTAATCTTACTGAATTATTAGTCTATATTTTTAGTTATTATTAGTCTATATAGCTGGTGTGTATAGAAACAGGGGTCACAGACTCAAAATGAGGGTTTGGCTATGCAGGACAAGCCATTTCTTCACCTGGAGATCAGTGAATCATTGGAATTTACTTCCCTGAGGGGCTTTGGAGATCTGTCAAGGCAGAGATTGATGCACCTAGGTTCAGGGGATATAGGAGAATGCAGGAATAAATCATAGAACACTACAGTGCAGTACAGGCCCTTAGGCACAAGTTGTTGTGCTGATCTTTCAACCCATTCCACAAGAGGATGGTGCTGGAGCAAGGTTTTATCAACGCTGTTTGTAGATTGGCTGCTGTAGTTCACGTTATGACGTGGTCGCTCCTTTATGTTGCTATTTTTGGGCAACTTTGAACTGAATATAGACTCTTTGATTTTTGTGTATTATATTCTCTGTACTTTCTTGTCATTTGTACAATTTGTTGTTTTTTTTGCACAGGGTGGTGGATCTCCTTGTTACCGTTTGTGCAATTTGTTTTATTTTGCTCGAGATGGTTTGCGGGGGGTTGAATGGGTTCCATGGTTTTCTGTTTTGGTTTTTTTGTTTTGAGGCTGTCTATGGGAAGACGGATCTCTGGGATTTATACTGCATACATACTTTGATAATAAGTGTACTTTTTAAAAAAATCAATCTAACCCATCTCTCCAACATGGCCTTCCACTTTCTATCATCCATGTGCCTATCTAGGAGTCTTTTAAATGTATCTGCCTCTCCCACCACCCCTGGCAGGGCATTCCACACACCTACCACTCTCTGTGTAACAAACTTACCTCTGATATACCCCTTATACTTTCCTCCAATCATCTTAAAATTATGCCCTCTCATATTAGCTATTTCTGCCCTGGGAAGGAGTCTCTGGCTGTCCACTCTATCTATGCCAATTATCACCTTACAGACCTCCATTAGGCCACCTCTCATCCCCCTTCACTCCAAAGAGAAAAGCCCTAGCTGCTCGACCTATCCTCATAAGGCATGTTCTCTAATGCAGGCAACATCGTGGTAAATCTGCTCTGCACCTTTTCTAAAGCTTCCACATCCTTCCACATCCTTCCTATAATGAGGTGGCCAGAACTGAACATAATATTTCAAGCAACACACATAAAAGTTGCTGGTGAACGCAGCAGGCCAGGCAGCATCTCTAGGAAGAGGTACAGTCGGCATTTCGGGCCGAGACCCTTTGTCAGGACTAACTGAAGGAAGAGATAGTAAGAGATTTGAAAGTGGGAGGGGGAGGGAGAGATCCGAAATGATAGAAGAAGACAGGAGGGGAGGGGTGGAGCTAAGAGCAATAATATTTCAAGTGAATTCTAACCAGAGTTTTACAGAACTGCAACATTACCTCGTGGCTCTTGAACTCAGTCCCCTGATTACTGAAGCCCAACACACCAGTATTACTGAAAGCAAGCTGTACTGAACATTACAGTACAGACGGACGGACGTGAGAGCACGGAGGAACATCTGGAAAAGTTCTAAGATGCCTGCTTCGCTGCCGCTGCTACTGTGTGGTAACCGGAATCTCTGGAGCAGAAGGCCCCAAAATCCTCAGCTTTGCGTGTTTCAGCGGCTGGGGCTAGGTCGAAGGCGCTCGGCAGAGGATGGCGTTCGGGAGGCTGTATCGGAGAGGCTGGTCGGAAGCTCGAAGTTTTCGGACAGATGGACTCAGTGTCGGCTGTGGTCGGCTGCTTCCAAGGCATCGGCGGTTGTTGGTGCCTGGAGGTTTATGGCAGGGAGTTTCTCCCTTTTGCCGCCTGCTATCGGGGACTCGGGAGTCGATCGACTCGGGGACTTTGAGACTTTTTTTTACTGTGCCCATGGTTTGTTCTTTATCAAATTATGGTATTGTTATGCACTGCTATAACTATATGTTATAATTATGTGGTTCTGTCAGTGTTAGTCTTTGGTTTGTCCTGTTTTCTGTGATATCACTCCGGAGAAACATTGTACCATTTCTTAATGCATGTATGCATTTCTAAATGACAATACAAGGGGACTGAGTGTTCTCATAATCTAATCTAATCTAAAGCCAGCCCTGGAAAACAAACGTGTGGCGTACTGCTGTATTTGTTTCTTCTGTAATTATGTTCTTATCTGGCAGAAATTGAGGGGGTAAGAACTCAGGATATTCAGCCCTTGAAATGCCATCTAGTTTATCAAAGTTCCCAGCATTTCCTCAGAATCCTGAAAATTAATCTTCATTGAGTAAATAATTGGATTTGCAAAATCTCATACCACATGTAAAATCCTTACTTCTGAGACACAGCTTACCATAGGTGTTCATTTTAGCCTTGGGTGAAGAGCCTCTTTACAGTCTGAATGATAAAGTTACTTTAGGAAAACCTTAATAATCCTTCACATTGAGCTCTAAAGGAGCAAATAATTCAGGTTGCTCCAGTTTGTGCTTTCAGAGGAGTTAGAGCTTCAAAATTCTGTAGCACAATGAACTTCCATTAACAGACCCCTCTGGGCAGTATGACTGTAGACTTTCTCAAGGACCAGCAGCTGTCAGCTGGCGAGGATTTAGTTTGGCTCTTGAATGTGTGGATTCTGTGGCAAGGCTAGTTAATACATTGATGCAGATGAAAGAACAGCATATCTTGGGACCTCACTGACATTAATCAGTTGCACTTAGCAGGCTGGCAGTGCCCAAGTTCAGCTCTGCTCTTGGATACATGAAAGACTTTCTGATTCAGTGTTTTTTGAAATGAGAGCACTACACTCCGCTAGGGAACTGGCTGGCAGCTTGAACCATTTACAAACGTGTAGATTACTGAAGCAAGAGATGAAGTTTGGTATGAGTGCAATTAATTACTTATCTTCTGGGTGGGACTTGAACCCATGATGTTCTGACTTGCAGATCTGAGTGCTATTCCTGAGTCAACTCCGATATCTGAAGTCAGCATTTAGAATTCCCCATTCTTACATTCTTTCTCTCCTTTTATGTCATGCTTTTCTTCTTCTGTTTCACTTCTTTCTCTATGTCATTCTCTCTGCTTCTCTTCATCTCTCACCTTTCCTTTCTGGTCTCTAAACTCCTCTCTTTGTCCTCTTTTCCATTACTCTTTCTTTCCATTTTTTCTTATTCCAAACTAATCAATAGGATTATATCTAAGTGAAACTCTCCTTGGGTATGTGTGCAAAGCATTCCAGTATATGAAACTTTTGTTAAGGTGTACATTTAGAATACTTACAGCATAGTATAGGCCCTTCAGCCTCATAACGTGCTGACCAATTATAAACCCTGTTACGGTGCGTGCGTTCTCACAGGACTGGTCCCAAGTGTGGAGGAAGGGCAGACTCTGTCACAGTGGGTGCTGGAAAGGACTCAAGACAGGCATGGAGAACAGCAAACTCTGTCGTGGTGGGAGCTGGAAAAGATTTGACCCGAGGAGCGGAGGAATGGCAGACTCACCGTGAAGAGACGAAAACAGGTTAGAAATAGAGCTACTAACAGAGCATTGGCAGCATGACCATGAGTCTAATCATCCTCCGCAGGCACAGGGACTCGAGTCAAACGCTAAACAAGAGTTCCCTTTAAATAATCATAGAACGTGGGCAACCCATGCCAGTCACAATTAACTTGAAAAGGTTCAACAAAAAATACCAGGGCTTAATGGCTCTTGTTAATTAGTACATACAGGTGCTCAAGAAACCCACCACTCTATGGAAAACTTTTTGATTAGAACTGAGGGTATGATGGTGTTGAACTCTGAGCTGTAGTCAATGAACAGCACCCTGATGTAAGTATTACTATTTTCCAGGAGATCCAAGGCTGATTGGAGAGCCAGTGAGATTGCAATCAATGTAGATCTATTAAGACAATAGGCAAGTTGCAGCAGGTCCAGGTCCTTGCTTAGGCAGGAGTTGATACTAGCCATGACCAACCTCTCAAAACACTTCATCACCAGTAGATGTGAGTGCCGCTGGGCATTGTTGGTAAGTTTAGTGAGCGGTTGGTAAGTTGAGTGAGTCTTACCTCAGTGGTTGTTCAGTGGCTGGTAAGTTGATGGAGAAGATCCTGAGAGGCAGGATTTACGAACATTTGGAGAGGCATAACCTGATTAGGAATAGTCAGCATGGCTTTGTCAAAGACAGGTCATGTCTTACGAGCCTGATTGAATTTTTTTGAGGATGTGACTAAACACACTGATGAAGGTAGAGCCATTGATGTAGTGGATATGGATTTCAGCAAGTCATTTGATAAGGTACCCCATGCAAGGCTTATCGAGAAGGTAAGGAGGCATGGGATCCAAGGGGACCTTGCTTTGTGGATCCAGAACTGGCTTGCCCACAGAAGGCAAAGAGTGGTTGTAGACGGGTCATATTCTGCATGGAGGTCGGTAACCAGTGGTGTGCCTCAGGGATCTGTTCTGGGACCCCTTCTCTTCGTGATTTTTATAAATGAACTGAATGAGGAAGTGGAGAGATGGGTTAATAAATTTGCTGAAGACACAAAGGTTGGGGGGTGTTGTGGATTGTGTGGAGGGCTGTCAGAAGTTACAGCGGGACATTGATAGGATGCAAAACTGGGCTGAGAAGTGGCAGATGGAGTTCAACCTAGATAAGTGTGAGATGGTTCATTTTGGTAGGTCAAATATAATGGCAGAATATAGTATTAATGGTAAGACTCTTGGCAGTGTGGAGGATCAGAGGGATCTTGGGGTCCGAGTCCAAAGGACACTCAAAGCTGCTGCGCAGGTTGACTCTGTGGTTAAGATGCCATATGGTGCATTGGCCTTCATCAATCGTGGGATTGAGTTTAGGAGCTGAGAGGTAATGTTGCAGCTGTATAGGATCCTGGTCAGACACCACTTGGAGTACTGTGCTCAATTCTGGTCGCCTCACTACAGGAAGGATATGGAAACTATAAAAAGAATGCAGAGGAGATTTACAAGGATGTTGCCTGGATTGGGGAACATGCCTTATGAGAATAGGTTGAGTGAACTTGGCCTTTTCTCCTTGGAGTGACGGAGGATGAGAGGTGACCTGATAGAGGTGTATAAGATGATGAGAGGCATTGATTGTGTGGATAGTCAGAGGCTTTTTCCCAAGGCTGAAATGGCTAGCATGAGAGGGCACAGTTTTAAGGTGCTGGGGAGTAGGTACAGAGGAGATGTCAGGGGTAAGTTTTTATGCAGAGGGTGGTGAGTGCATGGAATGGGCTGTTGGTGACGGCGGTTGAGGCAGATACGATAGAGTCTTTTAAGAGACACTTGGTTCGGTACATGGAGCTTAGAAAACAGAGGACTATGGGTAACCCTAGTAATTTCTGAGGTAAGGACATGTTTGGCACAGCATTGTGGGCCGAAGGGCCTGTATTGTGCTGTAGGTTTTCAATGTTTCTATGATAGTTATTGAGGCAGCTCACCCTGCTTTTCTTGTGCACTGGTACGATTGTCATCCTCCTGAAGCAGGTAGGGACCTTTGACTGTAGCAGTGAGAGATCGAAGAAGTGTTTGAACACTCACGCCAGTTTGCTGGCACAGGTTTTCAGTGCCCTACCAGGTATACCATGTCATTTTTCAGTTCCAACTTCAGAGCAGTGTGATGACATGGCTGTTCTCCTTGTGCACAAGTGAATAAAGTGTGTTTGAGGAACAAGTGCAAGTTATCAGAGTCCAGTTAAGCAGTGACAACAGATTTCAATATTAATGTCATTTCTCCTTGGTTTAAGTAGATCTGTTCAGATAGGTTAAAACAATTAGTAACCTGCAAATTACCAACGAACTAATTTGTTTTAAACATATCACAGCAGATCTCAAGAACCCTCCAAGCTGTTCAGTCTAGATCCAGCAATGAGATGAGAGTTAAGTTAACAAATTCTCATCCTTACAATAGTAGTCAATACATTTTGTGCATTTGCAGAATTATCAGTAACACATCTACTGATGAATCACGCACACCGGTATTCCATCTGTTATTTAAAGATTAAAACATGGAAGGTCAAGGTACATTGAAATTTTCCTCCGTCACATTTAAATGCATGTAGCTATGGAAACAGCGCAAGGCGAAAATAAATATTTTAACAGAATGTTAATGTCTTAATATTAAATCATGAGCTCCATGATTACACGTGCAAATGAAGCATCAACCTTCATCATGCTATTGTGATTATTCATGTCTTTTATATAAATACTGTCCACTTTACAGTCTACTGAACGAAGTAGAAACAATTAACAGTTTCTGTGCATGGCTGGGAATTATTTCCTGCTTTTTATAAAAGCAAGAGGACACTGAAGAACAATCATGGCAATAATAATGATGAGTAATGATTGCTCAGGTGTGAATTTTGACCTGACTTGGTCCAACCACGTAGAGTCCACTGCCAAGAAGGCCCACCAGCGCCTTTACTTCCTGAGAAAGCTAAAGAAATTTGGCCTGTCCCCTAAAACCCTCACTAATTTTTATAGATGCACCGTAGAAAGCATTCTTCTAGGGTGCATCACAACCTGGTATGGAAGTTGTCCTGTCCAAGACCGGAAGAAGCTGCGGAAGATCGTGAACACGACGCAGCACATCACACAAACCAATCTTCCGTCTGTGGACTCACTTTACACCGCACGCTGTTGGAGCAGTGCTGCCAGGATAATCAAGGACACGACCCACCCAGCCAACATACTTTTCATCCCTCTTCCCTCCGGGAGAAGGCTCAGGAGCTTGAAGACTTGTACGACCAGATTTGGGAACAGCTTCTTTCCAACTGTGATAAGACTGCTGAACAGATCCTGACGCGGATCTGGGCCGTACCCTCCAAATATCCGGACCCGCCTCTCGGTTTTTTTGCACTACCTTACTTTCCCTTTTCTATTTTCTATTTATGATTTATAATTTAAATTTTTTAATATTTACTATTGATTTGTACTCCAGGGAGCGCGAAGCGCAGAATCAAATATCACTGTGATGATTGTACGTTCTAGTATCAATCGTTTGGCGACAATAAAGTATAATTTCTGCATTGGTGTGGTGTTTCAGATGCTCAATATTGTTGGAGTCGGAGCACTACAACAAAGATAGACACACCTGGAGGAAATCTGTACAGAGGGAGCTTGCTATATGAGAGTGACCTCTGCTGTGCTGCGGAGAACAAGTAGTAGCTACGAAAGGAGAGACTGAACAACCAAAAGACCCAAACACTAAACACAGCCACCACGTACACTGCACCAGACTATGTGGATCCCAGATCAGCCTCTACAGCCACCTGAGGATCCACCAATAGACAACCTCACAGCAACAACTTCGCTCTGAAAATCAGCAAAACCAAAGAGCTGATAATCAAATGCAGGAGGGAGAAGCCGGAGGTCCATAAGCCAGTCCTCATTCGAGAAATGGAGGTGGAGCGAGTGAATAGCTTTAAATTTTTTGGTGTCAACATATCAAAGGATTTGTCCTTTGACCAGCACACAAGTGTCATCAGAAAGGAGGCCTCTACTTTCTGAGAAGTTTGTATAGATTCGGCATGTCAACAAAAATTTTGACAGATTTCAATGGAGAGTATTCTAACTGGTTATATTATGGCCTGGTACAGAAACACCAACGCCCAGGAATGGGAAAGGCTACAGAAAGAGGTGGATACAGCCCAGTCCGTCACAGGCAAAGCCCTTCCCACTATTGAGTACACTTACACGGAGTACTGCCATAAGGAGGTTGCATCAACCATCAAAAAGCCCGCCAGGTAGGCTATGTCCTTAGCACTTCCACTGGGCAGGAGGTATTGAAGCCTTAGGTCCAACACAATCACACTCGGGAACATTTATTACCTTACAACCAACAGAACCAGTGTGGATAACTTCATTCACCACCACTCTGAACTGATTCTACAATCTGCAGACTCAATTTCAAGGACTCTTCACAACTCGTGTTTTCAGGTTTTTATTTTATTTGCACAGTTTGCCGGTCTTCGTTTGCATATAGTTTTTTTTTACAAAATTCTATCTGTCCTGTTGAGTATTTCCTGTTTCCCCCCTTGTAGATTTCAAAGTTATACTACTGGTTGTAAAGTATGTTGGTATATCCCCAGCTTATAGAGGTTGATTTAGAAGTACAGATCTTTCTAATTTGTTTGGTATGCTTTGCAATTATCCATTCTCAAAACGTACAAAGACTGAGATTAGGATGTTGCAGAGCAGCTTGTATTTCATCCAGAACCAAGATCTTTCCTCAGCGAAATATCTGTTAGGACTAGAACAGATAGTTTTAGTGATAAGTCAATCCATTGGGAATGAAACAGATGGTTTTCAATGATAGGTTAATCCATTGAGGATGGCAGAGATAGTTTTAATGATTAGCCATCTTCTATTTGATAAACCACAGCCATACATTAAAAATATACCCCATGCGTGCAATATAATTTAATTTTATGAAGTTATGTTCCTTAATTGGAGTCTCATTTTGACAGCTGAATTGTTAGGACAATTAAAACATTGGATTCATGACTGTACTAATTTTTCAGCCTCTAGAAAAACACCGCCTGAAATTAGAATGATTTTGTTGTGCCTAGTGTCTTGTTCATTATCTACCCAGTCACTTCTTGAACTGATTGCTCAGAAGACTTGCCAACATATCTGATGTTTAAATCATTACTTTGAGGGATTACAAAGGTAGGAAAGATGCAGAATAGTGTCAGAACTACAACGTCCATTTTGAAAAGAATGTCTTGGTAGCCCAGCTCAGACTGAGCTAGCCAGCTTCTGAAAGACATGACTGCCAGAGTGTACACGGAGAATGAACCTGCAGGAGAGATGAACCTTTAAAGATAGATTAGCTTGTCACGTGTACATTGAAACATACAGTAAAATGAGTCGTTTGTGTCAATGACCAACAGAGTGCTAGGATGTGCTGAGAGCAGCCTGCAAATGTGGCTATGTGCCAACGTAGCATGCCCATAGCTTACCAACCCTATCCCATACATCTTTTTGCAATGCGGGGTGAAAGCAGAGCACCGAGAGGACACCCACAAAGTCACAGGGAAAATGTGAAACTCCTTCCAGACAATGGCAAGAACTGATCGCTGGCACTTTGAAGCATGGCACTAACTGCTACACTACCGTGCCACCCTATCCTCTTCCTTATCAGTCTACCTGTGGCAGGTGCATCCATCTATGATACTATTGGTAAAAGTGACCAAGATATAGTCCTTGCAGAGACCGTCCTGTCTTCACATCAAGGATACCCTCAAATAAGTTTAATTGCACTACAGATGTGCCAGTGGGATAGAACAGATCAGACAGCTCAAAACTGGCCATTGATGAGGTGTTGTGGACTACCAGCAGCGGGATAAACTGTAACGAAAACCAATTTCCCCCGGGATCAATAAAGTATGACTATTACTGTGTACTCAATTACATTCAACATATTAGGAACAGCTCCATCCCCTCCACCACCAGATTTCTGAATTGACTATGAAGCAGTCCTCACTTATTCGTCTCTATTTGCATTACTTTTATTTTTTATAACAACACACACAAAATGCTGGAGGAACTTACCAGGCCAGGCAGCATCTATGGAAAAGAGTATGTAACTCTCAGGTTCGGCCGGCTGGCAGCGTTACTCCAGGGAAGACTGTCTCTGGCCCTGCGAAACGTGTGAAAACTGTGATGCAAAAACTCTTGTTTGTGTGGAATGCTGTGTGATCTGTTCCCCCTTAACAAATCAGTACCACGACATAGCAGACAGTACATCATGTGCAATTGAACGATTTAGCTTTATAATTCTTAATTTGACTAAAGGGTTAGTAAAGTAAAACAAAAAGAAAAGGGCCCATTTTAATGAAACAGTCCAGTTAATACAGTACACAAGTTGGAGCTCATGGTCTCCCTTCCGCTCGTCCTCCATCGATTTTCCCCGGGTTTTGCCCACTCCCAGCCCCACTCCAAGTCCACTCCTTTCTGGTGTCTATGGCCTCTCTGTTCTGGCATTTCTCTCTCCATCTTCCGCTGAACAAAAGACCCAGAGCACCTCGGTCTCAGGCACACAACAAGAAAAAAACATTCCCTTCGTTGGACAGTGTACGTTCCAAAGCCCCCATTATCTCTAGCCATAAACCAAACATTGCTGCTACATGAAAACCATTATATTAGTAGTGAAACTTTTCCCAGGGTGTTACAAGTACAGTTGCGTTTTGGGCCAACACCCTTCATCAGGACTAGGCAGGAAAGGAAGTCAGAGTAAGAAGTTGGGGTAGGGGAAGGAAGAAGTACAAGGTGGTAGGTGATAGGTGAAACTGGGAGAGGGGGGAGGAGGTGAAGTAAAGAGCTGGGAAGTTGATTGGTGAAAGAGATAAAGGGTTGGAGAAGGGGGAATCTGATAGGAGAGGACAGAAGACCACGGAAGGAAGGGAAGGGGAGGAGCACTAGAGGGAGGAGAGGAGATAGGGTGAGAGGGGGAAACAGAAATGGGGAACTGTGAAGGAAGGGGGAGGCAATTACCAGAACCACAAGAAATATTTTTTGTACTTCATTTTGTAACTTATAGTAATTTTTAATATATTGTATTGTTACTGCAAAACAAAAAAATCATGACATATCTCATTAAAAATAAACTTGATTCTAGTTTTGTTTTTTTACTGCCAAGTAGACAAAGGCAACAGCTACATGGAAACACTGCCACCTACAACTTCCCTGCATATTGCACTCCACCCTGACTTGATGTTCTGTAACACACACAAAATACTGGAGGAACTCAGCAAGCCAGGCAGCATCTATGGGAAAAAAAGTCCAGTTGATGTTTTGGGCCATTCTGTATATTGCTGGTCTTTCACTGTAGCTGCCTCTAAATTCTGCAGATCCCTCCCAATAGCACTGTAGGAGCATCTTCACCGGAAGGAATGCAGCAGCTCAGATTTTCAGTTCACCAATTCTTTCTCAGTGGTGATTAGGGTTTGGTGGTAAATGCTGGCCTTTCGAGCAACGCCCAGATTCTGAAAGAGAATTTTAAAAATTGGTATATTTGGTCCCCCCCCCAATGATCAGAAATCAAATGAAGTAACTACATTTACATTGTGCCATTTGTGATCCCAGACTATCTGACAGTGATTTGTAACCAATGAAGTGTTTTGAAGTGTCCTTACTGCTGAAACTGGTGACCAATATTTTCGAAGCAAGACCTCACAATCAGCAATGTATTAATGACCAGCTAACTTTGTTTGCGAAGGAGTAAATACGGTTCAAGGTACTTGGAGAATTGACCTATTTGTCTTTAAAAAGTTGTCCAAGGTTGTTATTGTTTGCCCAGGAAGGCAGGTGGGGCCTCAGTTTAGGTTCTCTTCTAGCCAACATTGCCAACAGTTCACCAATATCCCAGAACAGAAAATACTATAGAAAGTTGTGGATACAAGCCAGTTCATCAGAGGTAAAGCCCTCGCCACCATTGAACACATTTATACGGAGCTCTGCCACAAGAATGCAGCATCCAACACCAAAGACCCCAACCAAAAAGGTTATTTATCTTCTTGCTGCTACCATCAGGCAGGAAGTACAGGAGCCTTGGGTCCCACATCACCAGGTTCAGGAACGATTATTAGAATATAGAACAGTATAGTACAGGAACAGGCCTTTCAGCCCACAATGTTGCGCTGAACCAGCTAAAAAGTAAATCAAACCTCCTCCAAAACTAATCCCCCCCCCCACCTACACAATGTCCATAATCCCTCCATTTTCCTCACATTCATGTGCCAATGTAAACGTCTCTTAAAAGCCTCTAATGTATTTGCCTCTACCACCATACCAGGCTGTGCATTCCAGGCATCCACCACTCTCTAAGTAAAAAAAAAACTTATGCCTCACTTCCCTTTTGACCCTACCCCCTACCTTCGATGCATGCCCTTTTGTATTTGACACTTCAACCCTGGGAAAACGATACTCCCTGTCTACTCTATCTGTGTCTCTCATAATCTTATAAACCTCTATCAGATCTCCCCTCAGCCTCCACCACTCCAAAGAAAACAGTCCAAGTTTATCCAACCTCTCATTATAGTACATGTCCTCTAAACCAGGCAGCATCCTGGTGAACCTCTTCTGCACCCTCTCCAAAGCCTCAACATCCTTCCTATAGTGGGGTGACCAGAACCGTACGCAATACTCCAGATGTGGCCTAACCAGACTTTTATAAATTTGCAACATAACCTCCTGACTTTTGAACTCAAAGCCTCAACTAACAAGAGCAAACATTCCACAAGTCTTCTTAACTACCTTATTGACCTGTGTAGCCTCTGTGTTGGCGTGTGGCCAAGTGGTTAAGGTGTTGGTCTAGTGATCTGAAGGTCACTAGTTTGAGCCTTGGCTGAGGCAGCGTGTGTGTCCTTGAGCAAGGCACTTAACCACACATTGCTCTGAGATGACACCGGTGCCAAGCTGTATGGGTCCTAATGCCCTTCCCTTGGACAACATTGGTGGCGTGGAGAGGGGAGACTTGCAGCATAGGCAATTGCTGGTCTTCCATACAACTTTGCCCAGGCCTGTGCCCTGGAAACCTTCCAAGGCGCAAATCCATGGTCTCATGAGACTAACGGATGCCTATTATTAAAGCCTCTTTCAAGGAGCTATGAACTTGGATCGCAAGATATCCCTGCTTAGCAACATTGTTAAGGGTCTTGGCCTTAACAGTGTACTCTCTCCTTGCATTTGCCCTACCAAGGTGCAACATCTCATTTATCTAGGTTAAACTCCATCTTCCCATATCTGCAACTGAATCTTTATCGTGCTGTATTCTTTGCCAGTCTTCTACACGACCCACAGCTCCACCAATCTTGGTATCATTTTGGTTTTATAATCCTACAGCTATCGGGCTCCTGAGCCAGCGTGGGTAACTTCACTGTCCTATAAAATCATAGGTCCCATTTCTCCTTCTTTATTTTTCTTGAGAATGCCTGCAAGAAAATGAATTCCAAGGTAGCATATGGTAACATATATGTCCTTTGATAATAAATTTGTTTTGAATTTTGAACTTTAAGCATTGAACAATTTAGCACTTCCTCAGTACTGCACAGGAGTGTCAGATGTGTAGGATATTGGCTACACTTCAATACAATTGGAAACTGGGCACCTTCAATCATGATCTTCTTTGAAGTGAGGTGGTTGTTACAGCAACAAATATTTGATCTACTCTGAATAGTCTACAAACCAACAGCATGACCTTTGAACTCTCCAGTTTCATGTGACCCACAGCCCCTCATGCTCCTTTCTTTTTCCCACTGATCCACCCGGTTCTTCTCGCACACGCCATTCTTTCCAAACTCTTGCCACGTTCCCCCACTAGTTACAAGTTTCTTTCCACTCTGCCCAACCTGATTCCATCAGTCTCTCACATACACACAACCCAGACCCCTGTTCCCCTCTTCCCACACACACTGTTCCCATCTCTCCTCCTGGCCCCTATCATATTTTTGTATTGTACTGCAACACTATTGTATTTTATTTTCCTGTAAATGCCTGCAAGAAAATGAATTTCAAGATAGTATATAGTCACATATATATACACTTCGACAATAAATTTACTCTGACTTATCTGATTTCACTTATCACCTTCCTTTTTTAAAATCAGGTTCTGTTACCTGTAGTCTTTTGTTGTCTCCACATCTCCTCCTGGACTCTGTCCCCTCCACTCCCTATCTGGCTCCATATGCCCATCACCCCTTCTCATCTGGATCCACCTAACAATTGCCAGCCTCTGCCTTGCCCCTGCCCCTTAACTCCTTATGCTGCCTTTGCACTCTTACCCCACTGATGCAGGGTCTCAATCCAAAATGTCAAATATCCCTTTACCTCCACAGATGTTGCTGACCTGCTGAACTCCTCAAGCAGCTTGTTTTCTTTCCCAGATCCCAGTATCTGCAGCCTCTTGTCTTTCCAGTCAACAGCAATATTCTGTTAGCCTGGCGTTCACAATTTGTGGACTGCCATACACCAGCAGCACATCTTCCTAACCAACCACTCACTGTACTTTAGACCCAATTGCTAAAGTGATGGACGCACACTTATGAGGACAGTCAGTCCTGAAGGTATTAATTACTTCGCAAAATAATGGAAGCATATGTTCACGCAGGCAAGAGACTGTGGTGGAATAGCAATTCAATGGAAGAATGACAATTATAACAGTATCTGTGAAATCAAATTATTTAAGGTGCTGAGGGATTTAATATTTAAGTACATGTAAGCCTTACAAAAAAGAAAACTATGTTAACCTTATTCTGTGAGCTACAGCACATCCTTAACAATGATAGGAAAGTTTTAACACCACAGAAATATACTATGGATCATTATTGGATATTTCAAGAAAGCCTGTTGATTTAGACCAGGGGTTCCCAACCTGGGGTCCATAAGCCCCTTGCTTAATGGTATTGGTCCATAGCGTAAAGAAAGGTTGGGAATCTCTGATCAAGGTGAACATCATCTTTGTGATCTAGCCACAAAATCGCACAAACAATACATCCCTAGGAATTAATCTTTAGTGGGGGGGGGGCAGTTTTAACCAAACTCAACTCAACTGTTAGTTAAAATATTTTTTACCGCCAATTTAAATAACAGCAGAGGGAGGAGAAGGATGGATAGGACAATGGAAATATCACTGTTAGGTTTGTTGTGATGATAAATGCTGTCCAAGACAGCAAGGGAATTCCTTTCATAGGTATCAAGGAATCTTTTACATTTAACTGAGAAGGTAGACAGGGCAATGTTTTAAAATTTAATTAAAAAGCCAATAAAATCGGAAAATGAATTCCAACTGCAGACCCATTACATTTTGAAATATTTTGTTCATCTGACATTCAGAATTGGAGCTAATGACAGCTGATTGCTATACCACAGAAGCACACCTTCCCAACCTAACACTCATTTCAATAAATGATGAGGCACATATCACTTGAAAGACATGAATCTTATTAACCTCCAGGATCAAATGGATCTAGGACTAAATTAAAATCACTGAAACAGGTTAATGAAACAATAAGAAAAGAACACATCAAACATGAGCATTATTTCTGAGGATAGAACTGAAAAGTAGATAAGTTGTTGCTGTGAGTTCCTATTGTGTGTAAATATATCAAATGGCTGCCAAGAAGATGAATTATTCTGAACTTAAGTTAAATGTTTGTTTGACCATAGTTGGTGTATTGTGCACAGCTCTGTTTTTTTTCTGGATGTACTTCTTCAGAATGTTGCTGCCAATCTTATTGTCCGTCCCCAATCACCATAGAACTGAGGAGGCAGTTATCAGTCAAGGACATTGATGCATCTGGAATCAGATATGGGCCAGAGGCATAAGGACAGCAGAGCTCCTTATATGAAGGATATTGACTAATCAACGACCCAACATTATGACCACATTTCCTTATGTTCAATATATACTTATTTCAATTTAAATACCCCATTTGTTAGCCTGGGATACAAACTCATTTCTATCCTTCAATAGTCAAAATCTCAGATGGTTACCACACAGCTTGTTGTGAAGTCAGATTACAGCTCTACTTCCAACTATTAGCATTACTGTTAGGACAAAAAAACTGAAGTACCCAGGACATCTTCAAGGAGCGGTGTCTCAGAAAGGCAGCATCCATTATTAAGGACACCCAGCACCCAGGGTATGCCCTTTTCTTACTCTTACCATCGGAGAGGGAGAAAAAAGAAAGTGAAGAGTGAAAGGTTTTTTAGATCTGATGAGCATAGAGTGAAATATTAGGATTGCTGCCAAGTTACCGCTTGCAGAACATTAGATCAGCTGCAATTCAGATATTCAGATTCAGTTATACTGGTGATCTTACTAGTCTGTGTATATTTCTTGCAATTGTAAAAAAGGTAAATAATTAATTGCATGCCTCAGAACATTATGTAGAAATCATCAGTTACTGCATAGCCAACCTCTAGCAATTAACTCATGGTAAATGGACAACAAATAAAAATTGAACATAGTTTTAAACCAACTGCATCATGAAGAATTAGAGGGATTTTTCTGCGTCCTACTTCGAAACCCTGTGGTCCACCTGTAAACAAAAGTTACAGATCAACAAATGGGTAACAACAGCTTTTAAAAGTGGTAAACGTCAAAATTCTCATTAGGAGAGAACTCATGGGATAGAGTATAAGCTTTCACATTGCATAATAATTTGAATAAAAACATTGCTTATCCCATAATGAGCAATACAGCAGGGCAGCACAGAATCACTGTGGTTAGCACAATCATTCTACAGTGCCAGCAATCACCAGTTGGGGTTCGAGATCTACTTCTGTCTGTAAGGAGTTTATACGTTTGCCCCATGACCACTTGCGGGCTGCTCCTGGCACACCCTCGGACTGTGTGTGTCATTGATGCAAAACGATGCATTTCACTGTATGGTTCGATGTACCGTGACAAATAAAGCTAATCTCCAGTTCAAAGTCAATTTATGAGTAAAGTACTCCCTCTATCCTACACTAGGATATCAGTTTGGGTTATGTCCTTGGGATTTGGACTTGAGACCACCATCCTGTGGTTGGTCAGAGTGCTCTGAATTGAGCCATGGTTAGTATCTGAGGAAGGATTCTGAGAAGTTGTGGTGATGGCTGTTATTAAGCAAAACAAACAACCTCAAGACAGCCTCTGAGATTCAATTATTGTTGGGCTTCTGTAAGTTACTCATGGTTTTATCATACCTCTCCTTCACTTTGTTGTTCTTTCTTCCAATTCTTTTCTTGGATTTTGTCAACCTAAGTACTGACATACTGGGATACAGAACTGTAAATTTCCTCCCCTTTCTCCTATGGTCCACTCTCCTCTCAGATTCCTCCTTCTTCAGCTCTTTGCCTTTTACACCTATCACCTTCCAGTTTTACTTCTTCCTCTTTCCCCCACCTTGTTATTCTGGTATCTTCCTCCTGCCTTTCCAGTCCTGATGAAGGGTCTCAACCCGAAACATTGATTGGTTATTCATTTCCTAGATGATGCCTGACCTGCTGAGTTCCTTCAGTATTTTGTGTGTGTTGATCTGGATCTCCTAAATGTGACATGTTTCTAGTGCTTTGCTATATAGCTTGCTTACCTGGGATTGCAAATCTTTTAATCAATGCACCCTTCCACCATTGTTGACTCCTTGGCTCCTTGTTGATTGTAAGAGTGCCTGATTCATTAAGGGCTATCTATTAAGCACATCAATCGACTGGAAGTCAAGAAGTGGTGTGGTGAATGTTTTGCACTTAGATTGGTTTGATATCCTGATTATTATTAACTCCAGGAGCAGAAACTGCTACAATTATCCCACTTGAAACATCTACTGCAAATATGCAAAGGGATATTCATTTCCTCTTTATGAAATGTGACACTGCCTGCTATCTGATTCAATGTATTTTATATTTTAAGTACTTCGGTGTTCTGAGGTTACACAATAATAAACAGATTGCCCATCAGAAGAATAGTAGTGATTTGAAGAATTTGAAGAATTCAATCCGTTTTGATGAAAAACCTCATCTGAAAAATTAATTTTACTTTATTTTATTTTTGTTTTCTTAGCATAGCAAGTTTCACAGTTTCTCTAATCAGTTCTAAAACCTAAGAGTCAAGAAAGTCTATTCCATCAGGCATGTATTTTGTTCACTGTGTCTCAGAATGGAACTGGAAAAATTGATTGAAAAATGAGGTTGGATGAGATTTGTATTTCCAATCATATTTAGATTAATATATGCATGTTCTAGTGTGTGTATTTGCTTCTCTGTGTGTACTTGCCTGTGTGTGTGTGTGTGTGTGTGTGTGTGTGTGTGTATGTGTGTGTGTGGTTGTAAGTCTATTTTACTACCCAAGGTCCAGGGTGGGTGAGGGTCTTTTGATTATGCTGGCTACTTTACCAAGGCAGTGAGAAGTATAGAGAGAGACCGTGGGGTTTCCATGATGTGCAGAGCTGTGTCCACAACTCTCTATAGATTCCTGCAGTCTCAGAAAAGGTAGTTGCCACACCAAGCTGTCATGCATATGGCTAGAATGTGCATCTATGTGCATCAATTAAATCTGGTGAGGGTAAGGGACGAAGGTGACATGCTAACATCCTTTAGCCTCCTGAGGAAGTAGAGGTGCTAGTGTGTTTTCACAGCCATGGCATCTACGTGCTTGGACAAGGGCAGGCTATTGGTGATGTCCACTCCAAGGAACCTGATGCTCTCAACTTCAGCAACATTGCACCACCCCACTTCCTGTAGTCAATAACCAGCTCACTTCTGCCTCAGCATTTGTTTTGGTTATTGAACTCAGCCGGAATACTTGCCACAATGGCACTAGGTTGTCATGATGGGCTATTGTACACTTAAGTTGATGTTTATTGAGTGACTCTTGGGTTCAGCCATGATCAAATAGAGGACCGGGCTTAATGGACTGAATGGCCTAATTCTCGTCTTATGGTCTTACTACAAAGTGTAATTATACTGAAGGTCCAGGATTCATGCAACTTGAGTCTTTGATTCCTTCAATCTTTTTTGTCCATAAGAAAATTATTGAAAAGTGACAGGTAGTATAGTAGACAATGAAAAGGTTGTCCCAGGTTACAATGGGGTATTGATCAGCTAAGCGAAGGCAGGCGTACGTAGTGAAAGGCAGGGCTTTAGGGAGTGTTATTGAAATGATAGGATGGATTTGATTAAGTTAGTGAAGGCACAGAAAAGATTCATCTGGATGTTGTTGGGACTGGTGAGCCTGAGTTACAAGGAGAGATTGAATAGGCTGGTGTGAGACAAGTTGAGGGATAATCTTATAGAGATATTTTGAGCACCACATATGGAGTAGATCGTCACAGTCCTTTTCTCCAGGTAGGGGAGACTAAAACTAGAGGGTATAGGTTTAAGGAGGGAAGAGGAGATTTGAAGAGGACCTGAGGGACAGATTTTTCACATAAATGGATGCCGGTATGGAGAATAAGCTATCCGAATCAGGTCTAATATCACCAGCAGATGTTGTGAAATGTTTTGTCTTTGCAGCAGCAGTACAATGCCATACATAATTATAGAGAAAACATGAATTACAGTAAATATTTATGTCTATGAAACAGTTAAATAAAATAAGCAGTGCAAAATAACAGAAATAAAGAAGTAGTGAGGTAGTGTTCATGGGTTCAAGTCCATTCAGAAAAATCTGATGGCAGAGGGGAAGAAGCTGTTCCTGAATCACTGAGTGTGTGTCTTCAGTCTTCTGTACCTCCTCCCTGATGGTAACCGTGAGAACAAGGCGTGACCTGAGTGATGGGGGTCCTTAATGATGGACGCAGCATTTTTGAGGCACCGTTCCTTGAAGGTGTCCTGGGTACTACAGAGGCTGGTATCCACGATGGAGGTAAGTTCACCACCCTCTGCAGTGAGCTGTAGCACCTCCCTTGTACCAGATAGTGACGCAGCCAGTTAGAATGCTCTCCACAGTATATCAGTGAAAATTTGTGAGTGTCTTTGGTGACGTACCACATCTCCTCAAACTCCTAATGAAATATAGAGCTGTCAGAGAAAGTGATAGAAGCAAATACAAGTACTATGTTTAAAAAGACATTTGGACAGATACATGAATAGGAAAGGTTTAGAGAGATATGAGCAAAACACAAGCATTGGCTCATGTAGCCTTCTTCAAAGAAAAGGGCTTCCCTTCCCCCACCATCTACACTACCCTCAACCACATCTCTTCCATTTCACACACGTCTGCTCTCACCCCATCCTCCCACCACCCTACCAGGATAGAGTTCCTCTTGTCCTCACCTACCACCCCACCAGCCTCCATGTCCAGCACATAATTCTCCGCATCTTCCGCCATCTCCAACCGGATCCCACCACCAAGCAGATCTTTTCCTCCTCCACCCCCCCCCCCCGACTTATTGCTTTCTGCAGGGATCAGTCCCTACGTGACTCCCTTGTCTATTTGTCCCTCCCCACTGATCCTCCTCCTGGCACACATTCTTGCAAGCAGAACAAGTGCTACACCTGCCCCTACACCTATCCCTCACTACCATTCAGGGCCCCAAACAGTCCTTTCAGGTGAGGCAACACTTGAACTGTGAGTCCGTTGGGGTCATATACTGTGTCTGGTGCTCCTGGTGTGGCCTCCTGTATATCGGTAAGACTCAATGTAGATGGGGAAACTGCTTCACCGAGCACCGACACTCCTTTCTGCCAGAAAAAGCAGTATGTCTCAGTGGGCATCCATTTTAATTTCACATCCCATTCCCCTTCTTATATGTCTATCCATGGTCTCCTCCACTGTCGTGATGAGGCCACACTCAGGTTGGAGGAACAACACCTTATATTTGTCTGGGTAGCCTCTAACCTGATGGCATGATCGTCATTTTCTCAAGCTTCCAGTAATGGTCCCCACCGCTCCTGATGATACAACCATTGTTGGTAGAATCTCAGGTGGTGATGAGAGGGTGTACAGGAGTGAGATATACCAACTAGTGGAGTGGTGCCGCAGCAACAACCTGGCACTCAACGTCAGTAAGACAAAAGAGCTGATTGTGGACTTCAGGAAGGGTAAGATGAAGGAACACATACCAATCCTCATAGACCGATCAAGAGTAGAGAGAGTGAGCAGTTTCAAGTTCCTGGGTGTCAAGATCTCTGAGGATCTAACCTGGTCCCAACGTATCGATGTATTTATAAAGAAGGCAAGACAGCAGCTATACTTTATTAGGAGATTGAAGCGATTTGGCATGTTAACAAATACACTCAAAAACTTCTATAGATGTACCGTGGAGAGCATTCTGACAGGCATCACTGTCTGATATGGGGTGGGTAGGGGAGCTACTGCACAGGACCAAAAAAAAGCTGCAGAGGGTTGTAAATTTAGTTGGCTCCATCTTGGCTACTAGCCTACAAAGTACCCAGGACATATTCAAAGAGCAGTGTCTCAGAAAGGTGGCGTCCATTATTAAGGACCTCCAGAACCCAGGGCATGCCCTTTTATCACTATTACTATCAGGTAGGAAGTACAGAAGCCTGAAGGCACACACTCAGCGATTCAGGAACAGCTTCTTCCCATCTGCCATCTGATTCCTAAATGGACATTGAATCCTTGAACACTAACTCACTACTTTTCATATACAGTATTTTTGTTTTTTTCATGTTTGATTTACTTGTTTAGTTATTATTATTATTTTTAAAATTTTATTTGTTATTATTTTTGCTCTTCTGTATTATGTATTGCATTGAACTGCTGCTGCTAAGTTAACAAATTTCACGTCACATGCCAGTGATAATAAACCTGATTCTGATTCTCTCTCACCTTATCTCCTTACCTGCCCATCACCTCCCTCTGGTGCTCTTCCCCTTTTTCTTTCTTCCATGACCTTCTGTCCTCTCCTATTAGACTCCCCTTCTCCAGCCCTATATTTCTTTCACCAATCTACTTCCCAGCTCTTTACTTCACTCCCCACCTCCTGGTTTCACCTATCACCTTGTGTTTCTCCCTCCCCTCCCCCACCTTTCAACTCTACTCCTCATCATCTTTTCTCCAGTCCTGCTGAAGGGTTTTGGCCTGAAACGTTGACGGTACTCTTTTCCATAGATGCTGCCTGGCCTGCTGAGTTCCTCCAGCATCTTGTGTGTGTTGCTCACGTTAGCATCTTGGTCAGCATGAGTTGGGCTGAAGGGCCTGTTTTCAGTCTGTATCAATCCATGCCTCTGTACAATATGCACAGCTCAGCTTAACCATCTGTTTTCACATAGAGAACAGTTTCAACCCCAATATCAGCCAATTATTCATCCTTCAAGTACTTGACCATTGTCTCCTCCTTTTTCCCCACCACCACATTGCAGCTTCTTGCATCTTCTCTATTTTTCAACTTTCATCTTCTGAACTGGGACATGACTTCTGGGTTCTAAAGTTTCTGCGAAACACAAATAAATCAGAAAGACTTTAAATCCTTAAGAAACTTTATCTCATAGTGATAGTTACTGAGCAGAAACAATCTTGTTTAAGGACTAAAAATAGTGAAGAAATGTGATCAGGAGAATAAGACAATAGAACAATGCTAACCATTAACTTGACCGTGTTGAGCTTGGTTGTGAGGGTCTCTACTCTTCTAAAATAGATTGATAATTATCAATGAACAGTTTGCAAAGTTGCTATCATTGGTCTGTGTGTATTACTGGAAAAAGAATAAATGAAGCTTTTCAAAGCTGCACCATCAAAATAGTCATCATCCCAAATTGTACTGTGATATTAAACATCATGCACCATAGTTCAAGGTCAATAACATCCCCACAAAGTTTACTTCTGAAATTCTATCAGAGAAGAGGGAGAGAAATGAGTAGAGTGGGGAGTCTGCTTTGATTGGCATGTTGCAGTGGACACAGAGGATCCTGTTCTCGAACTTCAAGACTCCTTGAGCTACCTTGGTTCTTTCTTCTCACCTAACTCATTAACAAACATGGACTGAAAATTGCCAACAGTGGGAGAGTCTCAAATGCATGCAAGGTAAGGGAGCAGTTGTTTAAAATGTGCAAAAGAAGACAATTCTGCAAAAAATGTTGAGAGCATGAGTTGTGGAGTCCTTGAAATTCAGCCTGTAGGTTTCAGGGTTGTGGTGAGTGAAGTTAAGTTATGTTATCCACACTGCTTCAGGAGTCTGATGGTTGTTGTAGGGTAATAACTGTTCCTGAATCTGGTGGTGTGGGATCTTAGGCGTCTGTACCTCCTCCCAGTGGCAATTGAGCATGGCCTGGATGGTGGGGTCAATGATGATGGATGCTGTATTCATGTGGCAGCACTCCTTGTACAGTAGATGTGCTCAAAGGCAGGGAGCGCTTTGCCTAGGATGGGCTGGATGTCCACCAGTACGTACTACAAAATTCTTGGTATGTTGTACTTCCAGAACAACAGACGGATAACTTGAAGGGAGTATTTAACAACACTGACTCTTCATGTGTCACACAACTTTTTCAAAAAACTGCTAACATTGACTGATGCTCAACTGCAATTTAGGCTTTGGGCATACTTTGCAGTTAAAATTCATTCCGTCAGCTGGTGATTCACTCTATACTAATATACGAAGTGAGCTGCAGGATCTGTGTCCAAATTTAAATAACTTTGGAATACATCACACACAACAAGTTCTCATAAAGACATGATGATGAATGAGTCAGTCTGTAGGTTGCAAGTTGTAACACTTGACTTATTGTAAATGCAAAACACCTGGTGTAAAGAGTTCACCAATTCCATCATATCTTTTACTTTATTTCATTAAAGGTATTAAGTACTACAGAGGGTCACTCCCTTTTCAACTATCATGATTCTATACAATTTCATTTCCCTACACTGACCAGTAAGTTGCTTCAAGGTTCAAAATTCAAAGTGAATTTATTAGCAAAGTACATTTTTGTCACCATATACATTCATGTTGTATGGGCATGCTCAATAAATCGATAATAGAATAATAACCATAATAGAATCAATGAAAGACCGCACCAACTTGGGTGTTCAACCACTGTGCAAAAGACAACTTTGCAAATACAAAAAGAAAAGAAATAATAGTAATAAATAAGCAATAAATATCGAGGATGTGAGATGAAGAGTGCTGGAACAAGGGCCTGATGGTTGAGGGGTAATATCGGTTCCTGAACCTGGTGGTGTGAGTCCTGAGGCTCCTCTACCTTCTTCCTAACGCCAGTAGCAAGAAGAGAATATGTGGCCTAGGCAGTGGGGGTCATGGATAATGGATGTTGCTTTCCTGCAACAATGCTCTGTGTAGATGTGTTCAGTGGTGCAGGAGGCTTTACCAGTGATGGACTAGGCCGTATCCACTACTTTATGTAGGATTTTCCATTCAAGGGCATTGGTGTTTCCATACCAGGCCATGATGCAACCAGTCAATATATTCTCCACCATACACCTATAGAAGATTCTCAAAGTTTTAGATATCATGCTGAATCTTCTCAAACTCTTAAGGAAGTAGAGGCACTGCTGTACTTTCTTCATAATTGATTTCCATGCTAGGCCCAGGACAGATCCTCCAAAATAATAACATGTAGGAATTTAAGTTGCTGACCCTCTCCACCTCTGATTCCCAATGATGACTGGCTCCTGAACCTCCTCCTGGTCAATAATCATCTCCATGGTCTTGCTGACATTGAATAAGAAGGTTGGTATTGTAGCACCACTCAGCCAGGTTTTCAATCTCTCTCCTATATGCTGATTTGTCACCATCTTTGATTTGGTCTATAACTGTAGTGTTGTCATCAAAGTTGAATATGGTATTAGAGCTGTGCTTGGCCTCACAGTCATAAGTGTAAAGCAAGTACAGCAGGGGGCTAAGCACGCAGCATTGTGGTGCACCTGTGCTGATGGAGATTGTGGAGGAGATGTTGTTGCCAATTTGCACTGACTGGGGTCTGCAAGTGAGGAAATCGAGGATCCAGTTGCAAAAGGAGTACAAGGATCCAATTGCACAAGGTCTTGAAGCTTACTGATTAGTTTTGAGGGGATGATTGTGTTGAATGCTGAGCTGTATTCAATGAAGAACATCCTGATCATCTTTTCTGACCAGATGTTTCAGGGTTGGGTGAAGAGCCAATGAGATGGCACATACTGTTGGCCTTTTGCTGCAAATCTTCACTAGTGAAGACTCTAGTTAGCATGTAATAATAGGTAAGCCTAATTAAGTTCTTGAAAGTGAAAAGCAAAATCAACTTTATGCTGATGGCTTTTTGGAAAGATGAAAAAGATTACTTAAAAGTTAGTGAAAACTTGAAACTTCCAACTGCACAGATGAAGCTGAATACATCAGACTGGAGTTGGTCATGAAAACAGGAATTGCTGAAAACACTGAGTAAGGTGAATAGCATTTGTAGAAAGAAAATACAAATCTAATATTGCAGACGTTTCACCAAACAACAGAATGCCATTGAATGGAAAATCCTATAAAAGGTAATGGACTTGGCCCAGTACATCATGGGTAAAGCTCTCCCAACTATTGAGCACATCTACATGAAACATTTCCGTAGAAAAGCAGCATCCATCATCAAAGATCCTCACCACCCAGGCCATGCTCTTTTCTTACTGCTGTCCTCGGGCAGAAGGTACAAGAGCCTCGGGACTCGCACGACCAAGTTCAAGATGGCTACTACCCCACAACCATCAGGCCTCTGAATGAAAGGGGATAACTGCACACTTTTACCTATCCATTGAGATGTTCCCACAATCAATGATCTCACTTTCAGAACTCTTTATCTTGTCCTTTCATGTTCTCATTATTGATTGCTATTTAATTATATTTGCATTTGCAGAGTTTGTTGTCTTCTGCATTCCAGTTGATCTTTCATTGATCCTGTTATAGTTACTATTCTGTAGATTTGCTGAGTATGCCCACAGGAAAATGAATCTCAGGGTTGTGTGTGGTGACATATATGTACTTAGATAATAAAATTTACTTTGAACTTTGTTCTTTGAACAACCCTTCTGACAAAGTATCTCTGACCTGAAATATTCACTCTTTTCACTATCCACAGATGCTGCCTGACCCGCTGAGTGTTTCCAGCATTTTGATATTTTTCAGATTTAGACTATCTTCAGTTGGAGTTGGTTATATTGAAACACTCTGGATTGTTAGCTCTCTCATATTTAATGAGTTTAGAGTCACGTGCATCCCAAAAATGTTAATGGGTCAACCAATGGATTGGAATGAGATATTTTCCTTTATACAAATAAATGCATTCATCACATTTATAGAGTAAGTTGGATAATAAATCCAATATTTATAAGTGTTTATAGGCTGGATTGATTTTCCCATGTATTATCCAAAGAAGACATCATTTCCCCAAATGATGGCTAAGTGAAATGGTGCACTGTGAAAGAGAGTTAACTGAAATACACAAGGTTTCTGAAGAACAATTGTCTGAAACTAGCAGAAGAAAACAACAGGGGAATTGCTGGAATTGTGAAATTCAGCTGATTATCTGAAATTGTTGAAGCAGCATTTAGTCCAATAAACTCTAATATACCTGTAGGAGCTGTGTATTCTGTGCTGTGCGTTTATTCTGTGTATTATGGTAACTAGTCACATTAGTGAGTGGGGGGATTTGGTAAAAACAAAGGGGATAAGTTATGTATTCTTGCTTATTTCGTGGCAGTTTGTAGCTGGGACCGCAGAGGTCATATCCTTGCTGACAGCTGAGATATCGCGCAATAATGCTTAATTGCATATTTGCTAATTGCTAATAAAGGACTGAAATAAGGAATTCGACTCGTTGGAACAATCCTTTCATTGGCGCTCTGGGTATGTCATGCAAGTATAGCAACTCTATGGGGTCACAGGCTGGTGGCAATTGTTTTGTTTTGACTTTGGATCAATTGTTGTTGCCATAGTGCATAGAGTTTAATTTGATCGCAATCTCTCTTCTCTTTCATCAACTCCGAGACCATACACTGTGTTCTGTCCTGCTGGTATTAATATTAGTTTATTATTGACACATGTACATAGACACAATTGAGAGTTTTGGCTTGCATGCCATCCATCAGATCATCCCAAACATAGTTACACCAAGGTAGTAAACACAACACAGATCTACAGAATAAGGAGTTGCAATTACCGAGAACATGCAGTGTAGATAGACAAATAGAGTGTAAGGGCCACAATGAGGTAGATTATGAATTGAAGAGTTCATCTTTTAAGATATGAAAGATCTGTTCAAGTGTTTGCTGAGCTTTTAGCTTTAATATTATCATTCAAAACTCAACTGCATTTACTTTGTCTCTTTCATTGCTCTAGTATATGGGAAAACAAACAACAACAGATGAAGTGTATGAAAATTACAGGGTCAGTGCTGAATTATTGCCATGACTTTCTCCATAGAGACAGGCAAACTTTGCAAAATTCAACACTGAGCATTATGGCTCTCTAAAGACCATTTGGCTATGACATCCACTCTTTAAAGTGATTAGGTTCAATAGGTACATTTAATGTCAGAAAAATGTATACAATATACATCCTGAAATTCTTTTTCTTCACAAACATCCATGAAAACAGAGGAGTGCCCCAAAGCATGAATGACAGTTAAACATTAGACCCCCAAAGCACCACCTCTGCCTCAGCTTCCACCTCCCACACACAAGAAGCAGCAAGGCAATGACTCCCCCAACTAGTGTTGCATTTGACACCCATTGCATCTTTTTGTTATCTATGACAACAGACAGTAAGCTACACTCATTGAAGATGACAGTGTCTTCTCTGTGTGATCTACCTTTGCCGAAGTCTTTCCAGTTATTTAGGTTGTACTGTCTTCTACATCTGATTCATACTGGTTGAAATCCTTTCATGACCTGACACATCCTCCAGTATCTCCAAATGTGCTTCAGCAGTTAGTGTAATATTGTATAAAAGTTGCTGGTGAACGCAGCAGGCCAGGCAGCATCTCTAGGAAGAGGTACAGTCGACGTTTCAGGCCGAGACCCTTCATCAGGACTAACTGAAGGAAGAGCGAGTAAGAGATTTGAAAGTGGGAGGGGGAGGGGGAGGAGGAGATCCAAAATGATAGGAGAAGACAGGAGGGGGAGGGATGGAGCCAAGAGCTGGACAGGTGATTGGCAAAAGGGGATATGAGAGGATCATGGGACAGGAGGCCCAGGGAGAAAGAAAGGGGAGAGGGGGAAGCCCAGAGGATGGGCAAGGAGTATAGTGAGAGAGACAGAGGGAGAAAAAGGAGAGAGAGAAAAAAAATTAATAATAATAAAAGACAAATAAATAACGGATGGGGTACGAAGGAGAGGTGGGGCATTAACGGAAGTTACAGAAGTCAATATTCATGCCATCAGGTTGGAGGCTTCCCAGACGGAATATAAGGTGTTGCTCCTCCTTCCTGACTCTTCTTTCAGTCAGTCCTGATGAAGGGTCTCGGCCCGAAACGTCCACTGTACCTCTTCCTAGAGATGCTGCCTGGCCTGCTGCCTTCACCAGCAATTTTTATGTGTGTTGCTTGAAATTCCAGCATCTGCAGATTTCTTCGTGTTTGTGAGTGTAATATTGTGTCTGTTACTCCGATATATAATTTACTTTTCCATCATAAACGTTTAATCTGGGGTGTTGTGTGCTGAATTCCCATTGGATGTCAGCCAAAGTGGGCCTCATCCTCACTGTCTTCAGCTGTTAGAGGCGACATATCTTTGGCATGTTATAATGGTTGGCATGTTATAATGGTGTGCCTGTCTTCTTTCAGTTTTCTCCTATTGTCCTCCTGTTACAGTTGACCTTTATTAGTTTCCATTGCTGAAATACTTCTAAGTTAGGTGTGATAATTCCAGGTAGGAGAAGTTTCGAGGGATATGGGCCACATGGAAGTACATGGGACTAGCTCAGGTAGGTAATTTGGTCACCATGGACGTGTCAGGCTGAAGGGCTTATTGCCGGGCTGTAGAATTCAGTGATGCTATGAGTTAGCTCAGTTGCTGAATATTTAGCCAAATGGGTTTTTACAGCAACCTGATGGGTTCTTACAACAATCTGATTTTTGAGGTCAAACGACTGCACTTATTCCAACCAGATTCCAGTTTATTAACTGAATTAAAATTTCACAGTTCCACAGGGTGGAATTAAACTCAAGTCTTCAGATTAGGAGTTCAGCACTTCCATCGTAGTGCCATCCTGCCTTCCTGCCTTGAAGCCAACTCCCCTAGTGAAATATTCCACATTATCTTTCTCCTATTCTTTGGCTTCAGCAGCTTCAGAGAGCATCTGCCAGGCAGTTTCATTGTCATCTTGTAAATCAACATCATGACTCATTGATTTTTTAACTTTATGATCTTGAGATTATTGTCTTTGAAGGACATTATATGCTGCTCTCAAGTCAAGCAGAAATGTTGCTGATTGCTTGCCCTTCCATCAGCATCTCTGTCTAGGTAGCTAGTGAATGCTGCTTCCACAGAAGTGACTGTTAGCACTAGATATGTTGCTATCACTGGGAAGTGTAAATCTGACCCTGTATTTGTCCTTGCATGGCTTATCTCTCCTATTCCATGGCCAACTGGTATCTTCTTCATTTTTACATTGATTGTAGAAGATAGTTTCCAATGCACATTGTGAAGATTCCTCTCCAGACACTTATGTTAATATTTGCCATTCAATGAGATTCTGTGAGTGCGATAGAGACAGCCAGGTGGTTTGTTGCCTCCCGGGTACCGGTGTCATGGATGTCTTTGATTGAGTCCACAGGATTCTAAAGTGGCGAGGGGCAAGAGCAGCCAGAAGTCTTGGTACACATTGGCACCAATGACATAGGCAGGAGGTCCTGAAGAAAGATTTTAAGGAGCTAGGTAGAAAGCTAAAAAGCAGGACCTCCAGGGTAGTAGCCTCTGGATTGCTGGCTGTGCCACGCGCCAGTGAGGGTAAGAATAGGATGATCTGGCAAATGAATGTGTGGATGAGGAACTGATGCGGGGGGCAGGGTTTCAGATGTCTTGATCATTGGGATCTCTTCTGGGGAAGGTATGACCTGTTACACCTGAACATGGAGGGGACCAATATCCTTGTGGGCAGGTTTGCTGGAACTTATTGGGGAGGGTTTAAACTGACTTGGCAGGGGGATGGGAAACTGAGTAATCGGGCTGAGGATGGGGCAGTTGGTATACAAGCAGAGGCATTGTGTAGTGAGACTGTAAGGAAGGACAGGCAGATGATAGGGTAAAATTGCAATCAGTGCAATGAGTTGCAATGTAGCAGGGGGACAAAATCAAAAAGGGTGACAAATGCAGGACTGAAGGTGTTACAGTATACTTGAATTTACACAGTATACGGAATAAGGTTAGAGATCGGCAGGTCTGATCTCTAGATCATTGTGGGTGTCAATGAGTCGTGGTTGAAAGAAGATTATAGTTGGGAGCTTAACATCCAAGGATACACATTGTATTGAAAAGTCAGGCAGGTAGGCAGAGGGGGTGGGGTAGCTCTCTTGGTAAAAAATAAAATCAAATCCTTACAAAGAGGTGATATAAGATCAGAAGGTGGAGAATCGTTGTTGGTAAAGTTAATAAATTGCAAGGGTAAAAAGACCCTGATGAGAGTTGTATACAGGCCACCAAACAGTAACCAGGATGTGGGCTACAAATTGCAATGGGGATAAAAAATGCATGTCAAAAGGGTAATGTTACAACAGTCATGGAGGGTTTCAATTTGCAGGTAGATTGGGAAAATTAAGTTGGTTCTGGATCCCAAGAGAGAGAATTTGTGGAATGCCTATGAGATGGCTTTTTAGAGCAGCTTGTGGTTGAGCCCACTAGGGGATCAGCTATTCTGGATTGGGTGTAGTATAATGAACCACATTTGATAAGTGAGCTTAAGATAAAGGAACCCTTTGGAGGCAGTGATCAGAATCAGAATCAGGTTTATTATCACCAGCACGTGATGTGGAATTTGTTAACTTAGCAGCAGCAGCTCAATGCAATACATAATCTAGCAGAGAGAAAAAAAAATTAAATAAACAAGTAAATCAATTATAGTGTACGTATATTGAATAGATTAAAAAAAGTGCAAAACCAGAAATACCATATATTTTTTAAAAAAGTGAGGTAGTGTCCAAGGGTTCAATGTCCATTTAGGAATTGGATGGCAGAGGGGAAGAAACTGTTCCTGAATCACTGAGTGTGTGCCTTCAGGCTTCTGCATCTCCTACCTGATGGTGACAGTGAGAAAAGGGCATGCCCTGGGTGCTGGAGGTACTTCATAATGGATGCTGCCTTTCTGAGACACCGCTCCCTAAAGATATCCTGGGTACTTTGTAGGCTAGTACCCAAGATAGAGCTAGCTAGAGTTACAACCCTCTGCAGCTTCTTTCAGTCCTGTGCAGTAGCCCCTTCATACCAAACAGTAATGCAGCCTGTCAGAATCCTCTCCACGATACAACTATAGAAGTTTTTGAGTATATTTACTGACATGCCAAATCGCTTCAAACTCCAAATAAAGTATAGCCACTGTCTTGCCTTCTTTATAACTACATCGATATGTTGGGACCAGGTTAGATCCTCAGAGATCTTGACACCCAGAAACTTGAAGCTGCTCACTTTCTCCACTTCTGACCCCTCTATGAGGATTGGTATGTGTTCCTTCGTCTTACCCTTCCTGAAGTCCACAGTCAGCTCTTTCGTCTTACTGATGTTGAGTGCCAGGTTGTTGCTGTGACACCACTCCACTAGTTGGCATATCTCACTCCTGTACGCCCTCTCGTCACCACCTGAGATTCTACCAACAATGGTTGTATCGTCAGCAAATTTGTAGATGGTATTTGAGCTATTCCTAGCCACACAGTCATGTATATATAGAGAGTAGAGCAGTGGGATAAGCACACACCCCTGAGGTGCACCAGTGTTGATCGTCAGTGAGGAGGAGATGTTATCACCAACCTGCACAGATTGTGGTCTTCCGGTTAGGAAGTTGAGGATCCAATTGCAGAGGGAGGTACAGAGGCCCACGTTCTGTAACTTCTCAATCAGGATTGTGGGAATGATGGTATTAAATGCTGAGCTATAGTCGATGAACAGCATCCTGACATAAGTGTTTGTGTTGTCCAGGTATTCAAAAGCCGTGTGGAGAGCCATTGAAATTGCATCTGCCGTTGACCTATTGTGATGATAGGCAAATTGTAATGGGTCCAGGTCCTTGCTGAGGCAGCAGTTCAGTCTAGTCATAACCAACCTCTCGAAACATTTCATCACTGTCGATGTGAGTGCTACCGGGCGATAGTCATTAACGCAGCTCACATTATTCTTCTTAGGCACTGATATAATTGTTGCCTTTTTGAAGCAAGTGAGAGGTTGACAATGTCCTTGAATACTCCCGCTAGTTGGTTGGCACAGGTATTCAGAGCCTTACCAGGTATTCCTTCGGGACCTTCCGCCTTGCAGGGGTTCAGTCCTTTTAAAGACAGACTAACATCAGCTTTTGAGACGGAGATTACAGGGTCATCAGGTGCAGCAGGGATCTTCACAGCTGTAGTTATATTCTCCCTTTCAAAGCGGGTATAGAAGGCGTTGAGTTCATCTGGTAGTGAAGCATCGCTGCCATTCATGCTATTGGGTTTCGCTTTGTTGGAAGTAATGTCTTGCAGACCCTGCCAGAGTTGCCGTGCATCTGATATCGGCACCAACCTCGTTCGAAATTGTCTCTTCGTCCTTGAAATAGCCCTCCGCAAATCATACCTGGTTTTCTGGTACAAGCCTGGGTTGCCAGACTTGAATGCCACAGATCTAGTCTTCAGCAGACGACGTACCTCCTGGTTCATCCACGGCTTTTGGTTTGGGAATGTACAGTAAGTCTTTGTAGGCACACACTCATCCACACAGATTTTAATGAAGTCAGTAACAACTGCAGCATACTCATCCAGATTCAAAGATGAATCCCTGAAGACAGTCCAGTCCACCGATTCAAAGCGGTCCTGTAGACGCTCCTGTGCTTCCCTTGTCCAAATCTTCTTGGTCCTCACTGCTGGTGCTGCAGTCTTCAGTCTCTGCCTATACTCAGGGAGTAGAAGTACAGCCAGGTGATCAGACTTCCCGGAGTGAGAGCGTGGAATAGCACAGTAGGCATTCTTGATGGTGGTGTACAATGGTCCAGTGTGTTGTTTCCTCTGCTATTGCAAGTGATCTGTTGATGGTAATTGCTTAGTGATTTTTTTCAGACTGGCCTGGTTAAAATCTCCCAAAACGATGGAGAAGGCGTTAGGATGCGCTGTTTCATGCATGTTGATCCCATTGCTCAGATCATTTAAAGCCTGATTGACATTGGCCTGAGGTGGAATGTAAACTGCTACCAAAATGACCCCAGAGAACTCCCGTCGTAGGTAAAAAGGATGGCACTTTACTGCTAGATATTCCAGGTCTGGTGAGCAGAATTGGGACAGCACTGATATATTTGTGCACCAAGAAGAGTTGTTCATGAGGCATATTCCTCCACCCCTGCTTTTGAGAGACTCTATAGATCTATCCTGATGGTATATAGTAAACCCGTCGATCTGAACCGCTGCATTTGGTATGGAAAGGGTTAACCAGGATTCCGTCAAACAAAGGACACACGCGGTCCTAATGTCCCTCTGATTCAGCACCCTATCTCTGAGATCATCGATTTTATTCACCAGAAACTGCACATTCGCCAGCAAGATAGTCAGTATAGGGAGTTTAAAACCCCAATAAGATCATGATAAGATAGAATTCACCCTGGAATTTGAGAGGGAGAATTCTTTAGGGAAATAAGAACCAGGATAGACAAAGGAGAATTGGTAGATATTGTATACTTGGATATTCAAAAGGCCTTTGACAAAGTGACACCCATGAGGCTGCATAGGAAGGTAAGAGCTGATGATATTGCAGGAAGGATATTAGCATGGATAGAGCATTGGCTGATTAGCAGGAGGCAAAGAGAGGAAATAAAGGGAACCATTTCTGATTGGCTGCCGGTGACTAGAGGTGTTCTGCAGGGACCAGTATCGGGACCACTTCTTTTTACATTGTACAGTTGCAAGAAAAAGTTTGTGATCAAACCACATTTTATGAGTAATTAATGCAGAGAACTAGGTCATTGCAAAGGGTTCACAATTTTTTTCTTGCAACTGTATGTCAATGATTTAGGTGATGGAATTGATGGCTTTGTGGCCAGGCTTGCAGATAATCCAAAGCTAGGTGGAAGGGCAGGTAGAGACATAGAACATAGAATAGTACAGCACAGTACAGGCCCCTCTGCCCACAACGTTGTGCCGACCCTCAAACCCTGCCTCCCATATAACCCCCCACCTTAAATTCCTCCATATACCTGTCTAGTAGTCTCTTAAAATTCACTAGTGTATCTGCCTCCACCACTGACTCAGGCAGTGCATTCCACGCACCAACCACTCTCTGAGTAAAAAAACCTTCCTCTAATGTCCCCCTTGAACTTCCCACCCCTTACCTTAAAGCCATGTCCTCTTGCATTGAGCAGTGGTGCCCTGGGGAAGACATGCTGGCTATCCACTCTATCTATTCCTCTTATTATCTTGTACACCTCTATCATGTCTCCTCTCATCCTCCTTCACTCCAAAGAATGAAGTCCTAGCTCCCTTCATCTCTGATCATAATGCATACTCTCTAAACCAGGCAGCATCCTGGTAAATATCCTCTGTACCCTTTCCAATGCTTCCACATCCTTCCTATAGTGAGGCGACCAGAACTGGACACAGTACTCCAAGTGTGGCCTAACCAGAGTTTTATAGAGCTGCATCATTACATCGCGACTCTTAAACTCTATCCATCGACTTATGAAAGCTAACGCCCCATAAGCTTTCTTAATTACCCTATCTACCTGTGAGGCAACTTTCAGGGATCTGTGGACATGTACCCCCAGATCCCTCTGCTCCTCCACACTACCAAGTATCCTGCCATTTACTTTATACTCTGCCTTGGAGTTTGTCCTTCCAAAGTGTACCACCTCACACTTCTCTGGGTTGAACTCCATCTGCCACTTCTCAGCCCGCTTCTGCATCCTATCAATGTCCCTCTGCAATCTTCGACAATCCTCTACACTATCCACAACACCACCAACCTTTGTGTTGTCTGCAAACTTGCCAACCCACCCTTCTACCCCCACATCCAGGTCGTTAATAAAAATCACGAAAAGTAGAGGTCCCAGAACCGATCCTTGTGGGACACCACTGGTCACAATCCTCCAATCTGAATGTACTCCCTCTACCACGACCCTCTGCCTTCTGCAGGCAAGCCAATTTTGAATCCACCTGGCTAAACTTCCCTGGATCCCATGCCTTCTGACTTTCTGAATAAGCCTACTGTGTGGAACTTTGTCACATGCCTTACTAAGTTGAGGAAGCAGGAAAGCTGCAGAAGGAATTAGACAGATTAGGAGAATGGGCAAAGAAGTGTCAGACGGAATGCAGTGTCAGGAAATTTATGGTCATACACTTTGATAGAAGGATGAAAAGCATAGACTGTTTGCTAAATAGGGGGAAAAAAAACTCAAAAACTTGAGGTGTAAAGGGACTTGGGGGTCCTCTTGCAGGATTTCCTAAAGGTTAAATTGCAGGTGGTGTCAGTGGTGAGGAGGGCAAATGCAGTGTCGGCATTCATTTCAAGAGGACTAGAAGATGAAAACAAGGATGTAATGCTGAGGCTTTATAAGGTATTGGTGAGCAATTCTGGGCCCCTTATCTAAGAAAGGAAATGCTGACATTGGAGAGGGTTCAAAGGAGGTTCACAAAAATGATGGCAAGGCTTATCATGTAAGGAGCATTTGATGGCTCTGGGCCTGTACTCGCTGGAATTTAGACGAATGGGGGGGATCGTATTGAAACATATCGAATATTGAAAGGCCTAGATAGAGTGGATGTGGGGAGGATGTTTCCTATAGTAAGGGAGTCTAGGACCAGAGGGCACAGCCTTAGAATAGAGGGACATCCATTTAGAATAGAGATGAGGAGGAATTTCTTTAGCCAGAGGGTGGTAAATCTGTGGAATTTGTTGCCACAGATGGCTGTGAAAGCCAGGTCACTGGGTGTATTTAAGATGGAGATTAATAGGTTCTTGATTAGTCAGAGTGTGAAAGACTACGGGGAGAATGCAGGAGAATGGGTTGAGTGGAAAGAGTCTCGGCCCAAAATGTTGACTGTACTGCTTCCTAGAGATGCTGCCTGGCCTGCTGCGTTCACCAGCAACTTTGATGTGTGTTGAGTGGAAAATAGATCAGCCATGATCAAATAAAGGAGCAAGCATGATGGGCCAAATGGCCTAATTCTGTTCCAATGTCCTGTGGCCATTGTAATTCTTTTCCTGTTCTGCATTTTGTCTCACACTTCACCTAATATTCCTTACATTGACTAGTTAGTATTCCTTGCCTATCTTTAGAAAGTTTCAAAGTCAAAGTAAATTTATCAAAGTACATATATGTCACTATATACTACCCTGAGAAACATTGTCTTGCAGACATTTACAGGAAAATAAAGAAATACAGTAACATTTATGAAGAACTATACATAAACTGTCAAACAACTAATATGTTAAAGATAAATTGTGCACATTAAAAAGTTTGCTATCTTTGTACATCTGTTAATAGATTTAACTCTATCTCATACAGTAGTTGTTTGCTTAGGCTAAGGCTCTGATTTCATAAATATTCCAGTCTCTGATCAACAGCTCCTTCACACCTATGACACTGCAATTAAGCACGAGCAGTGAGCAACTGGTTGTGTATAAAGAACTGTGAACAAGTGAGCATTTCTGCTCTGGGTGTGTTACAGTGAATCAAATACATTCTCTGGGTCTCATTGATAGCTTTGTGATGCCGTGTAATTCTTTTCCCTTGTTGGCAGTGTGAGCTTCTTTTGACAGGATGTCTGGTTATGGCCCAAATGTGTGTGTGTGTGTGTGTGTGTGTGTGTGTGTGTGTGTGTGAGAGAGAGAGAGAGAGAGATCACTGACTTTAATGAGAAGAGTGCAGAATTTATGGAAAAATAATAAATGCTAGGCCAACAGGGCTGTAAACTAAAACTCTCAACCTGAAAGTTAATGGCAACACTGCAGCTGGAAGCAATAACTAAATACTACATGAATGCTGCTTCTTTATAGCATCAGTCGAAACAGTGGTCCTCTTTCCCAGACAAGGATGAGGGTAAGCAGGGAGCGTAGATATTGCTGTGCTTTTGACAAGACTGGAATGCGAGGAAGGGACTTAAGTACCACCACAATGAAACACTAATTAGCTTGAACGCGCATATTCACTGTCGAGATTGCTGAACCTGTTCTTCAGCCCGTCTGCGAGGACGCGCATACCCTGCGGTAGAGTCTGCAATGTGACATCTCTACCTTAATCTGTTCTGGTTTTTCTGCCACTGTCAGCACAATATACAGCATAAATTCCTCCTTCCACTAGCTCCGTTCTTTAGATAGGTTATCTAAAGTTTAAATATTCCACATTTAAAAAGAGCCGCAGCCCAGAGGACAGATAGTCACATGGTTCAATCAAACTGTTACAGCCCTAAAGCATCTGTGACTGGTCTCCATCCAATATGACATATGGCAGTTCTGCTACATGCTTATCGCTGACTTATATTGGCTCTCAATCTGATATCGCCTCAGCTTTATAATTCTCATTCAAACTCCCCTGCATGGAAATGCATCAGCTGTCACTGGTGCTAACCATGTTGTACAGTAAATGTCAGTGAAGTCAATAAAAAGTGAAGTCAAGTTGACAGTGCAGGCTATATGATCCACTCAGTGTTACTGGTGGAATGGAATGTAGTGGAGGGAACTCAGGGTAGTGAAGTTTTAAGTCCTTGTCTCTTCCCATGACTTTAATTGCCTTCATCCTTGTAACTTTCTGAGACTGCCCTTCTCAAGGCAGGACACTTGAATGCTTGTTCTTTATTTTAATCACTTTAAAATAAAGTGGGAGGACATCGCAAGCGATCGCTCTCACTGGAGGCTGGAACTATGCAGAGAAGAGAAGAGATGGGAAGTTCTCTTCTCTTCTAAAAAGAGAAGAGAGGCTGAGGCTTGCTGCTGAATTTTAGTCATCAGTCATAGTATTTAATTTAGCATGGTAATTTAACAAAGTGATTCCTGGATACTCTTTCATTATGTGAACTTTTTCTTTTTGGTTACAGAAAGATATGTAAAATTATGCAATTATTTATTAAGCAACACACACAAAATGCAGGAGGAACTCAGCAAGTCAGACAGCACCTATGGAAAAGAGTAAACAGTCAACATTTCGGGCCGAGGCCCTTCTTCAGGACTGAAAAAAATAGATAAGGTCAGAGCCTCCTCCCTCACTACCATTCAGGGCCGCAAACAGTCCTTCCAGGTGAGGCGACACTTCACCTGTGAGTCTGTTCGGGTCATCTACTGTATCCGGTGCTCCCGGTGTGGCCTCCTGTATATCGATGAGACCCAATGTAGATTAGGAGACCGCTTTGCCGAGCACCTACGCTCCATCCGCCAGAAAAAGCAAGATCTCCTGGTGGCCACCCATTTCAATTCTACTACCCATCCCCATTCCGATATGTCAGTCCACGGCCTCCTCTACTGTCGCGATGATGCCACACTCAGGTTGGAAGACTATTCCTTTTATTCCTTCTGGGTAGCCTACAACCTGATGACATGAACATCAATTTCTTGAACTTCTGGTAACTGTTCCCTTCCCCTCCCCACCATTCTCCCATTCCCATTTCCCTCTCTCACTTCCATCACCTCCCTCTGGTGCTCCTCCCCCTTCCCTTTCTTCTATGCTCTCCTATCTGAGACCCTCTTCTCCAGCCTTTCACCAATCAACTTCCCATCTCTTAACTTCATCCCTAACCCCTTCTCAGTGTCACCTTTCACCAACTACCTTGTCTTTCTTCCTCCCCTCCCCCCAACTTCTTGGTCTGACTTCTCATATTTTTTGTCCAGTCCTGATGAAGGGCCTCGGCTGAAACGTCAACTGTACTTTTTCCATAGATGCTGTCTGGCCTGCTGAGTTCTTCTGGCATTTTATGTGTACTGATTGAATTTCCAGCATCTGCAAATGTTCTCATGTTGTGATACAATTATTTATTAATCTGACTATTAGAACATAGAACATAGAATAGCAGAGCATAGGAACAGGCCCTTCTGCCCATAGTGTCTGTGTTGACCACGATAGCAATTGAAACTAATCCTATCTGCCTGAATATGGGTCATATTTTTCTATTCCTGTATGTTCAAAGTGCATTAAAAGGTATCTGCTAGTCTTGCGAGACCATGGATCTGTGCCTGGAAAGTCTTCACTCTCCAGGGCGCAGGCCTGGGCAAGGTTGTATGGAAGACCAGCAGTTGCCCATGCTGCAAGTCTCCCCTCTCCATGACACCATTGTTGTCCAAGGGAAGGGCAATAGGACCCATACAGCTTGGCACCAGTGTCGTCGCAGAGCAATGTGTGATAAAGTGCCTTGCTCAAGGACACAACACGTTCCCTCGGCTGGGGCTCGAACTCATGACCTTCAGGTCGCTAGTCCAATGCCTTAACCACTTGGTCACGTGCCCACACTCAAGTGCATTTATTATGAAAATGTGTATACCATGGAACACAATGGAATCCACAACAAACCACACATAACAAAGACTGACGTGTAAGACCAATGTGTAAGAGAGGACAAATTGTGAAAATAATAAAAAAGTAAACAAAGTAAACATAAGCTGCAGAGTCCCTGAAAGTGTCCACAGGCTGCCGGGCCAGTTCAGCTTTGAGGTTAGTGAAGCCAGCCGAAGAGCCCGATGGTTGCTAGGCAACAACTGCTCCCAGACTCAAGAATCCTGTACCTCCAGCCGGATGGTAATAGCAAGAAGAGAGGGAGATGGGTCAAACACAATTAGGTGGAACGGGCTAAAGTGGGGAGCCATAGCTGGTATGGAGTAGTGGAGCTGAACAGCAGTTCGGTTCCCACTCTCGGGCACTCTCTCATCCGCTGATGGCTGACCTTCACCTGGTTCAAGGTACTGTTCTTGCATTCCTGGGAGTCATGTTTGCCGAATCCTTCAGGAGATCGTAAAATTGCCAGTTCATTTAGGCGGTTCAAAAGTACGTTTCTTAAAGGGAATTAACAGGCTGTGGGTGGGCACATGACTGTATAAATACCTCTCAAGCTTTCATCACTTCCCTGACACCATAGTCCAGGCACTTACCAAATTCTGCGTAAAACAAAAATTACCTTGACAACGCAAACAACAGGAATTCTGCAGATGCTGGAAATTACCTTGACAATTTCTTTTGAACTTCTCCCCTCTCACCTTAAACCTTTCCACCCTGAGAGAAAGATTCTGACTGTCTATGTTAGCCAGTCATCTTGTAATTTTATTTACTTCTATCAGGTCACCCCTCAGCCTCTGATGCCCCAGAAAAAAACAGCCCAAGTTTGTCTATCCTCTCCTTATAGCTAAACTGTGCAGCAAACTGAATGGGATAGGTGGCTGAAGGGCTGACTTTACTGTAGTAATTCTGTATTTTATGGGTTGCATAATAACCAAGTGAATTTTATTAGCAAACGCTTTGTGAAGCATTTCTCTGTGTGCTATCATGTAAAAGGTTCTATAAAAATATATAAACACAAGAGATTCTGCAGATGCTGGAAATCCCGAGCAACCCATACAGACTACCAGAGAAACTCAGCAGGTCAGGCAGCATCTATGGAGATGAGTTTCAGCCTGGAACCCCCTCATCAGAACCGAAAGGAAGGAGAAAGAAGCCAGAATAAAATGGTAAGGGGAGGGGAAGGAGTACAAGCTAAAAGGTGATAGGTGAGTTCAGGTGAGGGGAGGAACAGGTAAAGGGCTGAAGCTGAAAGAATCTGCTAAGAGAGGAGAGTAGACCATGGGAAAAAGGGAAGGAAGAGGGGCACTGGGGAGAGGGGGTGGTAGGATAGGCAGGTGAGGGGAAGAAAGAAGTAAGAGGGCAGCCAGAGGGGAGAATGGAGGAAAAGAGAGGGGGGAGGGGGAACATGACCAAAATAGTACAGAAGTACATGATGGTTGATGACGTTGTTTATTGACAGGATCAAAGAACTACATACATATAGAACAAATAACATTACGTAGAACAGTACAGGCCCTTCAGCCCATGATGTTGTGCTGACCTTTTAACCTACTCTAAAGCCAATCTAACCCTTCCCTTCAGCATAGCCCTCCATTTTTCTATCATCCATGTACCAATCTAAGAGTGTCTTAAGTGCCCCTAATATATCTGCTTCTACCACTAACCCGGCAGGGCATTCCACACATCCACCACTCTCTATTTAAAAAAAACCTACCTCTGACAACCATCTACACCTTCCTCCAAATTATGCTCGCTTGTATTAGCCATTTCTGCCCTGGAATAAAAGTCTCTGCCTATCCACTATATCTATACCTCTCATCTATCAAGTCATCTCTCATCCTCCTTCTCTCCAAAGAGAAAAACTCTTAGATTGCTCAACCTATATTAATAAAAAGGTTATTATTATTTCCATAAAGTTTATAAAACAATAAAAGGATAAAGATTTGTTTCTGTGGACCATTTCTATCAACCAAGAGTTAGGGAGAATGAGAGGTTATGCTTATAAATTATGTGACGGCACCATTGCTGAGGTGGTTGGGAAGGTCTGCTTTAGGTTGAGAAAATTATAGTTCTGGAGGAGGCTGGAGTCTCTTGTGATAAACACTACATCAATGTGTCCTCTCTAACGGCTGGAATATATTCTGGTTGAAGTGGAAACATTCCATCTAAAGCAGCAGCAATTTAATCTTTTGGATCTTACTCAGCTGTTTCAAGGGACCTGGAGCAACATTCCAGATTTCATTTATCTTTCCTGTCAGTGCATCCAATAAATCATCATTTTGCTGTGTATATGGATTTGAAACTGCCCCTGTAGTGTATTTCTGTTCATTATGTTCATCTTGTGTGCTGAACAGTGTCAATTTTTGTCAATGGACCTGTGTACTCCAGCATCTTTTGTAGCAGGTTCAGGAGAACTGAGGTTAGATCCAAAGGAAACCATCCCACCAGATCCCAGTATTTGTCCAGGCTTATATTTTTTTTTCTTCCTCATACTAACTAGACTGGATTTCTCTCGGGCAATAATACATTTAATTGCCGAACAGAGACAAGTAGTACATGTTAGCTAGGTTTTATAGATCACATATTGTTTCTACACCATATGAGACTATGATCGAGCTTTTGAAAATCAATTGTAAATCTATGACTTGTTTTGATTTCACTCTTCTACACGTGGGAATTTTGCCACAGGATAATACATAAGTGCAAGTTAACCACTAAACCCTACCACTAAACATACCTTTATCTTCCCCCACCCCCATCCCCGGCTTTCCACAGGGATTTCTCCCTCCCCAATTCCCTTGTCCATTCGAACCCTCCTCACTAATTTCCCCTCTGGCACTTATCCCTGCAAGCAGCATAAGTGCTACACTTGGTGTTATATCTGCCCATACGTCTCCTCCATCACCTCCATTCAGGGCCCCAGGCAGTCCTTCCAAGTGAGGCAACACTTCACCTACAAATCTGCTGGGGTCGCCTATTGTGTCTGGCACTCCCGATGTGGCTTCCTCTGCATTGGTGAGATCCGTTGTAAATAGGGGGACTGCTTCGTCGAGCACCTCCACACCATCCACCACAAATGGGACTTCCCGGTGACCAAATATTTTAATTCCAGTTAATTCCGTGTCTGTCCATGGCCTCTCTTGTGCCAAGACAAGGCCACCTTCAGGGTGGAGGAGCAACAAGTTGTGTTCCTTCTAGGTAGCCTCCAACCACATGGCATGAATATCGATTTCTCCTTCCAGTAAAGTAACTTCACTCCCCCCTTCCTCTACTCCCCACTCTGACATTTTACCTCTTCTCACCTGCCTGTTACTTCCCCCTGGCTCCCCTTCTGCTTCCCTTCGTCCTACGGTCCACTCTCGGCTCCCATCAGATTCCTTCTTCTCCAGCCCTTGACCTTTCCCACCTGCTTGGCTTCATCTATCACCTTCCAGCTTGTCCTCTTTCCCCTCCCCCACATTTTTATTCTGAAATATTCCCCCTTCCTTCCCAGTCCTGAGGAAGCATTTTGGCCCAAAATGTCGACTGTTTATTCATTTCTATAGATGCTGCCTGATCTGCTGAATTCCTTTGATATTCATTGTGTGTTGCTTTGGATTTCCAGCATCTGCAGATGTTCTTGTGTTTATTACATAGTGCATGCTAGCTAGGACCTATTGCTCAGAATCAGGTAATTTGTTTGACACTGTTTCTACACCATTTGAGTCTTTGATCAAGCTTTTAAAAATCAATTCTAAATCTATGATATTTTTTGATTTCACTCTTGTTCACTGTTGGCATTTTACCACAGGATTATACATAAGTGTAGGTTAAAGTTGTGATATCTGTCTGCTTGCCTCACTTTATTTTTTAAATTACTTATTTAGAGATACAGCATAGTAACAGGCCTTTTCATTTCAATGAACCTGCATTGCCAATACACCCATTTGACCAATTAATCTACTAACCTGTACACCTTTGGAAAGTGCGAGGAAATTGGAGCACTGGTAGGAAACCAACGTGATCACAGAGAACATATAAACTCCTTACAGACAGCAGCGGGAGTTGCTGTTGTAATAACGTCACACTGACAGCTAGATTTCCATGCTGGCCCTGCTTTAGTCTTGCCTAATTTTTCCATTTTATTCCCTATGTCTGTGTGCTATATAATCAACATTCCATGAAAGGGGAGTGTTGTAAGTGAGGAAATAGATTTGGTAGGGTCTCAAAGGCAAGGACTCTGGACATGCAGCCTTGGTAGTAAAGGGTTTTATTTACAGAAGGCAAACATGGGGAAATGGCAATAAAAGCAAGACGCACACACGCACAATTTACAGTAGTCGGATCGGCAATAAAACACGCGGTCAATTAATAATGAACGTGGGAAAATCACATGGGAACAAAGTACACGCTCACACACACACATACAACCAAGGGAAAAGTCAATACGATACCCACCACCCCTTGACTCTGTGCAGGCACGGCTCTCTGCTTTTAGGGACAACAACCAACGCCGCCAACCCTACTCAATGCACAACTCATCAATAATTTCTCCAGCGCTGTTCCACGGTTCTCAGCCTGGAGTGAAGCAGGGTGGTCCCTCCGATGGCAAAGAGAGAGGGTCCAGCACACATGGCACCCTTTATAGTGCAGCAGGGCTGGCTGGAGGGTCCAGCCCAGGTAATTCACAGGGGGGCCAAAGGCTCGGTGCCAGCAGGGTTAAGCTGATTACAAAGGCCAATTGCCTGAGGTCAAGTACAAGGCTAATTAAAGGGGCCAATGGTTAGGTGTGCATTGATGGCTGAGGAGCGGTCAAACCTTGATTGGCAGGTGGCATGTCTTTCGACCAGGTAATGGGCAGTGCTGTCACGTGACAGTCACGACCCCTCCAATACAGGGAGGAAACCGAATTTTGAGCCCCCTACAGTGTTCATTACATTTACTATACAGGAATTATATGTTTTTTTCAACGTATAAGCAAACTGAAAGAAATGTATCAGCCTTCAGGAAAGCAAGGTTGATGGAGTATTCTTGTCTGTAAGGGAAGATTAGATGATGACATGACAGAGGAAAACATCTGTCAGGCGAAACAACATCCTTATGTTCTGGTCACCCACTGTTTATTCTATTTCAGTACACATTATGATAACATATGTTGCTTCACCAGCAATACCACAGCAAGAAGATACATGATGCTAGTTCAAATCTCATTATTCAAACCCATTAAGAAAGATGGAAGACATTAATTGCCACTTGTATTTTTTGCTTTAACTTCATCAAGATCACACAATGAATAAACGTCAGATACAATTACTAACTTGGTTCTCATTAAAGGTCAAATGGAGAGGGGGTGTAAATAAGCCTGGAACCTGATTGGTCAGTCCAACATCTCCCGAAAGTGAGTGCAGACTTTGAAACTGGGGGAGTGGGGAGCAGAGGAGAAACACTGACAAAAGTGAATAGTTATTATTATTGTCTGCATAACCATATATTTTTCTTGACAGCATAATTAGCACAATAAGTAAGTAAAATTCCAATGACTGGATGCCTGATTCTGCTTTCCCATCTGAGCCTAAAATGTTGGAGTGATTTTCTTGACAGGAATCCAGCCATCAACATACTACTCTGTGTTCAGAAATCATTGACTAATTTAAAAACTAATCCATGACAAAATAATCCCTGGCATTATAAATTTTGTTGAATATTGAGTTGACAAGCTGTCAGTCTCCACAATTGTTTGTCCCATAAGTGAACTTGGTACAATTACAGTAAGTGTTCAGGATGCATACTGAATAATTAATACCAATAAAAAGTCAAAAAGTAAAATATAATTCTGGCAATTTGTTTAAGCCTGCTGTTGATGTTTTAATAGTAGATAGAATCTGATACAGCTAATGACAGAGCTGCACAGTAGTGTAGTGCTTAGTGCAATCGCTTTACAGTACCAGTGATCAACGACTGGGGCTCGATTTTCACCCCTATCTGTAAGGAGTTTGTATGTTCTCCCCATGACCATGTATGTTTTTCTCCAGGTGCTCCAGTTTCCTCCCACATTGCAAAGAATGTGCGGGAGGAGAAGATGGCGGCGCGCCGCGTGTGGGCAGCCCTCCGGTGAAAATGATATTGTATCCGTTAAATAGGGGCCATGGACAATTCTGATTTGATGGAGAGGGACGTGAAAGCACAGAGGAACACCTGGAGAAATTTCTGAAACGCTCGTTCGCTGCTGTCGTTACTGCGCGGTTGGGAATCTTTCGGCGGGTAGGCCTCAAAATCCCCGGCCTTGCCTGCTTTTGGCGACCGAGAAGGAGGTCGAATCGTTCAGACAGAGATGGCGCTCAGTACTTGGTGTCGGAGAGCTGATCAGAGCTCGAAGTTTTCGGATGACTCAGAGTCGGTTTGTGGTTGGGCATGGCAGGGAGAGTTTTTCTTCCTTCTTCCGTCTGCATGAGATGTGGGACATTTGAGAAACTTTGAACTTTGCTGTGCTCATGGACTTCTTCATCAAGTTATGGTATTGTTGCACTGTTGTAACTATATGTTATAATTATCTGGTTTTGTCAGTTTTTTTCAGTCTTGGTCTGTCCTGTGTTTTGTGATATCACACCAGAGGAAATATTGTATTATTTCTTAATGCATGCATTACAAAATGACAATAAAAGAGGACTGCATGTCTTCATAATCTAAGATATACGGGTTAGGTTTAGTGAATTGTGGACGTGCTACATTGGCGCCAGAAGCATGGCAACACTTGCAGGCTGCCCTCAGCACAATTCTTGTAGATTTGATTTGGTGCAAATGACACACTTCAAATGTTTTGATGTACATGTGACAAATAAAGCTAATTTTTTAAAAAAATCTTTAGATAATGGTCATTTTGTTGATGGGCTCAGACCATACACTTAGTGGCCACATTATTACGTGCCTCCTGTACCTAATAAAGTGGCCATTAAGTATATGCTTGTCATCTTCTGCTGTTGTAGCATATCCACTTAAAGGTTCGACATGTTGTGCACTCAGAGATGTTCTTCTGCACACCATTGTTATAACTTGTGGTTATTTGAGTTACTGTCGCCTTCCTGTCCGCTTGAACCAGCCTGGCCATTCTCCTCATTAACATTTTCGCCCACAGAACTGCTGCTTTCTGGATGTCTTTTGTTTTTCACACCATTCTCCAAGATGCTCTCCGTCTGGCACCAACAATCATTCCGCGGTCAGACTCATTTAGATCACATTTCTTCCCCTTTCTGATGTTTGGTTTCAATAAGAACTGAACCCCTCTTCTTCTTCTTCTTCTATTTCTGGCTGTTTAGACGCATCTAGGCGTATTACAGCCCTCCGCAGGATATATAATTAATTGTAGAACTTCAAGGAACTCAAATTCTCGAATACAACCTAGTCTCATGTATAAACTCTTCAATCAGATGTTGATTCTCTTGATGGCCAAACAAAGATTTAATAGAAAACCAAAATAAATTTAAGCCAGATAGCCTCTTGAGCAACATGCCTCTTTCAATTTGTATCGATTACAGCTCAGCAAATCATGCTGAACTGTCATTGGACTACCACAGTCACATAATCCAGTAGGATGTTTTCCTATTATCTGTAAATAATAGTTTAGCCCACAATGCCCCAACCTAAGTCTTGTAAATTTCACCAACTGAACCTCTCGATCATGTCTCCATGCTTTTATGTATTGAGTTGCTGCATATGATTGGCTGATTAGATATTTACATTAATGAGCAGGTGTACAGGTGTTCCTAATAAAGTGCCCACTGAGTGCACATTGCTAAACAAGATCTAACTGAAATTGTAAGTTGATTCTATTTTAATGAAAAAGTTTGGTTGATTATAAGAAGGCATTAATACAAGGAGATGAAATTTCTGCGTATTACATCATCGAAAAAAAGAATCTAGAATTTGTGATTTTGTTTGCAATTGATGGATGCTTTTGAAGTAAAGATTTCAATTTGCATTTGAATTTGATGTATTTAGCTGCACAACACTCTTCCTCTTGTCTATGATGCTTGAAATAGTTTCAAGTAATTTATGTCTTAATAACAATGGCACTAATAGCTTCGCAATTTTAACACATCATAAAATGTTTTTCATCCTTGGAAATACTTTTAGAAGTGTAACCTCTGTTCAAACACGGAATTTGCATTGATTGTTTAACACAGCAAAAATCCAGAAATGAATGACATGAAAACATCTTGGTAATTATGTTCAAAATATATTGAACAATGTTGAATGTCAGTCAGAGACGTTTGGGTGGATGGTCAAAGAGGCAGGTCTTCAGGAAGGGAAGAAGGATAGTGAGGTAGTAACTTCACAAATAGAATTCTAGAGATTAGAGCTCTGACATCAATAATGGAGCAACTAAACCCACAGATAGTCCAAAGGCCTGGATTGCAGGAGTGTTGGTTGGCAGGGTTGGAGAAGAGCATGGAAGGGATTCAACAAGGGTAAAAAAAAAAAATAATTCTGATCTTGTTAACCTTGGAGATGATATAGAGAGGTGTGTATTTTGCTAGGGCTTCAACTTTGATGGGTGCATAAAGTCAAACTGGATATAAAACACACTCTCTTCTGTGCAGGTCTGCAAATAAAGGTGTTGATGACTCTTGATCATATTCTTTTTCTTCCTTCTGATGGCTCATTGTCATTAATTTCAGGAGGTCATCCTTCCAATATGATCCAAGGCAATGGCTATCAGGAGCATGCTGGAAAAACACCAACCCTGCCCTTTCCCCCATGCTCACGAACTTGTCTTTTTCCATGCATCGTTTTGTAGAAATTAGAAGCAGAATGCTTGTTTAATTTGATCCCTTCCTACAGTAGAGTCTTTACCCCACTGTGGAAACCAGTCAAAGTCAAGTTTATTGTCACATGTACATGTGCAATGAGAAATTTTACTTGCAGCAGCATCACAGGCCCAGATAATCAGAGCAGCATTGACAAGACAAACATAAACTAAACATAAATACATGCAGATGTCAGAGGTAAGTTTTTGAACTCGGAGAGTGGTGAATGTTTGGAATGTCCTGTCGGGGTGGTGGGAGAGGCAGATAGATCAGGGACGTTTAAGAGACTCTTAGATAGGCACATGGATGATAGAAAAATGGAGGGCTATGTAGGAAGGAAAGGTTTAAGTGCTCTTAGAGTAGATTAAATGGACAGCACAATATCATGGTCCGAGGGGCCTGTACTGCACTATAGAGTTCTATGTTCTATACATTTTTCTTTACCAGAAAGAACATAATTAGTACAAACATATTCATTAATGCAAAGTGATCAAATGGTTATAGTGTTGGTAAACTGTAGTAATTAGTGTAGTGCCAATTAAATCAAGAACCAAATGTTTGAAGGGAAGTACCTGTTTGTGAACCTGGCTTCTGTATTGCCTGCCCAATGGTAGCTGCAGAAAGATGGCATGGTGCAGGTAGTGGTGATCTTTGATGATAGATGTTGCCTTCTCAAGGCAGTACCTCAGCATACATGCGATGGTGGAGAGGAATGTGTTAGTGATGTACTGGGCAGAGTCCACCATTCTCTGTGCTTCTTACATTCCTACGCATTTGAATTACCACACCAGAGCATGATACAACGACTCAGGACACTTTCAAGAGTGCACCTGTAGAAGTTGGTTAGAACGTTCAGTAACAAGCTGAGCCTCCTTAACTGCCTAAGAAAATAAAGACGCTGGCACACTTTCTTGTGTTTACATGACCTAGCACTGGTCATCCAATATGCTAACACCCAGGAGTTTAAAACTTCTGATTCCCTTCATCGCCAGTCCCCCATTGTTTGCCTTCCTTCCCCTTCCTGAAGTTAGCAATCAGCTGTTTTATTGATGATGAATGAGAGGTCGTTTTTGTGGCACCTCTCAATCAGGTGACGTCATCTCACTACAGAACAGACTTGCTCCTGCGGGAAAATTCCAGATAACCTGTGATTTTCTGTTTAAGTTGAAAGCAGTGGATGTTAAAGTTTAAGTAATTTTTTTTTTATTACTGTGGATTAAGTATGACTCAGAGAAACAATCTATCTAACCACAAACCTACTGTATTTGCCAGCATCTGAAGTGTGATAGCACCAGATTGGATTGTGTTTGTAGAAATATTGCAGTGAAAATATAACTTCCTAAATAATGCTACTAAAGTATCTAATATTTAGTATCTAGTTCATCCTTGTGTTTGTTTCTATCCTTATAATTAGACAGGAATTTCATCTGATGTGTTATAGTCCTCATCTAGTTCTTGCAGATCTTATTTAAATTACATATGTTGTATAGACACAAGATGCTGGTGTTTGGAGCAAAAAAGAAGATTCTGGAGGAACTCAGTAGGTTGGGCAGCATAGGTGGAGGGAAATGGATAGGTAATATTTCGAGATGAGACTCGTTATCTGGACTGAAAGACAGAGGGGAGAAAGCCAATATGAAAAGGTGAACCAAAGGTGTGGAGCATAAATTAGTAAATCGAGATGAGGAAGGGTGATAAGCCGATGGAGGAGGGGAGAATGGAAATACAACTTTTAAAATGTTTTTTTAGAGATATAGCTTGGAACAGGACCTTCCAGCCCAACGAGGCACACTGCCTATCAACCCACTGTTTTAATCGTAGCCTAATCACAGGACAATTTACAATGACCAATTAAGTATGACTTTAGACTGTGGGAGGAAACCCACGCCCACACGGGAAAGATGCGCAAACTTTTTACAGATAACGTCGGAAATAAACTGTGAACTCTGATGTCCTGAGCCGTATTCATGTCACATTAATCTCTACACGACAAATTAACAAGTGATTTGCACCAAGAAGTGTAAATAGGTCCAATTACCAGGACTTATTTGTTTATTAATCACATTGAGGCAGATCTTCAAAACGATTTCTAAAAATCCATTTCATATTTTCCTTTGCCTTCCTGCTTCTCCTTCGCTGCAATCTTCTGAGGTGGCAAGTTATTCAATGGAATCATCTGTATGATTGGGTCAAATGATGATTCTTCAGATTTATAGACGAGATTTAATGACTCTTCTCAGTACAGAGTGTACTGGCAGTCAGGAGTGGTCAGCCACAGGAGGTATCAACATGAGGTTAACATTCAAGCAACTCAACTTCAATTACTTCTGTCATTCTAAGCATTTCTCATCACTCAGGCAATGAGATAGCAGCAGGACATTCAGTGCTGGCTCAATGGAGCTGATCAATGACCTAAAATTGCTGTTGCTTGCCGTGTGCAACTAAGTTTGACTCAGCTTGGCCTCCGAGTGCAGTTTTTCACAGGGTCCACAGGGACCACAGCACACAGATTGGTGGGTGTAGTCCAGAACAGAGTAGGCGCTGCCTCAGCTTAGGTGCTCAGCTGATCTGATGGAATGGCTTTGATAGCCGGTCCCACTGTTACCACCAAATACCTATCAATCCAGTCCCATGCTGTATGAAAGCTGACATTGTGATTGGCCAGTGAATGTTTGTGAAACATTTTTACACACTGACTCTAGAATATTGTCAATATAACTCCCAGCATAACATCCTCTACTCCAGGGATTAACACTCATTATATTAATGAACACTTTTCTGGTTTAAGATTTTCCGGTTTAAGATGGCGCTGGTGAATCTCAGCAACTTCTGGCTGGTGGTTAATGAAACAAGGAAAACAACAAATACTTTGTTAATCACACTTTTTCTGGCAAACAATCATCACAAATAAAAGTCTATAATTTCCCTTGGACTTGGAGGCAATTCGATGTGTTGGATCAAAGGTGAGGCGAGGCGAGGCAGCAGGCCCGTTGCCAAGAGCAAGGAAGACCCGGGGTTTGACTTGTTTAAGTGCCACGCCGAATTGTGGCAGCGGGGTTTAGGCACCAGAACATATTGAGGCAACTGAACCCAATGTTTAGGCAATGATTTAAGTGCAGTGTCGAATCAGAAAGGTTGGATACAGGCCAAATCGAGGCGATGGGATCCAGGCACTAGAGTGTATTGAGGTGTCTGAACCCAATGTTTGGACATTGATTTAGGCACCAGGCCGGAATGAGAAGGTCAGGGTGTTGAGGCCCAAGGAGAGGACGGGTCAATTTAGCTTCCTGCTCTGCGACATTTACTTGGCTCTGCACTGAACTCTGGGTCTCATACTCTCTTTGTGGAATCCAGTTCTGAATGCTATTTGCTTGCAGGTATTATTGGCATGATTTGTTTTTTTTCCTGCACATTCGGTACTTGACTGTCTTTTTTTAATGTTTTTTTTGGGTTTCTTTGTTTTGTGGCTGCCTGTAAGGAGGCGAACCTCAAGGTTGTATAATGCATATACACTTTGATAATAAATGTCCTTTGAACTTTGAACTTATTAAAAACATGGATGATAATATGGTGAAAGAAGTTTGAACAAAGAACATAGAAGAGTAAGACACAGTATAGGCCCTTTGGCCCACGATGTTTTGCCAACCTTTTAACCTATTCCAAGATCAATCTAACCATTCCCTCCTACATAGTCCATAACCCTCCATTTTCCTTTTAGCCATGTGACTTAAATGACCATAATATATCTGCCTCTACCACCACTCCTGGTAGGGCTTCAGGCATTTACCACTCTGTCTAAAAAAAAAACTACCTCTGACATCTCTGCTAAATTTTCTTCACTCTCTTTAAAAGAGTGTCCTCTGATATTGGCCATTACCACAAAATTCAAAATGTAATTGTTTAAATCCACCTTTTACAGAAAAAAGTTATTAAATCCTCTCCACATTGTAAAAATGATTCTTTCAGAACACACTGTGTCTCTCCTGACTATGTGTGGTAACAGAAAAGTCTTCATTCAGCATGACAACAAATGATCCATTTGTTTGTTGCAGGATCCATTTTAAAACACTATAATCAGAAGTGAACTCTAAATGTTCTGCCCTCGTATCAATGTTTCAGCCTTCTCAATGCCTGTGTGTCTGAAATGCATTTCCTTCAGGACAGAAAATGACAACAGCATTGTGAAAAGAAGATAGCCTTGACTAATGGCCCTGTCATAAAAATTGCACAGCCAGACTCTTGATGGGTTTGGTGCACATTGCAGGCACTTTGTTTACAACCTTGTGGAAAAAGGGACTCCAAAAACTTACTGCTGTGTTACTCCTATGTTTCATTTCCACTCCTATCCGTCCACAAAGAATGCCTATAACTTGTTCCTGTTTTCTATTCACAATCCCATTCCATTCTACCACTATTACTTAGATTCATTACCCTCTCCTGGTTCCATCTTCTCACCTGGGTCTCTTCTCCTTTAGCCTGCCCTCCCTATCCCCTTCCCCATCTGGTTCCATCCGTCCATCATCAATGCTTGTCCAGTCCAGTTTATAAGACCATAAGACATAGGAGCAGAATTAGGCCATTTGGCCCATCGAGTCTGCTCCACCATTCCATCATGGCTGTTTTATATCCCTATCAACCCCATTCTCCTGCCTTTTCCCCATAATCTTTGTCACCCTGACTAATCAACGACCTGTCAAGCTCCGCTTTAAATATACCCAATGACTTGGCCTCCACAACCATCCGTCACAATGAATTCCACAGATTCACTTCCCTTTAACTAAAGAAATCCCTCCTCATCCCTGTTCTAAATGGACACTCCTCTATATTGATGCTGTGCCCTCTAGTCCTAAAATCCCCTACTATAGAAAATGTCCCCTCCACATCCACTCTATTATCACTTTCCTGCCTCTGTCTTTACCTTCCCTCTCCCTCCGTGACCCTGCTTCATCTGCCCAGGTTTTTACCCTAATCTGTTTCCACCTATCACCCACCAACTCTGTTTTGAAACCCCACTCCTCCCCTGTTCCCTGGCGGAGTCTGTCCATCATCGTTTGCCTCACCCAATTCCACCTATTACCTATCAGTCCCTATCCAACTCCTCCCTCTCACCTGTTTATATAGAAATCTTCCCTCCAAATTATGTCCTGATGCAGGGTTTTTGCCCACAATCTCAACCATCCCTTTTCCTCCTCAGATGCTGCTTGACCCACTGAGTTTCTCCAGCAATTTATAGACAAAAAGATCCTAGTACTCTTGAGCAACACACAAAATGTTGGAGAAGCTCAGATCAGGCAGCATCTACGGAGGAGTTGAAACAATCAATATTTCAGACAGAGAGACTCATGATGCTGCCAGACCTGTTGAGTTCCTCCAGCAATTTGTTTTTTTTTAATATAGAAAACTTGCTGCTTTATTGACTTACTTTAGCTGAGAAGTTTCATCTGCACACATGGAAAATCAGAACGGACCAGCAACTGGATACCCATACTTCCGTTGTACTGGGTTGTTTTTTTTTTTTGATTATGAAGACACGTAGTCCTCTTTTATTGTCATTTAGTAATGCATGCATTAAGAAATGAGACATTATTTCCTTCGGTGTGATATCACAAAACACAGGACAAACCAAGATTGAAAAAACTGACAAAACCACATAATTATAACATATAGTTACAAACAGTGTAACAATACCATAGCTTGATGAAGAAAGTCCGTGAGCACAGTGAAGTTCAAAGTTTCTCAAATGTCCCACATCTCACACCGACGGGAGAAGGAAGAAATACTCTCCCTGCCATGCCGATCACAATCCAACTCTGAGTCATCCAAAAACTTCAAACTCTGATCAGCTCTCTGACACAGAGTACTGAACGCCATCTCTGTCCGAACGATTCGACCTCCTTCTCGGTCGCCAAAAGCAGGCAAGGCCGGGGAATTTGAGGCCTACCCTCCGAAAGATTCACGACCACACAGTAACGACAGCAGCGAATGGGTGTTTCAGAAATTTCTCCAGATGTGCAACTTAAATCACACGGTATTGGGGGTATGGTATTGATGTGGATAGAGAATTGGTTAGCAGACAGGAAGCAAAGAGTGGGAATAAATGGGACCTTTTCAGAATGGCAGGCAGTGACTAGTGGGGTACCGCAAGGCTCAGTGCTGGGACCCCAGTTGTTTACAATATATATTAATGTCCTGGATGAGGGAATTAAATGCAGCATCTCCAAGTTTGCGGATGACACGAAGCTGGGCGGCAGTGTTAGCTGTGAAGAGGATGCTAAGAGGATGCAGGGTGACTTGGATAGGTTGGGTGAGTGGGCAAATTCATGGCAGATGCAATCTAATGTGGATAAATGTGAAGTTATCCACTTTGGTGGCAAAAATAGGAAAATAGATTATTATCTGAATGGTGGCCGATTAGGAAAAGGGGAGGTGCAACGAGACCTGGGTGTCATTATACACCAGTCATTGAAAGTGGGCATGCAGGTACAGCAGGTGGTGAAAAAGGCGAATGGTATGCTGGCATTTATAGCGAGAGGATTCGAGTACAGGAGCAGGGAGGTACTACTGCAGTTGTTCAAGGCCTTGGTGAGACCACACCTGGAGTATTGTGTTCAGTTTTGGTCCCCTAATCTGAGGAAAGACATCCTTGCCATAGAGGGAGTACAAAGGAGGTTCACCAGATTGATTCCTGGGATGGCAGGACTTTCATATGAAGAAAGACTGGATGAACTAGGCTTGTACTCGTTGGAATTTAGAAGATTGAGGGGGGATCTGATTGAAACGTATAAAATCCTAAAGGGATTGGACAGGCTAGATGCAGGAAGATTGTTCCCGATGTTGGGGAAGTCCAGAACGAGGGGTCACAGTTTGAGGATAAAGGGGAAGCCTTTTAGGACCGAGATTAGGAAAAACTTCTTCACACAGAGAGTGGTGAATCTGTGGAATTCTCTGCCACAGGAAACAGTTGAGGCCAGTTCATTGGCTATATTTAAGAGGGAGTTAGATATGGCCCTTGTGGCTACGGGGGTCAGGGGGTATGGAGGGAAGGCTGGTGCAGGGTTCTGAGTTGGATGATCAGCCATGATCATAATAAATGGCAGTGCAGGCTCGAAGGGCTGAATGGCCTACTCCTGTACCTATTTTCTATGTTTCTATGTTCCTCTGTGCTTTCACGTCCATTCTCCATCAAATCAGAATTGTCCACGGCCCCTATTTAATGGATACGATATCATTTTCACCGAAGAGCTGTGCACGCACGGCGCACTGCCATCTTCTCCTCCCGTTTTCAGATTTTGAAGATAACTTCAAGGCTTCGGGTGCGACATAATGGGATTCACACATGTTCTCTTCTTCATTGCCGTAGAACCATTTGATTGTACTGTATAGTGTGACTTGAATAGAGTCAGTATCACTTTTTGCAGAGCAGATTGTATCTTACTAACTTGATTGAGTTTTTTGACAAGGTGGTGAGAGAGATTGAAGAGGGTAAGGCAGTAGATGTTGTCTACATGGATTTTAGTAAGGTATTTCACTAAGTCGCTCACGGGAGTGTAATCCAAAAGATTAAGATGCATGGGGTCCACGACGAATTGGCTGTTTGGATTCAGAACTGGTTTACGTGTAGAAGACAGAGGGAAGTGATTGAAGAGACTTATTCAAGCTGGAGATCTGTAATTAGTGGAGTTCCTCAGGGATCTGTGCTGGGACCACTGCCGTTTGTAATTTATATAAATAACCTGAATGAAATTGTAGACGAGTGGGTTAGTAAATTTGCAGGTGATACCAAGATTGGTGGAGTTGTGGATAGTGTAGAAGACTGGCAAGGAATACAGCACGATATAAATCAGTTGCAGATGTGGGCTGAGAAATGGCAGATGGAGTTTAACCCAGATAAATGAGAGGTTTGGCACTTTGACAGGGCAAATGCAAGGAGACAGTGCACTGTTAAGGGCAAGATCCTGAACGGTATTGCTGAGCAGAGAGATCTTGGGGTCCAAGTTCATAGCTCCATGAAAGAGGCTGCACAGGTTGTTAGGGTGGTTAAGAAGGCTTATGGAATGCTTGTTTTTAATTAGTCGAGGCATTGAGTTCAAAGTCAAGAGGTTATATTGCATACAGTTCCAGTCACACTACTATAAGGAAGATTTTGAGGTTTTAAAGAGGGTGCAGAAGAGGTTTACCAGGATGCTGCATGTGCTGTCATGAGAGGCTGGATAAACTTTGGTTGTTCTCTTTGGAACGGCAAAGGCTGAGGAGAGATCTGGTAGAGGTTTATAAGATTATGAGAGGCACAGATAGAGTGGACAGGGAGTATCTGTTTCCCAGGCTTGAAATGTCTAATACCAGACGGCATTGAGAGTGAGATGGGGTAGGTTCAAGGGGGATGTGAGGGTTAAGTTTTTTTCACTCAGAGAGTTGGGTGGATGCCTGGAATGCACTGTACGGTATGGTGGTAGAGACAAATAGAGGCTTTTAAGAGACATTTAGATATACACATGAATGTGAGGAAGATGGAGGGATATGGACATTGTATAGGTAGGAGGGATTAGTGTTTGGGTATTTTAAATTTGCTTTTTAGCTGGTTCAGCACAATATTGTGGGCTGAAGGGTGCATTCCTGTGCTGTACTCTTCTATGTTCTACGTTTATTTCATAGCATTTCTTGCAGCGTTCTGCATTTTCTAATCAAGGTCATTGCCTGAAACAACAAGTTTTTCTCTACTGAAATGTTGACAGACCCCACCCCCTAATGAATTTCCTGCATTTTGAAATAGTTCAATTTTGTCTTTAGTATTGTTTTTTATCTGACAGGAAATAGTTTCTCATTAATTTTAATAAGAGTCTTCTGGTTTTACTTACCAAGTGCAGACACGGTCATGTCGCAGTGTGTTATTTATCCTGAATATTTGAAAACAATCTGTCTGATGCAAGAAGTCATAAATCACACCGTGACTATACCTTCTTCAGCATAGTTCAGGAAGTGAGCTACAAACCATGGTCAAATTCCGCTTCTGTATTGTCCAAACATTGGATTCTCTTTATCCTTTCAGATGGCATCTTTCTTCCTTTTTTCTTGTTTCCTGAGATGTTTCTTCCTAAACCCTTTGGAAAACACAGGGATGGTACTGAGAAACATAGAAACACAGAAAACCTACAGCACAATACAGGCCCTTCAGCCCACAAAGTCGTGCCAAAGATATCCTACCTTGGAAATTACAAGGCTTACCCATAGCCCTCTATTTTTCTAAGCTCCATGTACCTATCCAAAAGTCTCTTAAAAGACCCTATTGTTTCCGCCTCCACCACCATTGCCGGCAGCCCATTCCACGCACTCACCACTCTGCGTTTATATTAAAAAACTTACAGACAGACATACTTTATTGATCCCAAGTGAAATTGGGTTTCATTACAGCTGCACCAATCAGGAATAGAGCATAAATATAGCAATACAAAAACTACAAACAATCAAACAACAAAATGCAAACTATGCCAGATGGAAATAAGTCCAGGACCAGCCTATTGGCTCAGGGTGTCTGACCCTCCATGGGAGGAGCTGCAAAGTTTGATGGCCACAGGCCATCTTCCCTGACATCTCCTCTGTACCAGCTCCCCAGCACCTTAAACCTGTGTCCTCTTGTGGCAACAATTTCAGCCCTGGGAAAAAGCCTCTGACTATCCACACGATCAATGCCTCTCATCATCTTATACACCTCTATCAGGTCACATCTCATCCTCTGTCGCTCCAAGGAGAAAAGGCCAAGTTCACTCAACTTGTTTTCATAAGGCATGCTCCCCAATTCAGGCAACATCATTGTAAATCTCCTCTGCACCCTTTCTATGGTTTCCACGTCCTTCCTGTAGTGAGGCGACTAGAACTGAGTATAGTACTCCAAGTGGGGTCTGACCAGGGTCCTATATAGCTGCAACATTACCTCTCAGCTCCTAAATTCAATTCCATGATTAATGAAGGCCAATGCACCATATGCTTTCTTAACCACAGAGTCAACCTGCTGAACTGCTTTGAGCGTCCTATGGACTCAGAACCCAAGATCCCTCTGATCCTCCTCACTGCCAAGAGTCTTATCATTAATACTATATTCTGCCATCATATTTGACCTACCAAAATGAACCACTTCACACTTATCTGGGTTGAACTCCATCTGCCACTTCGCAGCCCAGTTTTGCATCCTATCAATGTCCCGCTCTAACCTCTGACAGCCCTCAACACAATCCACAACACCTCCAACCTTTGTGTCATCAGCAAACTTACTAACCCATCCCTCCACTTCCTCATCCAGGTCATTTATAAAAATCACGAAGAGTAAGGGTCCCAGAACGGATCCCTGAGGCACACCACTGGTCACCGACCTCCATGCAGAATATGACCCGTCTACAACCACTCTTCGTCTTCTGTGGGCAAGCCAATTCTGGATCCACAAAGCAATGTCCCCTTGGATCCCATGCCTCCTTACTTTAAGCCTTGCATGGGGTACCTTATCAAATGCCTTGCTGAAATCCATATACACTACATCTACTGCTCTACCTTCATCAATGTGTTTAGTCACATCCTCAAAAAATTCAGTCAGGCTCGTAAGGCAGACCTGCCCTTGACAAAGCCATGCTGATTATTCCTAATCATATTATACCTCTCCAAATGTTCATAAATCCTGCCTCTCAGGATCTTCTCCATCAGCTTACCAACCACTGAAGTAAGACTCACTGGTCTATAATTTCCTAGGCTATCTCTAATCCCTTTCTTGAATAAGGGAACAACATCTGCAACCCTCCAATCCTCTGGAACCTCTTCTGTCCCCATTGCTGATGTAAAGATCATCATCAGAGGCTCAGCAATCTCCTTCCTCACCTCCCACAGTAGCCTGGGGTACATCTCATCCAGTCCCGGCAATTTATCCAACTTGATGTTTTCCAAAATCTCCAGTGCATCCTCTTTCTTAATATCTACATGCTCAATCTTTTCAGTCTGCTGCAAGTCATCACTACAATCACCAAGATCCTTTTCCATGGTGAATTCTGAAGTAAAGTATTCATTAAGTACTTCTGCAATTTCCCCCAGTTCCATACACACTTTCCCACTGTCACACTTGATAGGTCCTATTCTCTCACGTCTTATCCTCTTACTCTTCACATTCTTGTAGAATGCCTTGGGGTTTTCCTTAATCCTGTCTGCCAAAGCCTTCTCATGGCCCCTTCTGGCTCTCCTAATTTCCTTCTTAAGCTGCCTGGCCTGCTGAATTCCTCCAGCATTTTGTTTGTGTTGCTTAGATTTCCAGCATCTGCAGATTTTCTCTTGTTTAGGATAGGACAGCATTCATCATAGAAACATAGAAAATAGGTGCAGGAGTAGGCCATTTGGCCCTTCAAGCCTGCACCGCCATTCAGTATGATCATGGCTGATCATCCAACTCAGAACCCTGCACCAGCCTTCCCTCCATACCCCCTGATCCCCGTAGCCACAAGGGCCATACCTAACTCCCTCTTAAATATAGCCAATGAACTGGCCTCAACTGTTTCCTGTGGCAGAGAATTCCACAGATTCACCACTCTCTGTGTGAAGAAGTTTTTCCTAATCTCGGTCCTAAAAGGCTTCCCCTTTATCCTCAAACTGTGACCCCTCGTTCTGGACTTCCCCAACATTGGGAACAATCTTCCTGCATCTAGCCTGTCCAATCCCTTTAGGATTTTATACGTTTCAATCAGATCCCCCCTCAATCTTCTAAATTCCAACCAGTACAAGCCCAGTTCATCCAGTCTTTCTTCATATGAAAGTCCTTCCATCCCAGGAATCAATCTGGTGAACCTCCTTTGTACTCCCTCTATGGCAAGGATGTCTTTCCTCAGATTAGGGGACCAAAACTGAACACAATACTCCAGGTGTGGTCTCACCAAGGCTTTGTACAACTGCAGTAGTACCTCCCTGCTCCTGTACTCGAATCCTCTCGCTATAAATGCCAGCATACCATTTGCCTTTTTCACCGCCTGCTGTACCTGCATGCCCACTTTCAATGACTGGTGAATAATGACACCCAGGTCTCGTTGCACCTCCCCTTTTCGTAATCGGCCACCATTCAGATAATAATCTATTTTCCTATTTTTGCCACCAAAGTGGATAACTTCACATTTATCCACATTAAACTGCATCTGCCATGAATTAGCCCACTCACCCAACCTATCCAAGTCACCCTGCATCCTCTTAGCATCCTCTTCACAGCTAACACTGCCGCCCAGTTTCGTGTCATCCGCAAACTTGGAGATGCTGCATTTAATTCCCTCATCCAAGTCATTAATATATATTGTAAACAACTGGGGTCCCAGCACTGAGCCTTGCGGTACCCCACTAGTCACTGCCTGCCATTCTGAAAAGGTCCCGTTTATTCCCACTCTTTGCTTCCTGTCTGCTAACCAATTCTCTATTCACATCAATACCTTACCCCCAATACCGTGTGCTTTAAGTTTGCACACTAATCTCCTGTGTGGGACCTTGTCAAAAGCCTTTTGAAAATCCAAATATACCACATCCACTGGTTCTCCCCTATCCACTCTACTAGTTACATCCTCAAAAAATTCTATGAGATTCGTCAGACATGATTTTCCTTTCACAAATCCATGCTGACTTTGTCTGATGATTTCACCGCTTTCCAAATGTGCTGTTATCACATCTTTGATAACTGACTCCAGCAGTTTCCCCACCACCGACATTAGGCTAACCGGTCTATAATTCCCCGGTTTCTCTCTCCCTCCTTTTTTAAATAGTGGGGTTACATTAGCCACCCTCCAACCCTCAGGAACTAGTCCAGAATCTAACGAGTTTTGAAAAATTATCACTAATGCATCCACTATTTCTTAGGCTACTTCCTTAAGCACCCTGGGATGCAGACCATCCGGCCCTGGGGATTTATCTGCCTTCAATCCCTTCAATTTACCTAACACCACTTCCCTACTAACATGTATTTCGCTCAGTTCCTCCATCTCACTGGACCCTCTGTCCCCTACTATTTCTGGAAGATTATTTATGTCCTCCTTAGTGAAGACAGAACCAAAGTAATTATTAAATTGGTCTGCCATGTCCTTGCTCCCCATAATCAATTCACCTGTTTCTGTCTGTAGGGGACCTACATTTGTCTTTACCAGTCTTTTCCTTTTTACATATCTATAAAAGCTTTTACAGTCAGTTTTTATGTTCCCTGCCAGTTTTCTCTCATAATCTTTTTTCCCCTTCCTAATTAAGCCCTTTGCCCTCCTCTGCTGAACTCTGAATTTCTCCCAGTCCTCAGGTGAGCCACTTTTTCTGGCTAATTTGTATGCTTCTTCTTTGGAATTGATACTATCCCTAATTTCTCTTGTCAGCCACGGGTGCACTACCTTCCTTGATTTATTCTTTTACCAAACTGGGATGAACAATTGTTGTAGTTCATCCATGCAACCTTTAAATGCTTGCCATTGCATATCCACCGTCAATCCTTTAAGTGTCATTTGCCAGTCTATCTTAGCTAATTCACGTCTCATACCTTCAAAGTTACCCCTCTTTAAGTCCAGAACCTTTGTTTCTGAATTAACTATGTCACTCTCCATCTTAATGAAGAATTCCACCATATTATGGTCACTCTTACCCAAGGGGCCTCTCACGACAAGATTGCTAATTAACCCTTCCTCATTGCTCAAAACCCAGTCCAGAATAGCCTGCTCTCTAGTTGGTTCCTCGACATGTTGGTTCAAAAAACCATCCCGCATACATTCCAAGAAATCCTCTTCCTCAGCACCTTTACCAATTTGGTTCACCCAATCTACATGTAGATTGAAGTCACCCATTATAACTGCTGTTCCTTTATTGCACACATTTCTAATTTCCTGTTTAATACCATCTCCGACCTCACTACTACTGTTAGGTGGCCTGTACACAACTCCCACCAGCGTTTTCTGCCCCTTAGTGTTACGCAGCTCTACCCATATCGATTCCACATCTTCCCGGCTTATGTCCTTCCTTTCTATTGCGTTAATCTCTTCTTTAACCAGCAACGCCACCCCACCTCCCCTTCCTTCATGTCTATCCGTCCTGAATATTGAATATCCCTGAACGTTGAGCTCCCATCCCTGGTCACCCTGGAGCCATGTCTCTGTGATCCCAACTATATCATAATCATTAATAACAATCTGCACTTTCAATTCATCCACCTTGTTACAAATGCTCCTTGCATTGACACACAAAGCCTTCAGGCGCTCTTTTACAACTCTCTTAGCCCTTATACAATTATGTTGAAAAGTGGCCGTTTTTGATGCTTGCCCTGGATTTGTCGGCCTGCCACTTTTACTTTTCTCCTTACTACTTTTTGCTTCTACCCTCACTTTACACCCCTCTGTCTCTCTGCATTGGTTCCCATCCCCCTGTTGTGAACTAACCTCCTCTCGCCTAGCCTCTTTAATTTGATTCCCACCCCCCAACCATTCTAGTTTAAAGTCACCTCAGTAGCCCTCGCTAATCTCCCTGCCAGGATATTGGTCCCCCTAGGATTCAAGTGTAACCCATCCTTTTTGTACAGGTCACGCCTGAGCCAAAAGAGGTCCCAATGATCCAAAAACTTGAATCCCTGCCTCCTGCTCCAATCCCTCAGCCACGCATTTATCCTCCACCTCATCGCATTCCTTCCCTCACTGTCGCGTGGCACAGGCAGTAATCCCGAGATTACTACCTTTGCGGTCCTTTTTCTCAACTCCCTTCCTAGCTCCCTATATTCTCCTTTCAGGACCTCTTCCCTTTTCCTACCTATGTCATTGGTACCTATATGTACCATGACCTCTGGCTCCTCACCCTCCCACTTCATCCAGCTAAAATTTTAAGAAAAGATTTTATTATGCTTGCTTGAGGAAGTCCATCTGTCACTTTCAGCTCAATGCCACCTCCCAGAGTATACAATTAAGAACATAACATGAACAAGCCCTTCCACCCACAATGCCTGTTCTGTCAGGATGCCAGTTTGAACCTCACAACCACCTGCATATGGTTTATATCACTCCATTCATGTGCCAATCCAATACTCCTTAAAGTTCATAGCTGTGAGTTGGAATGCAGTAGCAATTATAGCTCTGTGTTTTTTAGGAGCTGAGTTAGTATAGGAGGTGAATATTCACTTGTGAAGAGGCTGCTCATTAACTTTTCTAAGTATCAGGAATTCCCTGACCAAATAGTCAGACACTGAGCTTCCCATTGCTGTGTCGAAGGATTTTCTGTTTCAATCACCTGTGTTGTCTACCTTATAAATCAGATAAACCAGAACCTGTTGCGTTCTTGCAGCAACACTTTAATCAGACCGTATTCCCAATAGGATTTAATTAAAATGTCCCTGGTGTTTAATAAGTATATTGATGCACTGAAATTTGTCCTCAGTGCTAAATATATTTGTGAAGTAGAAATGGTTATACTTTATTTTGGTCAGTAATTTGTGGGTGCATTCAAATTCAGTGACTAAAAATCAATTTTAGTAAGTAAACATATCTGTGTTGGATCTCATCTGCAAGTGGCCTTTGCCCGCCAGTCCTGTGACCCTTCCTTCCTATTTTATTGGAATGATGACAGAATATGTTTTCCACTTCATTTCCACAAGTTCCTGGGCTTGTTTGCAAATTCCCTGTTGATCAGTCTTCCCCCTGTGAGTCTTCAGCCTATTACAAACAGTTAACTCTCTGAGATGCCATCAGTTTCTCTGATTTTCTCCTCTTTCTGGCCCTCACTTCTCATAGCCCTATCATACATGAGGACAGCTGCCTTGACCAAGACCTCCCTGCTTTAGACCTGAACTATTCAAACATACATTGATCTGAATATCTTGGTATGTGGAATTGTATCAAATTATGTCCAGTAATATTCATGTGAATCACCTTGGAGCATTTTTTAAATACACTTAAAGGTACCCTGAGTAGACTGAACTACAGGTGAAAGGTTCTTATCTCATTGATTTCCCAGGGTTGAACAGCTTTTGGGCCCGACAGTAAGTAGATGAGCTGATGAACTAATACCATCCAAGTGACAATGTGAGAAGATGGACATAAGAGATTACAGATGCAACAAAAAATCTGAATCCTTAAGGTTGTTATAGCTGGGGGTGGTAATGGGGACAAGCCCCCACTACCTATTAAATGCTCCCAATGGCGTGCATCTCAAATAGCCTCTGACAACCACGTCCAGCTCCTGGCCTTCAGGTGTGGCTTAACTACGAAGTCCAGCAGAACAGTTTCTATTGACAGGAGAAGGGGCAAAGTTGAGTCACTGGCATCTTAAAACCAGGTGCTTTGGGCAGATGGGGCTTGTCAGCCATGGTTAGCAGCTCATCCAAAAAAAGAAACAAACCGGTCTCAAACCTCGGTTGCCTTGTGGCTATACGCACTCATGGGCAAGGCTTTGGGAGTAAACCCTGAGTGAAAAATCTGGACCTGGAGTCCCTGAGGCAGCCCTACATCGAGTTCAATGCTGACTTGTAACTCATGTAATGCCACCAGTGACAAACTGTACTAATCTCTGCCATTCCTTTGGATTCATCGGCTGTGTGGAGAGGGTGAGCCAGCTACAGGGGCAACAGCTTGCTCTCCATATCATACTGCCCTGGCTTGTGTACCGTGTAGACAGCTGGGACGCAACATCCGTGGTCAACCATGACCCATGGAGGGCTTCACAAAATATCTGATGGTTGAGAATCACTGGGGGAGGGGGTGTGGTTGTGGAAGGAATTGTCAACAGACAGTAAGCACAAGGAATTCTGCAAATGCTGAAAATCCTGAGCAACGCACACAAACTGATGAAGGAACTCAGCAGGTCAGGCAGCATCTATGGAGAATAATAAATGTCAACTGCTTTGAGTCAAAAAAACTCTGCCTCAATGTTAAAAGACCCTGTCTCTAGGGTTCCCTCAAATTTATCAAGAATTCATAAGGATTCCACAAAATGCATGCTCTTTCACTCACTCACAGTCTAACAGATGGGACTATGGTGTCCTTTAAATTTCCACTTTACTATGAAGTACGTGTGAAGTCCCAGCTCTGGCCACACAGATGGCTCTGCTCACTTCTCCACACGTCTCCAGATTATATCAAAGGACAGCTTACATTTTGGCTCCATGGGCTGCGGCTGGCCCCACAGCAGTGCCAATGTTTTTGACTCAGACACCTAGAGGTCATCCAAACCTGAACACAGAGGACTATCACTTCTGCCTGAGGTGAGTGCTGCGATAGTGGATCAAGCCCAAAATATCCCACTCAATTAGGAAAATGAGCAGCAGATATTCGGCATCTGAAATACACCTGGGACAGTTTAATTGCATGGGCAAATCAGTTCAGAAACAAGAGAAAAATCTGCGGATGCTGGAAATCTGAGCAACACATACAAAATACTGGAGGAACTCAGCAGGCCAGGCAGCACCTATGGAAAAGAGAACAGTCGATGTTTCGGCCCGAAATGTCAACTGTACTCTTTTCCTAGATGCTGCCTGGACAAAGTAGTTGTCCTGTTTTAGATTGCAGAGAAACAATTTTCAGTTTCAGTGGATTTCCATTGGACTGACCAGCTGCACCCATTGGAAGGACTGGACGGACCTGGCCTGGCTACGCTGATGTTAAAACTCTCATCCTGAGTTCACTCCTACCTCTCTGAACATTTCAGTTCCTACAGCTCCCCAAGAGCTTAAAATACTTTCACTTCTGCCTTCTTGTTATAGTTGGATTTAATCATTCTTTCATATATCCACCTGTGCTTCAGCTGCCAAGTCACCAGAATTGTTATCATTCTCTCTCTCTCTCTCTCTCTCTCGTGTTCTCTCTCTCATCCCATCTCATTCTCTCGTTCCCTCTCTCATTTTCTCTCTCTCTCTCTCTCATTCATACATGTGTATGAATGTGTGTGCACACTCTCACCACACACACAAATACATGCACACTCACCATGCATATACAAGCACACACAAATGCACACGCACAGCCATGCAGTCATTGTCTCTCTCACCTACACACACACACGTAGATACATATATGCAATCTCTCACCTCTCACCCTCTTTTTCTTCCATTTACAAAGACACCCAAAGATTCACTAACTCCTGTGTGGATGAATTCTCTCTCATCTTCGTCCTGAATAGCAGACACTCTAGTCTGAGGAAAATTCATCCCTGCATCTGCCCTGTCAAGCTGCTCAAGAACTATGTATCTTTCAAGAGATCGTCCGTCATTTTGCTCAGTTGTAGGAGTACAGGATCAATTTCTCCACCTGACAAGCCATAATCCTCCGAAGCTGTTCTAGCACAAAAAGATGCTAGATTAGCCCAAGTTGTTGCAAAAGTTTGCAGGGAGGCGAGGTGTCATCAGACAATTACCTGGCATCAGGAAGTCAAGCAGGGTTATTAATTTTGAATTGCTTGAGAAATATCAAGTTGTAGTCACAAAGGGATTCAGCTGGAAACAGGTCCTCTCACCTCCCAAGTCACTGCCAACCACATTTTTGTACAACATTAAACACTCATCTTACACTATACCTACCGGAAGTCATTTACAATATATTTTCCAAATTCCCATCACTTTCGCCCAGATTCAACCAATCACATACACACTAGAGACAATTAACAGTGGCATATTAATGTACCAACCATTACATCTTAGGGAAAACCTTGCTGTCAGAGGGAGAACTCCACATAGACAACACCTGAGGTCTCTGTAGCTGTGAGGCAACAGCTCTGTAAGTATTGGGACGGGAAAGAAGAGCCCACTTTGAACTGACGTTAGTCCTGAGCTGTTGTGTTTATACAATGGCAAGTAGATTAAATATGAGAGCTTTAAGATTTTAAATCCATGTCTGGTTGACATTAAGTATAATAAGGGAAGCCTGATCTATTTTTTTTTTGCATGCAACGCAAAACACTTTAGTTGCCATTCCCAATTCTTCTTAGCATACTTCATGGCAGGAGAAAATACTTGATACCCCATCCAGTGGAGATGGCAGCTGAGACAGTGTAACAGTGATGTAGCTGTGTTAACTCCAGTTAACACATTCATATTCATACCATTCCTATGACTGGGCCACATCCGAGCTGGGATGGTTGCCCTCTGGGTACCACCAATATCTTCCTATGTGCGAGTTATTATTTCAGCCCCTAGAGCATATCTCCTTGATGCCCATTGGCCAGTTTTACCAGGACTCCTTTGTGCCATTCATTCATCGAGCCTATTAGCACTGGAATTCAAGACTCTGAGTTCTTGAGCTGATCGGTCTGTGAGGAAAACACAAACTGGGCAGTGTTATGTAAATTATTGGAAAGTAAACGTTACTCCAAATCAATGTCATTTATCCATTACCTTCCTGATGACTGGCAGTAACAATGAATAACAAAGATTTTGCTTCCTGAATCCTGTTGCATGAATCTTACGGATTTTAGGCTGAAGATCATGAAAATCACCATGAAATTTCCCTATTATGCACCATTCTTTTTTTTGAAATCGCCTGTGTTTATTATTTCAATTCATGATTCAAGTCAGAATAACCCTTGCCAAGATTGAGGAAGGCATTTTTGTTGGTTCACAAATCAGAGAGCTTCTAGCGGGACCAGAGAAAATCACATGGAAGGCATTCAAGGATGTTGTTGGAAAATTTTCTTGGCAACTACAGAGCACCAAACTATGTGCAGCTGGTTGACACCATGCTTCAAGCATACAACATGTCACTAAAGATCAAATTTCTGCATTCCCATTTTGATTTCTTCCTTGCAAATCTTGTCACTGTCAGAGACGAGCATGGTGAAAGGTTTCACCAGGACATTGTGGTCATGGAGAAACGGTATCAGGGCAACTGGAATCCATCAACGCTGGCTGACTATTGTTGGAAGCTTAAGTGAGAAGCCTCAGACACTGAGTACAAATGAAAATTATCAACAAAACATTTTAAGCTTAATTGAACTATTGCAAAACGTCAGCACCGGTAAGCAATTAAATGCATTTTATTTAATAAAAGTTAATTTCTTGTTTCTCCAAATTCCTATGTGATACAAGTAGTCTGGAATTATATTTGTGTTTGGCTTGAAGCAGTCTATCATAAACAAAAAAAAAAATACTGAGGAAGCAAGACTTTCAAAAAAATTGTTGTCCAGTGTAATTAATTAATTGAATTGTCCCTGCATTTTGTGTAGTTTTCCACATTGCTGTGTAGATGTCAGTATTGTAACAGTGCTGAAACAACAAGGCAAGAAGCACAGCTAGCTCTGCTGCACAACCTTTCTGTACTATAGACCAGGTGTTGTCTGGACTCTGAGCCCCTGTGTTGATTGCTCTCAATGTAGTGAGTTGGATGCTCGAGCTGACACTGTTCCTGTAAAGGATGAGCAGATAGGAAGGGCAGCATTTCTCCCTTGAAGTACATAATGACAATTTAGTGATTACATCATCAACATTACCATGTTCAGTTAGACTTTTTAAAAATTCAAATTATTAATCTAACTTTAAATTCCACTGATTTTATGGTGATATTTTTATTTGAGGGAGGGGAACCTCCTCCCCTCCCCTCAACGTTTCCCTTTATTTGAGTCACTAGGGTGTTACCCTTGACTTTACCCCTGCTGGAGGAAAAAACATTTTGTCAGAAGCAGTGAAGTTACCCAAGGTACAAAAAAGAGAAGCCATTGTAAAGAAAGCACTCTGCTCTTTTTCCAATGTTAGGCCATAAGAGCAGAATTAAGCCAGAATTAGGATGACACCAAAATTGGAGGTGTAGTGGACAGCAAAGTAGACCATCAGAGCTTGCAGCGGAATCTGGACCAGCTGGAAAAATGGGCTGAAAACTGGCAGATGGACTTCAGTGCAGACAAGTGCAAGGTAGTTCTTACACAGTGAATGGTAGGGCACTCAGGATTGCAGTAGGGAACAAAGGGATCTGGAAATACAGGTCCATAATTCATTGAAATTGGCAGAACAGGTAGATAGGGTCATAAAGAAAGCTCCTGGCACATTGCCTTCATTAATCAATGAGTACAGGAGATGGGATGTTATGTTGAAGTAGTGCAAGACGTTGGTGAGGCATATTATTGTGAGCAGTTTTGGTCACTTACCTACAGGAAAGATAGAAACATAGAAAACCTACAGCACAATACAGGCCTTTCAGCCCACAAAGTTGTGCCGAACATGTCCCTACCTTCAAAATTACCAGGCTTACCCATAGCTCTCTATTTTTCTAAGCTCAATGTACCTATTCAAAAGTCTCTTACAAGACCCTATCGTATCCGCCTCCACCACTGTTGCCGGCAGCCCATTCCACGCACTCACCACTGTCTGTGTGAAAAAACTTACTCCTGACATCTCCTCTATACCTACTCCCAAGCACCTTAAACCTGTGTCCTCTTGTGGCAACCATTTCAGCCCTGGAAAAAGCCTCTGACTGTCTACACGATCAATGCATCATCTTATACACCTCTATCAGGTCACCTCTCATCCTCTGTCACTCCAAGGAGAAAAGGCCGAGTTCACTCAACCTATTCTCATAAGGCATGCTCCCCAATCCAGGCAACATCCTTGTAAATCTCCTCTGCACCCTTTCTATGGTTTCCACATCCTTCCTGTAGTGAGGCGATCAGAACTGAGCACAGTACTCCAAGTGGCGTCAGACCAGGGTCCTATATAGCTGCAACATTACCTCTCGGCTCCTAAACTCAATTCCATGATTGGTGAAGGCCAATACGCCGTATGCTTTCTTAACCACAGAGTCAACCTGAGCAGCTGCTTTGAGTGTCCTATGGACTCGGACCCCAAGATCCCTCTGATCCTCCACACTGCCAAGAGTCTTACCATTAATACCATATTTTGCCATCATATTTGATCTACCAAAATGAACCACTTCACACTTATCTGGGTTGAACTCCATCTGCCACTTCTCAGCCCAGTTTTGCATCCTATCAATGTCCCTCTGACAGCCCTCCACACTATCCACAACACCTCCAACCTTTGTGTCATCAGCATACTTACTAACACATCCCTCCACTTCCTCATCCAGGTCATTTATAAAAATCACGAAGCGTAAGGGTCCCAGAACAGATCCCTGAGGCACACCACTGGTCACTGACCTCCATGCAGAAGATGACCCATCCACAACCATTCTTTGTCTTCTGTGGGAAAGCCAGTTCTGGATCCACAAAACGGTGTCCCCTTGGATCCCATACCTCTTTACTTTCTCAATAAGCCTGGCATGGGGTACCTTATCAAATGCCTTGCTGAAATCCATATACACTACATCTACTGCTCTTCTTTCATCAACGTGTTTAGTCACGTCCTCAAAAAATTCAGTCCAGCTCGTAAGGCATGACCTGCCCTTGACAAAGCCATGCTGACTATTCCTAATCATATTATACCTCTCCAAATGCTCATAAGTCCTGCCTCTCAGGATCTTCTCCATCAACTTACCAACCACTGAAGCAAGACTCACTGGTCTATAATTTCCTGGGCTATCTCTACTCCCTTTCTTGAATAAAGGAACAACATCCGCAACCCTCCAATCCTCCAGAACCTCTCCCGTCCCCATTGATGATGCAAAGATCATCACCAGAGGCTCAGTTAGCGCCTCCCTTGCCTCCCACAGTAGCCTGGGGTACATCTCGTCCGGTCCCAGTGACTTATCCAACTTGATGCTTTCCAAAAGCTCCAGCACATCCTCTTTCTTAATATCTACATGCTCAAGCTTTTCAGTCCACTGCAAATCATCACTACAATCACCAAGATCCTTTTCCATAGTGAATACTGAAGTAAAGTATTCATTAAGTACCTCTGCTATTTCCTCCATTGAGTTTGAGAGGGACTACAACTAGAGGTCATGGGTTAAGGATGAAAGGTGAGATGTTAAAGGGGAACATGAAGAGAAACTTCCTCGTTCAGACAGTTGTGAGAGTGTGGAATGAGCTGCTAGTGTAAGTAGTGCTTCCGAGCTCAATTTCAAAGTTTAAGAGAAGTTTGGATAGGTACATGAATGGGAGGGGTATGGAGGGCTACGGTCTGGGTGCCAGGTCGATGGGAGTAGGTATTTTAAATGGTTTGGAACAGACTAGATAGGCCAAAAATTAAAGCTAGGACTTACAAGAGTGGAAACACTATCCTTGAAGAAGCTGGTTGTGGTTTGGATTTATCATTTGCAAGTTGATGCTAGGTTGTTATTTTCAGATCAGACTGAGTAAATTTGATTGTGAGAAGGTTTTAAGGGGGAGCGGGTTGAGATTCAGTTTAACCATAAGTGATGAGACTTAAGAACTTAAGTATTTCTACTTGTATTATGATACAACATTTGATCAAATATTTTACCTTTTGGCTAAAATATTTCTTCTTAATGATTGTGTATTTTTATTTTTTTGTGAAAGAGTTAGATGAACATAATCATAGATAATGATGATGGCTCTTTTTAGCCACTTTCTTCTGCATAAGTACATGGATCACTTGTAGAAGTACTTCTATATGTTAACAGTGGTTTATTAAGGCAGATTATTGAAAAACAATAATTGGGGAATGCCAATTTCATCTGCTAAATGTGTAACTCACAATGGGAATGGCGGTATGAGGGCTATGTTACTAGTAATTCAATGTCTTGGTTCAATGATCTGGAGAATACTTCCAATCCCACAGTGGCAAAAGGGTCATTTAAGTGTAGTGAAGTAATGAAAAAGTTAAGAATGGGCACTTACTAGTCATTCCTTCTTAGCTTTTTAAATTAGATTTACAATAATTATAAAGTAATCCCAGATAGAAGACAATAAGATATAAGAGTAGAAATGGTGCACTTGAACCAATGAGTCTGCCCTACCATTCAATTATATTTGATGTTTTTTCAGCCCCGTTTTTCTGCCTTTTCCCAGCAATCCTTTAAACCTTTACCGACCAACAATTTATTAATTTCTACCTTAAGTACAGCCAATGACTTGGCCTCCACAGACATCTGTGGTAAGAAATTCTACAGATTAACCACCCTCTGGCTGAAAAATATTTTCTGTTTTAAAGGGTTCTCCCTTTATTCTGACACTTCTCCCTCAACTCTTAGACTCTTCTGCTAATGGAAGCATCCTTCCACATCCAGTTTATCCAGGCCTGGCCAGTACGTCAATGTAAAAACTTATATCAATAATGGTGACCATGAAGCTTCTGGGCAGTTGTAAAAACCAAACTGTGTCAGTCATGTTCTTTTTGGGAATAAAATCTGCCTTTCTTGCCCAGTGTAGCTAGTGTTTTATGTGACACCAAACCCACTGTTCTGAGAATGAGTCTTACGTGGCATTGCAAATGGCTTATAGCTCAGATTAATCCGTCACATCCTCCTTGAACTCACAACCTTTGGTGACTTAAGGCTTAGTAAGCCAAAGTGAAACAATGAAAACATGTAGCCAATTGACTCATTGTCCCAGTTGTGCTAAAGATTTTCTGAATGACAGCAATGTAATGATTTCTGCTAAAGATAGAACAATGAGCAGAACAGCAAAGGAACAGGTCCTTTGGCCCACAAATGTTGTGTTGAATTGGCCAACTAGACTAAACACTTCTGCCTACACAATGTCTATATTCTTCTATTTCCCTCACGAGAAATCTAAACACCTCTTAAAAGTCACGAATGTATCTGCCTTGACCACCATCCCAGGCAGTACATTCCAGGCACCCTCTACTCTCCTTGTCTAAAGGGCTGCACTGGAGAACCACAATTAAAGGGATGTAATAACTATAGGGAGATTAACAATGGCAGAAAATGTCGTTGATGAGTTAGAGGCTGCATTGATGTATCACCATTCGGTGTGCCGAACAATTACTGAGTGGAAAATATTGACGGGAGGTTAGGGCCTTAGGAGAAGGAGCCCTGTGGTCATAATAGAGACAAAACTAAGGTGGCAGTCCTGAAGGAGAGCATATCATCAATGAGATGGCACCTAAAAAAGGTATAGGCACAATCAGAATGCCTACATGTGAGGAAATCAAAGATCCAATTGAACGAAGGAGGTATTGATGCCAAGGTGTTGAAGCTTATTGATTAATTTTGAGGGAATGGTGGCATTGAATGCGAAGCTGTAGTCAATAAAGAGCATCCTGATGTATGTATCTTTGCTGTCCAGATGTTCCAGGGTTGAGTGAAGAGTCAATGAGGTGGCATCTGCTGCTCCGGTGGGCAAATTGAAGTGGATCTAAGCTCTCCTCAGGCAGGAGTTGATATGTTTTATCACCAACTTCTCAAAACACTTCATCAGGGTGGATGTAAGTGCCACTGGACGATAGTCATTGAGGCAGGTCACCACGGTCTTCTTGGGCACCAGTATAAGTGAAGTCTGTTTTAAGCAGGTGGGTAGCTCAAAATGCCGAAGCAAGAAAGATCTCAGTGAACAGCAGCCAGTTAGTCAGCACAGGTCTTGAATATTTGGCCAGATACCCCATCTGAGCTGGATGCTTTTCATGAGTTCACCCTCATGAAGACTGCTTGTACATCGGCCTCAGAGACTAAAATCACAGGATCATCAGGGGCTGTGGGAATTTGTGATGATTCCTCCATGTTTTGACAGTCAAAGTGAGCATAGAAGGCATTGAGCTCATCTGAAAATGAAGATCTGTTGTTGCCTATGTTGCTTGATTTCACTTTATAAGAGATGATGGTATCCAAGCCCTGCCACAACTGTCGAGCGTCCTTCATTGATTCAAGTTTAGTCCGGAATTGCCACTTCATCTGTAAGGCAGCTTCCAGGAGGTCGTACCTGGACCTCTTATAACTTCCTCGGCCACTAGACTTGAATGCCTCAGATCTGGCCCCCAGCAGATTGAGGATGTCATGGTTCATCCAGGGCTTCCAGTTGGGGAAGACTCTGAATGATTTTGTGGGGACACACTCGTCTACAACTGTTCTAATAAAGTCCATGACAACCATGGTGTTTTCATTCAGATCTTCAGATGAATTCTTGAACATGGCCCAGTCTAGCGACTTAAAACAATCCCGTAGCCGTTCTTCTGCCTCCTGCGACCACCCCTTTGTGTCCTTGTCTCTGGATAAATAAAGATTATCTTTACTTATGTCTGATTTACTTTGAAAGGAAATTTTATTTAAAGAATGGAGGGAAAAGAAGGAACCAAATTTCACCCAGTAAAAGCAGGGAATTTCTTCAAAATGCAGCAAGGGAAAATAATTGCAAGTAAATTACGTGCAAGAAGTCATTCTTATGGCAGTGTGGTCTCCAGGTTTGATTATCAGCCTCTGATCTCTGGCTGTATGAGGTGTTGAGATTAATATGCTACCTTTGCAAGAAGGAAACTTCCCATGAAACCTGGAAACAGTATTTATTTTCACCTTTGACTGTTTATTGTAGCTGAAAGATAAAGGCTGATGATCCAGTTCAACTATTAGCAATGCTTTCCATAATTTTATATCTACAGGGGTGACCTTTCCATCTAATAGCCATGAACAATAACTAAAAATTGCTAACAGCAACCAGCTGGTGATAAAGCTTACAAGACCACAGTAAGATTGTCGCATTGCAGAAGAAAGACACTTATTAAAGTTGTCAATTAAACAGAGTTTAACTGTTTTGTATTGCTCAGGTATCAGGTACCAACAAAGTAATTCTTTCTTTAAAACTTATATGGGAGAAATGATTTGGCAACAATGAAATCCCTTTTTAAAATATTTTTTCCTGACAAATTAATGTAGGGGCGATTTAAAAAAAAGTCTTGCAAATTTATCTGATGAATTCTTTGTAATTCAATTTAAAAGGTTTGCTATTTTGCGTTGAGAATCCTTTCTACCCCACCTAACTCTGTCAGATTCTTCATTAGTAGTATTTCGGGATATTTGTAATTTGTAACTATTGGGTGGCTCAGTAGTGTAGCGGTTAGTATAACAGTAGTGCAGTGCCAGTGACCTGGGTTCAATTCCCATCGCTGTCCGTGAGGAGTTTGTATATTCTTCCCATGACTGCATGTGTTTCCTCCGGGTGCTCTGGTTTCCTCCCACAGTCCAAAGACATACGGTTTAGTAAATTAGATTATTTTTTAGATTATGAGGACATGCAGTCCTCTTTTATTGTCATTTAGTAATGCATGCATTAAGAAATGATACAATGTTCCTCCAGTATGATATCACAGAAACACAAGACAAACCAAGACTAAAAAACTGACAAAAACCACATAATTATAACATATAGTTACAACAGTGCAAAGCAATACCGTAATTTGATAAAGAACAGACCATGGGCACGGTAAAAAAAAAAGTCTCAAAGTCTCTCGAAAGTCCCATCATCTCACGCAGATGGTAGAAGGAAGAAAAACTCTCCCTGCCATGAACCTCCAGCGCCGCAAACTTGCCAATGCAGCTCCCTGGAAGCACCCGACCACAGCCGACTCTTGACTCCGTCTGAAAACTTTGAGCCTCCGACCAGCCCTCCGGCACTGAACACCGGGCATCATCTCTGCTGAGCGCTTTGACCCCGGCCCCGCCAACAGGCAATAGGCAAAGCTGAGGATTTGGGGCCTTCCCCTCCGGAGATTCTCGATCGCACAGTAGCAGCGGCAGCGAAGCAGGCATTTCAGAAGTTTCTCCAGGTGTTCCTCCGTGCTTCTCACGTCTGTCTCCATCAAATCAGGATTGTGCACGGTACCTACTTATAAATACGATATCATTTCGGAGCGGACGCGCACGCTACGTCGCGTTGCCATCTTCTCTGCCCCTCTGAGTTAATTGGAGGTAATTGGGTAGTGCAGGCTCATTGGGCCAGGAGAGCCTGTTACTGCGCTTTATTTCTAAATAACATAAATCATATTATATAATGTAACATTTATAGTTCTATTGGCATTGCACCGAAGATTGGAATAAAGTGGGTCATAACTCAATGTCACAGAGCAATTTTGTTTCCTCCATTAGAATTACTTTAATCCAGCAGTCATTATGCAAACTGTGACCTGTCTGGGGTGTATGAGCAAAAGGCATTCAGGATTTATGCAGCAAAGTGTTTTTGACCGGCATTGATGTCCCTCCACTTTTGAGTCAGGTAGATTTTTATCCCGACTGTATTTATTGATAAAAAAAGTCAGGAATATTTTATGCTCCTGCAGACTGACATGAGTTACAATGGTTGACTTCATGATGGACTGTTTTTTGAAAACAATTGTAAGTAGACTCGATGGACTGAAATGGCTTGTTGTAAGGCAATATGGACATGCAGATACAGAAGGAAGATAATTAAAAAAGGGCAAAATGGTGAGCAGGCTGAAGGGCCTGAACAGCCCACAGTTGCTCTGGTTATATTATCCATGCTTAAAATTGTTCAATAGAGAGACAGTGTGAGAAGGCGCGTGCTGGTTGGTTTATAGCTATATGTACAACGATTCAGAGAGCCAATTGTGGAAACAAACTGCAGGCTTTCATTGTTCAACCCTGTTATTTCATCGCTATCGTGTCCCTTAAAGCAATTTTGCAGAAATTATGCAAGTGTGTCCCTGATCCATCCTTAACCCTGCAAAGTTCAAGTTTAACGACAATCAAGCAAAAAAAATCTATGCAGCTAAACAAAACATTGTTCTACCGGGGCCAAGGTGCAAAACACAGTCCATACAGTCACATGCAGCACACAGAGTTATGATAACACACACAGTCCTTAAGGTTTTTAGAGCCAGTGGTGGTAGTGAGGACAAGATCCCACTACCTATTAAGTGCTCCCAATTGCATGAATCTCAAATAGCCTCTAACAAACTAGTCCAGCTCCTGGCCTTCATGTGTGGCTTAGCTGCTAAGCCCAGCAGAACTATTTCTACTGACAGGAGAAGGGGCAGAGGTGGGTTACTGGTGCCTTAAAACCCGTCACTTTGGGAAGGTGGGGCTCGTTAGCTGTGGTTGGCAGCTCAACCATGAGAAGGAAAACTCTAATCTAAAATTTACACTGTCTTGCGGCTATACCCACTCATGGAGAAGGCTTCGTGAGTAAACCCTGAGGGAAAAATCTGGAACTGGAGTCCCTGAGGGAGTCCATAAGACAATAAAGCCATAAGACATAGGAGCAGAATTAGGCCATTCAGCCCATTGAGTCTGCTCTGCCATTCCATCATGGCTGATCCTGGATCCAACCCAGCCCCATACACCTGCCTTCTCACCATATCCTTTGATGGCCTGACCGATCAGAAAACTATCAACTTCTGCCTTAAATATACCTATGGACTTGGCCTCCACCGCAGTCTATGGCAGAGCATTCCACAGATTCACTACTCTCTGGCTTTAAAAAAACTCGTTCTTATCTCTGTTCTAAAAGGTCGCCCCTCAATTTTGAGGCTGTGCCCTCTAGTTCTGGATACCCCCACCATAGGAAACATCCTCTCCACATCCATCCCATCCAGTCCTTTCAATATTCGGTAGATTTCAATGAGACACCCCGCCACCCCCACAGTCTTCTAAATTCCAGTGAGTACAGGCCCAAAGCTGCCAAACCCTCCTCATATGTTAACCCCTTCATTCCTGGAATCATCCTCGTGAACCTCCTCTGGACTCTCTCCAATGACAACATATTCTTTCTGAGATATGGGGCCCCAAACACTTGACAATACTTCAAGTGCAACCTGACTAGTGTCTTATAAAGGCTCAGCATTATCTCCTTGCATTTATATTCTATTCCCCTTGAAATAAATGCCAACATTGCATTTGCCTTCTTTACCACAGACTCGACCTGCAAATTAACCTTCTGGGAATCTTGCATGAGGACTCCTAAATCCCTCTGCACCTCTGACGTTTGAACCTTCACCCCGTTTTTTAGCTAATAGTCCACACTATTGTTCAATGTTGACTGGCAACTCCTGTGACATTGCTGGTACCAAACTGTATCGGCCTCTGCCATTCTTTTGGGTTCATCAGATGCGTGGAGAGGGGGAGCTTGCAACACGGGCAACAGCTTGCCCTCCATATCGTACTGGCCAGACTTGTGTGTCTAGACAGCTAGGACACAACATCCACAGTTGATCCTGACCGACGGAGGCCCTCAGGAAACAGACAGTCACAAAATGATATCAGTGTAATTCCCTGAGTGTCACGGTCTGTAGGTTGATGGTGCATGGGATCTTGTCCTGGAGCCATGTTTTGGCAACAACAAGCATGCAGCAGTTCCTCATCTCACACTGGGTCAGCTGCTGATGAAGGAAAATCAGCTTATCTCGCACTGGGTTAAAAATTAAAGATTAGCTTTAGTTGTCACATGTACTGTCCATCAAAACATTGAAATACAGTGAAATGCATTGTTTGAATCAATGACCAGCACAGTTGGGATGTACTGGGAGCAGCTCGCAAGTGTTGCCATACTTCCAGCGCCAACATAACATGCCCACAACTTACTAACTCTAACTTCTATGTTTTTAGAATGTGGGAGGAAACCAGACAACCTGGAGGAAACCTATCAATCATGTGGTGAAAGCACAAACTCCTTCCAGGCTGTGGTAGAAATTGAACTCTGATCTTATAGTTGGCGCCCGAAAGCATAATGTTAACCACTACACTGCCATACCAGCCATTAACGTTAACCGATGATTTTTGTGCTCAAGTTCCTGCAATGGGTCCTGAACCATTAACTTTCTGATTCAGAGGCAACAGCTGACACTTTTTTATGTAGCCACGCAGTACAGAAATGAGATATCTGGAAATTAGTCTCCACGTTTAGAGGCAGAATCCCTCAAAGATTCAGTTGTAACCTGATATGGCTATTAGAGATAACAACATTGACTTTTGATGAATAAAAGGTTTACTGCAAGAATGAAGAGGTGCTCATTTGATCTGCAGTGTCCTGATTCACCTTGGTGGAATTATAAACCATAATTACCATGAGCAGTTATCTGCAACATGACATCACAGGACATAATGGAAAAGCAGGTGAATCAGCTTGGAGTTAGTGGAAGATGTGAATGAAGATTGATGAGTACGGCAAGTCTGGACAGGACAGAAGCAAATACTGTAAGAGCAGGAAGTGAATTTTATTATGCTGTGATTAGTGAAGACTGTTGGAAGACCCCTCCTGCTCTGGACATTTCTCCCCACATTCCACCAGACAGAAGATACGAAAGTCTGAAAGCACACCCCACAATGCTCAATGACAGCTTCTATCCCGTTGTTATAAGACTATTAAATGGACCTCTCATATGATAAGACGGACTCAACCTCAAGATCTACCTTGTTGTGACCTCCTGCCTGTATTACACTTTCTCTGTAACAGTAACACTACATGTACTCTGATAGTGGATGATCAGCCATGATCACAGTGAATGGCAGTGCTGGCTCGAAGGGCCGAATGGCCTACTCCTGCACCTATTCTCTATTGTCTATTACTGTTCCCTTGTACTACCTTGATGTACCGATGTGATGAAATGATTTGTATGAATAGCATGTAAAACAGACACCGGTTTCAGTTTCTTCGCAACAACACACAATACTAAGAGTTATGAACTATTAGTGTTGGAATGTTGCAGACTAGCTGAAGCTAGATGAAGACGACTTGAGAAATGGCTAGAAATATTTGAAATAGAGGGCAATTAGTCTATAGGCTTTGGCCATTATTACTTCAAATATTACTTGATCCCTATATTATCTTTAATCAATGTTAGTAAATGATACAGCTGTTATCAAAGAACTAGTTAATCAGGATGACTCTTTCCCTAAATGTCCCACAGTGGCAGCATCTGCCTCACACATCTTCCAAGCTGACACTGATCACAACTGTGAATGAGCTCACATTGAGACTCAGAGTGTGATTTTTTATCTTTCTTCTTCAGCACCTGACAGATTGCATCTACCAACTTTGCACTGCCATAACATTTAAATCAGAACACCTACAGGATTTCAGCACTTAAACCAGAATGTGATTTCTCTCAAATTGTTAATTTCTTAACCTATTTCAATGGTATAATGTACCCTTAACATTACATCTTTAATATAAAACAGGCACATTCATATTGCCGGACCATGAAATATTTATACCTCCCATTTCCAACCTGTCATGCTTTATCTAATCTGTTCTTCTCTCCCCCAGATAATCATCCGGCCTTCCCTAAAGGATTTAGTCAATTCATCCTTACGGCAATTGATTGTGAGTTCCTCATTCCAACAACTCATTAGTAAAGATAATTCACTCAGGTTCCCGCTGGAATCATTGATTTGTAGATCTCCACTTCAGGTCTTCTCCACAGGTGAAATCCTCCTTACAACCTCTTTTATCCTCAGATCCTTATTTAGCTTGCATTTAAGGCTGATTTTGTTCTCAAGGTTAGGTTTTATTATTCTGAGATATGCTCAAATTATAGCCATTTTAGGTCTACTTTTTATTGTTGGTCAGTAACTATATTTTAATGATAAAGTCATAGAATCATAGGGCACAGATACAATCCTTTTGAGACACCAAGTATACACTCATTTGCCTCTTTATTAACTACCTCTCGTGCCTAACAAAGTGGCCACTCAGTGAATGTTCATGGTCTTTTGCTGCTCTGCATTCAGAGATGCTCTGCAGCATGCCACTTTTGAAACGTGTGGTTATTTGAGTTACTGTCACCTTCCTGTCAGCTTGAACCAGTCTGGCCATTCTCCTCTGACCTCTCTCATTAACAAGGTGTTTTCACCCACACAACTGCCACTCACTGGATTTTTTTTTTTGTTTTTCACACCATTCTCTGTAAACTCTAGAGACTGTTGTGCGGGAAAATCCCAGGACATCAGCATTTTCTGAGATATTCAAATCATCCTGACTGGCATCCACAACCGTCCTACGATCAGTCACTGAGATCACATTTCTTCCCCATTCTGATGTTTGAACTGAACAACAACTGAACCTCTTGACCATGTCTGCATGCTTTTATGTATTGAGCTGCTGTCACGTGATTGGCTGATTATATATTTGCATTAATGACCAGGTGTACAGGTGTACCTAATAAAGTGGCCACTGAGTGTAGATTTGCCAGAAAAGACCTACCTGAAATATTGACCATAATGCACTCATTTATGCTCATGCCTTTTATCCTCCCTGCATTCCCATCAACTGCCTCCAATTCTATTAGCTGTGCCTCTGATTCTTAGCAGCTGCTGGATCAGGAATGGGTAAAAGTTCTACGGAGAGGTAAAGACTGTGAGTGCAAAATAGAAGGAAGTAGGTGTGAAATAAATCAGAATCAGGTTTAATATCACTGGCATATGTCGTGAAATTTGTTAATTTAGAGGCAGCAGTACAATAAAATATGTGATAATATAGAAAAAATCTGAATTACAGTAAGTATATACATTTATATTAAATAGTTAAATTCAATAAGTACAGTAGTGCAAAAACTGAAATAAAAAAGTAGTGAGGTAGTGTCCAAGGGTTTAAAGTCCATTTAGGAATCGGATGACAGAGGGGAAGAAGCTGTTCCTGAATCACTGAGTGTGTGCTTTCAGGCTTCTGTATCTCCTACCTGATGGTAACAGTGAGAAGAGAGCATGCCCTCGGTGCTGGGGGTCCTTAATGATGTAAGCCTCCTTTTTGTGGCATCGCACAAAAATACTCAAGGTACTCAAGACACAATGACAATAATTTATAGTTGGGAAATGGAAATATAGGGACTGTGGCGGCTCGCCCACGCGGCAAGCGAACCGGCTCCAGCAGTCACGGGCGAATCCGCAGCCAGCGGTAACCGAGAGGGCTCTGAGTGCGGGGCAGACCCTTCTGCCCCGCAAAGAGCGGGGGATGCTGGGAGCGGGCACTTAAGCGCACGCGGATTTAAAATGATAAACAGTTCAACCAGACCCTGCTCGACTCAGTGTCTTGCTTTCACTCGTCGCGTATCAGCGCGACTACATTGGTGGCCCCGACGGTCCAACAGCATTTGGACCCGACATGAACAACTCGGCTCTGCAGAATGCAGTTTCCCTTAAACTGCCGACCTTCTGGACCACCCAACCCCTGGTCTGGTTTGAGCAAGCAGAGGCCCAGTTCCAGGTCAGGCAAATTGTCTCAGGCGTCACCAGGTACTACTACGTGGTGGGCGCCCTCGACCAGGAGACAGCGGGCTGTGTTATTGACTTTCTGCATCAGCCCCCGGCAACAGACAGGTACGAGGCACTCAAGGCCCTGTTAATCTGCACATTTGGCCTCTCCCGCCGTGAACGGGCCTTGCGGTTACTGCATATGGACGGCCTGGGCGACCGTGCGCCATCAGCCCTGATGAGTGACATGTTAGCACTGGCAGACGGCCATAAGATTGCCTGCTTTTTGAACAGATCTTCTTGGAGCAAATGCCAGAAGACATCCACCTCCTGCTAGCAGATGAAGACTTCAGAGACCTGCGCAGGGTGGCTGCCCGCGTGGACTTCTTTGGCGCGCCAAACAAAATGGTGGAACCACCATCGGAATTAGTGCTGTGGCACGGCCGAAAGCCCAGCCCTCCCACACCCCAGCAGCGGAGCACTGAACCCCCACACCAAGGGACGGCACCACTTCTGAGTCTTGGTGTTTTTATCATCAAAGGTGGGGTTCCGGGGCCCGCCGCTGCCAACCGCCATGCTCGTTTCCAGGGAAGCACCAAGACCAGTCATCGCTGATGGCTACGGCGGCTGGTCACCGGGATAGCCTCCTCTACGTTTGAGACAAGCACTCCAGGTGTAGATTCCTGTTGGACACGGGGCAGAAATCAGTGTCCTAACCCCCTCGAGCCACAATACCTGAACTAGAAGAAAAGGACCGGAACTTATGGCAGCCAACAGCAGCACCATCTGAATCTACAGCACAACAACCATCCCCTTGCAGTTCGGTTCCAACCGCTTTACATGGATATTTACGCTGGCCGCAGTATCACAGCCATTGCTGGGTGCGGACTTCCTCCGCGCACACTGCCTGCTCGTGGATTTGAAGGGGCGATGATTGGTCGATGCGAAGACGTTCCAGAATTTCTCCCTCGGTGAGGCCAGGTTACCGGCCCCACACCTGGACTCCGTCACTTATTCCGACAACGAGTTCGCCAGAGGGTTAACGGAGTTCCCATCTATTATCACACCGCAGTTTTCCTCAGCAAACCCCAAGCACGGCGTGATGCACCACATCCCCACACAGGGACCTCCCCTTCACGCCCGGGCCCGCAGGCTACCGCCCGACAAGCTCCGCCTTGCGAAGGAGGAATTCAAGAAGGTGGAGGAGATGGGGATTGTGCGGCGTTCCGACAGCCCGTGGGCCTCCCCACTCCATATGGTGCCCAAGTCCGCAGGAGGGTGGAGACTGTACGGCGACTATCAGAGGCTGAATGACGTCACCACGTCCGATCGCTATCCGGTATCGCACATCCAGGACTTTACGGCCAACCACACGGGGCGCGCATCTTTTCGAAGATTGACCTGGTCCGAGGGTATCATCAGATCCCAGTCCACTCGGATGATGTGCCCAAGACGGCCCTCATCACCCCCTTTGGCCTGTTCGAGTTCCTCAGGATGCCGTTCGGGCTGAAAAACGCAGCGCAGATGTTCCAGCGCTTGATAGATGCAGTAGGGCGAGGTCTGGACTTTCTGTTCATCTACCTGGATGACATACTTATCGCCAGCCGCTCCCGCCAGGAACATCTAGCACATCTACGCCTGCTCTGCCACCGCCTAAGCAACTACAGCCTGGCTATCAACCGCGCCAAGTGCCAGTTCGGCCTATCCGCCATCGACTTCTTGGGACACCAGATCGACCGCCATGGAGCTGTGCCCCTGCCGGCAAAAGTTGAGGCCATCCGCCAATTCGCCAGGCCCAGCACTGTTAAAGGCCTGCAGGAGTTTGTTGGGATGGTTAATTTTTACCACCGTTTCCTGCCCTCAGCGGCCCGGATCATGCGGCCCCTTTTTGGCTTGATGTCCGGCAAGGTCAAAGAGGTCACCTGGACAGAGGAGTCGAAGGCGGCTTTCGAACAAGCCAAGAACGCGCTAGCAAACGCCACGCTCCTAGTCCACCCCCAGGTCGACGTCCCCACTGCCCTCACTGTGGATGCCTCTGACAGGGCAGTTGGCGACGTGCTCGAGCAGCTCATCGAAGGTCAGTAGAAGCTGCTCGCTTTTTTCAGCCAGCACCTACGACCCCCGGAACTTATGTACAGCGCTTTCGACAGGGAGCTGCTGGCCCTGTACCTTGCCATCCGGCACTTCAGGTACTTCCCGGAGCGGAGAGAGTTCACGGGCTTCACAGACCACAAGCCCCTCACTTTCGCGTTTGCCAAGGTGTCGGACCCGTGGTCGGGCCGCCAACAGCGCCACCTGTCGTACATCTCGGAGTTTACCACCACGATCAAGCACATCTCCGGGAAGAACAACGTGGTAGCCGATGTGCTGTCACGAACCTCCATCCAGTCAGTGCACTCTCTGTCTCCGGGGGTGGATTATGCGGCGTTAGCTGAGGCGCAACGGCTGGACGGAGAGATGCCGGCGCACCGAAGCGCAGTCTCAGGTCTCCGCCTCGAAGACATACCCATTGGGCCCGAAGGTAAGAAGCTCCTTTGCGATGTGTCCACCGGGCAACCTCAGCCCATTGTCCCGACCGCTTGGAGGTGCCGCATTTTTGACGCCTTGCACGGTTTAACCCACACTTCCACTCGGGTGACCATCCGGCTGATCGCAGACAGGTTTGTGTGGCACGGCCTACGCAAGCAGGTCGGGCACTGGGCCAGGACATGCACGCACTGTCAAACCTCCAAAATCCAGAGGCACGTGAAGGCCCCATTGCAACCCTTCCAGCCGACACATAGGAGGTTTGAACATGTCCACGTGGACATCGTCGGCCCACTGCCGGTTTCGAGAGGAGCGAGATACCTGTTCACCATGGTGGACAGGTTCACGAGGTGGCCGGAAACTGTCCCACTCGCTGACACGGCCACAGAGACGTACGCCAGAGCCCTGATTACCACCTGGGTGGCACGGTTCGGACTCCCAGCCCACGTCACTTCAGACAGGAGTGCACAGTTCACATCGGCTTTGTGGTCTGCACTGGCACAACTCCTCGGAACCCAGCTCCACCAAACGACTGCTTACCACCCACAGTCCAACGGCCTGGTGGAACGTTTCCACAGGCACTTGAAGTCGGCCCTGATGGCACGTCTCCGAGGGCCAGACTGGGTTGACGAACTCCCCTGGGTGCTGCTTGGTATCCGCACAGCACCCAAGGAGGACCTGGCCACGTCATCGGTCGAACTTGTTTTTGGTGCCCCACTCACAGTTCTCGGTGAGTTTGTGCCAGCACCCAGTGGCCAGGAGGACACACCTGCGGGGGTCCTAATGAAACTCCGGGAGTGGCTTGGAACACTTGCCCCAGTCCCGACATTCCATCACGGAACAACACCCTCTTTCATGCCCAAGGACCTACAACAGAGCAGGTATGTTTTCATTCGCCGAGGCGGTCACAGACCACCCCTGCAGCGACCATACGAGGGACCCTACAGGGTGGTGCGCCATAATGGGACGACCTGCGTTCTCGACGTCGGTGGACGTGAAGAGACTTTTACCATTGACCGTCTCAAACCAGCGCATCTAGACCTTGAATGCCCGGTTGCAGTACCACCTCCACGACGACAAAGCCAGCCACCTAAAAGAACGGACAGTGTGCAGGCTATGGACTCTGCACCTCCTAGCGCCGGTTCTTGGGGGGGAGGGGGTCATGTGGCGGCTTGACCACGCAGCAAGCAAACCGGCTCCAGCAGTCGCGGGCGAGTCCGCAGCCAGCGGCAACCAAGTGGGCTCTGAGTGCGGGGCAGACCTCAGCCCGGAAGCCGACGTCACTTCTGCCCCGCAAAGAGCTGGGGATGCTGGGAGCGGGCACTTAAGCATGTGCGGATTTAAAACAGTAAACAGTTCAACCAGACCCTGCTCGATTCAGTGTGTTGCTTTCACTCGTCGCGTATCAGCGCGACTACAGGACCAAGAGAGGCAGCAGGGATGTAAGGCTAATTATTTTTTCAATTTAGCATTATGAGTTAATATTCTAGTTTGCATTATTATTGTAACAGTAGTAATAATGTAATTGATATAACATAATTACAGTAATTATTTCTAGACTAGTAGCCTGGATGTCTGGTAATCTAGAGACAGAAACTTAATTCTCATCAGCCAGCCACCTATTATAAATTCATTAACTAATGCTGTCTAAAATGTATTGATATTTGAGAACATCAGCTATTGGTTTGTTGTAGCAGTCCATTCATTTGAATAATGTTCACTTGGGAAAGAAATGTATCACCTTTTCTTCGAGTGACATTTTTTATGACATCAGTCAAATAGCAAAATGTTCAGCCTTCAGTGTTCCCTAAGGTAGCACAGTAAACTACTCAGTTTAATGCAGATGAATGCCTTCATCCTGAGAAAGAAATGAAAACTTCACTATTTAGTTTACACCGTTAGCTGTTAAGGAATATATTAAACACAACTCCCTTGAACAAAGTCTTGTGGTTAAACCAAATATTCAACAATGTGAAGGAGAAAATTTCAATAAACACATAATCTCTAATTCTTACATCAATCCAAAATATGGAAGGTTTTTCCAGCCCCTGATGAAGAATTACTTTAGCATACAGGGCAAAACTTTATGCTCTTGTTTCTCCTTCTCTTCCAAAAGTAATGAATCCTACACACTCCTCTCCTTTCCTGTTTCCTGAGGTCAAAAATTGTATTACCAGTTCTTCTTCAAAAATATCAGTTCCATGTTTTTCTTAAAACTCTGTTCCTTCAACAAATTATGTTTCTTTTTGTGATTTGCTTTCTCATCTGAAACCGGATGTACGACAGTCATTCTGGATAGCCGGCAGAAGCCCAATTGGCCAGTCAAGCCTGACTTATGTTGTATTTTGCATAATGCATCTTCTTTATTTAAAAGCTCTCCAAACATTTGATCTGCTATGCATTTTCTGATTCCTAGCTTTACGATGAACAAAATCAATATTGCAAAATAGTGAAAAAAAATTCTGTCTCACGTTTTATGTGAGATGACCTAGGACTTGTTTTCCACTACTCATGAATAACATTTTGTTTTCTTCAGTATCAAAAGCTGCATTTCTGACTTGCAAACTGCTCAAGATATGGACAATTCTTAGGGACTGGACTCTACCTTAACCTGAGATCAACCTAATTCTTGTGCTCTTTTCTGATACTCAGTATAAGTATATATCACAGCTACATATAACAGGGCTAAATTCTTTGTAGTAGATGTACCTTTGAGTGAATGTCAAATCACAGTATCAGAGGAATTTTGGTATAAAAGGAAGCCATTTATCTCACTTTTGTCCAAGCTGCTAAAGAATTTCCCACTTGGGATCTATAAAGTATGTATGTATGTATGCATTATTATTATTATTATTATTACTACTACTATTAAGGTTTTTTAAAAAAACAAGTTTCTGTGAAAGCTGTTGTAGCTCAGCACTGAGGAAATGCAAACTTGACTATCAGTCCCAAGATCCCAATTATATTCTATTCACCTTTGAGCAATTCCAATTCCTTAATGTTTCCAGGGAATGGAATATATGTTCTTATTCCTTGGAAGCATGCCATCCTGTGTAGAGTTTATATCATCCTAACTTGTAATATATAGGTCCTTACTGTTACGTAACTGGCAGCAATGAATATCAATCGAGACAGGTTATATAAAAACAACCAAACATTTATTAAACACAGATAAACAATAAAAAACAAACGAAAACCTTAACCGGAAGTTAACTGCTATGCAGCCGTTCAACAAACTGTCACTCGCCACTAGTTCTTAGAGCGTTAAATGCGAAAATAGTTCTTAACGTGGTAAAGTCAGATACAGTTCTTAAAATGGTAACTTCGAAATTCCAACAGATTTGTACTTTCAATTGGGAGAGACTTCTCTGGAGAAGGATTTCTTCATAGACGCGACTTCCCTGCTGGATCTGTCCAAAGGATTCACGATGCAGGAAATAAACGGCTTAAAACAACTGACCTGAATTTCTAGAGAGCAAATCCCGCATGAACTACCTTGCTCTTTCGGCAGGAGTTACCTTCGATGCAGGTCACTACTTCTTCAACGAAGACTCAATAAAGTCGATCCTTTATTAAACTGCCGAACATTCCCGACTTCTCTTAATCCTTCACATCCTGTACTTCGATAAAGTCTTCACTCTCCAATACTGCTGGAAAAAGGCACATCAACACATCTAGCAAAAGTTGCCCATCCAGCACTATTGTCCCTTGCAACAGAATGTAACACTCCGTTTTAAAAATGAAACTGCGTCATAAAGTAAGTATGCAACAGAAACGGAGACAGACTAACGTTCTAGCTGGAAAACTAGAAACTAAAAAAAACTAACTGCGTCATCTGAGGTCTTCCCTTATATACCCATGGTGAACATGTCATCACGTGACCTCACATCGGCGGGAAAATTACATCAGGTGACCTCCAAAAGACCATTACACCATTCTCACCAGATCTCCTTGAGGTATGTAACATTACAGAAAATGCTGGAGGAACTCAGCAGATCAGGCAGTATTCATGGAGAGGAATAAACAGTCAATGTTTCAGGCTGAGACCCCTCATCAGGACTGGAAAGAAAGGGGGGAAGAAGCCAGAATAAGACTTCAGGGGAGAGGAAGAAGAACAAGCTGTCAGGTGATAGGTAAAACCAGGTGAAGGGGAAGTGGGTGGGCAGGGGAGGGGGTGCGAGGTGAGAAACCAGGAGGTGATAGGTGGAAGAGGTAAAGGGATGAAACAAAAAGGACTCTGATAAGGGTGGATAGTGGACGATGGAAGAAAAGGAAGGAGGAGGGGCACCACAGGGAGGTGAGCAGAAAAGAAGGGGAACAGGTGATCAAGTCCCTCAGCAAATAGAAGAGAGTTGAATTTGGGAAACAAATAAAACGGGCAGGCTCTGCAACGTGAAACAAAAACACTGGAAGAGTCAGTCATTTCTGAGGAAGGGCCATTAACCTGAAATGTTGACTGGTTTCTCATTACAAGGGAGTTTAACATGTCTGCTAAGACTGTTGACAAACTTGCTTTTGAGGAACAAGAAATACATCTTTCACATTCAGGAGACGAGACCTTATTAATCACAAATCAGGAAGACATCACTTATTGAAGATAATTTTAATAAGGTATATGATACTACTGAGTTTGACTCATTTATCTCTAACATCACGTCTGATTGAAGGCTAAACTGTACTGTGAGTAAATAATCTGACTATCACACTAAAATTAGAAATGTTTCTGATGGAAAATCTTCATTTCAAATTCTAAAAGTAAATGAAATTTTTTGAAAGGATTTTTTCCCCTCCCTTATCAGGCCAGCTCTTCACACAGTCAAGGAAGACAATCATTGAGGTATAAAGAACATCCAGTTCTTGAATGCATTCCCCTGGAGCACAGGAGAATGAGGGGAGATCTTATAGAGGTATACAAAATTGTGAGGTGTATAGATAGGGTGAATGTATGTTCACTTTTATAATCAGATGGGTGAGACTGTAACTAGAAATCATAGGTTTAGGGTGAAAAGTGAAATATTTAAAGGGAATCTGAGGGGGATCTAACATCGTCATGGACAGTCCCAGGCCTGGCTGCAAAAGGAGGAGGGGTTGGGTGTGGGGCTCGCAACCCCATCCTGTAAAAACCCAGAGCTCCAGAAATGCCAAAAGATGCTCTAAAGACCTCATCCCTGGGAGAGAAAGGATACATCAAGATGGTGGGCTGGATTTGAAGTTGACACGAAAGACTGGCCCGGGACAGAGCACTCGAGTGGGATATTGTCAGTGCCTTATGCCCCAGTAGGGGTGATAGAGCTTATGTAAGTGTGAGGGAACTGCTTCACTGAGAGGGTGATGTGGGTGTGGAACAAGCTGCCAACAGAAGTGGTAACATTTAAGAGAAGATTGGATAAGTACATGGATGAGAGCAGCATGGAGGACTATGGTCCAAGTGCATGTAGATGGCACTAGGCTGACACTGTGCTGTAGGGTTCTCTGACACTCTGACTCTTTCCCACGGCCCGAAAGCTGGGCAGAGCTTTGAACCACTGTCAGATGCTCACAAGTCTGCAAGAAAATTCAGGGACTATATTCGTCAATACTCTGACTCTCATTGAAAGAGTGACTAAAAGGAAGACCTAAAGCTGTCAGGATCTTGCAGCTGTGCACGTCCAATGGAAAATATAGAAACTTGTAAGATCTCCAAGGCTGGTCAGGCTTCTGGTCCATGCTCAGCTCTCTACAGAGCAATTTGTGAGATCCATTCCCTCATTCTCTCCCCACTGCCCTGCAAATTACTCTTCCTCAGTAGTCTAACCAGTTCCCTGCCAGAGGACCTGATAGAATTGGATGCAATCACCATATTTAAGAGGCATTGAGACAGGTAATTGAATGGCAATAGACAATCATGGCCCTAATGTGGGAAAATGTCATTATTATAGATATTCTCAATGATCTGCATGGATGCCTGTTGTACAACTCTATGACTCTATGATCAACAACACAAGAAGTCTATTGCAGGGATGTACACTGTGAAAAATTGTGATAGAAGTCATAAATGAGGAAATTAAAAAGCAAATGAAGCTATTTAAAAAGGGGGCTGGGGCCAGAGACTCCGGGATGCATGCACAAATTACTGAAAGTGCAATATAAAATGAGAAATTTGTTAAAAATGTCCTGGCTTATAATATTGCGGGAACAGAATGCTGAGCTGCTGAGGCCTCCATCAGTTCGAGTTGTCCTTGGATAGTGCGTCCTAGCTTTCTAGATATGCAAGCCTGGAAAGTAAGCTATTGCTCATGTAGCAAACTCCCTTTCTCTACGTATCTGCTGAACCCAAAGGAATGGCAGGGACTGATACAGTTTGGTACCCGGAGGTTCACAGGAGTTTCCGGTCAACATTGAACTCAATGTAGGGCTGCCTTAGGGACTCCAACTCCGGAATTTTCCCTCCGGGTTTACTTCCAAAGCCATCCCCATGAGTGGGTATAGCTGCAAGGTAGCAGAAGTCTGAGGTCAGAGTTTTCCTTCTCCAAGATGAGCTGCCAACCATGACGAGCCCCATCTGCCTAAAGCGACTGGTTTTAAGGTGCCAGTAAACTGACTTTGCCCCTTCTCCTGTCAGTAGAAACAGTTCCGTCGGGCTTAGTAGCTAAGCCACACATGAAGGCCAGGAGCTGGACTTGGTTGTCAGAGGCTATTTGAGGCACACACCATTGGGAATATTTAATAGGTAGTGGGAGCTTGTCTCCATTACCAACGCCCCCAGCTATAACAACCTTAAGGAACCAGGAACAGAATACAGCAATAAGAAATAGCAATTCTTCTTTGTAAAGGACAGTTTTTGCTTCTACAGCACTGCTGTCTTCACATTATAATGAGTTTCCAGGGTTTGGAGAGGATGCAGAAGAGGATGAAAACTGATCAGCCAGAAACACTGACCTTGTTTTCTGCATCACTGTCTGGTATGGGGGGAGGGGGGGGCTACTGCACAGGATAAAAATAAGCTGCAGAGAGTTGTTAACTTAGTCAGCACCATGATGGGCACTACCCTCCCTAGTATCTAGGACATCTTCAAGGAACAATGCCTCAAAAAGGCAGCATTCATCATTAAGGACCCCCATCATCCAGGACATGCCCTGTTCTCATTGCTCCAATCAAGAAGGAGGTACAGAAGCATGAAGACACATAATCAATGATCCAGGAACAGCCATCCCCTCTACCGTCAGATTTCTGAATGGGCATTGAACCCATGAACACTACCTCACTGCAACACACGCAAAATGCTGGACGAACTCAGCAGGCCAGGCAGCAGAGTAAACAGTCACTATCTCGGCCCAAAACATCAACTCTTTACTCTTTTCCATAGATGCTGCCTGGCCTGCTGAGTTCCTCCAGCATTTTCTGGGCGTTGTTTTTATTCCCAGCATCGGCAGATTTTCTGTTGTTTGTGAACATACATTTTTTTATTTCTATTTTTGCAGTACTTAATTAATTTAACTATTATATATATATATATATATATATATATATATATATATATATACACACACATACACACACACTTACTGTAATTCATTTTTTCTATTACTATGTATTGCATTGGACTGCTGCTACAAAAACAACACAGGCCGGTGATATTGAACGATTCTGATTCTCCCCAGAGGTGCTACCTGACTTGCGGTGTGCCTGCAGCATTTTCTGTTTTCACTCGTGGCTTAGGCCACTACCTGGTGAGTAGAGCTTCAGCAGGGAAAGTTCCAGTGTTACATTCAGGGGGTGAAAGACATGCCTGGTTATCCTTCAATGTGGCTTATTATCATTCTAGTGAAGAGATTTAGGACAATTTCTTACACCAAAGAAATGTTGCTGATAAAGGAATTTAAAGATTAAAAAGTCTAACTGTGTTATAAAGCTGGATTTTGATTGGTATCTACTCGAGGGACAGTGCAGATTAGATTGTGTTCATCAGTTTCAGTTAGTGACATCTTTTTAGATTATTTGTTTCAAAATGTGACATCTATGCTTTAGCAGATTTTCAAAATGCATAAGCGAGACTGCCAAGTTGTTCTGGGGGAAATTAACCAGCTAGCTAGAGTCTTGTGATAGGGGATGGGTGGCGAAAACTTGGCAATGCTGTGAATATGTGACCCATGCCTACCTTAACAGCAGGAGGTCATTTAAATAATAATCCATTTAATAATCCAATTATAATCCTCATTAAATTAATAAACCAGGAGGCTGCAGCAAGGAAATGTGTGAATACAAGGCATGCAAGCAGGCTCCAGTGATCAGGACTGCTGAGGCTTCCATCAGTTTGGAGACATTCCTTTCCAGTTAAATGCTTCCCTCTGATACACTCTCTAAATAAGCAGAAACCTTAACAAGTAGTGTAACTTAAAATGCTATTTTAAATTTGGTTAGAACCACAGTATTGGGTTCTTCCACTACTGGAGAGGATGGGGCTGGTTTGGGTGAGGAAGCCTCCCAGTTATTGTAGTAGTGTACCACCCCAGGGGCTCACGAGTAGCAGCAGTGCTACTGGTGCGTAGGAATAGGTCACATAGTGATTCCCACGACACTATTACAGCTTGGGGAGTCAGATTTGGAGTTTGGATTTTGGGGTTCAATTCAGGCATCCTCTGTAAGGAGTCCCTGTACGTCCTCCCCGTGGAATGCGTGGCTTTTCTCGGGTTTCCTTCCACAGTCCAAAGACATACCAGGTAGGTTGATTAGTCATTGTAAATTTCCCATGATTAGGTTAGGGTCATGTCGGTGGGGTGCTGGGTGCTGCAGCTCGAAGATTGCATTCTGCGTTGCATTGCTAAATAAAAGCTAAGAAATAAAAATGAACAGTACTGACAGCATTGATTATACATGTAAGAATGAGAGGACAATGTAAGGCTTATTTATGTAAAAACTTTATTATGATTAAAGTTTATTTTGATATATAACAAAAAAAATTCACTTCACGTGATATTGAATCACTTTTATTTCAGGAATGTATATCCCCTTATTTGTACGGAGTCCGGGCTGTCATTCAAGTTCACTCCTAGGGAAGCAATTCACAAGCAGAAATGCTGCCTTTGGAGAAGTGAATAAGATGAGCCCCCATCTGGTCTCTCAGCTGGGTATAAAAAATTCCCTCATATTTTGAAGTAGACCTAGGGAATTCACCTCATTATCCTTGCCAATATTTAGCTCCTCGGTAAAATAATATAATTCATTCATCATACCACGATGTGGTTTGTGGGATTTTGCTGTGTATAATTTGGCTACTGAATTAACTATATCACATTAGTAATTACAGTCCAAAGTGAATTATTTGGTGGTTTGACACCTGAGAGTAGTGCTTAATTACAAGTATTTCTTTTTAATCCTTCCTTTCAACTTGATACGCTTCAGGTGAGACATGAGATATAATTCAAAGTTCGAAGTAAATTTATTATCAAAGTAATTATGTCATCATATACTACCCTGAGATTCATTTTCTTGAGGGCGTTCACAGCAGAACAATGAAACACAATAGAATCAATGAAAAGCTACACACAAACACAGTCTGACAAACAACCAATGTACAAAATAAGACAAACTGCACAAATGCAAAACAAAAACAACAATTAAGTAAATAAATAATACTGAGAACATGAGTTGTAGAATCCTTGAAAGAGAGTCTATAGGGTGTGGAATCAATTCTTTGTTGAGATGAATGAAGTTATCCATGCTGGTTCAGGAGCCTGAACCTAGTGATGTGGGACCTAAAGCTCCTGTACCTCCTTCCCAATGGTAGCAGTGAGAAGAGAGCATAGCCTAGAAGAATTAGAGTGAATGTTCCAGATGTTTTTTTTAAGATTTTAAGGGAATTGAGGGATAAAGGGTTAGTACAGGAAAGTTCAGATCCAAGAGACTACGGTTGTAATCTGGAGCAAAAAACAAGCTGCTGAAGTTGTTCTTTACGTTTGTTCCTTATTTTAGTGTGGGGAAAGTGATCTGCAGTTACAGATCAGCACTGAACTCATTGAATATCAGAGCAAGCTTTAGGAACGACGTTTCACCCTTGATCTCACCCGTCTTTGAAACATAGAAGTTATCTTATGTGTCTCAGAGAACGTGACCCAAAATCTGTTGGGGCATAACTAGTGGTACTCACAGTGACAGAGTCAGAGGAAATTGACACAATATTCTTGAGCAGTTTCTGCCAACACTCACATCTCAGGGTGGCAGTTCAGTGAAGCTGGCTGCTATTAAGCTGTTGATAGTGTGCAGAATAACTGACAGGTGTAGCAGTTCAAAGTCACAGTTGACTGCTGAGCTAATGAGTTCTCTAATGTTCAGTCATTAACTTCCTATTGATTCCTTTCCAAGTCACTGCTCTGTCATCTTCTAGCTTCCCATAGGTGTTCAGTCATTTATAATCCACAATTTTATCAATAATTCCTGGCCTTTGCACTCTATAAACTTAATTAATTTGGAGCAGTCTTCAAAATAACTTCCTGATGGATCTTTCCTTTAGAGCTTTCTGGTTCTTAAGCTGAAATAGTTTTTGGGGACAAAAATGATTTGCATTCATAGACCTATATAGCACGGAATCAGGCTCTTCGGCCCATCTCCTCCATGCCGACCAACCCTGATACGATTTTCTTGCATTTGGCCGACATCCCTCTATCCCTTTCCTATGAATGTAATGTCCAAATGCTTTATGTATGCTATAATTGTACCTGTCTCTAGCATCTCCCTAGCAACTCGTTCCATATACCCACCACACTCTGTGTGAAAGTGTACCCCTGAGATTCTCTGTAAGTCCTTCCCTACTCACCTTAAACCTGTCAGATACATGGAGAAGGAAATCTTCATTAACAGGAGTGTGCTTCCACTTTGTCCAACTCACTAAAGATCACAGGATGAAACAGTTGTCCTGGCATCACAAACAATCTTCTGGCAGAACTCAACAGGTTGAGCAGCATCTGTGGGGAAAAGGAATCGTCAATGTTTTGGGTCGCAATTCTGCATCAGGACTGAAAGCAGAGAATCAAAATCAGAATCAGGTTTATTATCCGCGATATATGCTATAAAAGATGTCATAACACTTTGTCCTGATGGTAGTAATGAAAAGAGGGCAAGTCCCGAGTGGTGGTGGTCCTCAGTGACGGATGCCACCTTACTGAGGCATCGACATGTGAAGATGACCTCAAGGCTAGTGCTCATGATGGAACGTGGAGATGGCTAGTATAAAGTGAGGGGGGGGGGGAACAGAGGTGAAAGGTGAACTGAGGAGGGGTGTAAATTGACTTGCAGGTAGTGCCAGGGTGGAATGGGAGATTGGCATAAATGAATGATACATAGAATCAAAGTGGGGAAAAATGGGAGGTGGGTGAAGCAAGGTGGGACAAGGGGAGGGTGAAAGTTGGAGACGGCTGCTGGAGGGAGACAAGCAGCAACACAAAAGCTATCTATCAGTGCTGGACTCGGATATGCAGAGGAGTTAAGGATGGGAATCAATAGAGGAGAGCTGAATGGCAGATGGAACTAGAACCACAAGGAGGGGCCGGGACGTGGAAGTTAGTGAGTGAAATGCATGTGCAGTTGGTGGATGGAATTAGGGAGAGGGATGAAGTTGGGTGATGGGGAGCCAAGAGAACAAAAATGGGAGGACGAGGGGACAGGTATTAACAGAGGGAAGAGGGGTGTAAAACACTGGAGAGGAGGGGTATCTAAATTTGGAAAGCTCGATGTTCATGCCATTGTGTTGTAGACTATCCAGGTGGAATATGTTTGAGGTGTATAAGATGATAAAAGGCATTGATAGAGTGGACATCCAGTGTCTTTTTCCAGGGCAGAAATCACTAACTAAAGAGGGCATAATATTAAGGTAACTGGAGGAAAGTACAGGAAGACATCAAAGGTACGTTTTTTATACAGAGAATGGTGGGTGCATGGAACTCTCTGCAAAGACAGATACATTAGGGATGTTTAAAACTCTTAAATAGGCATGTGGATGAAAGGAAAATGGGGGCAGAGTGTTAGATTGACCTTGGAGTAGATTTAAAAAGTCAGCACAACTTCATGGGCCAAAGGGCCTGTACCGTGCTAAACTGTTCTATGCTCTTTGTTCTACTAGTTTGCATTGGGCCCTACCCTGGCAGTGGAGAAGTTCAAGGAGGGGCAGATTAGTGTGGGAATGAGAAATAGACTGGAATTGGCTCTGGATGTCACTGCAGATAAACCATAGATATTCTGCAAAGTAATTGCTCAGTTTGTGCTTGGACTGGCCGATATTGAGGAGGCCACAGCAGGAGCACCAAATGCAATAGCTGAGGTTGGAAGAGGCGCATATGGATCTGTGCAACACTCACAACATGCTGGAGGACCCCAGCAGGTCAGGCAGCATCCGTGGAAATGATCAGTCAACATTTCAGGCCGGAACCCTTCGTCAGGACCCTTCATCTGTGTTGCATTTGGAAGCGATGTTTAGATTGTTGCAGTGTTTCGCTCTATAAAGTTAATTGTTCTTTTCTCACTGCAGGTTGAATAAGGTGGCAGGAAGAGCAGACAGTTCAATCACAGATTAGACAGATTTCTGATGCCAAGAACATTTTTGGACTGGGCCCATGTCTCATGCTCACCTCCTATGGAATGCTGCTGTTGTCAGACCCTTCCCCACTGTGTTCCAAATGCTTCTGATAATCTGAGATATACAAACGTGTACATCCAAAATGCTGGAGGAACTCAGCAGGTCAGACAGCATCTATAGAAAGGAATAAAGATTCAATGATATCCGATGAAGGGTCTTGGCCCAAAAGGTTGACTCTTTATTCCTTTGCATAGATGCCACCTGACCTGCTGAGCGCCTACAGCATTTTGTGTGTGTGTTGCTCTGGATTTCCAGCATCTGCAGAACCTCTTGTTTATGATCAGCCGAGATGTTTTGAAACACATAGAAATCATCATAATGTATGTAAATTAACCACCTTATCTGCTAAATAGCACAAGGTCAAGGGAATGTTCGGTTGATTTTACTGTTCTGCTACTTCTTACAAGTTGAGCAACATAGAGGGATTTAATGTTACACTTCCTCTGTGTGTATACCACAATGTATTAATACAAAATCCTCCAAAATCACACTCGCTTCATAACATCATTGTCTGTTTCATTATTGCTTAGTTTTCATCTTTTATGCAATAACTTTACAAATACAAATTATTCTCAAAACAATATCACAATCAGTATTCCCCATCTAACTATTACATAGAATAAATTACTTAATACTTACCCATTCAAATAAATAGTTTATTTTCTTTGTAGTTATCTTTAGGGGATAGGGGACTCTGGGTAGAGGTAGTATCTTTGGTTTCTGGCATGCTGCTCCCTACCAGACAGGGTGGACGGGCATCACTGGTCCTCATCCATCTCCTATTGTATCATTTCTTAATGCATGCATTACTAAATGACAATAAAAGAGGACTGCGTGTCTTCATATTCTAAATCTCTCACGTGTTGGCTCCAAGCGCTATACCCCGGTAAACCGCTTCAGCTGGTGGACTAAACCACGTGAGGGGGTGGTGTTAACGCGGCACCACTGGGCGAAGGACTTCCATGATGAAGTCACCGGCTGGGAGGGAAAGGTTCTCAGATGAACTATAACGGCCGCATATTCACGACCAAGGCGAGCCACCTAGTTGGAGGAGATTGGCTGTGGTCAAACCTGGAGAGGGATGGGCTCCGCCAGGTTTCAGATGCCCAAGACACGCCGCATGATGAGCACACCAAAAAGCTGGTGCAAAGCTTGTCACGATGGTGCCCCCACGACTCCACCAGGAGTTAAGGGCACAAGAAGAAGAAGAAAAAGTTATCTTTTGGGTATTCAACCATCTATTTACAAGTTAATTTGTTTTACATAATTGTCTGTGTGAAGTTGATTAGAATAAAAGCAAAGATGCCATGCTGCAGCTTTATAAGGCATAGGTCAGACCTCACTTGGAGCACTTTCGGGTTCCATATCTAAGAGGGAATGTGCTGGCATTGGACAGGGTCCAAAGGAGGTTCATGAGAACGATCCCAGGAATGAAAGGGTTAACATGAAAAGCACTTGATGGCTGTGGGCCTGAACTCACTGGAGTTCAGAAGAATGAGGGAGGATCTCATTGAAACCTATCGAAAAGCCTATGTAGATAGAGTGCATGTTTCCTATAGTGGGAGAGTCTAGGACCAGAGTGCAGAGCCTCGGAATACAGGGATGCCCCTTTAAAACAGATGAGGAATTTCCTTAGCCAGATGGTAGTGAATCTCTGAAATTCATTGCCACAGATGTCTGTGGAAGCTAAATCATTGGGAATGTTTAAAATGGAGGCTGATGGTTTCTTGAATAGTCAGGCCATCAAAGATTACAGTGAGAAAGCAGGAAAATGGGGATGGGAGGGATAATAAATAAGCCTTGATAGAATGGCAAGACAGATTTGATGGGCTGAAAGGCCTAATTCTCCTCTATCCTATGACCTCAGTAGTATGCACAGCACTATGGCCCAGCTAGTAGAGCTACTAGCTCACAATATCATAGAACCAAGTTCAATGCTGATCCTGAGAGCTGTCCATGTACTGTAGCAGTTTCAAAGTTCAAAGCATAATTTGTAATCAAAATATGTCTATGTCATCATATTACAGCTCAGGGGTGTCTGAGTTTGGATCTCAGAGATCAATGCTAGTGTCCTCTGTAAGGAGTCTCTATATGTCCTCCCTGTGGAATGTGTGGGTTTTCTCCGGGTCCTCCAGTGACGTCCCACCCTCCAAAGATGTACCAGGTAGGTTAATTGGTCACTATAAATTTCCCACGATTAGATTAGGATTAAATCCGGGTTGTCGGGGGTTGCTGGCCAGTGTGCCTAAATTCATTTTCTTGCAGGTATTCAAAGTAGAACAAAGAAATACAATAGAATGAATGAAAACTACACACAAAGACTAAAAACCAACCAATGTGCAAAAGACGACAAACAGCACAAGTACAAAAAGAAACACGAACAAATAAATAAATAGATAAATCAATAAATACTTATTTATTCTTCACACATCCCAAGGACTTGCAGGTTGGTAGGTGATGTGACCACTGTTAATTGTACAATCTGCCCGTAGTTAATTAGAAAGTGGAGAACATAAGAAAGTGGGATTGGTGTAAATGAATGGATGATAGTTGGTGTGGACGCTGAGTCAAAGGGCCTGCTTCCCTGATGAATGTTTCTGTAATTCTATGATGGAATAAACAGTATTGCGTCTCACAAATCCATTGGGAGCTGAAATAGTTGTGTGGAAATGACTAAGGTGAGTCGAAGGTACCTCGTCATGATCTTGTACTTTATTTTTTACCTGCGCTGCACTTTTTCAGTAGGCTTTACACTTTATTCTGCATTGATATTTCTTTACCCTATTCTAGCTCAATGCACTGTGTAATGATTTGATCTGTTTAAATGATATGTAAGACAAGTTTTTCCCTGTTTCAGTACACCCTGAAGGTAGTGAACCTGTACCACGGACGGCTGAGGAAGCCAAGTCAATGAGTATACTTAAGGTGGAGGTTGATCGGTTCTTGATTAGCAAGGACATCAAATGTTACGGCGAGAAGGCAGGAGGATGGGGTTGAGAGGGATAATAAATCTGCCATGATCGAATGCCGGAGCGGACTCGATGGGCTGAATGGCTAATTCTGCTCCCATGATTTATGGTCCTATACATGTGATAATAATAAACCAATACAGATTGAGTACCCCTTATCCAAAGTGCCTGGGGCCAGGAGTGTTCTGGATTTTTTCAGGTTTTGAAATAGATAATGAGATAGCTTGGGCTCACCAGCATTTCCAAATCTAAACTAATGTGCCACTGGTAAGCAGCCTTGGTCTTACACTTAATCATCACACATATGAACTTAACAGTAAAAATTATTATATACCATTAATATAATGAAAATATAGTGTGTGCAGGGTGACAAAAGCATCTTTGAGAGAATACCTGAATCAGCTGTTCAATGACAACAAGCAACAGCAGGCTTTCAGAATCCATCTACAATGCCGAAATTTCATCAAAATATACATTGCATTTGTATTATACATTTTTTAGGTTTTATGTAAGGAATAAAAAACAATCAGCATTGTAGACTTGTTCTAGTGTTAGATTTTTGTCATCAGCAGATGCTTTAAAAATTAAATACTGTGCCTTTTCTTAAATTTCTGTAACCAGCCTGTTGAATATTCACCATTGCCTTTAATTTTCAGGTTGTCATGATAGATCTTTGCTTGTTGCATGATCAGCATACTGTTGAGTGGCATATGTTCACTCTGATGCTGACAAATCCACTCTTTCAATACACAGTCAAGATCTTCACTTTTCACTTTATGCAGTGTTTTTCTATTTTTCATTAACTTCTGTTCATTACATATGTCTGTAATTTGCATCTCCTGGGAACTTCAAAATCTTGTGAAATTTTCCATTTGTGACATCATGTCAGTGCTCAAAAAAAATTCAGACCTCAGTGGTTTTCGGATTTTGGAATTTTGGATAAGGGGTATGCAACCTATACAAACACCAAAACCAAATTAAAAATTGTGGTACAGGAAACTACTATGTTAAATAATGTTTTTATACACATTGCTCATTTAAAAATCATTTTATTCTAGAAAGAAGTGCAGTTGTAACCATGTTTGGGTTGAATTGCATCACTGGACAGCTGACTATATCACACAGCTATGATTCACTCTCGATCGAAAAGGAAATGGATATAAGCCAAATGCGGGCAAATAGACCGAGCTTAGATGGTCATCTTGATTGGCATGGAAGAGTTGCGGCAAAGGGCCAGTTTCTCCACTGTGTTACTTTATGGCTCTATGATTATCTAATGATTAAAAAAAAATAAATGAAATTTACATCAGTTGGTCCACAGCCAAACTATCCTTGACAAATCTTTTTCACCGCTAATAAATCTGCACCAGAATTTCTAGGCTAATGTTTTTGATAATGTCCACTGAGAGATATATTTGGGTAGGGCACAGGGGAAAACTCCCCTACTCAGCAATAACACCCACTCAAGAGAGCAGACTGAATCTTTCATCTCAGCTGTCATCTGCCGGTCACTTGGCTGTCAGCTTAGATTTTAGAGCTCAAGCTTCTGATCACATGATCATCTCACTTGGAGCTGAGAATGCTACCACTGCGACAAAGCCGACAGAAATGGAATATCATTTCCAAATACTATTTGCTTTGGTGCAATTTATTTTGTCCAATACAGTTTGACACTGCCATTTTATAACCATATAACCGTATAACAATTACAGCACGGAAACAGGCCATCTCGGCCCTTCTAGTCCGTGCTGAACTCTTACTCTCACCTAGTCCCACCGACCTGCACTCAGCCCATAACCCTCCATTCCTTTCCTGTCCATATAGCTATCCAATTTAACTTTAAACGACAACATCGAACCTGCCTCAACCTCTTCTGCTGGAAGCTCGTTCCACACAGCTACCACTCTCTGAGTAAAGAAGTTCCCCCTCATGTTACCCCTAAACCTTTACCCTTTAACTCTCAACTCATGTCCTCTTGTTTGAATCTCCCCCACTCTCAATGGAAAAAGCCTATCCACGTCAACTCTATCTATTCCCCCCATAATTTTAAATACCCCTATCAAGTCCCCTCTCAACCTTCTACGCTCCAAAGAATAAAGACCCAACTTGTTCAACCTTTCTCTGTAACTTAGGTGATGAAACCCAGGTTACATTCTAGTAAACCTTCTCTGTACTCTCTCTATTTTGTTGACATCTTTCCTATAATTCAGTGACCAGAACTGTACACAATACTCCAAATTTGGCCTTACCAATGCCGTGTACAATTTCAACATTACATCCCAACTCCTATACTCAATGCTCTGATTTATAAAGGCCAGCATACCGAAAGCTTTCTTCACCACCCTATCCACATGAGATTCCACCTTCAGGGAACTATGCACCATTATTCCTAGATCCCTCTGTTCTACTGCATTCTTCAATGCCCTACCATTTAACATGTATGTCCTATTTTGATTAGTCCTCCCAAAATGTAGCACCTCACATATATCAGCATTAAACTCCATCTTCCATCTTTCAGCCCACTCTTCTAACTGGCCTAAATCTCTCTGCAAGCTCTGAAAACCTACTTCATTATCCACAACTCCACCTATCTTAGTATCATCTGCATACTTACTAATCCAATTTACCACCCCATCATCCAGATCATTAATGTATATGACAAACAACATTGGACCCAGTACAGATCCCTGAGGCACACCACTAGTCACCGGCCTCCAATCTGACAAACAGTTATCCACCACTACTCTCTGGCGTCTCCCATCCAGCCACTGCTGAATCCATTTTACTACTTCAATATTAATACCTAACGCTTGAACCTTTCTAACTAACCTTCCGTGTGGAACCTTGTCAAAGGCCTTACTGAAGTCCATATAGCCAACATCCACCGCTTTACCCTTATCAACTTTCCTAGTAACCTCTTCAAAAAATTCAATAAGATTTGTCAAACATGACCTTCCACGCACAAATCCATGTTGACTGCTCCTAATCAGACCCTGTCTATCCAGATAATTATATATACCATCTGTAAGAATACTTTCCATCAATTTACCCACCACTGACATCAAACTCACAGGCCGATAATTGCTAGGTTTACTCTTAGAACACTTTTTAAACAATGGAACAACATGAAAAATACGCCAATCCTCCGGCACCATCGCCGTTTCTAATGACATTTGAAATATTTCTGTCAGAGCCCCTGCTATTTCCAGACTAACTTCCCTCAAGGTCCTAACGAATATCCTGCCAGGATCCAGAGACTTATCCACTTTTATATTCCTTAAAAGCTCCAGTACTTCCTCTTCTTTAATCATCATAGTTTCCATAACTTCCCCACCTGTTTCCCTTACCTTATACAATTCAATATCCTTCTCCTTAGTGAATACCAAAGGAAAGATTTGTTCAGAATCTCCCCCATCTCTTTTGGCTCCACACGTAGCCGTCCACTCTGATTCTCTAAGGGACCAATTTTAGCCCTCACTATCCTTTTGCTATTAGTATAACTGTAGAAACCCTTTGGATATGAGAGTTAAAGGGCAAAAGTTTAGGGGTAACATGAGGGGAAACTTCTTTACTCAGAGAGTGGTGGCTGTGTGGAACGAGCTTCCAGCAGAAGTGGTTGAGGCAGGTTCGATGTTGTCGTTTAAAGTTAAACTAGACAGCTATATGGACAGAAAAGAAATGGAGGGTTATGGGCTGAGTGCAGGTCGGTGGGACTAGGTGAGAGTAAGAGTTTGGCATGGACTAAAAGGGCCAAGGTGGCCTGTTTCAGTGCTGTAATAGTTATATGGTTATATATGATTTATTTTCACCTTACTTGCCAAAGCAATCTCATATCTTCTTTTAGCTTTTCTAATTTCTTTCTTACGATTCTTTTTACATTCTTTATATTCCTCGAGCACCTCATTTACTCCAAGCTGCCTATATTTATTGTAGATCTCTCTCTTTTTCCGAACCAACTTTTCAATATCCCTTGAAAACCATGGCTCTTTCAAACTTTTAACCTTTCGTTTCAACTGAACAGGAACATAAAGATTCTGTACCCTCAAAATTTCACCTTCATATGACCTCCATTTCTCTATTACATCCTTCCCATAAAACAAATTGTCTCAATCCACTCCTTCTAAATCCTTTCGCATCTCCTTGAAGTTAGCCTTTCTCCAATCAAAAATCTCAACCCTGGGTCCAGACCTATCCTTCTCCATAATCATATTGAAACTAATGGCATTGTGATCACTGGACCTGAAGTGCTCCCCAACACAAACCTCCGTCACCTGACCTATCTCATTCCTTAACAGGAGATCCAACAGTGCCCCTTCTCCAGTTGGTACCTCTATGTATTACTGCAAAAAACTATCCTGCACACATTTTACAAACTCCAAACTATATAACCGTATAACAATTACAGCATGGAAACAAGCCATCTCGGCCCTTCTAGTCCATGCCAAACTCTTACTCTCATTACCAGCCCTTTTATAGTATGGGCTTCCCAGTCTATGTGTGGAAAATTAAAATCTCCCACAATCACAACCTTGTGCTTACTACAAATATCTGCTATCTCCTTACAAATTTGCTCCTCCAATTCTCGCTCCCCATTTGGTGGTCTATAATACACCCCTATAAGTGTTACAACACCTTTCCCATTCCTCAATTCCACCTAAATAGCCTCCCTAGATGAGCCCTCTAATCTATCCTGCCAGAGCACTGCTGTAATGTTTTCTCTGACAAGCAATGCAACACCTCCCTCTCTTGTCACTCCGATTCTATCACACCTGAAGCAATGAAATCCAGGAATATTTAGTTGCCAATCACACCCCTCCTGTAACTATGTTTCACTAATAGCTACCACATCATACTTCCAGGTATCATTCCATGCTCTAAGCTCATCCACCTTTCTTATAATGCTCCTTGCATTAAAATGAATGCATTTAAGAAATTTTCCACCTCTTACTCTCTGTTTATCACTAACAGTGCAAACAACTTTACTATTTTCTTTTTCTTCCTTCTCCCCTACATCTGTTCCTACACTCTGGTTCCCCTACCCCCTTGTATCTAGTTTAAATCCACTGGAGCCTCTCTAGCAAACCTACCTGCAAGGATATTTGTCCCCCTCCAGTTCAGATGTAAACCGTCCTGCCGGAACAGGGCCCACCTTCCCTGGAAAACTGCCCAATTATCTATAAATCTGAAGCCCTCCTTCCTGCACCATGTCTTCAGCCACGTGTTGATCTGTGCCATCTTACTATTTCTAAACCCGCCTGCATGTGGCACTGGTAGCAATCCTGAGATTTTATGAGTTAATTTTGCTTTTAGTTTCAAAATTTTTCTCTCCAAGGATCTACTGCACAGAAAATATATATTACAGATGAGAATATACTTCATTAAAGTTTGCTCTTTCAGGAGACAGATCTTTTAAAAATTAGACAATGATTGAATTTCCATCTCTCAAGTGAACTGAAAACTGAATCATGCTCTCCATGGTGCTGATGACAAATTTCCCTCTCTCTTTCTCCATTAAATCTATATACTTATATAACACAACACATTTATTTCATTACTAAAACGTTTGTGTCTGATAAAAGCCCCACATTTATTGATGACTCATGTTTCCCTGATATTCAGAATCAGAGTCAAGTTTATCATCACTGACATATGTCAGGAAATTGGTTGTTTTGTGGCAGCAGTTCAGTGTAATACATACAAAAATTACAATAGATTACAATAAGAAATATAATAAATAAATAGTGCAAAGAGAACATTTTTCTCTCAACCCCATTTTCTCTCCCTCTCCCCACAACCCCTTAACCCACTTACCAATCAAGAACCGATCACTCTTCCTTAAGTTCGTCCAATGACTTGACCTTCACAGCCCTCCGTGGCAATGAATTCCACAGATTCACCACCATCTATCTGAAGAAATTTCTCCTCATCACGTTTCTAAAGGGATGCCCCTTTATTCTGAGGCTGTATCGTTTCAGTTGGTGTGGGTTGTAATGAACAACTTAGAAGTGATGGAATTGTCTTGTGTCTTTTGCTGATCTCAGCCTACCTATGAGTTTTATATCAGCATGCAAATTCCATTTCTAACTCTGGACACTTCCTTCTGTTCTGGATTTATTTTTGAGGTTGGTGTACCTTAATAATTGAAGTGTAGTTAGGCCTTTGTAACGTATTTCTGGTGTTCATTCAGTTGTGTGTAGTGGTTGCTGATTAGAATCTTAGTCTCTCCATTCTGTTAGCAATTCCAGACAGCATAGTAGCATATTGGTTAGTGTAATGTTAATACTGTACCAGCGATAGGGGTTCAAATCCTTCCCCCATCTGTAAGGGATTTGCATATTCTCCCTGGGACCACATGGGCTTCATCCGCCTGCTCCAATTTTCTCCCATATTCCAAAGACATATGCTTTAGTAGGTTAATTGATCACATAGGTATAATTGGGTGGCATGGGTTCATTGGAAGGCCCATTACCTTGCTGTATCTCAATATTAATATGATAGTTCAATTACTTTTCAGTAGCTCCTCACTGACACTCAATTTGAGCTCCCCCAGAAGCATTCAAATACAGACCTAACTACTGTGTGTGTGTGTGTGTGTGAGAGAGAGTGTGAGAGAGAGAGTGTGAGAGAGAGAGAGAGAGTGAGAGTGAGAGTGAGAGTGAGAGTGAGAGTGAGAGAGAGAGAGAGAGAGAGAGAGAGGGAGAGAGACCTCTTGACAAAATGTAGCATCATAATCCTCCCTACAACTGAAGTTAATGGGAACCAAGGGAAAACATTTTTAACTAGCTGGAATCATATGTTGCAAAGAGGAAGATTGGCATGATTGTTCGACAACAATTCTATCAGCTCCAGGACTTTAGTGCAGGAATTCCTCCTGGTGATATCCTGGACCCAACCACCTAATCTACTTCTTAACCTAAAGCAACACACACAAGTTGCAGGGAGAACTTAACAAGCCAGGCGTCATCCATGGAAAGGAATAAACTGTCAATACTTTGGACCGAGACAATTCGTCAGGAAGCATTTTGTGTGTGTTGCTTTGGATTTTCAGCATTTTCAGATTTTCTCATGTTTATGATGTTACTTCTTAACTTTCCTTCTGTACAAGTTTTAGAAATGGGGTTTTCCATCAAGATTGTATAATATTTAACGTATCTCTCTGGTCAATGACACATTGCATGCTGCATATAGCAAGCCTCAGACAATATTTGGGCTTGAACTGCCAGTGATGTCCATATATGGTTTGTGAATAAGGAATTATGATGATGGAACCAACAGGTTGATAAGGATCGAACTAATAACTATTCCTCCTTCCCACTCCCCGACAATGCTCACAGGGTTAAAGTTCTGCTTTCAAATTGCAGAATTCCATAAATTTGCATCTTATATATTAAATTCTGTCTTTCCTCCATTTAAGTGATCTATACCACTGATAAAATGAGATTAATAGACATGTCATGGATAAAACTGTTGATAATAGCAGCAATATGGAGCACAGACAAAACATGGGTGCATAACAGAACATTGCATTGAAGAAATATGAGGTTACATTAGTAACAGTGTAAGCTCAAATAGGGCGGTATGATAGTGTTGTGGTTACTACATCACTTTACTGTGCCTGCGACCCAGATTCAGTTCCCGCTGCTGTTTCTAGGGAGTTTGTATGTTCTCCCCATGGAATGCATGGGTTTCCTCCGGGTGCTCTGGTTTCCTCCCACAGTCCAAAGACGTGTTGCTTAGTAGGCTAATTGGTCATTGTAAATTGTTCAGCAATTAGGTTAGGGTTAAATCAGGTGCTGCTGAGTGGTGCAGCTCAAAGGGCCAGAAAGGTCTATTCCGTTCCATATCTCAATAGAATAAAGAGCATAAAGTGACAGCTTTTTCCGGTTTTTAATAGATACTGTAAATATATTGTTTGAGCAAGTAGCAGGAATTTCACATTTTACCCGATGACCTGGTCAAATACTGAAGATTACATTGAGCAAGTATTGCATTCCATACCATTATGAGCCCAAATCTTATCAAAATCTACAGAAAAAAATATTCTATCAAATCTACTAGCTTGGACAAAAGAAATGTAAAAATAAGTCTAGACATAGTTAAAAACTTGGTGAATAATTTATCTTTCTGCTTTGCAGAGTAGAAGTAAAAGACAATATCAATTATGTAGTAACTTACCACAGGCTTAGACATCTGAAAGCAGTTCGAATGCAAATAATTACTTTTGAAGTGCAATCACTATCATTGTGACAGCAAATTTTGACAAAGTAATCTCGGACTGAATAAGAGAGAAGAGCAACCATTTAATTTCATATTGAAGGCATCGATTGAAGTTGATGTGTGAGTGAGGATACAAGTACATTTTGCATCTTTAAGAACTGTGCTTGAGATGTTTTCTGCCAGAGGAAGTGGTAGAGGCAGGTCCAAAAATAACATTTAAAAGACATTTGGATAAGTATTAGCATAAAGAACGGTTCAGAGGGATATGGGCCAGATACAGACAAATGGGACCATTTTGATGGACACCATTGTCCGCATGAATGAGTTGGGCTTGCTTCCATGCTGTAATACTCTATGAATCTATCAATATCCACCATTCCACTACAGACCAGTTTGTTGGTTTGATATTGTAACTGCAAGGTAGATTGGCACCACCCTAAAGTATCAACCAACAATTATTCTTTGTAAACTTTCCATGAATGCTGATTTAAAACTAGAAACAATATATTTTATTTATAAAGAAGGTGTCATGATGTCCTCTAGCAATATCGGAACCCAATTGTGGAGGAAAGACAGACTCTGATGTAAAGACAATGACAAGAGTTTATTCATAATAACTCCAAAAGAACATCGGTGGCTTGGACCAGTGACACCATGAAAAGTAACATTCTCAAAACTAAGACCCCGCAATTAGTGCTAATCAGGTATCCACTTAAATAATACAAGTAACACAGAATCTCTGAGCCAATCAAAATAAACTTAATAAACTTAAACATAAGGCACCAGGAGACTGCATTACAAAGAGTGAGTCACTTGAGACAAACACAAGGAACTATAAATGATTAATGGCTGTCGTTAAACAACAACGGTGAAATCACTGGACAAAGTCAGCATGGATTTGTGAAAGGAAAATCATGTCTGACGAATCTCATAGAATTTTTTGAGGATGTAACTAGTAGAGTGGATAGGGGAGAACCAGTGGATGTGGTATATTTGGATTTTCAAAAGGCTTTTGACAAGGTCCCACACAGGAGATTGTTGTTGTTGTTCGTCCATCGTTGATGTCGATGAGGACCTCAACACCATTATGATGGTGTCGAGACTAGTGCGTCATTTGGATTTAAGTGAGGGAGAGTTGTGCAGCGTCAGCCTCACTCTCTCTTCCCAATTCCCATCTGGATCCAGTGGCAAGACAGAGTCGAGACAGCTGGAGATGGGACTAGGCGTGGTGGATGACCAGGACGTCTTCTGTGTCTTGTCCTGCTCTACACGTTCCACGACGCTTGCAGAGACTGCCTTCTTGACCGTTGGACCTTCCATTGGTCTCGTCCGCTCAATCCGCCGGAGTTTGTCTTCACATGCTGGGATAGACAACTCCCTATCTCACCGAGGGTTTGAGACCCGTCGGCTTCCCTCACCTGGTTTAGCCGGCTTGTTGAAGCCGTTGCCCAGGGTGTGGCCGCTGTCGCATGCAAACAGCTACGGGGAGCCACAGGTGAGAGCTGAGTGCCAGGTGGGGACCAAAGGTGGACTAACCGCCCTGAAAAGGACGCGACATGTTCCCCCACCAGAGGTGCTACCCCTCCCTGACACCCCATACAGGAGATTAATGTGCAAACTTAAAGCACACGGTACTGGGGGTAAGGTATTGATGTGGATAGAGAATTGGTTGGCAGACAGGAAGCAAAGAGTAGGAATAAACGGGACCTTTTCAGAATGGCAGGCAGTGCCTAGTGGGGTACCGCAAGGCTCAGTGCTGGGACTCCAGTTGTTTACAATATATATTAATGACTTAGACAAGGGAACTAAATGCAGCATCTCCAAGTTTGCGGATGACACGAAGCTGGGCGGCAGTGTTAGCTGTGAGGAGGATGCTAGGAGGATGCAGGGTGACTTGGATAGGTTAGGTGAGTGGGCAAATTCATGGCAGATGCAATTTAATGTGGATAAGTGTGAGGTTATCCACCTTGGTGGCAAGAACATGAAAACAGATTATTATATGAATGGTGGCCGATTAGGAAAAGGGGAGGTGCAACGAGACCTGGGTGTCATTATGCACCAGTCATTGAAAGTAGGCATGCAGGTACAGCAGGCAGTGAAAAAGGCGAGTGGTATGCTGGCATTCATAGCAGGAGGATTTGAGTACAGGAGCAGGGAGGTACTACTGCAGTTGTACAAGGCCTTGGTGAGACCACACCTGGAGTATTGTGTGCAGTTTTGGTCCCCTAATCTGAGGAAAGCCGTTCTTGCCATAGAGGGAGTACAAAGAAGGTTCACCAGATTGATTGCTGGGATGGCAGGACTTTCATATGAAGAAAGACTGGATCGACTAGGCTTGTACTCGTTGGAATTTAGAAGATTGAGGGGGGATCTGATTGAAACGTATAAAATCCTAAAGGGATTGGACAGGCTAGATGCAGGAAGATTGTTCCTGATGTTGGGGAAGTCCAGAACGAGGGGTCACAGTTTAAGGATAAAAGGAAAATCTTTTAGGACCAAGATGAGGAAAAACTTCTTCACACAGAGAGTGGTGAATCTGTGGAATTCTCTGCCACAGGAAACAGTTGAGGCCAGTTCATTGGCTATATTTAAGAGGGAGTTAGATATGGCCCTTGTGGCTACGGGGGTCAGGGGGTATGGAGGGATGGCTGGGGCGGGGTTCTGAGTTGGATGATCAGCCATGATCATAATAAATGGCGGTGCAGGCTCGAAGGACCAAATGGCCTACTCCTGCACCTATTTTCTATGTTTCTATGTTAACTAACCAATTGAAGTGCTGTAAAAACCTTGGAACCCAGTGCTCCACGGCGCTCCACACAGACCCGAAGAACTCATTACAGAAGGTGAGGGAAAATACCATTGCTCAACCAAACTTTATCAACTCTCTGTATTGGCAGTAAGTCTGATGGACATTCAGTAAATAGTTAAATAAGTTTACTATTTACTGTATGCTGTGTACTGTGATGAAAAACTTTGTTTTCCCATCCATACAGATCACTTCATCACATCAGTGCATTGTGACAGCACAGGGGAAGGCAAGAACAGAATGCAAAATAATGTATTGCAGTTACAGAGAAAGTGCAGTGCAGGCAGGTAGGAAGATGCAAGGCCATGATGAGGTGGATTGTGAGGTCAAGAGTCCATTTCCTCATACTAGGAAACTATTCAATAGTATTATAACAGCAAGATAGATATTGTCCTTGAGCCTGGTGTTACATGCTTGAATTCTGTGATATGCTGATTTGTGTCCATAGTTTTCTGAAGTTAATTGCAGTCTTGGGCAGTACAGTTGTCCTATTAATCTGTGAATAGTCGTTTCTATAGTACATCTATAAAAATTGCTGATGGATAAAAGGGAATGCCAAATTCCTTTAGACCTCCTGAGGAATCAGGTAGGTAATGCTAGTTAATACCCATGAGACATTTACACTTTCCCCCCTATGTTTCCTATCTTCGTGCCAAACTCAATAGTACAATTTCAACTTCAGTCAACAAGGATTATTTTATATTTTAGATCAAATAGCATTAAAACAAAGGCTTATGCATTTAAAATAATCTGATCTATAACTTACCTTTGGGCAATTGTAATTTAATTTTAGAACTCACCTTTACCCTTGTTTTAATGTTCTCTTGACATCAGATGCATATTATCAGGGAAATACTCCTCTATCACTACCCTCTGTCTTCTGTGACCAAGCCCACATTGTATGTATTCTAGCAAGTCAAAGTGGATCCCACCTACCTTTATATTCTGGATCAGACTCCCAAAAGAGACCTGGTCAATTCCTTTACTGAAGTCCATGGAGACACCATCCACTGCCATGCCCTATCCATCATCTTTATTATTTCCTCAAACTCAGTGAGATTCACAAAACATGCTACAGTATGCCCTGCACAAAGCCATGCTGAGCATCCCAAACAAGTCCATGCTTTTCCAACTGCACGTAAAATCTTAAGGGGGCAGATCAACTTAATTTCAAGTCAATATGCCTCTTTGGATCAGAATCAAAATCAGGTTTAGTATCACTTAAATATGTCATGAAATTTTCTGTTTTGCGACAGTGTCATGGTCTGGTCCATGAAGTCCGCGTTCTGGTTCACGGTCCGGTCTGTGGGCTTCGGACTCCAGATCTTCCGGTTGTCCCTTGTTTCAGTTGGGCTTAATCATAGGCACCTGATGCTCTTCTTGGGGCTGGGAATATAAGTGGCCCTGGGTTCAAGTGTGGTTGCTGGTTTGTCTCATCAGTATCCTGTCTTTGCCTCTGTGGGGTAAGTCAGGCCGTCTTTGCCATTACCCTGTGGTTGGATCTGTCCCTTCCTGTCCTTGCCTCCATTGGGTAAGCCAGGCTGTCTTTGCCGTTACCCTGAGGCTGGACTGTTCCCTTCTCTTCCCCTTTCTTCTGGAGCCTTGCCTGCAACCTTGTCAAGTTCTACCCCTGGAGCGAGACTGGAGCCTTGCTGTGTTAAGATAAGGAACTGTCTATCATTGAGTGGGAACTGTCTGTGTCCACACCTTCGCTGGGTAGGTCCGGCTGTTTGCCACTATCTAGTGTTGGGAACCATCTTGTCATGTTCAGCATTCTGTGTAAAGCCCTGGCCCTATGTCCTGTTCCCAAGGAGGAGTCCCGGCTCTGTGTTTCATGTCCCTGTGATCCTGCCTCTTAAGTCCAAGGCTCCGTGTTCCCATGCTCTAGACCAAGACTCTGTGTTCCTGTCCTCCCCAAGACCAAGGCTCTGTGTTCTGCGTTCCTGTCATCCCAAGTCCAAGGTTCTGAGGATCCTGTTGTCCCAAGTCCAAGGCTCGGCTATTCCTGAGTACCAAGTCAAGGCTTCGTGTTCTCGTCCTGCCCAGGAGTCTCTCGTTCTGTCCTGTAGTCGCGCCTTGTCCTGTCTCCCAAGACCACGTTATGTCTTTGCCTAGTTCTGGAGTCCGCGCCCGATTCAAGGCTCAGGTTCTGGGTCCTTGTCCAGTCTCTGGCTCGGAGTCCAAGCCCAAGCTCCTAGTTCCCAGTTCCTAGTCCCACTTACCTAGCCAATGTCCTAGCCCAAGTCTGTGCACTTGTCCCAGTTCCTAGTCTGCATCCAGTCACGTCCCTAACTCTAGTCTCTAGTCCTGACCTCTTTCTAGTACTTCAGTGTCTGTGTCTTGCATTTGGGTCTGCTCCCAGCGCCCCCCCCCCCACCCGCCACCTTATGAAAGACAGCAGTATAGTGCGTACATAAAATTTAAATTACAAAATAAGAAAATAAGTTAAATGAGCAGTGCATAAAGAGAGCTAAGATTAGTGAGGTAGTGTTCAAGGATCAGGTTCATTTTATTGTCAAAGTATGCATGTATAATATAACTCTGATATTTGTCTTCTCCAGATAGCCATGAAATACACATGAAAAAATAAAAGACACTAAATACACAGACCCCAGAATCCCTGACCACATCCCCACAGAAAAAAATCAGCAACAGCAATCCCTGACCTTCTCCCCCACAGAAAAAAATAGCAACAATAACAATCTCCAACCCTCTCCCCACTGAAAATAACAGCAACAATAACAACACATCCCCAACCCTTTCCCCCACTTTGTTCATTGTCTATTTGAAATCTGATGGCAGAGGGGAAGAATCTGTTCCTAAAATGTTGAGTGTGTATCTTTAGACTCTTTTACCTCCTCCCTGGTAGAAGCAATAAGAAAAGGGCATGTCCTGGGTGATGGGGTCCTTAATGATGGATGCTGCCATTTTGAAACATCGCCTTTTGAAGATGTCCTCAATGCTGAGGAGGCTAGTGCTTCCTCGATGCTGGGGAGGATAGACCTTTCTTCTTAGAGAGGTCAATACTATTTCCTGCTCCCATGTGTCTGCTTCATTGTTGTAGCAGTAATGTCAAACTCTCAGCTTATGCCAGTTGATGCAAACTTGAAACATGGAAACACACAGTTCTAATTAACATTACACATTTTGTGTTCTTGGAAGTGCCAATCATGTTTAATGACTGATTTTATACTTCCACTCAATCACACAGTGCATAATGTGTGTGGTGAATCTGGAGTGCAGACCATGATCTCAGAATAAAGGTTGGCCATTTGGAGCCTAGATGAAAAGAAATTAGTTAAGAATGTACTCACACCAGCCTCTGAGTCCCCCCCCCCCCAGATCCTCCTTAAATATTTCACCTTCCACTCTAAACTTATGACCTTTAGTTCTAATATCATACAACCTGGGTAGCAAAAGCCTGCTTGCATTAACTCTCTCTATTCCCCTCATAAGTTTTTATACATCTATCAAATCCCCCTTCAATTGTCTACATTCCAAGTCACAGAAAAGTACACACAGAAACAAGCCCTTCAGCCCATCTAGTCTGTGCTGAACCATTTAAACTGCCTACCCCCATTGACCTGCTTCCGGACCATAGCCCTCCATACCTTTATCACCAATGTACTTATCCAAACTTCTCTTAAATGTTGAAATCAAGCTCATAGGCACCACTTGCGCTAGCAGCTCATTCCACACTCTCATGATCCCCTGAGTGAAGAAGTTTCCCCTCGTTTACCTTTTCACTTTTCACCTTTTACCTTTCACCCTTAAGCCATGACCTCTGGTTGAAGTCCCACCCAATCTCAGTGGAAAAAGCCTGTTTGCATTTACCCTGTGTGTCTACACCCCTCATAATTTTGTACACCTCTATCAAATCTCCTCTCAATCTTCTACGTTCCAAGAAATAAAGTCCTAACCTACTCAATCTTTCCTTCTGACTCAGGTCCTCCAGACTCAGCAACATCCTTGTAAGTTTTCTCTGTACCCTTTTCAACATTATTTACATCTTTCTTATACATAGGTGACTAAAACTGCACACAATACTCCAAATTAGACCTCACTGATGGCTTATAGAACTTCAACATAACATCATATCTCCTGTACTGAATACTCTAATTACTAAAAGTCAATGTGCCAAAAGATCTCTTAATGAACCTGTGATTCCACTTTCGAGGAATTATGGATCAGTGTTCCCAGATCCTTCCATTCTACTGCACTCCTCAAAGCCCTGCCGTTCTCTGTGCATGTCTTACCTTGGCTTGTCCTCCCAGAATGCAACGCACCACACTTGTTCACACCAGTAGAATCTCAATGGAACATTTGAAGGAAGAACCTGTTCGTTATTCACTAAAAAACATAAAATGATGAGTTTATTAATGAGCTCACTTTGAAACAAATCTTATGGTGGAAAATGAGGGACAGAATGTTCTGTTTAACCACTGTAGCTTAAGTAGGTCAACTCAACATCTCTCTATTGTTTCTACCATGAAAGTTTCATGAAAGCTCTTTTAGAAATTTGTTGCTGTTTGATAAAATTCAACCACAACCATTTTTATTTATTTAGAACTGGTGGAGCAAACCCATGCTTTACGGGAGTTCAGAGCTAAGACACTGCAGATGTTGGAAATCTGAAATAAAATGAAAAATTGCTGGGAAGACCCAGCATGGTCAGGCAGTACATGTGGAAAGAGAAACAGGGTTACATGAAAGACCCTTCATCGGAATTGAAAACACTACATAAAGAGATAATGGAGTTGTTGACCAGATACTACATCAATGGCATGCCTTTAAAGGAGCGTTATACAAGGTTGAAAGAGAGTAGAGGGCCAGAGGGACAAACATGGAATTCCAAAACATAGGACTTAGCAACTGAAGCTATAGCAGCTAATGATATACTAATTAAATTCAAGAATCATTGGAGCAACAGCATTGTATTAGCATAAATACTTGGTTTAGCTGCCAGGCAGACAGATGGAATTGGATGTTACAAACTGGAGTTTGCGTTAGGCGTTAAAGAAAATGAAGACTCAGGAGAATGCAGTCTGCGATGTGGAGCAAGAAGCAAGTGCTGGAAGTACTCAACAGGTCAAGTGGTACCTGCGGAGGCAAAGGGGTAGGTAACACTGCTAGTTGAGACCTTGTATTAGGACTGAGAGTGTGAAGGGGACGTAGCCAGCATGGAGAGATGAGGGGGAGTGGTGAGACTGGAGCTGACAAGCTGAAGAAAATGTCTCATATCCTTCCAATACTTGGTTGGAGGAAATGTTTTTCGCATCCAGTGCCACACATCAAACAAGAAGTCGGATAACTTAGAGGCAGTGGAAGGAATCAGGTTCAGATTTATTTATTACATGTATATAGAAACATACAGTGAAATGAGTTGTTTGTTTTAACAACCAACACAACATAAGGATGTCCTGGGGCAGCCCATAAGTGTCAACACGCATTCCAGCACCAGCATAGCATACCCACAAAATGCTCGGCAGAACAACACAGAGCACGAGAAGCAACAAAACTACAACAGCAGAACAAGCCCCGCTCAGGATGCTGAGATATTGGGTGAACAAAAAGAACTTAAGAAATATCGCAACAAAATACTTAGATGTGAAATGAGAATGCACAAGTCAAGGTCGGATCTTTAACTGTGTGTGACTTCAAGCTCTTGGCAGAAATTACCAGCCAAACAAAAAGTAAGAGTCTTCTACGAGTGCAGTGAAACATCAGAACAAAAAAAAAATCTTAACAGTTAACTCTATATCTCACTTTTTTAAGAGATTCTTTTATTGTGATAAGTAGCTTAAAAGCAGCTCTCCAATTGTTAAAGCCTCTGATGACCTTCCTAAGCTGATTCTCCCTCCTGAACAATGTGAAGACTAATGTTCCACTTGTGTTCAGGTAGTAGGATAATGCTAAGCTTGTAGTGAGTCCAGTCTTGGTCAACACTGAAAAGATCAGTTTCTTTTTCAAGCCTTTTTTAAAAACTGAGATGTGACATTTACTGTGGAGAGATCCATCTGGAAAAACTGCTGGCAGAAATACTCCCAGGATTTCATACAATATTTTCAGTAGCATCCAGAAATCTGCTTCTTTCTTCACAGACTGATGGAGATTTTAGAAAGCTACATTTTCCTTATGAATTTCATTGGATAAATATCTTTTGCAATGTTTCAGTGATGTGTTTGCAGTCACTATAAGAAACATTGGCAGTTAAAGTACTTGCCCAGCCTTCCCTGTCAAAGGTCTTTAAACAGCCGATATCATCTGCACAGTAGCACAGCAGTTAGGGTAATGCTATTACAGTGCCAGCAACCCAGTTTTAATTCCACCTCTGCCTGTAATGGGTTTGAACATTCTTCCCATCACTGTGTGGCTTTCCTCTGGGTGCTCCAATTTCCTCCCAAAATTACAAAGACATACAGATTAGTAGATAAGGGCCTGTTACCATGCTGTAAATACCATGTGTACCAAGTTCTTGGATGGGTTGCAATTGATTTGAAAATTTGACTATCCTTTTACTTCCATTAATGCTACTTCGCCCGTTGAGTTTCTCCAGCAACTTGTATTTTGTGTCCAAAAGGTTTAGAGAAAAGCTGATTGTTGTCAAAAAATTTTCAGAGATTCAAGGAGCAGCAGATGAGTTCTTCCCTAGCTCCTCTAAATACTCACCCTAACTTGAGTCAGAAAGCAAAAGGGCACAGCTTCCCCCTCTGCAGTCTCAAGTTCAAGTTCATGTTCAAGTTTAGTTGTCATTCTACCACACACATATATACAGCTAAACAAAACAACGTTCCTCTGGGTGCACACAGCACATGTAGTTATGATAGCACATACAGTCACCAAATAATATCAGCACATGTTCCTGAGTGACAAGGCCTGAAGATTGATGGGGCATGGGATGTTGTCCAGGAGCCACATTTCTGCAAGAACAAGCACACAGTAGTTGCTCATCTCACGCCGAGTCAGCTGCAGACAAAGGCAAGTCAGCTTGCCTTGGGTAGGGTCTCCTGGAACATATAGTACCAAGGGTGTGCTATACAGCAATCTGAATAAATGCATGAGTGTAAAACAAAGATTCAATGCATTGGCAAAAGCATCAGTGTCATTGGAGAAAGAAAAACCTTCAGTCATCTCTTTTGGGGCTTATCGAAAGTGTCATATTTTGCTCCAGTATCAAGTACGTTTGCAAGTTGGCACCTGCATCTTGCTGTTCAGGTATTCTGGACCAGTGGGCATACCAGAAATCCAAGCTCATCAGCACAATCACAAGTCTCAGATCTGGTTGGAATTTCCTGTGCTGAGACAGGGTTGCACCTTTCCAGCATGTCACTCACAAGATTTTTTTAAATTGGAAGTTCACAGCCTAAGCGGGACCTTGAATTTCTCATTTAAAATTAGATCAAACACACTGGGCTCGCATGGCTCTTCAGTGCTGCATCATTTTGGGACTTTCTGAAAACCCAAGGACTTTTATAGATGGCATGCACTTAGCAAAGAACTTCCAGCTAACTAAAATATGAAAGATGGATTATTTAACACTAGTTAAATATTCTCTGTGGCCACTTTACTAGGCACACCCGTATGTTAATGAAAATATCTAATCAGCCAATCATGTTGCATCAACTCTATGCATAAAAGCATGCAGGTATGGTCAAAAGGTTCAGTTGTTGTTCAGACCAAACATCAGAATGGGGGAGAAATGTGATCTATTTTTTTTTAGCACAGCCTGTTCTCCATGAATCTCTGGCAGTTAAAAAAAAATTGATGATTAATGTAGGTGTTAGCTGTTGATATTGGCCTATTGATTCACTCTTCTCTGAGTCAGAAGCACATGGGTTCAAGACCTGCTTCAGACTTGATCACAAAATATGGGAAGACATTGCTCATACAGTACAGAGGAAGTGAGGCAGTGCCCATATTTGTGTATTTCATGTTTCTACAGTTCTTTATGACAGCAAAGGAGACAATATGTCTCATTATATCTATGCTGGCTCTCAGAGCAATCCTGTTCCCCTACCGATGTGGCTTGTAATTGATTTTCCTCATACACCTATCAGCTTCCCTTAGATTCTGCCCCTCACTTACAAACTAAGGGCAAATTACAATGAAAAATTAATCTATCATCCCACATATCTTTAGAATGCAGGAAGAAACCACAGTACCCAGGAGAGAGCTATAGGATCTCAGAGAGAATGTGCAAACTCAACAGATATTGCGCTGGTGATTAGGACTGAACTTGGGTCAAAATGACGCAGTACCTCTACTAGCTAGCTGTAACACGGTGCCACTGAATTGTGATGAAATATTCAACAGTGTCAGGTGGATTAAAAGATTCATGCCATCATTAAAAAAATGCCAGATGAATTGTCCTTGTTCCATGGTCCAAATTCCTCAGACTGATTATCTGATCAGTTTCAGCCAGGGGTGCTGGTGGAAGCAGACAATAGTGGCATGTCACATGACCGGCAACAAAGAATATAGAATTGAGTCAGGTTTTATAAAAACAAACAAACAGTAATTAAACTTTGCTCAAAAATAGCAAAATGTATTTAAACGGCTAACTTAACCGGAAGTTAGCTGCTATATGGCAACTCTGGAACTGTTCTTAAAAGGGTAAATGCGAAAACAGTTCTTAAAGTGGTAAATTCGAACACAGTTCTTAGAATAGTAAATTCGGAAGTCCAAGAGATTTATGCAGTCAATTAGGAGAGACTTTCCTGAAGTAAAGAATTCCTCAAAGACATGTCATTACTGCTGATCCCAGCCGGAACCTGCCTTGTCCGCAGGATTCACGACGACGGAAATAAATGGCTTGAAAGGAACTGACCTTTTTCCCGGTGAGCGAAACTTGCACGGACTTCCTAGCTCTTTTGGCAGGAGTTATCTCGGATGCAAGTCACTATCTTTTGACTGAAGAATCAATAAGGTTGATCCTTTACGAAACTGCCGAACGACACCAACTTTACTCGATGCGGCAAATTTCTGAATTTTGGTAAGTCTTCACTCTCCAATACTACTTACAATATAAAGTAGAACTCCACTTTAAAACAAAACTGCGTCATCAGCCGAACATGCAGCAAAAATGGAGTATCTAACACAAAACTAAACTGAAAACCTAACTGTGTCACATCAGGGGTCTCTTTTATATACCTGCTAAGAACAGGTCATCATGTGACCTCACTGGTGGGAAAATTACATCATGTGACCTCCGCAAGACCATTACATCATCCTCATAAGATAGTCACAAGACCTCCATGAAGTATATAACACATTTAAGAGGCATTAGACAGACACATGAACATGAAGGGAATGGACTGACAGCAATCATGTCCCAGAGTCATAGAGCACTACTGCACAGAAACATGCCTTTTGACCCATGCAGTCCACGTCAAATTGTTATTCCGCTTAGTGCCATTGACCCGCACTGGACGATAGGCAATCCAGAAATGCCCCTTACTTGCATTGGCAATCGTAAAGTCAGATAATGGATTTGGAAACGCGTCTGCTGCTTTAATTCCTTTAGGAGATTGAGAACAGCTGAGATCTAAATTTTAAGGTTCCACACCTAAGTGATTGAGTGAAAGTCAATTTTCATTAACTTGCGTTAGTTCAGGAGGCTGGGCCTTCTGATCAAGGCAAGTGTCTCGAAAATGTCTATTACCTTCTCCAATGAACCACAAACAGCAAAAGGCAAAAAATGTGATGGAATGAAATATTAGATAAAAAAAAATGAAACCTTGCTGTGTGCATATTGATTGCTAGGATTTCCATTTAAAATATTGATCAAACTTCATTAGTTTTCTCTGATACAAAAACAATGTAACTTTATAATCCTTGGTTTATCAAAAGAAAAATGAACTGAAGAAAATAACAACAGTGAAAAAGCAATTCATTCTGCCCCCTGTGATTGTAAAACTGAGCACATCACTGCTGAGGATCAAAGACAGGCAACAGCCCAGGTCATCATATTGTTATTGATTTGCATCAAAAGAGCCAGTGCTATTACTAATACTGTTTTCATTCAAACACAAACTCTACATTTATTCAATTAGTTGCATGAATTTCCCCAGCTGAACTCATATCCAGGCCAATAACTTATCCTTTCTGCTGCTAGTGCCATGCTTCGAGTTGGTGTTTTTGAAGGATTCCTGTGGCTTGACCTTACACATTCAGAACAAGGGTGGAGAGGAGAATGAAGATGAGCTTATTTGTCATGACATACATCAAAAAATCCAGTGAAATGTGTCATTTGTGCAAACAACCAACACAGTCCAAGGATGTACTGGAGGCAGCGCACAAGTACCACCACGCTTTCAGTGCCAACATTGCGTGCCCACAACTTACCAACCCTTACTAACCCATACATCTTTGGAATGTGAGAGGAAACCCATGCGAACATGGGGAGAATGTGTAAGCTCCTTACAGACAGCTGGCAGGAACTGTACCTGGATCACTGCCACAGTAAAGGGTTATAGCAACCGCTACACTACTGTAGCATACTGACTATAAGTAAGTCATTTGGGAGAGGAAGGGAGATTAAAACTAATATAAGCCAAGCACAATAAAAAAAATCTGATGTGCTACTTTCTGTGAGATTCTAAGACCTAACATTATGACAGTGAAGTATTGAGTTTTTGGAAGGATCATTCCAATAGAGATTGGCCTCTAGAGGAAACATTCTGGCTCTTTAGGAGATTAAATGTCAGCTTATACTTTCCTTATGACAATTATAAATTTAAGTGTTCTATAATGTTCTTTAAGCTCACAGTGATTGGATGCTCAGATCCATCAATCTTGCAAAGCCCCAGCAAGTCAACAGGAGCCTGTGCCTTTTTTTTTTGCTCAAGATAGCTGCCTTTAAACTCCAGCATGTAATTATCACTGTCAGCTGATGTTACCTACAGTACATCGAAACATAGCAGGCTTAAGAATGTCATACTTGCTGAATCTGTTGAGAGGGGAGAGTCAATTCCATTTGCACTCTACTTCCCTAAAGAGCCAAAGATGGAAGACACAAGAGAAAGTGGGAGAGAGAGACAACAGTAAGGAACCATTAACAATACAGATGCTTCATCTGCTAATCTCCTAGAGTTTTCATGCATGACGGTCTCTAGAGTTTACAGAGAATGGTGCGAAATGCAAAAAATATCCAGTGAGTAGCAGCTCTGTGGGTAAAAAGGCTTTGTTAATGAGAGAGGTCAGTGGAGAATGGCCAGACTAGTTCAAGCTGACAAAAACTCAAATAATTACGTGTTAAAAAAAGTGGTGTGCAGAAGAACATTTCTGAATGCACAACATGTCGAACTTTGAAGTGGATGGGCTACAGCAGCAGAAGACCATGAACACACACTCAGTGACCACTTTATTAGGTACTGTAGGTATTGAATAATGTGACCACTAAGTGTAAGTCATTAACATGAGAACTAGTCAACAGTAAAAGGCCACTCGATCAATTAACTTCAGCCCGGATTTAGTCGATAAAATGTAGAACTCCCAACATTTCCCTGTGTAAAGGCACAAACAAGAGAAAACCTGCAGATGCTGAAAATCAAAGCAACACACACAAAATGCTGGAGGAACTCAGAAGGCCAGGCAGCATCTCTGGAAAAGAGTAAACAGTTGAAGTTTTGGGCTGAGAAGGGTCTTTTCCTCTACTCTTTTATTCTTTCCCATTGATGCTGCCTGGCCTACTGAGATCCTTCAGCATTTTGTGTGTGCCTCTGTGTAAAGGCCACTGCTTAGAATGTGTGAGAGCATACAATAAGTCCTGAGGTTGTTCACTCCTCTTGGGCCTTTTCACAGCAATAAGACATTCCTTATGGAATCCTTAATGGAGAGTATTTATGATGATTACCTAGTATTTACACTGGGAGGTCTACTCAAGAAGCCTCTGCTGGGTTAGGCCTGGTAATGGAACAGTGTGGTAAAGTATTCTTAATTATTTTAAGAGTTTCAAATGACATAATATTCTGACTTAATAATTTGGAAATGTTTTTGGTGGAATTGTAGTCAACTTATAATAGTCTACAACGAGCTGGGTTCTTGCTTGTCTCACTGATATGTACGTAGATTTGAATTTGAATTAAGACTGTTTCTATTCTCTATATAATGGTGCCATGTAGTTCCATGATCAACATTTCATAAGGTCTTGGAAAGTAGAGTAGAGTTCGTCCATTCAGCCCATCGAGTCTGCTCCACCATTCCATCATGGCTGATCAGAGATCCCATTTAACACCATACACCTGCCTTTTCGCCATAAATTTTGATGCCCTGACCAATCAGGAAACTATTAATTTTCGCTTTAAATATACCCACGGACTTGGCCTCCACAGCTGTCTGTGGCAGAGCATTCCGCAGATTCACTACTCTCTGGCTAAAAAAAAAATTCTTCCTTACCTTTGTTCCTTTTATCAAAATGCATTATCATACATTTCCCAGTCATGTCCATCTGCCACTTTTTTGCCCATTCTTTCAATTTGTCTAAGTTCTGCTGCAATCGCACTGCTTCCTCAGCACTACCTACCCCTCCACCTATTTTTGTATCATCTGCAAACTTTGCCACACAGTCATCAACTCCATTATCTAAATCACTGACAAACAATTTGGAAAGTAATGGTCCCAATACTGACCCCTGAGGAACACCACTAGTCACTGGCAGACAACCAGAAAAGGCCTTTTTATTCCCATTCACTGCTTCCTGCCTGTCAACCATTCCTCTATCCATGCCAGTATCTGTCCTGTAATGCCAGAATTTTATCTTGTTAAAACATATTATCCTCCAGAATAATTCTGTACACACAATTTAGCATGGAAAGAAAGCTTAAAATAATATTATCTCCTTAATCTCTTTACCTACATTGTTTTTTTTTATATTAAATCTAGTTCCAAGGAAAAAGACCTGGTCCTGAATTATTAAACAATACTGAAGTCAGAACAGACTTGGATACAAAAAGTATGGGTTTAACATGAAATTCTTCACTGTAGAGACATTGATAGAATATCTGTTACTCTGTTCATTCAGACTCTAACTTTGGTCCGGCAGTTTGTCTTAAAGTCGAAAGGTATTTCTTTGCCAGTGCATATTCATAATTGGAGTTACAAGTTCATTGTTTTAATTTATTTTTTATTTAGATTTACAGTACAGAACAGGCCCTTCTGGCCCAACAAACCGCACTGACCAGCAACCCACCGACTGAACCCTAGCCTGAGTGAGGCCTCAGGCAGGGTCGACTATGGATGTTGAGTCCTCGCTATCTAGGTAGGCAAACCTGGGCAGTACGATATGGAAACCCTGGCCCAGTCACAGGACAATTTACAATGACCAATGAATCTACTAACTGGGAATGTGGGAGGAAACTGGATGACCCAAAAGAAACCCAGGTAGGACCATGCGGACTCCTTATAGTCATGTCAGAATTGCACTCTGAACTCTGATGAACCAAGTTATAATAGCATTACGCTGATGGCTATGCTTCCATGGCATGCTAATGCTGAAACTAACAAAAAATAAAGTTCACAGGAGAGTGGTAGAATTGAAATGTTGATTCATCCTAAGAACGGGGAGGAATATGTGCAACCAATGGTTTATCAATTTGGCTGTGAAGAGTAACAACCCTTTTTAGTTTGGCTCTCTCTAACACAGTGATGCACAAAGTATCACTATCTATTATAATGCTGAAAATCTTTCAACTGTGCACTCTTCAAATAGATGGTTTATTGATCACAGCTCCACAAAATATTGCTTTTTTTCTGTAATAGCTCCAGCTTAAATGTCAACCAGCATGATCTGCTGACTTGCAAATCAAAACATACACATTATTTTTTTGTCTCCCTTTTTCTACTCGAGGGATTTTAAAACGATTCTTGCCCCACTGGATATTGTGTATAATTGATTTTATTTCTGTTGCATTTCAGTCATCAATAACATCACAGTTTTTTTAACAGAGTAAATCAAAGATCCCTATGTTGTCCATTGAAGGATTATCAATAAAAATGTGATGCCTTATCTCATAAGAAGATGTCAAAGCTGGAACAATGTGGCAGGCTTTAAGCCAGGTTAGGGTGATGTTCCTAAAACTTCCATAACTCAACAAGTCAGGCTAGGCCAGTACAATTCTGAATCAGAATCAGGTTTATTATCACCGGCTTGTGACGTGAAATTTGTTAACTTACTAGCAACAGTTCAGTGCAATACATAATATAGAAGGAAAATAAATAAATAAATAAATAACTCTCATTCAGTATACCTTGTGTAGTATACGTATATTGAACACATTAAAAATCGTGCTCAGAACATAAATACTACATATTTTAAAAAAGTGAGGTAGTGTCCAAGGGTTCAATGTCCATTTAGGAATCGGATGGCAGAGGGGAAGAAGCTGTTCCTGAATCGCTGAGTGTGTGCCTTCAGGCTTCTGTACCTCCTACCTGATGGTAACACTGAGAAAAGGGCATGCTCTGGATGCTGGAGGTCTTTAATAATAGATGTTGCCTTTCTGAGACACCGCTCCCTGAAGATGTCCTGGGTACTTTGTAGGCTAGTACCCAAGATGGAGCCGACTAGATTTACAACCTTCTGCAGCTTCTTTCAATCCTGTGCAGTAGCCCCTCCATACCAGACAGTGATGCAGCCTGTCAGAATGCTCTCCACGGTACATCTATAGAAGTTTTTGAGTGTATTTATTTACATACAAAATCTCTTCAAATTCCTAATAAAGTATAGCTGCTGTCTTGCCTACTTTAGAACTACATCAATATGTTGGGACCAGGTTAGATCCTCAGAGATCTTGACACCCAGGAACTTGAAACTGCTCACTCTCTCCACTTCTGATCCCTCTATGAGGATTGGTATATGTTCCTTCATCTTACCCTTCCTGAAGTCCACAATCAGCTCTTTCGTCTCACTGACGTTGAGTGCCAGGTTGTTGCTGCGGCACCATTCCACTAGTTGGCATATCTCACTCCTGTACACCCTCTCATCACCACCTAAGAATCTACCAACAATGGTTTTATAGTCAGCAAATTTATAGATGGTATTTGAGCTATGCCTGGCCACACAGTCATGTGTATACAGAGAGTAGAGCAGTGGGCTAAGCACGCACCCCTGAGGTGCGCCAGTGTTGATCGTCAGTGAGGAGAATATGTTTTCACCAATCTGCACAGACTGTGGTCTTTCAGTTAGGAAGTTGAGAATTCAATTGCAGATGGAGGTACAGAGGCCCAGGTTCTGTAACTTCTCAATCAGGACTGTGGGAATGATGGTATTAAATGCTGAGCTATAGTCGATGAACAGCATCCTGACACAGGTGTTTGTGTTGTCCAGGTGGTCTAAAGCCATGTGGAGAGCCATTGAGATTGCAGCTGCCGTTGACCTATTGTGGCGATAGGCAAATTGCAATGGGTCCAGGTCCTTGCCGAGGGAGATGTTCAGTCTAGTCATGATCAACCTCTCAAAGCATTTCATCACTGTAGATGTGAGTGCTACTGGGCGATAGATATTAAGGCTGCTCACATTATTCTTCTTAGGCACTGGTATAATTGTTGCCTTTTTGAAGCAAGGGGGAACTTCCGACTGTAGCAGTGAATACTCCCTTGTGTGTGCCAACTGTGACATGGGTGGTAGTAGTCTACCATATCCTACCCCAAAGAGTAGACTGCAGAACGTCAGGCTGGCACTTCTAATGTGGTACCAATGGAGTGAAATCTGGTTGCAGGAACCATTATTCAGTAGAAATATCAAAGTGAGGACCTGGTTGTCCATTTGAGTGGATAGAAAAGACCTATTGGCAATAATTTTCAGAAAGGCAATGGAGTAACTTCCAGTGAACATCAATGGACATGATAAATAAATGAATCTGATCGGAACCTGAATCGGAGCTGAAAAAAATTGTCCTTACCACATTGTTGCTTAAGAAGTTTGCTTTACACAGATAGTAAATAATAGTGGCTACACTCAGTGGTATATCACCGGCAGTGCTGAAAGGAATGCTAACATTACAAAATAAATGCAAATCTGTCTTTGAATAACTTATTTCACATTGGGAGATAAGACGGAAAGTCCTGATAATTCACCCAAGCTATAACAATCACCATTGCAACGTGCCCTACAACTTCCCCTGAATATTTAATTACTGCTCTCATTAAACTTCAGATTTGAGAGCCAATCCATTTGTCATTAAAATATAAAAGTCATGGCTGTTTTATTAAATAAAAGATTATAATCTTGTACATTAAATTTAATAGAACACAAATTATGCATCATAAAACCAACCTGAAACGAGCCCAATTAGTCTTTAAAAAGGAGGTCGGTCTCCCTGGCTGGCATTCTTTTCTTCCTGGTTCTGATAAAGGATCTCAGTCATGAAAGATTAACTGTTTTTGATTTCACAAAAGCTGCCTGACCTGCTGTGTGTTTCTTACATTTAGCACTTTTATTCCGATTCTGGACAATGATTTCCTTCACAGATTCAGACAGAAGCTTCATAGGCTACCTTCAGCTACTGTATAGCATAACTTTTTCCTTTCTTCCTTCCACATTGAACTGCACGTATGGTGAGAGTCATACCACTTATACTCCCTATGATACCAGCTTCAATAACTTGGAGGAAACTCATTACTCCATTTGGTACCATCTGAGACTAGACAATGGCTCACTGTAATTACTCAACTGAAAGATGTATCCTTCAACACTACCACCCACTCTCATTATGCTCCATCCATTTATTAAAGGCTGGTAGCATCTCCCCATAACCTTTGTTGATGTGTCCAATCAAGAACCTATCAAGCTCTCCCTTAAATACACCAAACAACTTGGCCTCTAGCTGCCTGTGGAAGTAAATTCCACAAATTTACCATCATCCGGCTAAATAAATTTCTCCACATCTCTGTTTTAAATGGACATCCCTCTATTCTGAGTCTGTGCCCTCTTGTCCTAGGCTCCCCTACCATGGGAAACATCCTTTCCACATTTACCATGTCTAGGCCTATCAATATTCGAAAGGTTTCAATGAGATCCCCCCTCATCCTTCTAATTTCGGTGAGTACAGACCCAGAGCTATCAAATGTTCCTTGTATGATAACCCTTTCTTTTCCAGAATCATCCTTGTGAATCTCCTCTGAACCTTCTCCAATGCCAGCACATCTTTTCTTAGATGAGGAGCCCAAAACTGTTCACAATACACAAGGTAAGGCCTCACCAGTGCATTAGCATCACATCTTTGCTTTTGTATTCTAGACTTTTTGAAATGAATGCTAACATTGCATTTGCCTTCCTCACCACCAACTCTACCTGCAAGTTAACATTTAGGTTGTTCTCCACAAGGATTCCCAAGTCCCTTTGCATCTCAGATTTTTGGATTTTCTTCCCATTTAGAAAACAGTCTTCACATTTATTTTTCCTACCAAAGTCCATGATCATACATTTTCGAACATTGTATTTCATTTGCCACTTTTTTGCCCATTCTCCTAATCTGTCTAATTCCTTCTGCATCCTACCTGTTTCCTCAACACTGCCTGCCCCTCCACCAATCTTCATATCATCTGCAAACTTTGCAACAAAGCCATCTGTTCCGTCATCTAAATCATTTATATACAGCACAGAAAGAAGCTATCCCAACACAGACCTCTCCCGAACACCACTAGTCACTAGCAGCCAACCAGACAAGAATCCTTTTATTCCCACTCGCTGCCTCCTACCAAACAGCCAATGCTCTGACCATGCTAGTCACTTTCCTGTAATATCATGGGCTCTTAACTTGGTAAGCAGCCTCATGTGTGGCATCTTGAGAAAGGCCTTCTGAAAATTCAAATATGCAATATCCACTATCATCCTCTTTATCTATCCTACTTGTAATCTCCTCAAAAAACAACAGGTTTGTCAGGCAAGATTTTCCCTTAAGGAAACATGCTGACTTTGTCCTATCTTACTCTGTGTCCCCAAGTACTCCACAACCTCATCCTTAACAATTGACTTCAACATCTTCTCAATCAGGCTAACTGGTCTATAATTTCCTTTCTGCTGCCTTCCTCCTTTGTTAAAGAGTGGAGTAGCATTTGCAATTTTCCAGTCCTCTGACACCACGCCAGAGTCCAATGATCTTTGAAAGATCATTACTAATCCATCCTCAATATCTAATGCTACTTCTTTCAGAACCCTAGGGTGCAGTTCATCTGGTCTGGGTGACTTATGTGCCCTTGGGTCTTTCAGCTTTTTGAGCACCTTCTCCCTTGTCATAGTAACTGCACTCACTTCTCTTCTCTCACACCCTTCAACATCTGGCACACTGCTAGTGTCTTCCACAGTAAAGACTGATGCAAAATACTTACTTCGTTCATTTGCCATCTCCTTGTCCCCCATTATTATTTCTCCTACCTTATTTTCTAGCGGCCCTATATCCACTCTCATTTCTCTTATTTTTCCATACTTGAAACAGCTTTTACTATCTACTTTGATATTGTTTGCTAGCTTGCTTTCATATTTCATCTTTTCCCTTCTAATGATTCTTTTAGTTGCTCTCTGTAGGGTTTTAAAAGCTTTGCCATCCTTTGTCTTACCACAAACTTTTGCTTTGTTCTCCTTTTGCTTTTACGTTAGCTTTGACTTTCCTTGTCAGCCACAGTTATACTATTTTGCCATTTGAGTATTTCTTTGTTTTTGTAATACATCTATCCTGCATCTTCCACATTTTTTTCCAGAAACCCATGCCATTGCTGCTCTGCTGTCATCCCTGCCAACATCTCCTTCCAACATACTTTGGCCAGCTTCTCTCTCACACCACTGTAATTTCCTTTATTCCACTGAAATACTGTTATATCAGACTTTATTTTCTCCCAATCAAATTTCGAGTTGAATTCAATCATATTGTGATCACTGACTCCTGTGGGTTCTTTTACCTTAAGCTCCCTAATCACCTCCAATTCATTATAAAACACTCAATCCAGTATAGCTGATCCCCTAGTAGGCTCCACAACAAACTACTCTAAAAAGCAATCTCATAGGCATTCAACAAACTTACTCTCTTGAGATCCATTACCAACCTGGTTTTCCCAATCGACCTGTATGTTAAAATCTCCCATGACTACCATAACATTGCCCTTTTGACTCACCTTTTCTATGTCCTGTTGTAATCTGTGGTCCACACCCAGCCACTGTTGGGAGGCCTATAACTGCTATCAGGGCCCTTTTACCCTTGCAGTTTCTTAACTCAACCCACAAGGTTTTGACATCTTCTGATCCTATGTCACATCTTTCCACTGATTTGATGCCATTCTTTACCAGTAGAGCCACACCACCCCCCACTGACCTTCCTATCCCTCCGATACAACGAATAATCTAGCTAAACATGACCAATTATCTTACCAACTGGTATGTTTGTGGACTGAGAGAGGAAACCAGAGCACCCAGAGGAAACACACATGGCTGCGTGGTGAACATACAATCTCCTTACAGACAGTGGAGGGAATTGAAGTGCGCTACCAGACTGCCACTGTGCTGCTACTGTAGCTACAGGCTGGCACTCTTATGACTAAACGGAAGCTGCCTCAGCAGATTGTTGGTTCCGATGAGGTGGTTTGAGTATCTCAGAAAATGCTGATCCTGGGAATTCTGCTCACTATAGTCTCTAGAGTTTACAGAAAATCGTGTGAAAACAAAAAAAAAAAACATCCAGTGAGTGGCAGTTCTGTGGGTGAAAGCACCTTGTTAATGAGAGAGGTCAGAGGAGAATGGCCAGACTGGTTCAAGCTGACAGGAAGGTGACAGTAGCTCAAATAATCACACGTTACAACAGTGGTGTGCAGAAGAGCATCTCCGAATGTACAATATGTTGAACCTTGAAGTGGATGGGCTACAGCAGCAGAAGACCATGAACATACACTCAGTGGCTACTTTATTAGGTACAGGAGGTAACTAATTACGTGCCCACTGAGTGTAAGATTAGCAGGCTGTGTAGTCACGCTGTGGTGTGTATAGGTGTGATACCTTCTGAGTTGCCAAACCAATGAGATCCACTCAAAACAATGACTGTAACAACCGCCATTAGATAGTGTCCAGCAACGCCACTACACCTCTGTAAGATGTGATATAGTTAGTGACCTGTGTGTTGCAGAGACTGAGAAATTGTTGGAATTAAGCCAAAGTTTTTAATTTGAAGAGGATAAAGGGCTCAAACATTTGACAAATCTCTATGCAGCTTCTAGTTGTTCCTTTGGTGAGGTTTAGGCCCATTTTTACCTCAAAACCTTTGATTGGGGTGGCAAAATAACAAGGCACACCTCATCCAACTGTTGAGTACAGAAGCCACTGCTAATTATGACTAAGTGGTTCCTACATTATTTTTTACTTCCATGCAATTTCACAACTTCATTTCATTAACTCCATGAGCTCTTACATACCTCTGACACAGGTCAAACATTGGCTAAACTGCAGCTGGAGAACTGTGTACTGTTCCAATCACTACACTGCAGAAAAATTGTGACTGCACAGGAGATGGTGCAGATGAGGTTCACCAAGTCAACAATGTTGACTCGTAGGGAACGTTCCACTTACCAGGAGAGACTGCATAAGCTCTCTTGGTTTTTCTTGATGCAAGAAAAAATTAGGAGGGAATTGAATGAGCTACACAAAGTAACAAGCACCATGGATGGGGTGGATTGTAGAAATGCCTGAAACTAAAGGGCGTATGTTTAGCATAAGGCAAAAGAGAGGATCTGAAGATGAATTTCATCTTGGGGTTGGTTGGAATTTGGAATGCATTTTCTGAATAGGTACTTAAGGTAGGGACATTCACAACATTTAAGAATTATCTTTGCAAACATTTAAATTGCCAGTACATAAAGGGCACAGATCAAATGCAGATAAATGGGACTGGTATAAAAGGCTACTTGATAGTCAGGATGTACACACAAACACACTTAGATTAACCCTAATCCTAATGCACAACCTAGGACAAAAGAAGGAAGGGAAATAATGCACAACTAAAATTTATATAACTGCCAGATAAAACTTCTCAGGATATATTTTTTATCAACAAAAACAGGATTCAGCACTTCACGTGAGCATGTGCAATTCTGATCAGAAGTACAGGTCACTAAATTTAAATGAAAGCACAACCAAGAAAACTGAAGAAATTATCACTATTGAAGAAAAATTTAACCAATGGAATAGTGTGCCCCTCCATGGAAGACATCCTCATGATCTGAGCAGACTAGATGCCGTCAAGGAAGCATCGAACGCCTGGCTCAGAGTCGGAGATCTCTTCCTAGAACGGGAGGGGTTCCTTGTGGCAGTACATGACCAGGTGGTTAACACAAAAAAAAAATCAGAAGTACATAATGAAAGAAAGACAATAAATGCAGAAAATGCGAAGAAAAACCAGAAACAATCCAACACATACAGGATCTGGCACCAGTTTAACTCAATCTAATTACTTACATAGGCACAATCAAGTGGCAATGTTATTCATTAAAATCTTGCTTTAAAATACAAACTCATAAAGGACAGCATGTTTTACTATAAGTACAAGTCTGTTTCAGTTCTAGAGTCAGAGTACCACAAATGATATTGTGACCAATCCATTCTAACAGATAGGGTGATCCATAGTAACCATTCAAATATAATCTTACAGGATAAACAAGCAAGAACAACATTCCAAACACATGTAACACACAGAAGTCATTAAGTGAAAAACACCAGAAATATGCTGAACTAAAAGAGGAAGCTGAAAGACTTTGGAACATGAACAGGGTGTACATTGTCCCAATAGTAATGTCTACAACTGGTATCATCCCAAAGTCACTACACAATAGCATTGAACAATTAGGCCTACACGGCAACAGTTAGGTAAATCTCTAGAAAGCTACAATACCAAGCACCACTAGAATAGTCTGAAAGTTTGTAACAATTGAGAAATGGGCGTGCTTGGCTGTACTGTACCTCAAGTTTTACCAGCTTGAGCTGAGAAAATATAAGATAATAATAATAATAAATAAAAAAGCAATAAATATCAAGAACATGAGATGAAGAGTCCTTGAAAGTGAGTCCAGTTTGATGGGAACGGTTCAGTGATGGGGTGAGTGAAGTTATCCCCTCTGGTTCAAGAGCCTAATGGTTGAAGGATTAATAACCATTCCTGAACCTGATGGCTGAGGGGTAATAACTGTTCCTGAACCTAATGGAGCATGTCCTGCACCTCCTGTAGCTTCTTCCTGATGGCAGCAGCAAGAAGAGAGCATGATCTTAAACACAGAATAATCTGCAGATGCTGGGGTCAAAGCAACACTCACAACACGCTGGAGGAACTCAGCAGGTCGGGCAGCATCAGTGGAAAAGATCGATCTTTTCCACTGATGCTGCCCGACCTGCTGAGTTCCTCCAGCGTGTTGTGAGAGAGCATGATCTGGATGGTGGGGGCCCTTGACGATAGATGCCGCTTTCCCGCGACAGCGCTCCATGTAGATGTGCTCAATGGTAAGGAGGGCTTTACCTGTGATGGACTGGGCCATATCCGTTACTTTGTGTAGGCTTTTCCATACAAAGGCATTGGTGTTTCCATACCAGGCCGTGATGCAATCAGTCAATATACTCCTCACCACACATATATAGACGTTTGTCAAAGTCTTAGATGACATGCCGAATCTTCGCAAACTTCTAAGAAGGTAGAAGTGCTGCTGTGCTTTCTTTGTAATGGCACTTATGTGCAGGACTCAGGACGGATCCTCTGAAATGATAACACAGAGGAATTTAAAGTTGCTGACCCTCTCCACCTCCGATGAGGACTGGCTCATGGACCTCTGGTTTCCTTCTCCTGAAGTCAGTAATTAGCTCCTTGGTCTTGCTGACACTGAGTAAGAGGTGCATCAATAAAAGTTTGACAAGGTTTTAGGTAACATTCAAACATATTTTGGTAGCTCAGCTGGCGACTGCTATTATATGCAAGTGATGAAAGAATTCAAGATGAATTGATAGGGATGTGAGAGAAGTTAATTTATATAGTCGTGGAGTAATACTGCACAGAAACAGGTCCTTTGGCCCAATCCATCCAAGCCAAGCAAGATGCCCATCCATGTCAATTTCATTTGCTTGTGCTTGGCCTATATCCACCTAAACATATCCTATCCATGTACCCATTCAATGTTTTAAAAATATTGTTATTGTACCAGTCTCAGCCACTTCCTCTGGCAGTTCATGCCATATATGCACATAAAGAAGTTGCCCTTCAGGACCCTTTTAAATCTTTCTCCTCTCACCTTAAATCTATGCCCTCTAGGTTTTGATTCTATTGCCCTGAGGAAAAATGATTTTTTATAGAGTTAATTTTGCAGGGCTATAGACAAGCAAGGAAGTCAAAATATGACTGATGTGTTCTGTTGGGAAATAAAATAGACTAGATGGGTTGAATGGATTCCTCTGTTATCAATATTAATAAATAAAAGGTTGACGTTTATTGTTTTGGGATATGATGGACATCTTGATTACACAGGAAATATCTTTGTCAAGAGACATTTTACCTAACTGTGGCCCTTTAAAGCAAATGCTGCTGTGTTCTCATTTCATTGATTTTCCATTGAACTGAAAACACTGTTGGGGAATAAGATGAATAATTGATTAACAAAGTATATATTGAATATGTTTGTACGTGTCCCTATAATACAAAGCACTATGAATAGCTGTGTTAGCAATTTATATGCAAATTTAACTTTTTTTCCCTATTATTGTGTAATTGTGTAACTCCATGCGAGGAAAATTTTGGTAGCAAGATCTTCTCAGTTTAATTGGTAAACACAGCAGTAGGCTGATAGTGAAAAGTATTAAGCAAACTGGATTTTCCAACTTGGGAGATATATCTCCATTGGAAAGGGTTGACTGTTATAGAGACACAAAAGTCATAGAGCCATAGGCCCATAGAGCCATAGAGCATGGAGTCATACAGCATAGGAACAAGTCAGTTAGCACACAAAGTCCACAACGTATTAATCCCACCATTCATCACTTGGTTCATGGCTACGCAATTGAAGTACTCAATGACAAACATGCTTTGAGAATGTCCTTGGGACAGCCCACAGGTTTCCCAAGCTTCTGGCACCAATGTAGCATACCCACAACTTACTAACCCAACCCTTATGCCCCTCTAAACTCTTACTTCCTACCCTAAATCTGTGTCCTCTATTTGTATTCACCTCTGATAAGGGAGCAGCAGAAAGTCTGTTTGGCTACTTCAGATGTTTAACAGGTGGAATTTCTGTCCATACACAATAATCCAAAGAGAGAAAATACTAGGAATATTCAGCAGGTCAGGCAGCATCTGTGGAAGGAGAAGATTGTAATGGGTGGACTGTTAGGGTGAGACTAGGGTTAACATGGTGTTAAATTGTATTGGTGACAGTCAGAGAGGGAGAAAATGAAAAAAAGGAATAGAATAAGAGCTGCTGGGAAGAGAAATAACAAACAAAGGAACATAAATGCCATGAAATGCAGAACAGTAGACAATGCTTTGAATCTCAGGCTATGCTGATGACAAGAGAAAAACTGAGCCAATATTGCAGATGGATGATGCATTGAATTGAATTAACTTGACTTTATTTCTTACGTCCTTCACATACATGAGGAGTAAAACTCTTTACGTTATGTCTCCATCTAAATGTGCAATGGGCAATCATAGTAATTTATAATAACTTAAAATAAATAGAACAGTCAATGTAATATAGAGTACACTCAAATCAGTGTGAGTTCATCAGTCTGATGGACTGGTGGAAGAAGCAGTCCCGGAGCCTGTTGGACCTGGCTTTTATGCTGCGGTACCGTTTCCTGGATGGTAGCAGCTGGAATAGATTGTGGTTGGGGTGACTTGGTGCCCAATGTCCTACAGACATTTTTTACACACCTGTCCTTGTAAACGTCCTGAATTATGGGAAGTTCACAACTACAGATGCACTGGGCTGCCTGCACCACTCTCTGCAGAGTCCTGCGATTGAGGGAGGTACAGTTCCCATACCAGGCAGTGATGCAGCCAGTCAGGATGCTCTCAATTGTGCCCCTGTAGAAAGTTCTTAGGATTTGGGGGCCCATACCAAACTTCCTCAACCATCTGAGGTGAAAGAGGCGCTGCTGTGCCTTTTTCACCACACAGCCAGTGTGTACAGACCACGTGAGGTCCTCGGTGATGTGGGTGCCAAGGAACTTGAAGCTGTTCACCCTCTCAACCCCAGATCCATTGATGTCAATAGGGGTTAGCCCATATCCATTCCTCCTGTAATCCACAACCAGCTCCTAATGTTTTTGTGACATTGAGGGAGAGGTTGTTTTCTTGACACCACTGTGTCAGAGAGATGACTTCTTCCCTGTAGGCCACCTCGTTATTGTTTGAGATAAGGCCAATCAGTATAGTGTCGTCAGCAAAATTAATTAGCAGATTGGAGCTGTGGGTGGCGACACAGTCATGGGTATACAGGGAGCAAAGGAGGGGATTCAGTGCACAGCCCTGAGGGGTTCCTATGTTGAGAGTCAGAGGGGTGGAGATGAGGGAGCCCACTCTTACCACTTGCCAGCGATCTGACAGGAAGTCCAGGATCCAGCTGCACAAGGCAGGGTCAAGGCCGAGGTCAAGAACAGCATTCTCACATAAGCATCCTTCTTCTCCAGATGTGTAAGGACAGTATGTAGAGCAGTGGCTATTGCATCATCTGTTGATTGGTTGTGTCGGTAGGCGAATTGTAGGGGGTGCAGTTTGGGTGGTAGCAAGCTGCAGATGTAGTCCTTGACCAGCCTCTCAAAGCATTTGAGAACTGGCCAGTTCTTGTGCAAAGTGAGTGAGGAATTCATATGAAACACCTGTCCTTCCCACAATTCAATGTCCCAAGCAAGCATTCCAGGTAAAGCAGTAATTCACTTTCTCTTCTTCCAAGCTGGTGTTACTGCATTCAGTGTTCACAATTTGGTCTCTAATTTGGAGAATCTAAATATAGATTGGGTGACCACTTTACCTAACACCCTTGTTCTTTCTGGAAGGGGTATACGTGAGCTTCTAAGACGCCTGTCATTATAATTCTCCACCCTAATCTCCCTCTCGCTTATCTGACTGTGATTTCCCTGCTCATGAAGCTCATTATAAGCTTGAGCAACATTTGATTTTCCACCTAGGAACTGTAGGTGGATACAGATAAATAGATACAGTAGATACAATAGATTCCATAAGACCATAAAGCATAGGAATAGAATTTGGCCATTCAGCTCATCAAGTCTCCTCTATCATTCCATCATGGCTAATCCCAGACCCCAGTCAACTCCATACACCTGCCTTCCTGCCATATCCTTTGGTACCCTAACCAATCAGGAAAATATCAATTTTCACTTTAAATGTCCCCATGGTTTTGACCTCTACAGCTGTCTGTGGTAGAGCATTCCACAGATTCACAACTCTCTGGCTAAAACAATTCCTCCTTTCCTCTGTTCTAAAGAGTCACCCCTCAATTTTGAGGCTGTGCCCCCTAGTTCTGGACACCCCCACCATAGGAGGCATCCTCTGCACATCCACTTCACCTAGTCCTTTCAACTTTCGGTGGGTTTCATTGAGATCCTTCCCCCCCCCATCCCCCATGCATTCTTCTGAATTCCAGTGAGTACTGGCCCAAAGCTGCCAAACTCTCCTCACCTGTTATCCCCCTCATTTCTGGAATCATCTCCGTGAACTTCCTCTGGACTCTCCCCAATGACAACACATCCTTTCTGAGATACGGGACTTAAATCTGTTGACAATACTCCGAGTGCAGCCTGATAAAGCCTCAGCATTATCTTCTTGCTTTTATACTCTATTCTCCTGGAAGTTAATGCCAACATTGCATTTATCTTTTTTACCATAGGCTCAACCTGTAAGTTAACCTTCTGTGAGTCTTCCTTGAGGATTGCTAAGACCCTCTGCACCTCTGATGTTTGAACTTTCTCTCCATATCTGCACTTTTGTTCCTTTTACCAAAATGCATTATCATACATGTCCCAACACTATATTTCATCTGCCACTTTTTTGCTATTCTATCAATTTGTCTAAGTCCTGCTGCAATCGCATTGCTTCCTCAGCACTACCTACCCCTCCACCTATCTTCATATCATTTGCAAAATTTGCCACAAAGCCATCAATTCCATTAACTAAATCACTGACAAACAATGTGAAAAGTAGCAGTCCCAATACTGACCCCTGAGGAACACCTCTAGTCACTGGCAGCCGACCAGAAAAGGCCCCCTTTATTCCCACTCGCTGCCTCCTGCCTGTCAGCCATTCCTCTATCCATGCCAGTATCTTTCCTGTAATGCCATGGGATTTTATCTTGTTAAGCAGCCTCATGTGTGACACCTTATCAAATGCCTTCTGAAAATCCAAGTAAATGACATCCACTGTCTCTCCTTTGTCCACCTTGCTTGTTAATTCCTTGAAGGACTCCAACAGATTAGTCAGGCTGGATTTCCCTTTACAGAAAACATGCTAACTTTGTCTTATTTTATCATTAGTCTCCAAGTTTCCTGAACCCTCATCCTTAATAATGGACTCCAACATTACTGAGCTTAGGCTAATTGGTCTATAATTTCCTTTATTTTGTCTTCCTCCCTTCTTAAAGAGTGAAGTGACATTTGCAATCTTCCAGTCCTCCGGGACCTTACCAGAGCCGAGTGATTCTTGAAAGATCATAACCAATGCATCTGCTATCTCTTCAGCAATCTCTTTCAGAGCTCTAGGATGTAGTCCACCTAGTCCTAGTGACCCATCCACCTTAAGACCTTTCAGATTGCCGAGCACTTTTTCCTTTGTAGTAACAATGGCACTTACTCCTGCTCCCTGACACTCATGGATCTCTGGCACACGGCCAGTATCTTCCACAGTGAAGACTGATGAAGTTCATCTGCCATTTCTTTACCCCCACCTACATCTTGCCAGAGTCATTTTTAAATGGTCCAGTATCAACTCTTACCTCCTTTTTACTCTTTATATAACTGAAAAAACTTTTAGTATCCTACTTTATATTATTGGCTAGTTTTTCTTCATATTTAATCTTTTTATGGCTTTTTTAGTTACTTTTTGTTGGATTTTCAAAACTTCCCAATCATCTAACTTCCTACTCACTTTTGTTACATTTATATACCCTTTCCTTGGCTTTTATGCAATCCCTAACTTCCCTTGTCAGCCACGGTTGCCCATCCCTGCCATTTGAGAACAACTTCTTCTGTGCTACATATTTATCCTCCACCTTGTGAACTATTCCCAGAAACTTCAGCCACCTCTGCTCTGCTGTCATCCCTGCCAGTATCTCCCTTCTATCCACCAGGGTAAGCTCTTCTCTCATGCCTCTGTAACTCCCTTTATTCCATAATGATACTGATACACACAAACACGAGGAAATCTGCAGATGCTGGACTTTCAAGCAACACACATAAAAGTTGCTGGTGAACGCACTTTCAAATCTCCCCCTCCCCCTCCCACTTTCAAATCTCTTACTAGCTCTTCTTTCAGTTAGTCCTGACGAAGGGTCTCGGCCCAAAACGTCGACTGCACCTCTTCCTAGAGATGCTGCCTGGCCTGCTGCGTTCACCAGCAACTTTGATGTGTGTTGCGTGATACTGATACGTCTGACTTATGCTTCTCCCTCTCAAATTGCAGTATGAATTCAATCATATTATGATCACTGCCACCTCTTCAATGTCACCTTTCTATAGATGTAATTCCATCTCTTACCAATAGAGTTACACCATCACCTATGCCTTCCTGCCTGTCCTAACACTATACAGTATATACTTTGATATTAAGCTCCCAACTATGACCTTCTTTCAGCCAAGACTTAGTGATGCCTATAACATCATACTGACCAATCTCTAATTGTGCCACGGGTTCGTCCACCTGATTCAAAATACTACAGGCATTTAAATACATCACCTTCAGTTCTCCATTCTTCGCCCTTTTGAATTTTGCCTATGTCGTACAATTCAACTCTTTGCTCTGGCTGCATTTGTACCCAATCATTGGTTTGTCCTTCCTTACATTCATATTACATCCATCATCTACTTGTAAACCTGCTGGCTCATCCTCAGCTCTGTCATACTGGTTCCTCTCCCCCTGCCATATTCGTTTAAACTACTTCCAACACCTCTGTTCCTTCAGTTGTGACTTCACCAGGTTCTGTGAAAGGTCACTTGCATAAAACACTAACTCATCTTCTCTCTCTCGTAGTTTTCATTTTTACTTTAGTTTATATAGCTACTTTTTCATCTGCTGTGTAGTTGCCTCATTTTCACTGAGTGACTCATATGCTTCCTCATGGAAGAGTTATTTAAATGTTTCTTTTTTTTAAAGAGTTGATTAGAATATTAAAGAATTCCTCATTCTCTATTTACTTAAGGATAAAGGAGATTTAAAGATTAGCGTTAGTTGCCACCTGTATATTGAAACTTCAAAACATACAGTGAAATGCGTTGCTTTGCATCCACAACCAGCGCAGTCCTAGGATTGCGCTTGCGGCAGCCTCCAAATGTTGTCACGCTTCTGGCATCAACATAGCATGCCCACAACTTACCTACCCTAACCCGTACGTCTTTGGAATGTGGTAGGAAACCGGAGCATCCGGAGGAAACCCATGTGGCCATGGGGAAAAACATACAAACTCCTTATAGACAGTGGCGGGAATTGAATCTTGATCGGTGGTTGCTGGCGCTGTAAAGCATTGCGCTAATCACTACACTACTGTGCTGCCCCACTTTTAAATACTTCTGCATATTTAATGATGAAAATATTATTTATTTTTCACAACATCTCTGCTCCTGCTACTTTAGCTGGCAATGATTAACTTGTAATGGGGGAACCAAGCTACATTCTTGTTCAGACCAAATGTTCAGAAGCGCATCGTTCAGATAATATGATAAACCAAATTCCAACTGATTTTTCGGATGGATGACATAGATTTCATGTCACTCTTTGAGGATTGGAAAATCCTCCCCCCCTCAAGTTTTACCAGCCAATAGTTAATTAGAACATAGAAACATAGACAACCTACAGCACAATACAGGCCCTACGGCCCACAATGCTTGCCAAACATGTCTTACCTGAGAAATTACCTAGGGTTACCCATAGCCCTCTATTTTTCTGAGCTCCATGTACCTATCCGGGAGTCTCTTAAAAGACTCTATCGTATCCACCTCCACCACGGTTGCCGGCAGCCCATTCCACGCACTCACCACTCTGTGCATAAAAAACTTACCCCTGATATCTCCTCCATGCCTGCTTCCAAGCACCTTAGAACTGTGCCCTCTCGTGTTAGCTATTTTAGTCCTGGGAAAAAGCCTCTGACTATCCACATGATCAATGCCTCTCATGATCTTATACACCTCTATCAGGTCACCTCTCATCTTCTGACGCTCCAAGGAGAAAAGGCCAAGTTCACTCAACCTATTCTCATAAGGCATGCTCCCCAATCCAGGAAACATCCTTGTAAATCTCCTCTGCACACTTTCTATAGTTCCCACATCCTTCCTGTAGCGAGGTGACCAGAACTGAACACAGTACTCCAAGTGGGGTCTGACTAGGGTCCTATACAGCTGCAACATTACCTCTTGGCTGATGAACTCAATCCCACAGTTGATGAAGGCCAATGTACCATATGCCTTCTTAACCACAGAGTCAACCTGCATAGCAGCTTTGAGTGTCCTATGGACTCGGACCCCAAGATCCCTCTGATCCTCCACACTGCCAGGAGTCTTACCATTAGTACTATATTCTGCCATCATATTTGACCTACCAAAATGAACCACCTCACATTTATCTGGGTTGAACTCCATCTGCCACTTGGCAGCCCAGTTTTGTATCCTATCGATGTCCCGCTGTAACCTCTGATAGCCCTCCACACTATCCACAACACCCCCAACCTTTTGTGTCTTCAGCAAATTTACTAACCCATCCCTCCACTTCCTCATCCAGGTCATTTATAAAAATCATGAAGAGTAAGGGTCCCAGAACAGATCCCTGAGGCACACCACTGGTCACCGACCTCCATGCAGAATATGACCCGTCTACAACCACTCTTTGCCTTCTGTGGGCAAGCCAGTTCTGGATCCACAAAGCAATGTCCCCTTGGATCCTATGCCTCCTTACTTTCTCAATAAGTCTTGCATGGGTTACCTTATCAAATGCCTTGCTGAAATCCATATACACTACATCTACTGCTCTTCCTTCATCAGTATGTTTAGTCACATCCTCAAAAAATTCAATCAGGCTCATAAGGCATGACCTGCCCTTGACAAATCTATGCTTACTCTTCCTAATCATATTATGCCTCTCCAAATGTTCATAAATCCTGCCTCTCAGGATCTTCTCCATCAATTTACCAACCATTGAAGTGAGATTCACTGGTCTATAATTTCCTGGGCTACCTCTACTCCCTTTCTTGAATAAGGGAACAACATCCGCAACCCTCCAATCCTCCAACCCTTTGGAACCTCTCCTGTCCCCATTGATGTTACAATGATCATTGCCAGAGGCTCAACAATCTTCTCCATCGCCTCCCACTGTAGCCTGGGGTACATCTCGTCCGGTCCTGGAGACTTATCCAACTTGATGCTTTCCAAAAGCTCCAGCACAGCCTCTCTCTTAATGTCTATATGCTCAAGCTTTTCAATCTGCTGTAAGTCATCCCTACAATCGCCAAGATCCTTTTCCGTAGTGAATACTGAAGCAAACTATTCATTAAGTACCTCTGCCATCTCCTCCGGTTCCATATGCACTTTCCCACTGTCACACTTGATAGGTCCTATTCTCTCACGTCTTATCCTCTTGCTCTTCACATACTTGTAGAATGCCTTGGGGTTTTCCTTAATCCTGCTCGCCAAGGCCTTCTCATGGCCCCTTCTGGCTCTCCTAATTTCATTCTTAAGCTCCTTCCTGCTAGCCTTATAATCTTCTAGATCTCTATCATTACCTAGTTTTTTGAACCTTTCGTACACTTTTCTTTTCTTCTTGACTAGATTTCCAACAGCCTTTGTACACCACGGTTCCTGTACCCTACCATCCTTTCCCTGTCTCATTGGAACATAACTATGCAAAATGCCATGCAAATATCCCCTGAACATTTGCCACATTTCTGCCGTACATTTTCCTGAGAACATCTGTTCCCAATTATGCTTCCAAGTTTCCTGCCTGATAGCTTCATATTTCCCCTTACTCCAATTAAACGCTTTCCTAACTTGTTTGTTCCTATCTTTTGTAATACTTTTGTAAAGGAGATAAAATTATGATCACTATCTCCAAAATGCTCTCCCACTGAGAGACCTGACACCTGACCAGATTCATTTCCCAACACCAGATCAAGTACAGCCTCTCATCTTGTAGGCTTATCTACATATTGTGTCAGGGAACCTTCCTGAACACACCTAACAAACTCCACCCCATCTAAACCCCTCACTCTAGGGAGATGCCAATAAATATTTGGGAAATTAAAATCTCCCACCACGACAAACCTGTTATTATTACACCTTTCTGGAATCTGTCTCCCTATCTGCTCTTCGATGTCCCTGTTACTATTAGGTGGTCTATAAAAAAACACCCGGTAGAGTTATTGACCCCTTCCTGTTCCTAACTTCCACCCACAGACACTCCGTAGACAACCCCTCCATGCCTTCCTCCTTTTCTGCAGCCGTGACACTATCTCCGATCAGCAGTGCCATGCCCCCACCTCTTTTGCCTCCCTCCCTGTCCTTTCTGAAACATCTAAAGCCTGGCACTCGAAGTAACCATTCCTGCCCCGAGCCATCCAAGTCTCTGTAATGGCCACAACATCATAGCTCCAAGTGCTGATCCATGCTCTAAGCTCATCTGCTTTGTTCATGATGCTTCTTGCCTTAAAATAGACACCTCAAACCATCGGTCTGAACACATCCCTTCTCTTTCACCCGCCTATCCTCCCTCTCGCACTGTCTCCAAGTTTTCTCTATATGTGAGCCAAATGCCCCTTCCTCCGTCTCTTCAGTTCAGTTCCCATCCTCCAGCAATTTTAGTTTAAACTCTCCCCAGTAGCCTTCACAAACCTCCCTGCCAGGATATTGGTCCCCCTTGGATTCAAGTGCAACCCATCAGGTCACACCTGCCCCAAACGAGGTTCCAATGATCCAGAAATCTGAATCCCTGCCCCTGGTCCAATCCTTCAGTCTCGCATTTATCCTCCACCTCATTCTATTGCTATACTCACTGTCGCGTGGCACAGGGAGTAATCCCGAGATTACTACCTTGGAGGTCCTGCTTCTCAACTTCCTTCCTGACTCCCTGTAGCCTGTTTTCAGTACCTCCTCCCTTTTCCTACCTATGTTGTTGGTACCAATATGTACCACGACCGCTGGCTGTTCACCTTCTCACTTCAGGATATCGTGGATGCGATCAGAAACATAGAAAACCTACAGCACAATACAGGCCCTTCAGCCCACAAAGCTGTGCCAAACATGTCCTTACCTTAGAACTACCTAACTACCTAGGCTTACCCATAGCCCTCTATTTTTCTGAGCTCCATGTACCTGTCTAAGAGTCTCTTAAAAGACCCTATCATATCCGCCTCCACCACTGCCGCCGGCAGCCCATTCCACGCACTCACCACTCTCTGCGTAAAAAACTTACTCCTGACATCTCCTCTGTACCTATTTCCAAGCACCTTAAATCTATGCCCTCCCATGCTAGCCATTTCAGTCCTGGGAAAAAGCCTCTGACTATCCACATGATCAATGCCTCTCATTATCTTGTACACCTCTATCAGGTCACCTTTCATCCTCCATCGCTCCAAGGAGAAAAGGCTGAGTTCACTCAACCGGACCCTGATGCTTGGGAGGCAAACTACCATCCATGTTTCACCTGTCTGACGCCCTGACTATAGAGTCTCTTACTAATGCTGCCTTCTTCCTTTCCCTACCCTTCTGGGTCACAGAATTCAAAGCCAACTTTGCTAAAATAGAAGGTCCTGTTATTTATTTCACAGGTGTCTATGAAACCATGTTGCGTGCAAAATGCAAACAACAGGAATTCTGCAGGTGCTGGAAATTCAAGCAACACACATAAAAGTTGCTGGTGAACGCAGCAGGCCAGGCAGCATCTCTAGGAAGAGGTGCAGTCGACGTTTCAGGCCGAGACCCTTCGTCAGGACTAACTGAAGGAAGAGTTAGTAAGAGATTTGAAAGTGGGAGGGGGAGGGGGAGATCCAAAATGACAGGAGAAGACAGGAGGGGGAGGGATGGAGCCAAGAGCTGGACAGGTGATAGGCAAAAGGGATATGAGAGGATCATGGACCAGGAGGTCCGGGAAGAAAGATGGGGGGGGGGGGGACCCAGAGCATGGGCAAGAGGTATATTCAGAGGAACAGAGGGAGAAAAAGGAGAGTGAGAGAAAGAATGTGTGTATAAAAATAAGTAGCAGATGGGATACGAGGGGGAGGTGGGGCATTAGCGGAAGTTAGAGAAGTCGATGTTCATGCCATCAGGTTGGAGGCTACCCAGACGGAATATAAGGTGTTGTTCCTCCAACCTGAGTGTGGCTTCATCTTTACAGTAGAGGAGGCCGTGGATAGACATGTCAGAATGGGAATGGGATGTGGAATTAAAATGTGTGGCCACTGGGAGATCCTGCTTTCTCTGGCGGACAGAGCGTAGGTGTTCAGCAAAGCGGTCTCCCAGTCTGCGTCGGGTCTCGCCAATATATAAAAGGCCACATCGGGAGCACCGGACGCAGTATATCACCCCAGCCGACTCACAGGTGAAGTGTTGCCTCACCTGGAAGGACTGTTTGGGGCCCTGAATGGTGGTAAGGGAGGAAGTGTAAGGGCATGTGTAAGGATAAGTGCCAGGAGGGAGATCAGTGGGGAGGGATTGGGGGGACGAATGGACAAGGGAGTCGCGTAGGGAGCAATCCCTGCGGAATGCAGAGGGGGTGGGAGGGAAAGATGTGCTTAGTGGTGGGATCCTGTTGGAGGTGGCGGAAGTTACGGAGAATAATATGTTGGACCGGAGGCTGGTGGGGTGGTAGGTGAGGACCAAGGGAATCCTATTCCTAGTGGGGTGGCGAGAGGATGGAGTGAGAGCAGATGTACGTGAAATGGGGGAGATGCGTTTAAGAGCAGAGTTGATAGTGGAGGAAGGGAAGCCCCTTTCTTTAAAAAAGGAGGACATCTCCCTCGTCCTAGAATGAAAAGCCTCATCCTGAGAGCAGATGCGGCGGAGACGGAGGAATTGCGAGAAGGGGATGGCATTTTTGCAAGAGACAGGGTGAGAAGAGGAATAGTCCAGATAGCTGTGAGAGTCAGTAGGCTTATAGTAGACATCAGTGGATAAGCTGTCTCCAGAGACAGAGACAGAAAGATCTAGAAAGGGGAGGGAGGTGTCAGAAATGGACCAGGTAAACTTGAGGGCAGGGTGAAAGTTGGAGGCAAAGTTAATAAAGTCAACGAGCTCTGCATGTGTGCAGGAAGCAGCACCAATGCAGTCGTCGATGTAGCAAAGGAAAAGTGGGGGACAGATACCAGAATAGGCACGGAACATGGATTGGAGGAACAACACCTTATATTCCGTCTGGGTAGCCTCCAACCTGATGGCATTGACATCGACTTCCCTTAACTTCCGCTAATGCCCCACCTCCCCCTCGTACCCCATCTGTTACTTATTTTTATACACACATTCTTTCTCTCACTCTCCTTTTCCTCCCTCTGTCCCTCTGAATATACCCCTTGCCCATCCTCTGGGTCCCCCCCCCCTTGCCTTTCTTCCCGGACCTCCTGTCCCATGATCCTCTCGTATCCCTTTTGCCTATCACCTGTCCAGCTCTTGGCTCCATCCCTCCCCCTCCTGTCTTCTCCTATCATTTCGGATCTCCCCCTCCCCCTCCAACTTTCAAATCCCTTACTATCTCTTCCTTCAGTTAGTCCTGATGAAGGGTCTCGGCCTGAAACGTTGACTGTACCTCTTCCTAGAGATGCTGCCTGGCCTGCTGCGTTCACCAGCAACTTTGATGTGTGTTGTGTGCAAAATGGTTGTCAACATTCTTTAACTTCTTGTGACTGAGGGCAGAGTCACCTCCTCCCTCACTACCATTCAGGGCCCCAAACTGTCTTTCCAGGGGAGGCAGTACTTCACCTGTGAGTCTGTTGGGGTCATATACTGTATCCAGTGCTACCAGTGTGGCCTCCTATATATCTGTGAGACCTGATGTAGATTGGGAGACCGCTTTGCTAAGCACCTTCACTCTATTTGCCAGAAAAAGCAGGATCTCCCGGTGGCCACCCATTTCAATTCTACCTCCATTTCCCATTCCAACATGTCAGCCCATGGCCTTCTCCACTGTCATGATGAGGCCACTTGCAGGCTGGAAGAACTGCACCTTATATTCCAACTGGGTAGCCTCCAGCCTGATAGCATGAACATCGATTTTTCAAACTTCTGGTAATGCCCCCCCTCCTCTCTTTCACCATTCCCCATTCCCTTTTTCCTCTCTCACCTTATCTCCTAACCTGCTCATCACCTTCCTATGGTGCTTCTCCCCTTCCTTTTCTTCCATCGTCTACTGTCCTCTCCTATCAGATTTCCCCTTCTCCAGCTCTTTATCTCTTTCACCAATCATCTTCCCAGCTCTTTACTTCACCTCCTCCCCCTCCCAGTTTCACCTATCACTTACCACATTGTACTTCTTGCTCCCCACCTTCTTACTTTAATTTTTCCCCTTCCTTTCCAGACCTAATGAAGGGCCGCAGCCTGAAATGTCGACTGTTTACTCTTTTCCATAGATGCTGCCTGGGTTGCTGAGTTCATTTTGTGTGTGTTGCTTTGGATTTGCAGCATTCGCAGATTTTCTTGTGTTAGTAGAATATAGTATTACTGTTACAGAGAAATACAGAGCAGGTAGACACATAAGGAGTATTGTCATATGACAATATGACTTGATTGGTCAGGGCATAAAAGGTTACGGAAAGAAGGAAGAAAATTAGGGCTGAGAAGGAAATGGATCAGCCATGATGAAATGACAGAGCAGATTTGATGGGACAAATGGCCTAATTAGGCTCCTATATCTTACGGTTTTATAGTTTTATGAGGAGAGATTAAACATACTGGGTTTATAGCTTTCTTTGGTTGTCTCGTTCATACCCTAAAACGTAGAATCCTTTCGGAAAAAATTCCTAGTTGCCCCATCCTTGCACCATTATTTGATTCTTATTTTTATTGGCTTTTCCATCTCCCCAACAGAGATGTTAAATTCTTTGAATCAAACTCATCAAATTCCAATATAATTTTGATGAACTTGAGAGTTTGTGGAATGACATGATTTGTTATTAAGTTTACCCTGTGTATAGGTTGCATATCAGCATAAGATGGTATCGAGGCTGAACAGATGTTCTAATCAGGAGTGATGGTTCATTCAAGGACAGGTCCTTGTCTCCTTTAGCAACTCAAGAGAAAGGAGGTCAGGCTGTGACCTCAATTCCCAGGCAATAGAGCCCAAAGCGATAGCAAGGTTCACATAATTCTTGTAAATAGGCTGCCTTCATCTGTGGGTTGATAATGAAGAGTGGTTTTCCTGAAATTGCCATAGTAACATGAAATAGTGAGAGATAGCAGAAATATCAGTTCTTTGCAGCAAATGGGAAGGAAAGGAAAGGGAAGAAATTACTTTTGTTTCAAAGGGACTTCTAAATATTTAACATTACCTTGGTCCTTAAAAATAGCAAGCAAACATTATATTTTTCATAAAGACATAATGGAGTGAGCTTGAGTAGGTTTGGACTTCTTTTGCTGGAGCAGAGGAGATGAGGGGTGATTCTATAGAGGTGTATAAAATTATAAGAGGCATAAGTCAATTTCAAAGTCTTTTTTTCCAGGGTTTGGGAATCAACAGCTAGAGGGCATGGGTTAAGGTTGAGAGCGAAGAGATTTAATAGGAACCTGAGGGGCAATGTTTTCACCCAGGGGTGATCAGAATATGAAATTAGCTGTGAGCAGAAGTGGTTAAGGCAGGTACACTGATCATTTAAAAGGTACCTTGACAGGTACATGGATAGAAAAAGTTTAGAGAGATATGGACAAAATACAGGGAAATTGGATGAGCTTAAAAGGGAATCTTGTTCAGCATGGACCAATTGAGTTGAAGGGTCTGTTTCTCTATGATTTCATGTGCAATTCTTCTCAGTTACTGTAGATCTGCCTATAATCAATACTCTGGTATCAGAGGCAATGTTATCCAAAACTATTAAACCAATAAATGGATTAAATGGATTTCTTTCAGGTGAACCTTTCACTTGCCTGAATTCCATCCCGTAACTAGAGGAACAGCACAGAATCTGAACTTCTCAATCAATCCAAGGTCACTCATTGCCCCCTTCTTTGAAATGAACTGTAATCTCTTTCTTTTCCCTTATGTTCTGTGAAGTAAATTTATATTCTATGGCTGTGCTGATTCCATCATTAAATGTGGTAATTAAATCAGACCATAAGCTTGCACAAGGTATTACTTCCCGAATGACGCACTTGCCTCTGTACATTTTCGAACCTGCTTTTGTTTCATTATTGACCTCCACAAATGTTCTTCTTAATTTTAAACAAGAATCTTCCTTGTGATCTTTCTTCTAATATCTAGCACACAAGAGAAAGTTGCTTTCATCCACAGAACTGAAAGAGCAGGTTTATACTCAGTATACCTGTTCACCCTTGCCCTAGCATCACCCTTATTTTACAATGAGGTTGTCACTTAGCTATGTTACTACAGATCAGTAATCCACAGGTTTGTGCTTTAAATCCAGCCTGGTACTTGGTGAAGTACTGAGACATTATTGCACAGTTAGTGCCGTTGCAATTCAAATAAGATTCCAAGACCAGATCTTTTCCACGAGGCAGAAAATGAAGACTTGACACTTATTATCCTGCTCAGGATTTATCCTTCAATCAGTATTAGGTCACCTGATCATGATGAGCTTTAATTTTGAGGAGTTTTGCTTCCTACATTACAGCTGTGACTCCAGTTCAAATCTATTTCCTTCTCTCTAAACCTACTTTTATTCATTCTTCTCTCCCTCCCTCCTCAACTGTCACCCCTTCCCTTCAATCATTCCACTCCTATCCCTTGCTTCTTCCCTCTCTCCCTCCATCATTTATTTCCTCTTTCTTTTCCTTCCTTCACCATATTGTATAGGTACCAGAGTTCATCTTCCTTTTCATTTTATACTCTTGTATAGAGTGTCCATCTTTAAGTTTATCTACTGCCCTGGCATAATGCACTTTGCAGAAGGCGAGGAGATTGCTAACTCCAAGGAGCCATGCCCTGCATCAATCACGGGTGTATTAGCCAAAATTAGTCAAATTAATATGTTAATGCTGTCTTCCTTATTAATTTCTCATTGATTGGCTTTTTTACTAGTTTTAACTTCATGTTATTGATTTTGCTCAGAACTAAGTATAATCACTTGATGAATTGTGTGTGTTTTTTTTAGTTTAACATCCAACGCTCGCAACAACTAAAAATTGGCTCATTTATAACTTTTACTTCAAACAGAATTATTTCAAGGATAATTTTCACATTTCATCTTGACATATGGATTACCTTCTATTCTTCAGCACACCTTCCGCACAGATTGCAATTAAGTATTGAGAATCAGAATTCGAATCAAATTTAATATCATTGACATACAGTATGCCATGAAATTTGTTGTTTTGCACCAGCAGAACAGTTCAATTAATAAAAATACTATAAATTAGAGTAAGAAATTTATATATAATATAAAATTAAATTAAATAAGTAGTTCAAAAAGCGATCAAAAATAGTGAGGTAGCATTCATGGGTTGGTTCATTGTCCATTCAGAAATGTGATGGCAGAAGGGAAGAAGCTGTTCCTAAGATGTTGAGTATGTCTTTAGGCTCCTGTACCTCCTCTCTGATGGCAGTAATAAGAAGAGAGCATGCGCTGAGTGATGAGGGTCCTTAATGATGGATCCACTTTTTTGAGGCATTGCCTTTTGAAAGTGTCCTGGGTAATTGAAAGGTTGGAGTGCCCATGATCGAGTTGACTGAGTTTGCAACCCTCTGCAGTTTTTCCCAATCCTGTGTGGTGGCCCCTCCATACCGGACAGTGATGCAACCAGTTACAATGCTCTCCACTGTACATCTGTAAAAAACTTGTTGGAGTCTTTGGTGGCATAGCAAATCTCTTCATCCTCCTAATGAAATATAGCTGCTGATGTGCTTTCTTCATAATTGTATCAGAATATTGGGTCCAGGGTAGATCTTCAGAGATGTTGGCACCCAGTAATGTTGTGTAGATACATCTACTGATGCTTCTGGACACATCTTCAGTGATGTTCCTGGAATCATCGGGTGTTTCGGGTCTTTCAACATCATACAACCTCCTCCAGGTGACCCAGCCGGGGCTGATCAGACCCCAGCTTGTGTCCAGATGGCTAGCTACTTATGACTCCATGGCTCCCCTCTTTTGAGCCACAGCCATCTTGAGGCCCTCTCTGCCGCATCGGTGGTTCTGCGGATGGCTCTCCTCTTCCTCTCTCCCTCGATGCCCAATTGCTGAAGGCTGTAGCTGAGGAACGGGCTACGAATCCCCTACAACCAACCTCCACTGGGAGACACCTCGCTCTCCATCCAGCCTGCTGACAGTTGCTGACCAGTCCTGCGTACTTGGAGAGCTTCCTTTCAAAGGCCTCCTCCAAGCTATCTTCCCATGGGACTCAGCTCCAGCAGCACCACTTGCTTAGTAGACTCAGACACTAGGACAATGTCTGGTCGGGATGGTGGCTGCGAAATGGTTGGGGAACTTCAGCTGCCCTTCGAGGTCCACCAACAGCTGCCAGTCCCTCGCAGAGGTCAGGATGCCTGCAGATGTTCTTTTGGTAGGCATTGGCTGCTCCCCAGCTCTGACAAAGGCAATGGTCTGCTTGAAGGGTCGGGACCGCTTCGCCCACTCAACTCCCGCACTGACGGCTTCAGCGATGGTCTTCAGGACCTGATCATGCCTCCACCTGTACTGTCCCTCACCAAGTGCCCTTGTACAGCCGCTGAGGATGTGCTCCAGGTGAAACTGCTCACCTTTCCACTGCTGACTCCTCAGTGAGGACTGGTAAATGTTCCCTCGACTTTCCTTTCCTTAAGTCCACAATCAATTCTTTGGTCTTCCTGATGCTGATTGGCAGGCTATTTTGTGACATCACTCAACCAGCCAACCTACCTCACTCTTGCATGCTTCCTCATCACCATCTGAAGTGCTGCCAACAACAGTTGTGTCATCGGCAAATTTATAGATGGTATTTGAGCTGTGTCTAGCCACACAGTCATGGGTATAGAGAGAGTAGAGCAGTGGGCTAAGCACACACTGAGGTATGCCGCTGTTGATTGCCAGCGTGGAGATGTTACTTCCACACTGACTGTAGTCTCCCGATAAGGAAGAAGTATCCAGTTGCAGTGAAGGATCTATGTACTGTAAGTCTAAATGATAAATGGTCTGCTGTTTGAATCACTTAAAGTTAGTTAGTTTTGTAAAGATTTGAGGTTTTATACTGCCGATAAGCAATCACTCACTCTGCATCACAGCAAACTATGGTTACAGGAGCTAAGGTGCCAATTTCAGGCCAACGGCCTAGACATAGGACTCAGTTTAATTTGACATAGGAGGACTGGAGGATGTTATGAAAGGAAATGTCACTATGTAAATTATCACAATTCCTACATTTTCAGTCATTCAGGTGAGGTTTTAACAACTTTCAGCCCCTAAGAAAATCAAGAGCAGTAGATGTGGTAGTATTAATTAGTGAAAATCTTGTTGAATGGTGTGCCAGATTCAAAGGCTATCAAGCCTTTACCTGCTCCTATTCCTTATATGCTACTATGGAGCCGGATGGAGCCTTCTGTTCTTTGATCCCTTTTTAAAATTAATTTTCATTTTGTCAGTAGCATCTTCTGTAGAGTACAGGGCTCCCCAGTCAAGAATTTAGACTAGGACTATTTTATTATCTGTTACATTTATGATGGTATTGGGTTCGCCGACTGCAAAGTTCAAAACTCAAATGAAGATCTTAAGCCCTATCAGACATAAATAGCCATGAGTACCTTCACCAAAGGGAAGTTATACTGTAACTACCGAATCTTCAAAAGCTAGTTTACTTCCCTGTTTATTCTCCACAGCGAGTTTAGCTGCTTATACCAATATTCGAGCATGGGTCCCCACTCCCTACCAAGGAGAAAATACTTCTAGCTAACAAAGTAGTTAAAAAACATAGTTCATTTATTTTCAGTGATACATGTCTACACATTCTTAAAACACATTTAAAACCCACAGAGGACTTCTATTTTAAACATGTCTAAATCACATACTATTTTGAATACACAAACCATTTCTGAAACGCAAAGTGCAAAGTGTTTCTCAAACATAAAGGATTAAGAATTTCCAAAACAAGGATACAATTGCTATAAACCGAAAAGAAAAACCCTGATGCAGACGAACAAGTCATCCGTCGCAGAAATCAAAGCTAATTCACCCCGTGTTTCTTCCAGGTGTCATCTTGATCTTCTTTACAACATTCCTAATAACATTCTACATTTAACCTCTTTTTCTCCCACTTGAGTGACTTCACATACATATAATATTTTCGCAGATACCCTTTTAACACAAGTGTTCTAAAGCATCTTTTGGAGACATATTCATCAACTTAAGGCTATACATGCTGTAAAGCTAAGTCCTGGAGCACATAAAACTTTCAAACTATAAATACATCATTTACTGATATGCTAAATGATATCATCCATCTGCTTCAGCAAGCGTCCTCAAACTAAGCAACTTAAAAGTCAGCTTGTCTGTTTGAAACAATCTAAATTAAACAACCCATTTATCTTATACTGCATCTCAGACAGTAATAATCTAGGTGGAATGAGCTACATTCCACTTCTCACAGATATCTTCTATATACAGAGCTATTTCCAAAACTGTTCTATAGAGAGTGCTTTTTATAACTTCAAGCTGATTACTGTTTTCCATTTACATTTTAAGAACTAAAGGCTGACTCCCTTTTATGAGCAGAAACTAACCAAACTGTTTAGTTTACTTACAACTGTTTTTGATCTTACAAGTTTAGAAAACAAGCTTAGCAAAGATCAGCAAGTGGCATACTGACCTAGGACAGTGAATACCCGTCACACGTTGCCCAATCTTGCAATTTAACAACAATTTTAACATGGTGAATTCACTTCACAATATCTGAAATGCACAAAGAATGAAGAAGTACTCTAAAGGCAAGATGACACAACCATGGCTAACAAAGGAAGTCAAAGCCAACATAAAAGGCAAAGAGATGGCATATATAGAGCAAAAATTAGAAGTTAGGAGATTGGGAAGCAATTAAATAAGAACAGAAGGCAACTAAAAAAGTTATTAAGGTAAAGATTGAATACAAAATAAGCTAGCCAATAATATTAAAGAGGATACCAAAAGTTTCTTCAGATACATAAAGTGTAAAAAGGAGGCAAGAGTGGATATCAGACTGCTGGAAAACGATGCTGGAGAGGTAGTAATGGGAAACATGGGAAACAAGGAAATGGCGGATGAACTAAACAAGTATTTTGCATCAACCTTCACTGTGGAAGACACTAGTAATATGATAGAATTTCCAGTGTCAGGGGGCATGAAGTGTGTGAAGTTACCATAACTAGAGAGAAAGTTCTTGGGAAACTGAAAGGTCTGAAGGTAAATAAGTCACCTGGAACTGATGGTGTACACCCCAGAGTTCCAAAAGAGATGGCTGAAGAGGTTGTGGAGGCTTTAGTAGTGATCCTTCAAGAATCACTAGATTCTGGAATGGTTCCGGAAGACTGGAAAATTGCAAATGTCACTCCACTCTTCAAGAAGTGAGAGAAGCAGAAGAAAGGAAACATCAGCACTTGGGAAGATGTTGGAGTCAATTATTAAGGATAAGGTCTCAGGGTATTTGGAAGCACGTGATAACATAGGCTGTAGTCAGCATGATTTCCTCAAGGTAAAATCTTGCCTGACAAACCTGTTGGAATACTTTGAGGAAATAACAATCAGGATAGACAAAGGGGAATTGGTGGATGTTGTGTACTTGGATTTTCAGAAGACCTTTGATAAGGTGCCACACGTGAGGTTGCTTAACAAGCTACAAACCCATGGTATTACAGGAAAGATTCTAGCATGGATAAGGCAGTGGCTGATTGGTAGGAGGCAAAGAATGGGAATAAAGGGATCCTTTTTCTGGTTGGCTGCTGGTGTCTAGTGGTGTTCCACAGGGGTCTGTGCTGTGACCATTTCTTTTTACATTATATGTCAATGATTTGGATGATAGAATTAATGACTTTGTTTTAAAGTTTGCAGATAATATGAAGATAGGTGAAGGGGCAGGTAGTTTTGAGGAAATAGAGAGGCTACAGAAAGACTTAGATTTGGAGAATGGGCAAAGAAGTGGCAGATGGAATACCGTGTCAGGAAGTGTATGTTCATGTAGTTTGGTAGAAGAAATGAAAGAGTTGACCATTTTCTAAATGGAGAGAAAATACAAACATCTGAGGCATCAAGGGATTTGGGAGTCCTTGTGCAAGATTCCCGAAAGGTTAATTTATAGGTTGAGTCTGGTGAAGAAGACAAATGTGATGTTAGCATTTATTTCAAGAGTAATAGAATATAAAAGCAAGGATGTAATACTGAGGCTGTATAAAGCACTGGTGAGTCGTCACTTGGAGTAATGTGAGTAGTTCTGGGCTCCTTATCTTCGAAGGATGTGCTGAAACTGGAGAGGGTTCAAAGGAGGTTCACGAAAATGATTCCGAGATTGAATGGCTTGCCATAGGAAGAACGTCTGATGGCTCTGGGCCTGAATTCACTAGAATTCAGAAGAATGAGGCTGACCTAATTGAAACCTATTGAATGGCGAAAGGCCTTGACAGAGTGAATGTGAAGAGGATGTTTCCTGTGGAGGGAATGTCTAAGACCAGAGGACCCAGCTTCAAAATAGAGGGGCGTCCTTTTAGAACAGAGATGAGGAGGAATTTCTTTAGCCAGAGATTGGTGAATCTGTGGAATTCTTTGCAACAGGCAGCTGTGGAGGCCAAGTCTTTATGTATATTTAAGGCAGAGGTTGATAGATTTTTGATTGGTCAGGGCATGAAGGGATATGGGGAGAAGGCATGAAACTGGGGCTGAAAGGAAGAATGGATCAGCCGTGATGAAATGGCAGAGCAGACTTGATGGGCCAAATGGCCTAATTCTGCTCCTATATCTTATAGTCTTAATGGTTTTATCACCAAACCATACAGTGGAATATTAAAGCTGGTGACCAAAGGTTTGGTCTAAGAGGGAAATTTTAAAGAGAATCTTAAGATAAGAAACAGATGGTAAAGCAGAGAAGTTTAGGGATGTATTTCTAGTCTTAGGATCTTGTCAATTCAAGGAGCAATTAAAATTAAGACTGGTCAAGAGACCACAATTGATGGAACATGGCTATTTCACAAGGTTAGATGGCTGGGAAAGACTATAGAGACAAAATGATTCAAGTGGAAGGTCCAGGCAACCAAGATGAATAAAAATTAAAATATTCCTTGACTAAGAGTTGATGTAGATTAATGTGGTGGTTGAATGGGAAATGGTGGGAGTTAAGAAAGACTAGCAAGGGTTTGGAAAACCCCATGGTTATTCCACGTGCACTGAGATTGGGTGTGTGCGCATTGGTTAAGAACTTGGCTTGCTTGTCATAATGAATCAGAGGATACACATAAATTTCTTGCATTGAGAGAAATTTCGCAGTCACTCTTGATTGATGGAGTCAAATGATTTTATGAGGTCAAAAATGCCATGTTTTGATTAATATTTCTCCCTGCATTTCTCCTGTGCGGACTAGAACTCCATTGTGCCAAGAAATATATCACCACCACAATACTTCTCTTGACCTTTGCCATCAAAATGCAGCATCTCATCTCTTAACAAAATTTCTGCTGAAGGGGTTCTATCTTAAAGAGTAAAAAGAAAACTGTCCAACATAACACCTCCAGAACGAAGGGTATGCTAATATCAATCAGTAAGCTGGAACACTGCCCACAATTTTGATCCCCTTATTCATGAAATTGTGTATTGAGACTGCAGAAATTTTCTGGACTAATTATTGGGATAAGACAGTTGTCCTATAACAAGCTGATAAAGAAATGAGAACTATACCAAGTTTTAGATTTTTCAGAAAGGACAGGGAGGGAGGCAAAAGAGGTAGGGGCGTGGTACTGTTGATGGTGGACGTCACGGAGGGATTGTCTACGGAGTCTCTGTGGGTGGAGGTTAGGAACAGGAAGGAGTCAATTACTCCACTGGGTTTTTTTTATAAGCCGCCCAATAGTAACAGGGATATCGAGGAGCAGATAGGGAAACAGATCCGGGAAAAGTGTAACAATAACAGAGTTGTAGTGGTGGGAGATTTTAATTTCCCAAATATCGATTGGCATCTCCCTAGAGCAAGGGGTTTAAATGGGGTGGAGTTTGTTAGGTGTGTTCAGGAAAGCTTCTTGACACTATATATAGATAAGCCTACAAGAGGAGAGACTGTATGTGATTTGGTATTGGGAAATGAACCTCGTCAGGTGTCAGATCTCTCAGTGTGAGAGCATTTTGGAGGTAGTGATCATAATTCTATCTTCTTTACAATAGCATTGTAAAAATAGGGGACAAGCTCTCCTCTACAATCACTCTGAGCACCGGTGTCCCACAAGGCTGTGTACTCAGCCCCCTGATGTACTCACTGTACACCCATGATTGTGTAGCCAAGTTTCATCAAACTCAATATATAAGTTTGCTGATGACACAACAATTGTAGGCCGTATCTCAGGTAATGATGAGTTTGAGTACAGAGAGGAAATTAAGAACCTGGTGGCATGGTGCGAAGACAATAAACTATCCCTCAACGTCAGCAAGACGAAGGAATTGGTTGTTGACTTCAGAAGGAGTAGTGGACCGCATGACCCAATTTACATTGGTGGTGCGCAAGTGGAACAGGTCAAAAACTTTAAGTTCCTCAGGGTCAATATCACAAATGACCTGACTTGGTCCAATCAAGCAGAGTTCACTGCCAAGAAGGCCCACCAGCACCTTTACTTCCTGAGAAAACTAAAGAAATTTGGCCTGTCCCCTAAAACCCTCACTAATTTTTATAGATGCACCGTAGAAAGCATTCTTCTAGGGTGCATCACAACCTGGTATGGAAGTTGTCCCGTCCAAGACCGAAAGAAGCTGCAGAGGATCGTGAACATGGCGCAGAACATCACACAAACCAATCTTCCATCCGTGGAGTCACTTTACACCGCACGCTGTCGGAGCAGTCCTGCCAGGATAATCAAGGACACGACCCACCCAGCCAACAGACTTTTTGTCCCTCTTCCCTCCGGGAGAAGGCTCAGGAGCTTGAAGACTCGTACGGCCAGATTTGGGAACAGCTTCTTTCCAACTGTGATAAGACTGCTGAACGGATCCTGACCTGGATCTGGGCCGTCCCCTCCTGACCTGGACCTGCCTCTCGGTTTTTTGCACCACCTTACTTCCCATTTTTCTATTTATGATTTATAATTTAAATTTTTAATATTTACAAATTTTAACTATTTTTAATATTTAATATTTGTAATCCAGGGAGTGTGACGCACAGATTCAAATATCGCTGTGATGATTGATGTTCCAGTACTAATTGTTTGGCGACAATAAAGTATAAAGCATTGGAGAGAGATAGGAACAGACAAGTTAGAAAAGCGTTTCATTGGAGTAAGGGAAATCATGAGGCTATCAGGCAAGAACTTGGAAGCTTAAATTGGGAACAGGTGTTCCCAGGGAAAGGTACGGAAGAAATGTGGCAAATGTTCAGGAGATATTTGTGTAGAGTTCTGCATAGGTACGTTCCAATGAGACAGGGATGTTATGGCAGGGTACAGGAACCATGGTGTACAAAGTCGGTAATAAGTCTAGTCAAGAAGAAAAGAGAGCTAGGTAATGTTAGAGATCTAGAAGATTATAAGGCTAACAGGAAGGAGCTTAAGAAGGAAATTAGGAGAGCCAGAAGGGGCCATGAGAAGGCCTTGGGAGGCAGGATTAAGGAAAACCCCAAACCATTCTACAAGTATGTGAAGAGCAAGAGGATAAGACGTGAAAGAATAGGACCAATAAATTGTGACAGTGGGAAAGTGTGTATGGAACCAGTGGAAATAGCAGAGGTACTTAATGAATACTTTACTTCAGTATTCACTATGGAAAAGGATCTTGGTGATTGTAGTGATGACTTGCAGCAGACTGAAAAGCTTGAGCATGTAGATATTAAGAAAGAGGATGGGCTGGAGCTTTTGAAAAGCATCAAGTTGGATAGGTTGCCAGGACCAGATGAGATGTACCTCAGGCTACTGGGGGAGGCAAGGAAGGAGATTGCTGAGCCTCTGGCGATGATCTTTGCATCATCAATGAGGACAGAAGAGGTTCCGGAGGATTGGAGGGTTGCGGATGTTGTTCCTTTATTCAAGAAAGGGAGTAGAGATAGCCTAGGAAATTATACACCAGTGAGTCTTACTTCAGTGGTTGGTAAGTTGATGGAGAAGATCCTGAGAGGCAGGACTTATGAACATTTGGAGAGGTATAATATGATTAGGAATAGTCAGCATGGCTTTGTCAAGGGCAGGTCATGCCTTACGAGCTGGACTGAATTTTTTGAGGACGTGACTAAACACGTTGATGAAGGTAGAGCAATAGATGTAGCCTATATGGATTTCAGCAAGTCATTTGATAAGGTACCCCATGCAAGGCTTATTGAGAAAGTAAGGAGGCATGGGATCCAAGGGGACATTGCTTTGTGGATCCAGAACTGGCTTGCTCACAGAAGGCAAAGAGTGGTAGTAGACGGGTCATATTCTGCATGGAGGTCGGTGACAAATGGTGTGCTTCAGAGATCTGTTCTGGGACCCTTACTCTATGTGATTTTTATAAATGACCTGGATGAGGAAGTGGAGGGATGGGTTAGTAAGTTTGCTGATGACACAAAGGTTGGGGGTGTTGTGGATAGTGTGGAGAGCTGTCAAAGGTTACAGCGGGACATTGATAGGATGCAAAACTGGGCTGAGAAGTGGCAGATGGAGTTCAACCCAGATAAGTGTGAAGTGGTTCATTTTGGTAGGTCAAATATGATGGCAGAATATAGTATTAATGGTAAGACTCTTGGCAGTGTGGAGGATCAGAGGGATCTTGGGGTCTGAGTCCATAGGACGCTCAAAGCAGCTGCGCAGGTTGACTCAGTGGTTAAGAAGGCATATGGTGTATTGGCCTTTATCAATCGTGGAATTGAATTTAGGAGCCGAGAGGTAATGTTGCAGCTATATAGGACCGTGGTCAGACCTCACTTGGAGTACTGTGCTCAGTTCTGGTCACCTCACTACAGGAAGGATGTGGAAAGCATAGAAGGGGTGCAGAGGAGGATGTTGCCTGGATTGGGGAGTATGCCTTATGAAAACAGGTTGAGTGAACTCGGCCTTTCCTCCTTGGAGTGACGGAGGATGAGAGGTGACCTGATAGAGGTGTATAAGGTGATGAGAGGCATTGGTCGTGTGGATAGTCAGAGGCTTTTTCCCAGGGCTGAAATGGCTGCCACAAGAGAGCACAGGTTTAAGGTGCTTGGAAGTAGGTACAGAGGAGATGTCAGGGGTAAGTTTTTTTTACACAGAGTGGTGAGTGCATGGAATGGGCTGACAGCAACGGTGGTGGAGGTGGATACGATCTTTTAAGAGACTTTTGGATAGGTACATGGAGTTTAGAAAAATAGAGGGCTATGGGTAAGCCTAGGTAATTTCTAAGGTAGGGACATGTTCGGCACAGCATTGTGGGCCGAAGGGCCCGTATTGTGCCGTATGTTTTCTATGTTTCTATGTTCATCACTTTAGAATTAGAAAGTTGAAGCATGATCAATTGAAACTCGTAAGACCTACAGAAGTATGACAGTAGATGTTGAGATGTTTCCAGGAATTGAAGAATTTTGAATAAGAGGACAGAAATATAGGGGAAAGAGAGTAGTAAATTAAACTGAAGTGCATAGAAACTTCTTGCAGACAGTGGTGGATCTCTGGAATTCTCTACTCTGTGGGGTTGTGGATGCTAAATCATTTAGGGTATTTAAAGAGGAAACCGATGTTGGTATTGGTTTATTATTATCATGTCTCCCAAGATACGGTATAGTGAAAAGCCTGTCTTGCATACTGTTCAAACAGATCAAATCAATACACAGTGCACCGAGCTAGAATAAGGTAAAACAATAACAATGCAGAATAAAGTGTAACAGCTACCGAAAAAGTGCAGTGCAGGTAAATGGTAAAGTGCAAGATCATAACAACATACCGCAGATTATGAGGCCAAGAATCCACCTTACCATGCGAGACACCCGTTAAACGATCTGATAGCAGTAGGTCTTTAGCCTGATGGTATGTGCTTTCATGCTTTTTTTAATCTTCTGCTTAATGGAAGAGGGAAGAGAGAGAATATTGGGGATGGGGACTGTCTTTGATTTACTGAAGCAGTGAGAAGTGTAGACAGAGTCCAAAGAGGGGAGGCTGGTTTCTGTGATGTGCGGAGCTGTGTCCACAACTCTCTGTGGTTTCTTGCCATCACATGCAAATCAAGGCATTTTGCTGTGAATAACTAGCATTAACCTATATTGGATATCACTGAAGGTCAGGTCTCAAGATCATGCTTGGGCCATGTGATGTCTCTGACCTTGTGATAAAAGCTCATCTCTCCTCTTGAAATTTCTTGTGCCTTTTGCTATTCCTCCCAATTTTTCAAGATTATAGTTATAGAGAAGTACAGCACAAAAGCAGGACCTTCAGCCCATCTAGTCCATGTCAAAAATATTTAAACTGCCCACTCTCATCGACCCGCACTGGGACCATAGCCCTCCATACTCCTACCATCCATGTACCGATCCGCACTTCTCCTAAGCTTTGAAATGATGCTGGCAACTCATTCCACACTCTCATGGCCCTCTGAGTGAAGAAGATTCCCCTCATATTACCCTTAAATGTTTTACCTTTCACCTTAACCCATGATCTCTGGTTGTAGCCCCACCCAACTTCAGTGGAAAAGACTGCTTGCATTTACCTTATCTATGCCCCTCACAATTCTGTATACTTTTATCAAATCTTCTCTCGATTTCTACATTCTAAGGAATACAGTCCTAACTTATTCAATCTTTTCTTATAACTCAGGGTCCTCCAGACCTGGCAACATCTTTGTACATTTTCTCTGTACTTTTTCAACCTTATTTACATTTTTCCTGTAGCTAGGTGACCAAAACTGCACACAATACTCCAAATTAGGCCTTACCAACATCTTATACAACTTCAACATAACATCCCATTTCCTGTAATCAATACTTTGATTTATGAAGGCTAATGTGCCAAAAGCTTTCTTTACAACCCTAGCTACCGGTGCTGCCAATTTCAATGAATTATGGACCTGTATTCCCAGATCCCTTTGTTCTCCCATACTCCTCAGTGTTCTACTGTTCACTGTGTAAAACCTACCTTGATTGGTTCTACTGAAGTGCAACACCTCACACTTGTCTGCATTAAATTCCATCTGCCATTTTTCCAGCTGAAGCAGATCCCTCTGCAAGCCATGTTAGCCTTCCTCACTATTCACTACACATCCAATCTTGGTGTCATCTGCAAGATTTGCTGATCCAGTTGACCACATTATCATCTAGTACGTTGACATAACTGACAAACATCGACAGACCCAGCACTGATCCCTGTGGCACACCATAAGTCACAGGTCTCCAGTCAGAGAGATAATTGTCTACTACCACTCTCTGGCTTCTCCCACAAAGCCAATGTCTCATCCAGTTTACTACCTCATCCTGAATGCCAAGCGACTGAACCCTCTTGACCCGCCTCCTGTCATTCAGTGAGGAAGGCTTCTGTATTTGAATCTTCTCCGTGGATTGTCAGCAAAATATGCTCAGGCACTTGATTTGCCACTACCAGTGGACTTTTGAAAATTTAAAAGCTATGAAAACTACCAAAAATGAGAAGTATAGTAAAGTCTAGCAGAAAAGCAGCAGGAATCAACCAGTAAGCAAAGTGATGGACCAGGGAAATTCCCCAAACTTATCAAGAAAGGAAAATAAATTGGGAAAATAATTCCCAAGAAGAAAAATCACTACTAAACAGAATTATTCATTCTTTCATTTGACTCAATATCAAAAAGAAAGATTAAAATAAATGAAGTTTTGATCAAAAAGTTCAAAGTAAATTTATTATCAAAGTACATGAATGCCACCATATACAACCATGAGATTCATTTTCTTGAAAATATTCACAGAATGTAGAAAGAAACACAGTAGAATCAATGAAAAGCCACATACGACAGATGTTAAAAGCTGAATTTAAAAGGTAAAAAAAGGAATGCAATTTAAAGGAAAACAAATTGGATGTATAAGAAGATACTTAAAAAATTGCATTACCAGATTGAAATCACAGAGGAAAATAAGAATGAAAAGATTTTCTGAGTTATTCTGGATAAAAAGTCCAATAGTTGATGAATCATCAGACACCTGAAAAATATGGTGTGGGAGAAAATAGATTGTTTTAAACATCACTTTACTGCAGCTGACAAAACTGATTAATTGTAAGGGTTCAAGTTATACAATAGGTGTGGAGAACAGCAGTATTATCCAATTTGCTGCTATGAGGTCGGAAAACAAGCCTCCAAAACTATTAACCTGCTAACTGGACATCATTCTTATGAGACCATTTGGAGGCCATTAAAATGAAAGAGAAGCAAAAAACATTTAACCCCTTGAAGGCATGCCATCTTTGGAAAAGGTTCAGTAGAAGTAAAATTAACGTTTGCAATTTGAGATGTATCTGGCAGAAAATATCAAAGTTCAAAGTAGATTTATCATCAAAGTACATACAGTATATGTCACCATATACAATCCTGAGATACACTTTTTTGCAGACATACTCAGTAAATCCAAGAAACGCAATAGAATCAATGTAAGACATTTCAATGAGGGGTAATAACTGTTCCTGAACCTGGTGGTATGGGACATGAGGATCCTGTACCTTCTTCCTGATGGCGGCAGTGAGAGAGAGCATGACCTGTGTGGTGGGGGCCCCTGATGATGGAAGCTGCTTTCCTGCAACAACACTCCATGTAGATGTGCTCAATGATGGGGAGGGCTTTACCCGTGATGAACTGGGCCGTATCCACTACTTTTTGAAGGATTTTCCATTCAAGGGATTTGGCGTTTCCATACCAGGCCGTGATACGACCAGTCGATATACTCTCCTCCACACATCTATAGAAGCTTGTCAAAGTTTTAGGTGACACGGTAGGACAAAGAAGTACAATAGAATCAATGAAAAACTACACATAAAGATTGACAATCAACCATTTAAAGCAAACTCATCCAATGTAAATTAATTAGAACATGAAGTTATGTTTATTAAAATTAAGTGAAGGGAAATAAATCCTTAATTACCTCTCTGATGAAGGCTGGCAAATCCATCCAGATGTAAAGGCAGCTCTAGATGTATTGACCATGACTGCAATCACCAGGTGCCAATTGCATTCAAAAGGGAAATTACAGGCTGCAGACTTAAAGGGGTATCCAGAACTAGAGGGAACAGCCTCAAATTTGAGGGGTGACCTTTCAGAACAGAGGTAAGGAGGAATTTTTTTAGGCATAAAGTAGTGAATCTGTGGAATGCTCTCCCACAGACTGCGGTGAAGTCCATGAGTATACTTAGGGTGAAAGTTGATAGTTTCCTGATTGGTCAGGGTGTCAAAGAATATGGTGAGAAGGCAAGTGGATGGGATTGAGCAGGATCTGGGATCAGCCATGATGGAGTGGTGGAGCAGACTCAATGGGCTGAATGGCCTAATTCTGTTCTTATGTCTTCTGGTCTTATGGACTGCCACCAGGTTCAGGAGCAGTCATTACTCTTCAACCATCAGGCTCCCGAACCAGTGCAGATAACTTCACTCACCTCAACACTGAAACGATTCCACAACCAATGCACTCACTTTCAAGGACTCTACAACTCAAGTTCTTTCTCGCTCTCTCTCTTTCTCACGTTAGTGGTTTGTCAGTCTTTGTGTGTAAATATTCCTTGATTCTACCACCCACATTTCTTTGTTTTACTGTGAATGCCTGCAAGAAAATGAATCTCAGGGTAGGATATGTGATTTTACTTCGATAATCGAAATTATTTTGAGCTTTGAATTGCATTCAGCCTCTCAATCTATTACCTATTAGATTGGCCCCGGACTTAATTTAGATGTGCTTGAGCCTGAAGACCGGCAGGCTAACTGCGAGCTCGATCTGACCCACTGTTTACACATTGATGTTTAATTGAGTAACTTGCAGCTCATTCCCTTCAATACATTTGCTATCAATTACCCCAACGTAACCTGCTTTTGCCTGTTCTTGCTAAGTTGTTTCCTACAGTAATGTAAGTTAAGTACTTAATTAAAACCATGCTTTCCATATCTCTGCTCTGACTTAGAAGACAGTTGTTATTATTTTGGTTCATTTGGTACACCCAGTGAATAATTATCACCTCTGATGTTCTATGACTAAGGGCAGTCAGAAGTTTTGGTTGCTGGCTAATTAGAAGGCTGAATGTTAACCTGCATTCACAGCTTTAAGGCCTTAAAAGTAATAATTATTACTGGTAATCCAGATCAGAGGAACATTAACCCTTCTGGATGGTAAATGCAAAAGTGTGTGATGAGTATTCATGATGCTTCTCCAAGGACCCTCAACTTGTTGTGGAGCAGAGGCTTGTGCCATTTGGTATTAGCTCCTTGTATGGTCACTCATGGCAATAAGTCAAGTGGGAGGTTCCAAATAAAGAGCAATCCAACCAAAACCTCAGTGGTGGAGTTGCAAGGAGATGATGACACATCACAATAGCAGAGATTAGGGTGAACAAATCCCCAGGGCCTGATAAGGTGTTCCTTTGGACCCCGTGGGAGGCAAGTGCAGAAATTGCAGGGGCCCTAGTAGAGATATTTAAATCATCCTTATCAACAGGTGAGTATCAGAGAATTGGAGGATAGCTCATATTGTTCAGTTATTTTAAAAAGGCTCTAAGAATAAACCAAGAGATTATAGGCTGGTGAGCCTGACATCAGTAGTGGGAAAATTATTGGAAGGTATTCTATGGGACTGGATATATAAGTATTTGGATAGACAGGGACTGATTAGGGATAGACAGCATGGCGTTGTGCACGGTAGGTCATGTCTAACCAATCTTGTAGAGTTTTTCGAGGAAGTTACCAGGAAAGTGAATGAAGGCACAACAGTGGATGTTGCCTACATTGACATTAGAAAGGCATTTAACAAGGTCCTGCATGGGAAGTTGGTCAAGAAGGTTCAGTCGCATGGGATTCAGGATGAGATAGTAAATTGGATTAGACGTTACTTTTGTGAGAGAAGTCAGAGAGTGGTAGTAGATGGTTGCCTCTCTGAATGGAGGCCTGTGACTAGTGGAGTACTGCAGGGATCAGTGCTGGGTCTGTTGTTTGTCATCTATATCAATGATCTGGATGATAATGTGGATAACTGGATCAGCAGATTTCTGAATGACACCAAGATTAGTGGACAGCAAAGATGACTATCAGAGATTGTAGCGGGAGCTGGACCAGCTTGAAAAATGGGAGATAAAATTTAATGCGGACAGGAGTGAGATTCTGAATTTGAAGAACCAACCAGGGTAGGTCTTACACAGTGAGCGGTCTGTCACTGAGGAGTGTGGTAAAACAAAGGGAGCTGGGAATACAGGTCCATAATTAGTTGAAAGTGGCATTACACGTAGATAGGGTCATAAGGAACACTTTTGGCACATTGGCCTTCATAGGTCAAAATACTGAGTACAGTGCAGGAGTTGGGATGTCATGTTGAATTTGTATAAGATGTTGGTGAGGCCTAATTTGGAGTATTGTGTGCAGTTTTGGTCACCTACCTACAGGAAAGATGTAAATAAAATTGAAAGAGAAAATTTCCAAAGATATTGTTATGACTTCAGGACCTGAGTTACAAGGAAAGATTTAATACGTTAGAGGTGTAGAGTCCTTGAAAGCGAGTCTGTATGCTATAGAATCAGTTCAGAGTTATCCACATCAGTTCAAGAGCCTAATGGTTGTAGGGTAATAACAGTTCCTAAACCTAGTGGTTTGGGACCTAAGGCTTCTATGCTCAATATTGGGGAGGACTTTTAATGTGATGGACTGGGCTGTATCCACCCTTTCTGTAGCCTTTTCCATTCCTGCACATTGGTGTTAGCTGTGATACAACCAGTTAATGTGTATCTATAGAAGTTTGTCAAAGTTTTTGGTGACATGATGAATCTACACAATCTTCTTAGAAAGTAGAGGCATTACTGTGCCTTCTTTGTGATGACACTGTTCTTTTCCGTAATGAGTATGTTCTCTCTGTAATCAAGTGTGTCCCTACAGTGCCGGGGGAGGAGTGTTTTGAGTTCCTCCTCCCTGCCAAAGAGGTGTGGCTTGGTAAATAAATTGGCCTCTGGAAATTGTAACTGTAAAGTTTGCAGATGTACAGTCATAAAATATAGGAGGAATTAAATAGGATTAGTGTAAATGAGTGCTTCAAGTCATGTTAATTGTTATGTGCCCAAATGCAGTGAGGTACAGATGCAATTGAAAACTTGATTGCAGCAACATCATAGATTCAAATAATGCATAAAACATAAATTATACAAGACAGCAAAGAGGAAAAATGATTGTGCAAAACGACAGTGCAGAAATGTTTATCTTCATTTCAAAGAATAGACTTCATTCGTGATACATATGCATACAGAAGAAACAGTGCAAAAAAATGTTTATATTTATAAAAGTAAAAGCTGTACTTTCAGTAGTATAAACTTTAAAAAGAAAAAGGCACAAACAGCCATAGCACCATTGCCTCTCACGGTGTTCTCTGAGGTAATACATACTATGATTGTTTGAAGGACTTCCCCACTCAGCTTGGCTCTTCTATGTGTGGAAGTGGAAGGAGCCTATGCTGTGGTCCTTCCTCACAGAGCATTCAGGGAGCCTGCACTAAACATCAGTGCATGCCTCAGCACATATGCCTGCAGCCTAGACTGTGTCAGTCTGCAGCATTCCTCCACAGACATCCCGCTATACTAGAAGACAGTCTTTGGCTGTGCGTTGTTTTCCACTGATGCTCTTGTATTTCTTTGTTCCACTGTGAATGCCTACAAGAAAATGAATCTCAGGGTAGTATATGATGACATATATACTTTGACAGTAAATTTACTTTGAACTTTGAAGTTTAGTACAAAAATACTACAGTAGACAACTGGTTTCTTTTTCCTAGGGTCAAAATGTATAGTAATAGAGGATATGAACTTCAAGTGAGGGTGGTAAATTCAAAGAAGATGTGCAGGGCAAGTTTTTACACACAGATCAGACTCAGTGGGCTGAAGACTCTGATTTCCTGCTGTATGACTCGGCGAAACTCCCATCTCTGAAGGATTCAACAATCCATCTTTAGATGAATCTCCATTTGACTGCTCAGGTGGGTATAACAGTAAATAAATTATCTGTTAGCAATCTCACAAGGTGTTTGAATTTTACTGAATGCTATTGGCTGCCAAGAATTCCATAGAAAAATTCCAAGGGGCCTTCAAAGCAACCTAAAAGCCTAAAGCTGAAAATGCTGAAATCTGACATGAAAACCTCAAATGATAGGGATTCTAAGCAGTTCATCCAACATCTGTCGAAAGAGAAATAGAGTTAACATTTCAGGTTAATGGCCCTTCACCTAGAAAGATGATTGAAGGTGCCAACAGGAGGAGAGGGAGGGGGAACAGGTGGAGAGAACAAAAGCAGTGTCTGTGATAAGGTGCAGACCAAGGTTGTCAAGGTGATAAGACTGAATTGTGCCAATTAGGGGAGAGGAATGAATGCCTGCTGATTGTAACTGATCTAGAGGAAGATGAATGAGAACAGTTTCAGCAGAGTAAAATAATGCTGGAGCTATGAGCAGCAGAACACAGTAGTTGCTGGAAATTAGAAATACAAAGGGAATGGAAGAAATGCTCAGCTTATCATTTGGTTTCCCATTTACACTGGTGAATCACTTACATTTCCTCTAGTGTAGTGTACTGCATTCACCACTGCACTAAAAAAAACTAAGTTTAGTTTCAAAGTTCAAAGTAAATTTATTATCAAAGTACATAATGTAAATATCAGCATATACTACACTGAGATACATTTTCTGGTAAGCATTCAAAGTAGAACAAAGAAATACAATAAAATCAATGAAAACTACACACAAATAAAGACTGACAAATGACTAATGTGCAAAAAAGACAGACTGTGTAAATACGAAAAATAATACTGAGAACATAGGATGAGTGAGTTAGGGCTTTTCTCTTTGGCGTGAAGGAGGATGAAAGGTGACTTGATAGAGGTGTATAAAATGATAAGAGGCATAGATAGAAAAGATAAACAGAGGCTTTTTTCCAAGGGTAGAAATAGCTAATACAAGGGGGCATAATTTTAAGATAATTGGAGGAAAGTATAGAGGGGATATCAGAGGTAAGTTCTTTACATAGAGAGTGGTGCCTGGATGGAACATCCTGCCTGGGTGTTATATGAGGGCATTTAAGAAACTCATAGACATACACATAGATTATAGAAATATGGAGGGCTATGTAGGAGGGAAGGGTTAGATTAATCATACAGCAGATTAAAAGGGCACAGAACATTGTGGGCTGAAGGGCCTTTTGGTGTTATGTTCTATGTTCACTGCCGCTACGAATGTTGTATGAACTGCCAAGTATTTTTCTATTTTCTATTTATGATTTATAATTTAAATTTTTAATATTTACTAATTTTTACTATTTTTAATATTTAGTATTTGTAATCCAGGGAGTGGGAAGTGCAGAATCAAATATCACTGTGATGATTGTACATTCTGGTACCAATTGTTTGGCGACAATAAAGTATAAAGTATAAATTAAAGTATAAGTATTTCTGGCATTACCTTTTATGTATGATTTCCAGCAACAGCTGAGATCAAGAACTCATTTTTTCAGGACGTTGTTAAATGGCCTTTTTTTTGGAAATTCTGCATTCTGTTATTGTCTGACCTTTACTAGCTCAATGCACTGTGTAATGAACTGATCTATATGAACAGTATGCAAGACAAGCTTTTCATTGTACCATTGTTCCTGTGACAATAATAAACCAATTCTAATTTCAATTTGATAGCCATAATACTGTACTTGAAATGATACTTAACAGTTCAATTCTGATATTAATTTTTAGTCTGAAATAACAATCCCTAAAAATTAAGCTACATGTTGCTTTTCCTTCATTTGAAACATTTTAGCTTCTTGTCTTTTATTTAATTCTGATTCTCATTTTGGTGCTTCTTGGAAACAATACTCCCCCTGGACAAGAGTAAACAGTCAAACAGCTCTGCATCAAAAGTTACTTAGAAGAGGAGCCAAGACCTTTAATTTCTGCTTCAATACATGACTCATGGTTGTACTCAAAGAAGCAGATTGCTCCAAAATTACATCAAAAATTTTCTCCTTCCTTACTCTGTTCTGTCACCTGAGATTGATTGTGGAATTGGAAAAGAGCCCATGTCGTAGTGGATTGTCTTTCAATTTTCAAAGTGAGGAAAATGTCAATGATGGGTTTACCCATGACTGACATCAATAACAAGCATTTGAGAGAGTATGGATGGCACTGTTGGTAGTGCTGTTTGCCTCATGACTTCTGCGACCCAGGTTCCATAGAATGGGTCTCAGAGCAGAAATGAGAGGCCACTGTTATTCAATGATCAAAAAGAATTCCATTTCCGTTTCAGAATGTCCCAAAGTGTTTTGCAGACACAAAATACTGGAGGAATCAAGCGGGTTAGGCAGCATCTACGGTAGGAATAAACAGTTGATGTTTCTCCTCTATAGATGGTGTCACGTACTCCGTGACGGGTTAAAGAACCAGCAGAAATGGAAAACACTTTGGGGTCCGGTATTGCTATTAGCTAATAATATTTATTAGTAATTATGCAATACAGTAATTTAAATGCAAATAAATCAAACATGTTGGCAATGATTATATATAAGTAAGTGTGAAATATATATGAAAACCAAGCTTCTTCAAGTCTGGGGGTAAATAGGTACAATCTTACGATGATGAGTAAAGTTCAGTTCAGTTCGTGGTGTTGAGTAGTGATGGAGAGAGAGAGCGAGAGGGAGAGATTTGAGTCTTCAGGTGAGCTGACGCCATCAATCTTCTCGTTGTCCTCCGAAATCCTTTAAAAGTCACCAACTGTGACTTCACCAAAGGGGACCGGTTTTCTGTGGTGGAGCTATCAACCCAGGCAAGGGTTGGTCACATGGACAACTCCCCACTGGTCAATCCATTTTCTCACTGCAAGAGCCACTGATCGATCCACCTGATCGATCCTCCAAAACCCACTTTTTCTGTGGGCACAACAAAGCTCATTCAGTGTCCAAAAACACATGCCTGAGGTCTGTCATCTGACGTCCTATTTATCTCACCGTACTGAGTACCAACTGTCATTCAAATAACTCCTCCTTTCTTTGTCTGTGTAAGAGTGTACTAGCAGGCAAATGTCCTTGGAGAAAGTATAAACATGCTCCAGAGAAACCATAACCTTGATTGTCCATCAAATAATGCCGCCCTCGGTCACCATAGTGACTCACGAGCTGCTCGGTGCTCTCTCTCTGTCCAAACTCAGCAGAAATCCAAAAGTTCCTCGTGCCTTAAAGTGACAGTCCACAGGAAATATGAACCTTAAGGGTTCATAACACCATCTCAAAGCAGTCTTCATCTTTCTCTCTCTCTTTTTCTCTCTCTCTTAAACAACAAGATGTTGGTGTTAAATATCTCTCTCACTCTCTCTTTTCAAAAGCACAGTTCATAGGGGTAATTCAGGACCCGTCACAATGGTTCCAGACCTGCTGAGTTTCTCTGGCATTATGTATGTTGCTCTGGATTTCCAGAGTCTGCAGAATCTCTTGTATTTATGATTTACAAACAGTGGTGTATCTTTGGATAATCGTTGCTGCTGTATTGTGGAGAATACAGAGTATAACAAGTAGAAATAGCTCTCAGAAACAGCAAACCCAAAACAACTGGGGAACTGTTTAGAGTTCTAGATAGACTACCCAATAGCATGTCATTCCATGCCCGTAGCCACTTCCATTGACTTTGGTGGGTCTGAATTTCAGAAGCAGAAAGATGGGGCTGTGTTGCACATTCTGATCTTGGATGAATGTGTTTTAAGAAAGCTCAATGACTTCAAACAAGCATGTCTATAAACCCACATTTGATTGATTCCCTCGGGACTGTGAAGGAGTAACAGCTCTGCTATTGGTACGCATGATCCTGGAGTAGGACCTGAACCTAAAACCCCTTTTCTCTGAGGCAAAAGCATTGATAATAATTCTTTCCCTGGTGCAGTCCAGTAAATCATTTTGGATCTAGGCTACTCAACCTATATTGAAGATCTGAGTATGCTGTGTAGTATAAATTTTGTATGATATTTTACAGGGACTAGAGTTTGAGTTTTTCCCTTCAGTAAAGGGTTCTATTGGTAGTTTTATTCACAGTTCATTTTGCAAGCAGCCTACAGACAGTACAGTTTGGTCTTAATTTATGAAGCATTGTTGGAAGCATTAAAAAAAAAGAACTTACTTACCCTGTCAGCCAAAGCTTTGGTGTACGATGCCAGGCTTTGGTATACGATGCCAGGCTTTGGTATACAATGCCAGGCTGGTTCCAACCACCCCACCCCCTCACCTATAACACCCATTAGAAGAAAGCTATAAGGTCCAGGTATAAGAGAGTACATTCAGCGATCACATTATTTGGTATCTCCTGTACCTCTTTCATTAACAAGGTTTTTTCACCCTCTGAACTGCTGCTCACTGTTTTTTTTTGTTTATCACACCATTCTCTGTGAACTCTAAGAACTATCGTGTATGAAAATCCCAGGAAATCAGCAGTTTCTGAGATACTCAAACCACCCTGTTTGACACCAATAATCATTCCACAGTCTAAGTCGGTTAGATCACATTTCTTCCCCCCATTCTGCTGTTTGGTCTGAACAACAACTGAACTTCTTGACCACTTCTGTGTGCTTTTATGCTGCCACATAATTGGCTGCTTAGGTATTTGCATTAACGAGCAGGTGTACGTGTGTACCTAATAAAGTGGCCACTGCGTATGTCTGTGCACCTTGACCAACTGTTATTGACCACTTTTGCTACAGCATCTTCCTTTGAGAGACAGGGCTAATGTGATTGGTTCATGGGTGGGCTTTTGGCAGGTAGAATAGTGTGGAAGTAAACTTGGTGCAAAGATGCAGCAGAAGGATAGTTGCGCTTCCTGTACTGGTAGCAACTATGAACTTATGACCATCAGTTCACCACACCGTTCTAGATGACACATATTCTAAACATATGCTTATAATGTCTTTGGTCAACCATGAGCATATAAGTTTTATGAAAAAGAAGACCTTGAATAACTTGGAATTTTGGTTTGATAGTGAAGACTACTGAAAGACTACTGAATTGTCATAAAAATCCACCTGGCCTACTAATCTTCTTCTGAAGAGGAAAATGGTCATCTTTACCTGGTCTAAGTTACATGTGATTATAACCTTACCAACGTGGTTAACTCTTAAAAGGTCTAATACGCCATTCATTTCAAGAGCAATTAGGGATGTACAATAAATGTGACCTCCTAGATGAATGAATGAATAGATAACAGATAAGGTGTACGGGGTGTGCAGGGAGGGGTAGCACCTCTGGTGAAGGGGTTTGCTGTGTCCACTCCGGGGCATCTCACTCACCTTTGGTCCCTGCTGGTCATTCAGCTCTCACCTGTGGCTCTAAGTAGCTGTTTGCATATGACAGTGGCCACACCCAGGTACACCGCTTTGACAAGGGCTAAACCAGGTAAGGGTAGCCAGTGGCCTCACACTTTGATGAGATAGGGACATGCCTGTCCTAGTATGTGAAGTCAGCTCCAGTGAACTGGGCAGATGAGACCTACAGTGAGATCCAACAGCCAGAAAGGTGGTTCTGCAACGCTCCGTGGAGAACGAAGGGCATGACAAGGCACAGAAGATGTCATGGTCATCCACTGCAAACAAGGAAGACCCCGGTTGTGACAACTATTTGTACCACTGGAACCGGATGTCTGAGGCTGAGAGAATGCCCTAGTGGAATGGCTTTTCCACTTCAAAAATTCTCTTGCACAGGTTCCTCTCATCGTCAGGTACCACAGACAACCACTGCCAGATAATAAATAAATAGACATACACACATACAACAGAGATGAGGAGGAATTTCGGAATTCAATTCCCATGTCTTCTGTAAGAAGTTTGTATGTTCTCCCCGTGGAATGCGTGAGTTTTCTCTGGGTGCTCTGGTTTCCTCCCACAGTCCAAAGATGTACTGGTTAATAGGTTAATTGTCCTGTGATTAGGCTAGGGTGCAATCAGTGGGCTGCTGGTCAGTGTGGATTGAAGGGCCAGGAGGGCCTATTCTGCGCTGTATCTCAATAAATAAATAAATAAATGTCAAAATGAGACTCAGGAATATGAAGGCAGATTTGGAAGGGCGTGCCAGAAGAAAATTGACAATCTAGTAATTTTGTGGTTATCACTCCCATGACAAATTTAAGATTAGTATTTGTATTTAAGTTTCCAGGCTGTCATGATGGGATTTGAAATAGCACTGTTCACGGACTTTTCCTGAGGTTAGCGAATTCATGTCAACTCATTCACCTTAAATCTTCTAACTCAGCGCTACACACTTCTGTTGATCTTTTTCTTTTTAATTTAGTTGTAGAGATGACAATATTTCCTCCTTACTCAATTTTCAGTTCAGAAATCTACTTTGCAGCTCTCCTGAAAGGATAATGCACTTACGTCTGGAGAGCTTCCCTTTCTTTCCAAGTTAATTATTTAATTTTCAATAACATACAGGAAGGAGTTAAGAAACTGTCTGTGCAATGCTGATTTTGTTTCTGAAAGAACTCCCTGACATTCAGTACACCAATAACACAGAATTTACCTAATGTCTAATACAATTGAAATCAGCTAAAAACTTGTGCAAAATTCTACTGAACAGTATTAACGATTATCATATTTCATATGTATGACTAATGTTCATATCTATTCATGAAGATCTCAAAGCTATCTATAAGGAACAGATCTGTCTATATTAAATAGGTTTTGATAACATTGAAGAAATTGTGATTTCCATTTTTATACAATCAGTAAATACTAATCTTTTTTCATTTATCTACGCTATGTACAATAGATATGAACTAGTAGCTGGTTGAGGAGTCTAAACCAGATTCATTCAACTGGCAGTCACTTTGTTAAAAGTGACAAATCTCTGTGAAGAGTCTGTAGGATTCATATGTCAGTTATAAAACTGTAAGACTTTTGACAAAGGGGATATGTTTTCACGCAGTGAATTATCTAGTTCACTGCGAATTATCAGTGAATTATTCCAGTTAGCCTCCCCATACTCTTCTATTTATTACCCCTGTTGCTACACTGTACTGTAAGCAACTTAAAGCACTTCTTATAATGCTGTTTGAATTGAACATAAGACATGGGAGCAGAATTAGGCTATTCAGCCCATTGAATCTGCTAATGCATTGTGTATACATTCTGCTATTCCATGTACTTGTGTGCAACTTATTCCATACTTTAACCTCTAACTTCATTTTTATATCTAATTCTTTATTCTTTATAACTGTTGAATGTTGCTTTTTGTCACACCCTGACCAGCACACCACATCAAATTCCTAATACAGGTAAATGTATGTGGCAAATAAAGATGATCCGTCATTCCTTATTCTTGATCTTCATCTGGAATGCAATGTCTGAAAGGATGGTGATATAGATTTAAAAGTAACATACAAAAAACAACTGGGGAAATACTTGAAAAGACAAAATGTTGCAGAGATGGACACACAGAGCCAAAAGCTGAAACTATAATAGGTATTTAAAATGTAAAAAAAAATCTCATTACCTTCATATTCTCATCCAAATTACTGTCACCAGTTATGTCTGTAGATATATTACTGCATCATCATGATAAGAATCCTGAAATTCCCTTCCATTTGTAAGAACAGTGATTTTAAGAAAATAATCCACTGCTATCTTCCAGAATAATTAGCAGCAAATAACACCTGCTTTTTCTAAGTAACCCCTTTATAAAATGAATATGAAAATGCAAGGAAGTCTTTTAATAATGTCTAAAGAGAGTAACCATCCCACAGCCCCCAATTTCAGTGTCTGAGGTCGATGTGCAGGCATCCTTCAGGAGGGTGAACCCTCAAAAAGAATCTGGCCCAGATGGGGTACCTGGCCAAGTACTAAAGACCTGTGCTGATCAACTGGCTGGAGTGTTCACTGAGATTGCTAACCTCTTGTTTCGGCAGTCCAAGGTACCCACCTCCTTCAAGCAAGTTTCAATTATACCAGTGCCTAAGAAGGACATGGTAATCTGCCTCATAACTATTGTCCAGTAAGATTTACATCCACTGTGACAAAGTGTTTTGAGAGGTTGGTGATGAAACCTATCAACTCCTGCCTGAAAAGCAACTTGGATCCACTCCAGTTTGCCTATCGGCACGACAGGTCCACAGCAGATGCCATCTTATTGGCTCTTCGCCCAACCCTGAAACATCTGGACAGCAAAGGCACATACCTAAGGATGTTCTTTATCAACTACAGCTTGGGATTCAATACCATCAACCCTTCAAAACTAATCAATAAACATCAAGACCTTGGCCTCAATACCCCCCTTGTACAATTGGATCCTTGATTTCCTCACTTGCAGACCCCAGTCAGTTCAGATTGACAACATCTCCTCCACAATCTCCATCAGAACAGGAGCACAACAGGGCTGTATACTTAGCCCCCTGCTCTACTCGCTTTACACTTACGACTTTATGGCTAAGTACAGCTCCAGTGGCATATTTAAGCCTGCTGATGACACCACTATTGTTGGCTGGATCAAAGGTAGTGATGAATCAGCAAATAGGAGGGAGATTGAACATCTGGCTGAGTGGTGCTACAACAACAACCTCTTACTCAATGTCAGCAAGACTTCAGGAGGAAGAAACCAGAGGTCCACGAGCCAGACTTCATTAGAAGATCAGAAGTGGAGAGGGTCAGCAACTTTAAGTTCCTCAGTGCTATCATTTCAGAGGACCTGTCCTGGGCCCAGCATGTAAGTGCAATTACGAAGAAAGCACAGCAGCACCTCTACTTCCTTAGAGGTCTGCAAAGATTTAGCGTGACATCTAAAATTTTGACAAGGTTCTATAGATGTGTGGTGGGGAGTTTATTGACTTCTTGTATCACAGTCTGGTATGGAAACACCAATGCTCTTGAATGGAAAATCCTACAAAAAGTAGTGGATATTGTCCAGTCCATCACAGGTAAAGCCATCTCCACCACTGAGCACATTTACCTGGAACACTGTCACAGGAAAGCAGCATCCATCATCAGGGACCCCCATCACCCAGGTCATGCTCTCTTCTCACTGCTGTCATCAGGAAGAAGGTACAGGAGCCTCAGGACTCACACCACCAGGTTCAGGAACAGTTATTACTCCTCAACCATCAGGCTCTTGATATTGAAAATGGGATGACTGAAGGAGGATCTGAATTAGGTATACGAGGTGAATCGTAGGTGAATCAGAAAATCAACTAATGAGAGGAAGGGTTATCTAAAATTGGAAAACTCATTGCTTTGATCTCTTCATTCACTTTTTACCTATTATTCTCCTCTATTTCCAGAACACTTTCTTTGTTTTCTTCTGTGAATACAGACACTAAGTGCTTGCTTAATATCTCTGCCTTTTCTTCATTCTTCAACATAATTTTCCCTGGTTCAATCTGTAGGAGGCCGACATTGATATTTTTTCTCTTTCTGTACTGTAACTCTAGACGCTTTTACAATCTGTATTTATGCTTCTTGTTAGGTTATGCTCATACTTTACCTTTCCTTGCCAATTTCTTAGTCTTCCTTTATTGAATTTGAAGTTCTCCCAATTGACAGGTAATTTTTCCAAACCACAGTCTTGTTGACAATACACTCATTGGCCACTCTATTATGTACCTCCTGTGCCTAATAAAGTGGCCACTGAGTGTACGTTCATGGTCTTCTGCTGCTGTGCCCTGTCCACTTCAAAGTTTAACATGCAGTGCATTCAGAGATGCTCTTCTGCACACCATTGCTGTAACATATGGACATTTGAGTTACTGTTGCCTTCCTGTCAGCTTGAACCAGTCTGGCCATTCTACTCTAACCTCTCTCATTAACAAGGCATTTTCACCCTCAGGACTGCCACTGACTGGATGTTTCTTTTTGCTTTTCTCTGTAAACTCTAGAGACTGTTGTGTGTGAAAATCCCAGGAGATCAGCAGTTTCTGAGATACTCGAACCACCCCGTCTGGCACCAACAATCATGCCATGGTCAAAGTCACTTAGATCACATTTCTTCCTCATTCCGATGTTTAGTCTGAACAACAACTGAACCTCTTGGCCATGCCATGTCTGCATGCTTTATGCATCGAGTTGTTACCACATGGTTCGCTGATTAGATGCTTGCAGATGTACAGGTGTACCTAATAAAATAGCCACCGAGTGTTACTTTCCTTCCTCTTTCATCTAATTTGATTTTAATTACACTTGCTAACTGCAGTTGGATTACTTTTTATTGGTTTGTGAAATCTCAAGTTCATTGAAAGCTGATTATTATTTATTTGCTAGTAATTGCTCATAATCATTATACCTTTTTAACAAAATTTCACTTTCTCCCAAGCCCAAATCATGTCTTGTATCTCTCTTACTTAGTTTAGATTTAAGACTCGGGTTTTAGTTTGAATTAAGTTCTTCCAACCTCTGTATAAGATTCTACCTAGTTAACTAGTAAATTATTAATTAACTTTTTTTCAATGTCCAGTACTGTGCAAAAGTCTTTTGCACAGTACTGTAGTAATTTTATGTATTGCACTGTACTGATACCACAAAAAAAAACAAATTTCATGACACATGTGAGTGATAATAAACCTGATTCTGATATGGGTCTCTATTGTGGACTGAGAGTGGGAAGGGGGCAGGGAGCAGGGAATCATGGTTGGGAAAAGGGAAGGGAGAGGGGAGGGAGCTGGAACCACCAGAGAGACATTGTGTAATGATCAATAAACCAATTGTTTGGAATCAAGTGACTTTGCCTGGTGTCTCAGGGCTGAGTGTATCTGTACCCGAGCCACTCCCCACCCTCTGGACTCCTTCTCTGCCACTTGTACCACACCCCTCCCACAGTCCTTCACTCTCGTCCCAATATCCTTTGCTTCCCCCAGATTTACAAACTGGCTCTCCGCTCATGTTGACAAATACAGTACTTTGCGAAAGTCTTAGATACCTTAGCTATATATATGTGCCTAACTCTTTTGCACATTACTCTACCTAAATATTTAATACCTCAGTAATAAAATTGATCTGCTTAGTTTTAGCAGAGGTAGTTGTGTTTAATAATGCAACAAAATTCTATATAGTCATCTAATTAATACCAACTAAAAGAACAATTATCATCCACCAATGAAGTATGTTCTATGCTCTATCAAGAAAACTCTGTAATATTTAATCAACTTTTAATTTAATTTTTTGAATTATTAAAATGGAGACCATGCTAAGTACTTAATAGAACTCATTCAAATTTGTAAGTGTGCAAAGTTCAGCTTTATAATTTCAGAAGCTTTGTGCTCTTTGATATGAAAATGAAGCTGTTCATTTTCAGAATGGACCTCCTTCCACTTAAGATACTGTAAGTTGTGAAATCCACAGTTATTCTACAACTAAAAGTCCTTTTCTGCCCCAGTAACTTTTCAGCTGTCAACTACAACTTTCAAATAATGCTTTACATTGCTCAAGTCTGATTGTTGTTCCATTTTTTTTGTATCAGCTTTCTATGTGTGTCTGAATACAAATATCAATAATGCTCATTTAAGAAGGTTTGTTGGTATGGGGCATGCCTTTTTGGAGCTGGGTTCTAGTCCTTATTCCAGAGTTGGTTTTATTAAAAGAGCATAATTCTGCAGGTGTTTGAAATATGAAGCATGTCAAAAATGCTGTAATTACACTGCAGATCAATGACTCAATCATCACCATGGATGCTGCCTGAGATTTTACAAAATGTTGCATTTTTATATAGCAGATATTTTATCTCCATCATTGAGGCTAAATCACAAACTCTTGGTGTCAATGAAAGACCCATGGTCTATCCACCTTGCAAATATATTGTTTTGAATTTTCCAAAGTGAATGTACTGTATTGAAACAAAGGTAGAAAGATGATGGTCAAATATCAGGATCTGTCTGTAAGGAGTTTGTACGTTCTCCCCGTGACTGCATGGGTTTCCTCCCACAGTCCAAAGATGGTTTCTAGCTTAATTGGTCATTGCAAATTGTCCCGTGATTAGGCTAGGATTAAATTTGGGGTTGCTGACCTGTGGCTTGAAGGGCTGGAAAGGCCTATTCCACGCTATCTCAATAAAAATTAAAAAATAAGAAACTCCAAACTTGCTTCATGGAGGAAGTCAGCTGCTGTTGATTAGAATTTCAAAGTTGATGCCTGATAACGTCACTTGCACTATTTCTTAAATTAAACTAGGAGTGTGAGGTAAGCCTCAGTTTACAGCTACACTGTAGCTGCTCCAAGACAAGAGATACCTTCAAAGATAATAACACTCCTTATTGTCCAGAGCATGTCTTCCAGGTGTTCCTTTCCCCATTCTTCCCAACCATCTGAGAAGGCTCCAATCAGGTATGGCAGAGTGGTGCAGCTGGTAATGGCAGTGGCTCACAGCTCTAGCGATACAGGTTCGACCATGGCCTCTGGTGATGTCTATGTGGAGATTGCATGTTCTCCTTGTCATCTCATGGGTTTCCTCAGAGTGTTCCAGTCTTTTCCTATATCTGAAAGACATGTGGGTTAGTAGGCTATTTGCCCCTAGTTTGTGGCTGAGTGGGAGAATTCAAAGGGGAATGTCTGTGCAGCAGGTGAGAATTGTGGACTGTTAAATGGTATTTGCATAAAAGTGTGTTTGATGGACTCAGTTTGCCCAGGTTTCTGCACTGAATGAGTGTATGACAAACCCTTTCTCCACGATCCTCATTAAGAGAGTGAAACTCAGGTCTGCATTCAAACACTAGAGATCGATCTTGTCACAGTGTGTGCTGACAGATGACTGAACCCAGGTGCGGAGAAATAATAGACTCCCATGTAGAGACAGAAACAAGACTTTATTCATAGGAATTCCAACAGAACATCGGTGGATTGCCCGAGCGACACCGTAAGATGAATCATTCTCAAAATACAAGGACCCCACCATCAGTGTTAATCAGGAGTCCACTTTCAATAATCACAGTTTGTGAAAAACCTCTGCCAATCAAATTAAACTTGACAAGACTAAACAGAAAACACAAGGGCTTAACGACTCTAGATAAGACAACAATTAACAAATACATAGGCACAGGCCTGCAGGGCTCATGACAGATCACCATTTCCGGCTCTCATTTACTGGAGTGTTCCTTCATCAGGCCTGCAGAACTTGCATTAATCACGTCAGAACTTTCAGAACCCTACCTTTGACCATAAGGGTTTGCTTATGAGAGATAACGTGAGTTAAATATCTTTAACAGATGGGAGAATCAGAACTCACATTGAATAGCACAGTGACACATCTTAGGGTTGCCTCCTGAAAGCTCTAGGCGCTAGGGTGGCATGGTGGCATAGGAGTTAGCGCAATCACTTTACAGCAACAGCTCTAAGATTGGAGTTTAGTTCCAGCCGCTCTCTGCAAGGAGTCTGTACGTTCTCCCTGTGACTGTATGGGTTTCCTCCGGGTGCTCCAGTTTTCTCCCACATTCCAAAGACACACAGTTCGGGTTAGTGAGTTGTGGGCATGCTACGTTGTCACCAGAAACCTACTTCTGGGCCGCTCTGCATAACCCTCGCAGATTAGATTTGACACAGTACACACATGTCACTGTATGGTTTGATGTACAATATGTGTAACAAATAAAGCTAATTTTGATCTCGTATATCTTTACCTGTCTTCAGTGTTGATCTCCAGCAATGTTTGCACCTTGTTCCTGTGAACGAATGAGTTTCCTTTGGGTGCTCCAGTCTCCTCCCATATCCCAACAATGAACTTGTTGGTAGGTTAATTGCCGATTGCAAATTGTCCCATGTGTGTAGGTGAATGGTAGGATCCGGGGGTGGGTTGATGGGAGTGTTGGGATATAAAATGGGTTAGGGAAGGAAGAGTAGAAGAATGGGTCAGCTGGTTTTATTTCTGTGTTTTGTTTGTTTGATTCCATGACTTCCCTGTTAGCTTCCATCTCGAGCTCAAAGTTAGGCTTTGAGTTGAAGAATCTATTCAATAGGATTGCCTGGCAGATGTTTAAATCAGCCTTGACATGAATCTAACCCATTTATTTGATGAATCTATTTCCTAAACACAAATATATTGAGATCCTCACAGATAATTTTTGACACTTCAAGCTTGTGATACCATCAGATTGGATGAAATTGCTATCCCCTTCTCAAGACCTCTGTAGAACAGAAATGCAGTCAGAAAGCCTCTGGAGAGTTAACACAGCTCATTACTTCACTCTTTTTCTCTCCAAATCTTTAATAAACTTAGTGATCAAATGCTGAAAATGTACTGGTGCCAGAGGGATGTGCTGCAGTGTTGATCTCTGCTTATTAATTTCTGTGGCCATGAATAAATTTACATTAAAAGCTACAGCAGATGTTGTGAAATCAAGAGAGAGTGCTGACTGTAGTTCCTTTATTAGTGCTAATGCCCCTGTTTCCATCTGAAATTAGCTCCAATTAAAATGTGATTAAATATTTTGGAAAACAAAACAAAAGAACAGAGTGTATAAATATGTTACTATTCACAGACTAGGACATCTCAACCATTTTAAAGCTGATAAAATGATTTTGAAATCCCAAGCACAGCAAGCTCCCACAAATAGCACTGAACTATGTTGGCACAATACTACAGAGGCTTGTGTAACACTTTAGAGCGTCAGTGACCTGGGTTCAATTTCCGCCACTGTCTGAAAGGAGTTTGTACTATCCTCTGGGTACCCTGGTTTCCTCCCATGTTCCAGAGACAATAGGGTTAGGGTTAGTAAGTTATGGACGTACTATGTTGGCGTTAGCGACACTCGAGGACTGCCCCCAGCATGCCCACTGACTGTGTTGGTCATTGATGCAAACGATGCATTTCACTGGATGTTTGATGTTTTGGATGTTTCGATACACTTGTGACCAAAAAATAAAGCTAATCTAATCTTCATTTTAAATATGATTCTGTAAACAGTAATGAGCTGATCAACACACACATTATGTTGGAAGAACTCAGCGAGTCAGGCAGCATCTGTGGAAAGGAATTAGCAGTCAACATTTCTAGCTGAGACCCTTCATCAGATGCCGCCTGACCTGCTGCATTCCGCCAGCATTTTGTGTGTGTTGCTCAGAATCTCGTGCAGCAACAAACTGATGAGCAGTTGCCTGTTTATTGTGGTCCAGATATTTCTGTCAGGGATGAGCCAGAGTCCTTGCCACTGATTACTAGGATCAAGCTTACTTTCCTCACGTCATGCCACAAACTGTTTCCTAGCCAGATACCCATATAGACTCTCTGCACACAAATCCTGTCAGAAACACATCCTCCTTTTCAAATAGTGAAGAGAAGTTTGACAAAAGGTGAAAACACACCACAGGTTAAGATATATTTTAAACTAATAAGATTTCTGAATACTGTATTTCTGTGATTCTAAAACTATTCAAAATTAAACAAACTATCTAAAAGTTAAGTGTCTGAGATAAGAATCCAATACTATTTAAATCAGGTTGTTTGAACAGAATTTCCAGTAGGTCATACCTTACAAGCCTGATTGAAATCTTTGAAGAAGTGACAACACGAATTGATGAAGGCAGAGCAGTGGATGTGGTGTCATGCATTTGATAAGGTTTCCCATGGTAGACTGATTCAGAAAGTCAAGAGGCATGGGATTCAGGGAAACTTGGCTGCACGGATTTAGAATTGGCTTGTCCACAGAAGACAAACTTCTATATGTTCTGGGTAATGTCTCTGCTTCCTACTCCACTGCTCGATTCCATTTGAGACTGAAGAAAATAAAGTGGTGGTGCAGAATAGCCAGTCCTTTAACTGAAGAGGTTGAATGGCTTCCTTATCTTTCCACCCACTGTCAATACCTCATTAATATTCACACCATGGGTCTTCCCCAGGTTACAGTCGAGTTTTTCTCCTCAGAACTGCTTGTAACCCAAACAGTTCATAATTCAGAAATGTGGCTGCCCGGCAAGAACCTTAAATAAAACCAAATTGTCCAACCAAGAGCAAAATGTGTGGTTAACACAATTCAACCGCATAATGCCCTCTATTGGCCTGCGGGTCAGGACATAACTGGGTCAAAAATTACACCGTCAGATCAATACTAGGTCAAGTACTAAGGTTCATAAAACTTCATAAAAATGCAATGTCAGGACACTACTGGGTCAAGGATCTACAGTTACCATAGAAACTACAGCACAGAAACAGGCCCTTTGGCCCTTCTTGGCTGTGCCGAACCATTTTCTGCCTAGTCCCACTGACCTGCACACAGACCATATCCCTCCATACACCTCCCATCCATATATCTGTCCAATTTATTCTTAAATGTTAAAAAAGAACCCGCATTTACCACCTCGTCTGGCAGCTCATTCCACACTCCCACCACTCTCTGTGTGAAGAAGCCCCCCCTAATGTTCCCTTTAAACGTTTCCCCCATCACCCTTAACCCATGTCCTCTGGTTTTTTTCTCCCCTTGCCTCAGTGGAAAAAGCCTGCTTGCATTCACTCTATCTACACCCATCATAATTTTATATACCTCTATCAAATCTCCCCTCATTCTTCTACGCTCCAGGGAATAAAGTCCTAACCTATTCAACCTTTCTCTGTAACTGAGTTTCTCAAGTCCCGGCAACATCCTTGTAAACCTTCTCTGCACTCTTTCAATCTTATTTATATCCTTCCTGTAATTTGGTGACCAAAACTGAACACAATACTCCAGATTCGGCCTCACCAATGCCTTATACAACCTCATCATAACATTCCAGCTCTTATACTCAATACTACGATTAATAAAGGCCAATGTACCAAAAGCTCTCTTTATGACCCTATCTACCTGTGACGACACTTTTACGGAATTTTGTATCTGTATTCCCAGATCCCTCTGTTCCACTGCACTCCTCAGTGCCTTACCATTAACCCTGTATGTTCTACATTGGTTTGTCCTTCCAACGTGCAATACCTCACACTTGTCAGTATTAAACTCCATCTGCCATTTTTCAGCCCATTTTTCCAGCTGGTCCAAGTCCCTCTGCAGGCTCTGAAAACTTTCCTCACTGTCTACTACACCTCCAATCTTTGTATCATCAGCAAACTTGCTGATCCAATTTACCACATTATCATCCAGATCATTGATATAGATGACAAATAACAATGGACCCAGCACTGATCCCTGTGGCACATCACTAGTCACAGGCCTCCACTCAGAGAAGCAATTTTCTACCACCGCTCTCTGGCTTCTTCCATCGAGCCAATGTCCAATCCAATTTACCACCTCTCCATGTATACCTAGCGACTGAATTTTCCTAACTAACCTCCCATGCGGGACCTTGTCAAAGGCCTTACTGAAGTCCATGTAGACAATATCCACTGCCTTCCCTTCATCCACTTTCCTGGTAACCTCCTCGAAAAACTCCAACAGATTGGTCAAACATGACCTACCACGCACAAAGCCATGTTGACTCTCCCTAATAAGCCCCTGTCTATCCAAATGCTCGTAGATTCTGTCTCTTAGTACTCCCTCCAATAACTTACCTCCTACTGACATTATACTCACCGGCCTATAATTTCCCGGATTACTTTTCGATCCTTTTTTAAACAACGGAACAACATGAGCCACTCTCCAATCCTCCGGCACTTCACCCATAGACAGCGACATTTTAAATATTTCTGCCAGGGCCTCCGCAGTTATGTAGATGTCACTGTGGTTGAATAATCTGCCAGGGCACAACTGTTTCAAATAAATGTGTCTAAACTAATTTAACTCAACTATTCCGAGATTGCCATGAACCATGTTCCCACACAGCAGAAGATGCCACAGTCCTGAATCCACCAGCAGATCCATTCTGCCCTCCTGCCAAATGTTCGATTATGTGCAAACACGAGGAATTCTGCAGATGCTGGAAATTCAAGCAACACACATAAAAGTTGCTGGTGAACGCAGCAGGCCAGGCAGCATCTCTAGGAAGCGGTACAGTCGACGTTTCGGGCCAAGACCCTTCGTCAGGACTAGGCAAAGCCACTCCAATTCTGAATGAGGAGCTAATCTAAGAAGCCTTAATAAAGCAGGTGGTAAAGAAGTGATTTTTAAAAAATTGATTTTGTGAGGATGGATTACACTCAGAATCAGGTTTATTATCATTGACATACAGTAGGTCATGAAATTTGCTGTGTTGTAGCAACAGTATACAGTAGTGCAATGCATAAACATTTCTATAAGTTAGGTTAGTCGACGTTCCCCTTAGGGTAAGAAATAGACAGCATAAATAAGTAGTTCAAAAGTGAGGTCGTGTTAACGCTGTGTACCCATAAATTCCATCCATTAAAAAAAAGTGGGGAGAAATCAAACCAAAGTTCTCTTCACTATTCAATGTATTTGTCCAGTCCTTAATACGTGTCTTCAGTTAGACTTGACCTTCATTCAGCGTTAAGGTTAAGCATACTTCTCATGACCTGCTCAAATCTACAGAAGCAGACACCAGAGATCTGATGACAATTGATGCAAATGGAAGCTCAGCTTCTGCTGGCCAGACATAAACTATGATAGATGAGGTTAATTTCCTAGTGACCAGCCATTTTAATTCCTATCCCCATTTCCGTTCCAACATGCCGGTCCATAACCTCCTCCTCTGCCTTGATGAGGCCTTTCTAGGATTGGAGAGTGTAACACCTTATATTCCACCTGAATATTGATTTCTCCAACATCCAGTAATTTTTTCCCTTTTCCCTTCCTTCTTCTTTATTTCCCCACTTTGGCCTCCCTCTTCTCTTCTCCTGGCCTGCCTATCACCTCCCCCTGGTGTCTCTCCTCCTTTCCTTTCTCCCATGGTCCACTCTCCTCTTCTATCAGACCCCTTCTTTTCCAGCCTTTGACCTTTCCCACCTAACGCCTCCCAGATTCGCACTTCATCCTCTCCTCCCCCACCCACCTGGCTTCACTTTTCACCTTCCAGCTTGTCCTCCTTCCCCTCCCCAACCTTTTTATTCTGGCTTCTTCCCCCTTCCTTTCCAGTCCTGATGAAGGGTCTCAGCCCAAAGCATTGAGTGTTTTATTCATTTCCATAGATACTGCCTGACGTGCTGAGGATGTTCTACGAGTCTGTGGTGGCCAGTGCGATCATGTTTGCGTTGTGTGCTGGGGCAGCAGGCTGAGGGTAGCAGACACCAACAGAATCAACAAACTCATTCGTAAGGCCAGTGATGTTGTGGGGATGGAACTGGACTCTCTGACGGTGGTGTCTGAAAAGAGGATGCTGTCCAAGTTGCATGCCATCTTGGTCAATGTCTCCCATCCACTACATAATGTACTGGGTGGGCACAGGAGTACATTCAGCCAGAGACTCATTCCTCCGAGATGCAACACAGAGCGTCATAGGAAGTCATTCCTGCCTGTGGCCATCAAACTTTACAACTCCTCCCTCAGAGGGTCAGACACCCTGAGCCAATAGGCTGGTCCTGGACTTATTTCCTGGCATAATTTACATATTACTATTTAACTATTTACGGTTTTATTATTACTATTTAATTATTTATGGTGCAACTGTAATGAAAACCATTTCCCCCCGGGATCAATAAAGTATGACTATGACTATGACTATGAGCTCCCCCAGCATCTTGTGTGTGTTGCTCTGGATGTCCAGCATCTGCAGGATCTCTTATGTTTATAGATGCAGTTCAACAGAGACTGTAAATCTTCCATCAGCTACCGGCAGACGGAGTAATTGGAAATTGATAAATGCATATAAACATGGTCATTAATGGGAAATAATAGACTGAGCTTCTGCAATCTACCTATATATCAGCTGGCAAGAAATCAGTCCTACCTTTGCTAGTCGAAAGGCTAAAATGGAGACAGAAGCTTGCCACTGATTCTTGAGTTGATTGTTGTTCAGAAAGAAGAAGGAGTTCAAGTAGTAATGTCCCTGAATCAGTAAACTTGTCACTGGAAGAGTAATGTGGTGTTCTCAACTTTGAGTCGTCTTTAAGTACTTCACAGCCAATGACATATTTTTTGATAAATAGATCATTTGGGAGATAGTTTCTTCGAGTGAGTTCACTCAAGCAGGACTAGGTGATGTCAGGCACTGACATTGGTCAGGATGTTAGGGAGAGCCCCACTGTCACTTTGTGTGAAGGAGTTTCTACTACCCATCAAAGAAGCTGGCACTTTGACTTTGCGGACCTTAGTACTGAGCTGGGAATGGATCACAAGACAAGATGGCTATCATCTCAGCCCAAACACATTTAAATCAGAATCAGAATCAAGTTGATGATCTCTGACATATGCCATGAAATTTGTGTTTTGTAGCAGCAGTACAGTGCAAAGCATAAAAAATTGCTATCGGTTACAATAAGAAATATATACTAACTACCTCGTGCAAAAACAGAGCAAAAGAGTGAGTCAGTGTCATGGTTCAAAAATCTGATGGCAGAGGGGAAGAAGCTGCCACTAAAACTTTGTGTGTGTATCTTCAGGCTCCTGTAGCTCCTTCTCGTAGTAATGAGTAGGCATGTCCTAGATGGTGAGGGTCTTTAATGATGGATGCCACCTTCTTGAGGCACTGCTTTTTGAAGTTGGCCGTATCTCGGGTAATGATGAGTTTGAGTATAGAGAGGAAATTAAGAACCTGGTGGCATGGTGCAAAGACAATAACCTATCCCTCAACGTCAGCAAGACGAAGGAATTGGTTGTTGACTTCAGAAGGAGTAGCAGACCGCATGACCCAATTTACATCGGTGGTGTGCAAGTGGAACAGGTCAAAAGCTTTAAGTTCCTCGGGGTCAATATCACAAATGACCTGACTTGGTCCAAACAAGCAGAGTTCACTGCCAAGATGGCCCACCAGCGCCTTTACTTCCTGAGAAAACTAAAGAAATTTGGCCTGTCCCCTAAAACCCTCACTAATTTTTATAGATACACTGTAGAAAGCATTCTTCTAGGGTGCATCACAACCTGGTATGGAAGTTGTCCTGTCCAAGACCGGAAGAAGCTGCAGAAGATCGTGAACACAGCGCAGCACATCACACAAACCAATCTTCAGTCCGTGGACTCACTTTACACCACACGCTGTCGGAGCAGTGCTGCCAGGATAATCAAGGACACGACCCACCCAGCCAACACACTTTTCATCCCTCTTCCCTCCGGGAGAAGGCTCAGGAGCTTGAAGACTCATACGGCCAGATTTGGGAACAGCTTCTTTCCAACTGTGATAAGACTGCTGAACGGATCCTGACCTGGATCTGGGCCGTACCCTCCAAATATCCAGACCTGCCTCTCGGTTTTTTTGCACGACCTTACTTCCCATTTTCCTATTTTCTGTTTATGATTTATAATTTAAATTTTTAATATTTACTAATTTTAACTATTTTTAATATCTTTAATATTTAATATTTGTAATCCAGGGAGTGTGAAGCGCAGAATCAAATATCGCTGTGATGATTGTACGTTCTAGTACCAAGTGTTTGGCGACAATAAGGTATAAAGATAGTCACGAGGCTAGTGACTGTGATTAAGCTGGCTGAGTCTTACAATCCTATGCAGCTTTTTTCTGATGCTCCATACCACACGGCGATGTGACCAGTCAGAATGCTCTCCACTGTACACCTGTAGAAATTTGCAGGGGAGCATTGAAACAGAGCATAGCAAAGCCATCAGTGGATTGCTAAATTTTGCTCTTCTTTATTTACTGTCTATAATGAAACTGATTGAATATGTTGGTATCGGTGTCCAGACAATGGAGTGTGACAGTGTTTTCATTTTTTTAACTTAATTAGATTGTGGCACTTTAGTTTACAGTTACCAAATGGTAAAATGAGCTTAAAGACAGAAATCTGTAGTACTGAATTCTTAATCTGAGCTGGGTGTCCTTCAATATCTGTCAAGTAGGTAAATAGCAAACAAAGCTGAAAATGTAATTTAATCTCTTCTCAAGTTTTCTCTTCTCAACTGTCTAGTAAATACACTTGCTGTTACAAATAATTGATGGATAGTCTGTCTTGCCTAGTTTCTCTTTTATAAACTCTTGATTTGCATTATTTACAGCACTCGAAACAATGGCACCAAACTCGTCAATAAGCAATTCATCATTGAAGAATTGGGACAGAAATGGATAGGGGCCTCATTATTTGTGCTGTTTGGCATCATGTAATAAACTCTGACAAACAACTATGAGAAACTGTCAGAATTCATTGCCACAGGTAACTGTGGTGGCCAAGTCTTTATGTATATTTAAGGCAGAGGTTGATAGATTCTTGATTGGTCAGGGCATAAAGGGGTATGGGGAGAAGGCAGGAGATTGGGGCTTGGGGAAAGTTAATCAGACATGATGAACTAGTGGAGCAGACTCGATGGCCTAATTCTGCTCCTTTATCTTATGGCCTAAAATCAAGGGTTCCCAACCTGGGGTCCACGGACTCCTTACTTAATGGTATTGGCCCATGGCATAAAAAAGGTTGGGAATGCCTCAGTTAATGAACATTAGCAGGTTGCTCGATGTGCTTGAAGTGCCTGTTTCCATCATTTTGCTGTCATTCTGATGATACAGGGTACGACATAGAGAGGTAAGAAATGAACAAGAGAGTCAGGATTTGGATTACAAAGAACAATTTAAGTTGGGCTAGTTTCCTTTGAGTTATTGGGATATTCCATTATCTCAAAACCACTTTTTTTGAGAAGAAGCTCAAATGTCAGAAGATGAGCAAGAAAAGATTACATCTTTAACAAGAAAAAGTAATCCAGAACCATTTACAAGAAAAAGGCAATATATGATTAGCAGGAGAAAGAAGATGGGGTTGGTGGGGTAGGGAAGGTGATCAAAGATGCACTTAAAGGTAATATATTAATTTAACTTAAAATATCATCATTCAGTATGTGTCATCGCTGACCAGATTGGCATGTATCACACATCTTTGTTTACCCTTAAGAAAATGTCGACAAGTGCCTACATTGTAATACCTTCCTAGGCCAAATTTCCAAATGTCCATCATGGGGGTTGGATCAGGAGTTAAATTAAGGCCAAACTGATGGCTGGCTTTAAACTAACAGCAACAGTAACCTTTAAAGAAAATTCAAAACCTTTTCTATATTGTCAATCACAGATCTCAAGCCAGTGCTCTCCTTCCATTGCACAGACAGGGTTCCCAGCTATAGTGCAGGCAGAGCCAATTTTGAAGGGTAAAATCAAAGACTAAAATATAAATAGAAACCACTGGAAATATGCAGTAGGGGTATAATCAAGGAACCGAGCAGACCTTGCGTTGTCCAACCATGGGTTTCCTGTAGGTTGCATACTTCTGTCATTTGTATTTTTGTATTTGCACAGTTTATCTGATGCACATTGGTTGCTTGTCCAACTTTGTGTGCAGTTTTTCATTGATTCTACTGGTTTTTGTTTTGGTTTCTACTGTGAATGCCCACAAGAAAATGAACCTCAGGGTAGTATGTGCCCAGCGGACTCCCACTTTTCAAGGAGTTTACAAGCATTGCTGTAATCCATTCAGAGTCTCAGTAGTCAAGCAGAGATTGTTTCAGAATCAGCAGCCAGTTGACAATGTGCTCTTCAGCAGGCCCCAGAAGTCTGGCCAAAATCCATAAGAAAACTGTGTTTGGTATGTTGTCCTTCATTAGTTGTGGGATTGAGTTCAAGAGCTGCAAGGTAATGTTGCAGCTCTATAAAAAAACCTGGTTAGAACAAACTTGGAATGTTGTGTTCAGTTCTGGTCACCTCATTATAGGAAGGATGTGGAAGCTTTAGAGAGGGTGCAGAGGCGATTCACCAGGATGCTGCCTGGATTAGAGAGCATGTCTTAGGAAATAGGTTGAGTAAGCGAGGGCTTTTCTCTTTAGAGCAAAGGAGAATGAGAAGTGAATGTGGCATGTGTCAACCTGACCTCGGTTGCTGTCTGTGCAGAGTAAGCAGGTTCTCCTTGTGACAGTGTGAGCTTCTCATGAATATCCAGTTCCTCCCACCTCCCAGAGGCTTGATTAGTTACTATAATTGCCCACAAGTAGACACGATAATTGGAATTGGTTTATTATTGTCAAATGTACTGAGATACAGTAAAAAATTTTGTCTTGCATCCATCCTAAACAAAAGTACATCGAGGTAGCACAAGGGGAAAAGAAATAAGAGAATACAGAATATACAGAGAAAATGCAGTGCAGGTAGAATGATATTGCTAGATCATCTCAGTAATGTTGGTTGGTGCAGTACCCAATTCTTCACAGAGGTGACAGAAGTGCAAAGTTATCAAGCGTAAATTAGCACATGACCCTTGTGTATTCATTAAAACTGCTCTTGACCCTCCACTGCAGTAAACTTTATTTTGGTTCTTTTAAATTATTATGTGCTTTGAGTCTCAGAGGAGGTACTCAAGTTTATTGAAGCATAATTTTTTAAAAAATCACATGACATATAATCTGGGGCAATGAATAATACAACTTTCCCTTTCACGTCGGAGGCCAAACTGGACCATAGAATATAGACCAGTTTATAGAGTATTCCCGTCACCCCCCAGTACACCAGAGCTAATTTCAATCACCAATTAATCTACCATCACACTCATTTTTCTCTTTTCTCATTATTACCATCGGGCAGCAGGTAGAGGAGCCTTAGGTTCCACAACACTAAATTCGGGAACAGTTTTTACCCTACAACCATCAGGCTCCTGAACCAGTGTGGGTAACTTCACTCACCTTAACGCTGAGCTGATTCCACAACCTATGGACTCACTTTCAATGACTCTACAATTAAGTATTATTTATTTACTTTTTTTTATTATTTGCATGATTTGTGTACTTTTCACATTACTTCTTTGTCTTTATTATTTATAGTTTTTATAAATTCTATTGTATTTCTTTATTTTCAATGGCTCAGTGGTTTTTCAATTGTTACAATATACAGCCTGAAATTCTTACTCTTCACAGCCATAACAAAATAGAAAAACCCTCAGAATGAGTGACAGAAAATGTTAGCTCACCAAATACCCCCTCCCCCTCCCACACCCAAGCAGCAGTAAAAGCATCAATTCTCCCCCTCTTGCTCCAGCAAAAGTATCAACATCTTGCAAATACCTGTCAGAAAATAAATCTCAAGGTAGTATATGGTGACGTACGTATTTCCATAATAAATTTAGACCATAAGAAATAGGAACAGAATTAGGCCATTTGGCCCATCGAGTCTTCTCTGCCATTCAATCATGGCTGATGCTGTTTTTCCCCTCTTCAGCCCCACTGCGCTGATACTCACCCTGCTGACTGCAATTTTGCCCTATCATCTGCCTACCCTTCCTGACAGTCTGACTGCATGCTATCTTTGCTTTTTTTTTCACCATCCGTCCTATCCTGAGTCCCTTCACTCTGATCCCATCCCCCGCCAAATTAGTTTAAGCCCTCCCCAACAGCTCTAACAAACCTGCCCATGAGAATATTGGTCCCCCTCGGGTTCAGGTGTAACCCACCACTTTGGAACAGGTCATACCTCCCCAGAAGAGATCCCAATGATCCAAGAACCTGAAGTCCTTCCTCTTGTACCAGCTCCTGAGCCATGCATTTATCTGCCAAATCATTCTGTTTCTACCCTCACTACCAGATATTACTATCCTGGAAGTCCTGCTTCTCAGCTTCTGCCTAGCTCTCTAAATTCTCTCTTCAAGACCTCTTTGCTTTTCCTTCTGATGATATTGGTACCAATATTTATCAGGACATCTGGCTGCCCTCTCTTCCTCTCTAAAATGCTGTGGACACGATCCAAGATGGTCCTGACCCTGGCACCAGGGAGGCCACATACCATCTAAGCATCCTGTTCATGTCCATAGACTTTCCTATCTGTTCCTCTGACTATTGAGTCCCCTAACACAACTGCTCCCCTCTTCTCCCTCTTTCCCTTCTGCACCATGGACCCGTGCTCAGTGCCAGTAACTTGCTCTGTGGCATTCCCCTGGGAGGTCAACCCCACAGCAGTATCCAAAACAGTACACTTATTATTGATGGAAATGGCCACAGGGGTGCTCTGTGCTAATTGTCTATTCACATTTCCATTTCTCCTGACAGTCACCCAGCGACTCGCCTTCTGCAACTTTGGGCTGACTGCTTCCCTGTAACTCTGATCAATCATCTCCTCACTCTCCCGAACAAGCCGAAGGTCATCCAGCTGCTGCTCCAGATCCCTAACAGGACTCCAACATCCAGCATGAAGAGCAAACAAAAAAAATGACACAATAAATAAAAAGGGAAACTTAACAGAAACTTACCTGGACAACTTACCCAGAGCCAACGTCTCTTCCAAGCCGAAGCCCCCTTTGAGCCAAAGCCTGACATTCCCACTCTCACCACTGGCCCACTCCCAACAATGGTGGCTCCACTTGTCCCTTCCGTATTCTTATTCACTCTCTGCGCTGCTCCCGCCGCTGATTGGGCCACCGGAACGACACTGAATGCCCGCTCAGCACTCCTTTTAAACGAGCGCCACCAACCTGTGAGAAGCCTTCTCTCTGTGCGCTGCTCTTACCCCTGATCGGGGCCGCCAAATGACACCGAACACCCGTGAAGCTCTGCTTTTAAGCGAGTGCTCCCGACCTGTGAGTAACCTCCTCGCTTAACTTTGAACTTGGAACATTGAAAACAGAACACCGTGGGAAACTCATGTTTTCATTGGCAGGCCCACACACTGGAGATCGGGGATGAACCCAAGCCGCTGGGTCTGTAAGGTAGCAATTCTGCTATCCACCCAATTGAATGGAATCATTATTTTGCATACTATATATATTTGTCAGACAACTGTGACTACAGTAAAATCTGATAATCTGACTGTTTCGCATCTGCCCTTTGGATGGGGATTTCTGTGTTCTCTTTCATTTCACTGGGGCCCCAGTTTCCATGCACCCTTAAAACTCCCTGGAGGTGCATTTTGTGTGGCGCCTTGAAACTCAGCTGGTTCTGTTTCCATATTCCCTTGAAATGTACTGGGCTGCCGTTTCCACTTTCCCTTGAAGCTCATCAGCTTTTGTTTCCTGTGTGACTTTTATACATCTGGTTCACTGGAAAATTCATTACCGGACTGCGTAACGTCTAAAAATAAGTGAATCATGAATGTTTAGTTTAGTTTAGAGATACAGCGTGGAATAAGCCCCTCCCGGCCCTTCAAACCACGCCACCCAGCAACCCACCGATTTAACTCTAGCCTAATCACGGGTCAATTTTACAATGACCAATTAACCTACTAACTGGTACATCTTTGGACTGTGGGAGGAAACCGCAGCACTCAGAGAAAACCCATGTAATTCCACTGAGAGGGCATACAGACTCCTTTCAGTGGACACTGGGATTGAACTTGGACACTCCAACCTGTAATAGAGTTATGCTAACTACAACACTAAACATGTTGGAGTTTATATTGGAATAATATCCAATAGTCCAGAGAATCTTCCATTCTGGCACTACCAAAGTCCCAAGGATGCTGGATTAACAGAATTACAGTATATTGTGTAGGGTCTGAACATCCTGGTAATGAACTTGGTATGCAGAATGAATAGACCTTATTCTAATTCTGTTCTAAAGCCTACTGACAAAAGGGCACTTGAGATATTTGTGAATGGTGAACACATTTCCAATGTGACTTGAAAGTCCAAGGAGAAATCAGACTTTTCTGATCTTGGGCATTGGTGTTTCCATACCAGGCCATGATGCAGCCAGTCAGGATACTCTCCACTGTGCATCTATAACCATAGCATCTGTAACTTCTTCAAAGTTTTATATGTCATGCCAAATCTGTGCAAACTTCTAAGAAAGTAGAGGTGCTGTTGTGCCTTGTTGTGATGACACTTCTATGCTGATCCCAGGATAAATCTTCTGATATGATAACTCCAAAGAATTTAAAGTTACTAACTCTCTCCACCTCTGATCCCGTAATGAGGACCAGTTCATTGACCTCCAACTCTATACTAATCTCATTTACCAGCACATGGTTGGCAACTTTTTATGTCTTGGTGTTACTAAGGCTTCTCTACACTGCAGTGAGTGCTTGATGATCAGCATGGACAGAATGGGCTGAAGGGTCCTTCCTTTTCTTGCTGAACGACGGGTCTAGATTCATTCAGATCCACAAAGAAGAAATTAGCAAAATAAAGAGTCGACATTTCAGTCCAAAACACTTCATCAGGATTGGAACGGAAGAGTGCAAAAGCAAGATTAAAATAGTGGGGGGAGGGAATAGGTGAGACAAAATGAGGGGGAATGTGGGTGCGTGGGGGCAAGGGAGCTGAAAGGTGGAAGAGATAAAGGGCTGAAGAAGAGGACCATGCAAGAAAGGGAAAGAAGAGGGAGGTGATGGGCAGGTGGGGAGAAGAAATGAGAGAGGAACCAGAATGGCGAATGGAAATAGAGGAAAGGAGGGAGGGGGATAAATCAATGGAAGTTGGAGAAATTCATGTTCATGCAATCTGATTAGAACTACCCTAACAGAATATGAGGTGTTCATATTGGCGGTTTGACTGTTCCACAACCAGTTCTTCCAAGTGAGGCGACACTTCACCTGTGAGTTTATTGGGGGTCATTTGCAGAAGGCCTTTGAAAAGGTGCTGCATACGTGGCTGCTTAACAATATAAGAGCACATGGTATTAAGGAAAGGTATTAGCACGGATAGATTAGCTGATCTGCAGAATGCAAAGAGTGAAATAAAGGGGGCCTATTCTGTTTGGCTGCTGGTGAAAAGTGGTGTTCCATAGGGATCAATATTGGGACCAATCCTTTTCACGTTTTATGTCAACAATTTGGTTGACAGAATTGATGACTTTGTGGCCAAGTCTGCAGACAACAGAAAGGTAGGTGGAGTGGCAGGTAATGTTGAGGATGGAATATTGTATAGGGAAGTGTATGGTCATGCACTTTGGTAGAAGGAACAAAAGCACAGACTTTTTTAAAAATTCAAAACTTGGAGGTGCTAAGGGACTTGAGAGTCCTTGTGCAAGATTTCCTAAAGGTTAACTTACAGGTTGAGTCAGTGGTAAGGAAGGCAAATGCAATGGTAGCATTCATTTCAAAAGAACTAGAATATAAGAGCAAAGATGTGATGCTGAGGATTTATATGTCACTGGTCAGACCACACTTGGAGTATTGTGAACAGTTTTAGGCTCCTATCTAAGAAGAGTTCTGCTGGCATTGGAGAGGGTCCAGAGGAGTTTCACGAGAATGATTCCAGGAATGAAATGGTTAATGTGTAAAAGGCATTTGTTGGCTCTGGGTTTGTACTTGCTGGAGTTCAGAAAAATGAGGAGGGATTTCATTGAAACCAATGGAATATTGAAAGGCCGAGATAGAATGGATGTGGAGATGTTTCCTATAGTGGATGAGTTTAGGACCAGAGAGCACAGCCTCAGAATAGAGGGACGTCCGTTTAGAACAGAGATGAAGAGGAATTTCTTTAGTCAGAGGGTGGTGAACCTGTGGAATTCATTGCCACACATGGCTGTGGAGGTAACTCATTGGGTATATTTAAAGGAGAGGCTGCTAGGTTATTGATGAGTCAGTCTGTCAAAGGTTACAGGGAGAAGGGAGAAGGCAGAAGAATGGGGTTGAGAGGGATAATAAATCAGCCATGATGGAATGGCAGAGCAGACTCAATGGGCTGAATGGCCTAATTCTGCTCCTATATCTTATGTCCTATAGTCCTTCTGGTGCTCCCTTTGCAGCCTCCTCTAAATCAGTGAGACCCAGCATCAATTGGGTTACTACTCTGTTGAGTACCTTCGCTCTGCCTACTGCGAAGGACAGGATCTCCAGGTGGCCACCCGTTTCAATTCAGCTTCTTATTGCCATTCTGACATGTCTGTCCATAGCCCCCTCACTGCCATCATGAGGCCAACCCCCCAAAACATTGACAATTCCTTTCCTCCCACCTGTGCCCCAAGATTTTTTTTGTTGTACAAGAACTTCTCTGCATCAGTGACAGGATAATACAAATCTTAATTATCAGATTTAACATGGCAATGAGATTTTAGGCCAATTAATGTTCAAGTCCAGTAAGATGTTAAAGTATAGTTGGGGAAGATGTGCTGCTTGTGCAAAGCAATAGTAAACTGATGTAAATTGATTCACATCCTCTGGAGATTTGTTTCTCGTGGAGTGTCTGGTTGTTAGTCAAGTTCATCATTAATTACAGCAGTGTTTCATTAACAAGGTGTTATTTCTCCAGGAAGGATCTATGGATGTGTCTCGAGATTTATTTTCTCATTAGTTAAGGAAGATGCAGTGTAATGGTTATCACAACACTTTACAGCACCAGCTGTAAGATCGGAGTTCGATTCCTGCCACTGTCCGTAAGGAGTTTGTACATTCTCCCCGTGACTATGTGAGTTCATTTCCAGATACTCCGGTTTCCACCCCCATTCCAAAGATGCACAGTTAAAGTTAGTGAATTGTGGGCATGCTATGGTTGCGCTGGACATGTGGCGACACTTGCGAGCTGCCCACCACAAACCTTGCTGATATGATTGGATGCAAAACAATGCATTACACTGTATGTTTTGAAGTACATATGACAAGTAAGGCTAATCCTTTGTTTTCTTTCAACAAATGGACAATTAGGTGCTGCTGTGAGAAATCTTGAATGGACTTTACGTCCACCAAATACAAGCATGTAAACTTTTGGAAAGCTTTATCATGAAGCGATACAAAAAGAATCCTTTATCATTAGAATTATCTTTAGATGAGCTTGGTTGCAAATGTTAAACTTGTGAGTGAGTTTGATTAAAACAAAACGTGAATTTCCTGGCCAGACAAGTCAGTAGATAAAGGTCATTGATATACATTCAGTGGCTACTTTATTAGATACACTTGTAATAATCCAAATATCTAATCAGCCAGTTATGAAGCAGCAACTCAATGCATAAAAGCATGCAGATATAATCAATAGGTTCAGTTCAAACATCAGAATGGGGAAGAAATGTGATCTAAGTGACTTTAACCGTGGAATGATTGTTGGTGCCAGATGGGGTGGTTTGAGTATCTCAGAAACTGTTGATTTCCTGGGATTTTCATGTACAACAGTCTTTAGAGTTTACACAGATTGGTGAAAAAAAACATAAGATGTCCAGTGAGTGGCAGTTCTGGGGGCAAAATCACCTTGTTAATGAGAGAGGTCAGAGAAGAATGGCCAGACTGGTTCAATTTGACAGGAAGGTGACAGTAACTCAAATAACACATTAGAACAGTGGTGTGCAGAAGAGCATCTCTGAACACACAACATGTTGAACCTTGAAGTGGATGGGCTACAGCAGCAGAAGACCACGAACATACACTCAGTGGCCACTTGATTTGGTGCAGGAGATACTTAATATAGTGGCCACCAAATGCAGATATGCTGGGCACGGGTGTATATGCAGTGATAACACTCCACTCCACTCCAGCACCAGTGTCACTCCAACTTCCGTAGTTGAATTGCAGTGTACAGACGGTGCTGGCTGAACTTCAAGTCTTCTTCTTCTGATGCACTGGAGCACGTGAAAGGATGGGCCTTACACCAATGTCTACACAACAAAGATTATCTTGAGGTCTTCCCAGCCCACTTTACAATGCCACTCTAGTTAAAAGTGAGACCCTAGAAAAGACAATCCATTTCCCATTTCTTAGAACAACAAGGAATATACTAGAGAAACTCATTAACACAGGAGATTCTGAAGATGCTGGAAAATTTGAGCAATACACACAACAGTTGGAGGAGACTAGCTGAATTCCTGTAGCATTTTGTGTACATTGCTGGAGGAACTCCTTGGGTCAAGCGACATCCATGAAGGAAAGACTTTTTTGAACAACATTTTGAAACCCTGAAGACCCACTGATTTCCTACAGCAGATTGGTGCTGCACTTGTCAGGGTTTGCAGTCTCTTGTTTCTCCTATATCTCAGAAATCATCCTTTAGCAAAGGCAGTGATGAAAGTTACCATTGACCTCAGTGTCCACGACAACCTTTGGTCAAATGAGAGAAAAGGTGAATGAAGATCAAGATCTCAAATATAGGACAAAGTTCATGGTGTACTAGGCATGAGAAATCCTTACCTTCCTATATTTATCTGAGACATGGACTTCAGCAGGCACCTTAAGGCACTGGAGAAACAGCACCAATGCCATCTCCATAAAGTGTCATGGTCCAGTCCATTAACTACTTATTTCAGTTAATTTCCTTTTCTCCGTGTTCCACCGGGCTCCTTGATTAGGGCACCTGATCTTCATCCGAATTGGCAGGATAAAAACCCCGGCTTACAGCTATTCGGGGCTGGTCCGTCACCATGGCCAGGGTGGCAATGAATGTTCCGAGCCGCCAAGAATAAGGGACCGTCTTCATGAGCTTCTCCGTGTCAAGATACGTATTGTCTGTCGTTGTTTGCTTTTGTCGTCATCAAGCTGATTGAGCAATCACCTGCATAGAAGAATATACATAGATAGCAAACAAAGTAAAGGAGGTAGTTTTTAGCTAATAATGTAACATTGTACAACACCTTCTTTAAGAAATAATAGATTTTAGTTAAATATTTTAATTGCTCTTTTCAGTAAACTTATACGTTCTTTACTCTATATGTATAAATTAAATGCTGTGTACATACATCTACTGGACACATTTTCAGTAATGTTCCTGGAATCATCGGGTGTTTCGGGTCTTTCAACATCATACAACCTCCTCCAGGTGACCCAGCCGGGGCTGATCAGACCCCAGCTTGTGTCCAGATGGCTAGCTACTTATGACTCCATGGCTCCCCTCTTTTGAGCCACAGCCATCTTGAGGCCCTCTCTGCCGCATCGGTGGTTCTGCGGATGGCTCTCCTCTTCCTCTCTCCCTCGATGCCCAATTGCTGAAGGCTGTAGCTGAGGAACGGGCTACGAATCCCCTACAACCAACCTCCACTGGGAGACACCTCGCTCTCCATCCAGCCTGCTGACAGTTGCTGACCAGTCCTGCGTACTTGGAGAGCTTCCTTTCAAAGGCCTCCTCCAAGCTATCTTCCCATGGGACTCAGCTCCAGCAGCACCACTTGCTTAGTAGACTCAGACACTAGGACAATGTCTGGTCGCAGGGTGGTGGCTGCGAAATGGTTGGGGAACTTCAGCTGCCCTTCGAGGTCCACCAACAGCTGCCAGTCCCTTGCAGAGGTCAGGATGCCTGAAGATGTTCTTTTGGCAGCTATTGGCTGCTCCCCAGCTCTGACAAAGGCAACTGTCTGCTTGGAGGGTCGGGACCGCTTCGCCCACTCAACTCCTGCACTGACGGCTTCAGCGATGGTCTTCAGGACCTGATCATGCCTCCACGTGTACTGTCCCTCACCAAGTGCCCTTGCACAGCCGCTGAGGATGTGCTCCAGGGTTCCTCACTTGGAGCACAGTGGGCACGCAGATGACTCTGCCTTGCCCCATGTCTGCAGGTTTGATGGGCTTGGAAGCACATCGTACACTGCCTGGATGAGAAATTGGATGCGGTGTGGTTCGGCTTTCCAAAGATCAGCCCAGGTCACTTTCCTCTCAACGGCATTCTCCCATCTTGTCCAAGCTCCCTGTTGCTTCATTCCCACCGCCTTGCAGGCTCTCATCTCCTCCACTACTGCTCTCACCTCCTCCTGAACTAGACGACGCCTTTCCTTCCCCTGGTGTCCATTTGGGGAGTTGGAAAGGATCCTAGCCCAGCTCAGCCTCGTGTGACCACTCCCACCATCCTCCTGCTAATATCTCAGTATCAAATTTCTTTAAGAAATAATATATTTTAGTTAAATATTTGAATTGCTCTTTTCAGTAAACTTACATGTTCTTTACTCTATACATATAAATTAAATGGATTGTTGGTAGAAGCCACATTTTACTTACAAAGAAGTAAAACTGAGGTGTCAACATATTTCAGGGTTTATAATTAAACCTATGCACAGCAAGCTTTGAAAGCTTGGCTAAGATATCCCCTTGTCTGAAATTATTATCATTCTGTAAATCGGAGTGCAAAATGGTAATATTTTGTTGCATACAGCACTTAAAGTTAATATTATGTTGGTAGCATATGAAGCAATATGAAAAACAAACTATCATTACTCCAGATTCCATCAGTTTGCTGACAAACAGGTAGATGAAATTTTGCTCTTCGGTCTTTCAGACCACCTATGTGCATTGCATACAAATAAAGCTTGTTGCAGTGTAGTGAATGCTACATTCAACAAACATTATTATATAACTACTCAACAGGTCAGGGATATTTGCGGAGACAAACAGAATTAAAATTTCAAGTCATTAATCCTTTATCAGCATATCCTGCTTAAATTTCAGACTGTAGGTTTCAGATTTTTAGATTATATTATCATTCATTACATTTTTAGGTTTCTTATTTTAGGGAGCTCTGGAAGAGGATTATAAATTCAACGCTGACTCATACTCAAATGAGATATGAAAAAGACTGAACAAAAGCTGAGTTAATGAGTTCGATTTTAAAGGACATTTGGGTGAAGGCAGTGGGGAGAAGTGATTTAGAAAAGGAATTTCCAAAGCTTAGCATTTATTCACGTGATGCTATGATTATAATTAGGCAAGAGGTCAAAGTTAAAAGAGTGTGGTAATCTGGATTATGAAACCTTCAATACTTTGTGTTTTGTTATTAATTATGTTAATTTAATATAGTTCAAAGTAATTGGAGATGACAGAAGGAAGTTTCTGAATATCATCATAAGGATTGATTTCAAACTACCTTAGTATTGTCCTTTCACAGTAGTATCTTAAAAATTGGCTGTCATTGATCACAGTTGTGGGTCAACAAGGAATTGATTATTAGTTTGTTTGTGGTTGTGATCCTATGGATCGTTCTCTCTCTCTCTCTCTCTCAGCATAATTTCTGAAGTTCACAATACTGTTAATGAAAAAATCATCATGAGAGGCATAGATAGAGCAGATCAGCGGTCCCCAACCACCGGGCCGCAGAGCATGCGCTACCGGACCGCGAGGAAGCGATATGATTTGGTCAGCTGCACCTTTCCTCATTCCCCGTCACGGCCACTGATCAGCCTTTACGCATGCGAGGTCATGACTCGCGCGTCATCCGTGTCAGGGCGGGAAACCGATGAACTCCTCAAGCTTGCAAGTGACGACGGGCTGAAAAGTATGTTTGACATAACATCTCTGTCGGCATTTTGGATCAACGTCAAGGCTAAATATCCTGAGACAGCCACGAAAGCACTGAAAACGTTGCTTCCATTTCCAAAACAACAGGAATTCTGCAGATACTGGAAATTCAAGCAACACACATCAAAGTTGCTGGTGAACGCAGCAGGCCAGGCAGCATCTGTAGGGAGAGGTGCAGTCGACGTTTCAGGCTGAGACCCTTCGTCAGGACTAACTGAAGGAAGAGTGAGTAAGGGATTTGAAAGTTGGAGGGGGAGGGGGAGATCCAAAATGATAGGAGAAGACAGGAAGGGGAGGGATAGAGCCAAGAACTGGACAGGTGATAGGCAAAAGGGGATACGAGAGGATCATGGGACAGGAGGTCCGGGAAGAAAGACGGGGGGGGGGGGACCCAGAGGATGGGCAAGAGGTATATTCAGAGGGACAAAGGGAGAAAAAGGAGAGTGAGAGAAAGAATGTGTGCATAAAAATAAGTAACAGATGGGGTACGAGGGGGAGGTGGGGCCTTAGCGGAAGTTAGAGAAGTCGATGTTCATGCTATCAGGTTGGAGGCTACCCAGACGGAATATAAGGTGTTGTTCCTCCAACCTGAGTGTGGCTTCATCTTTACAGTAGAGGAGGATATGGGAAGATAGCTTGGAAGAGGCCTTTGAAAGGAAGCTCTCCAAGTACGCAGGACTGGTCAGCAACTGTCAGCAGGCTGGATGGAGAGCAAGGTGTCTCCCAGTGGAGGTTGGTTGTAGGGGATTCGTAGCCCGTTCCTTAGTTAACGCCTTCAGCATTTTGGGCATCGAGGGAGAGAGGAAGAGGAGAGCCATCCGCAGAACCACCGATGTGGCAGAGAGGGCCTCAAGATGGCTGTGGCTCAAAAGAGAGGAGCCATGGAGTCATAAGTAGCTAGCCATCTGGACACAAGCTGGGGTCTCCTCTACTGTAAAGATGAAGCCACACTCAGGTTGGAGGAACACCACCTTATATTCCGTCTGGGTAGCCTCCAACCTGATGGCATGAACATCGACTTCTCTAACTTCCGCTAATGCCCCACCTCCCCCTCGTACCCCATCCGTTATTTATTTATATACACATATTCTTTCTCTCCCTCTGTCCCTCTGAATATACCTCTTGCCCATCCTCTGGTTCCCCCCCCCCTTGTCTTTCTTCCCGGACCTCCTGTCCCAGGATCCTCTCATATCCCTTTTGCCTATCACCTGTCCAGTTCTTGGCTCTATCCCTCCCCTTCCTGTCTTCTCCTATCATTTTGGATCTCCCCCTCCCCCTCCCCCTCCCCCTCCAACTTTCAAATCCCTTACTCACTCTTCCTTCAGTTAGTCCTGACGAAGGGTCTTGGCCTGAAACGTCGACTGTACCACTTCCTACAGATGCTGCCTGGCCTGCTGCGTTCACCAGCAACTTTGATGTGTATTGCTTTCATTTCCAACATTTTTCTGCCAAGCGGAGTTTTCTGCAATGAATACTAAATTGCGGAATAGACTGGAAACAAGGAACCTCCGGTCGAGTATCGCTGTCTCCCATCACCCCTCGATAGGACCGTCTCGTTGCAGGAAACAAGCCCAGGGCTCCCACTGATTCAGCGATATTGGTGTGTTGCAATGATTTTATATATTCATACGGGGAAAATATGTACTGTGTGTTTAATATCCAAATATTACTTAAAATGTTATGATGCTATTGATTTATAAGTGACTTATATAACCATATAACAATTACAGCACGGAAACAGGACATCTCTGCCCTTCTAGTCCGTGCCGAACGCTTCTCTCACCTAGTCCCACTGACCTGCACTCAGCCCATAAACCTCCATTCCTTTCCTGTCCATATACCCATCCAATTTTTCTTTAAATGATAATATCGAACTTGCCCCTACCACTTCTGCTGGAAGTTCGTTCAACACTTCAAGCTCCCCTGATAATTGACTTACCATATCCATGCGAGGAAAATATGCGCGCTGTGTGTTTAATATTAAATTCATTAGATAAACCCTTTTAGAAACAAAATTGAGTGTATTATCCACTTATCCCCTATATTCCGGTCGTGATTAACACCCACCCCCACGAACAGAATCGCCAAAAAGGATTTGCTTTTTTTTGGGGGGGGGGGGGGAGGAAAGCGGCAGGTCACGACGCGCATGCGCATTAGTGCTCGTGCAAGGCTTCATGGTCATTGTAGTCTTTTGGGTAAATGCATTTGACTATTTGACTGCTACCCTTGCTCGTCGGCAACCCTACCCCCCTGGTCGGCCGGTCCTCAAGAATATTGTCAATATTAAACCGGTCCGCAGTCAAAAAAGGTTGGGGACCCCCGGAGTAGATGGATACCAGGGAGCATGCATTTAAGGTGAGAGCAGATTTCAAAGCAGATGTGAAGGGCAAGTTTTTTACACAGAGAGTGGTGGGCGCCTGGAATGTATTTCCTGGGGTGGTGGTGGAGGCAGATACACTGGGGACTTCTAAGAGGTATTTATATAGGCACATGAATGTGAAGAATGGGAACATTGTGTAGGCAGTATAGTTGGCATTTGATTAATAATTTAGTTGGTTCAGCACAACATTATGGGCCAAAAGGCCTGCTCCCCTGTTATACTGTTCAATGTTCTATGTTTCAAAACAGAAAGGACTGGCTTAATGAAAGACCAAACCCAATAGGGAGGGCCGATTATCTTTTCCAACATCACAGTTGAGGGGACTGTTTATTCAGGACTCTGGGTCTCAGTCCAAATCTTCAACTTTCATGTTGATGACTTTTCTTCTCATCTCTACTCTGAATATCTGATTCCTTGTTTTAAGTGTGTGACCCCTGTTTCCATCATCCTCATATCTATCTTGTTGACTCTACAAGAATTTTGTAAGTTTTGGTGATATTATCAATTATATTAATAAGACTTCCAACATAAATTCTGTTTACTCTCTGGGGTCATGTTAACATTTTATGAATGAGCAAGGGAATTCCCTCTGGGAGATCTGGATGATATTTACCTCAGTTGCTAACATATGTTATCTTGGCATTATCACATTGGTGTTTGCTGAAGCTTTCCATGTCTAATTTATTGTTTTAGCTATATGTGTGGTGGCGTGGAGTTATGTCTCTACCAAAGGAGGTGTAAGACATTCCTTCCCTCCTAAGCAGGTCACCCTTGGGCAAGATGTAGCACCTGCTTAGTCCCCCGAATAGAGTCACGTGAAGCCATGGGGGCAGATGGTGGATGGTCATATGAGTAGCTGTTGCATATCACAAGTCCTAGTTATGTGACCACTGACAGTCTCTGAAGAGTGTTGATAATGGCTGGGGTCATCCATCTTGTAAAGGCACTACTCAGAAGAAGGCAATGGCAAACCAGTTCGGTAGAAAAATTTGCCAAGTACAAGCATCATTGGAAAGACCACGATTGCCTATTTCATATGAAATAGCACATAATGAACAAACATTACAGTATGAACCACATCTCAAGGTATTTCATTGTCTCTAAAACAGTTTCATAATTCTGACAAGTTTGGTGGAATGCAACCTTGTATTATAACTGGTACACAATATTGTTCCGCTATCAGCATTTACAATGTTAAGGTTTCTATTACCATTATCTGTGTTATTCAAGCCCATAAATGCCAGCCATGCATAAGCAACATTAAATTATCTTATTGCTTCAATTCTAAATTGGAATTTAAAGCACAGTCCATATCGAGAGTGGTGGATACTTTCTAGGAGTTATCTATCTGAAGTGCTTTTTCACCAGTATCTCTCTCAGACATACTTCTGACAAAGTTGTTCCGGTGGATTTAAACATCACCCAGTACCGTGATTCGGAAGTTTGAAACTCAAATCAAACATTGGACTGGTTGCAGACTTCAAAGTATGAAATTCGTTGAGAGTCAAAATGTCAGGAGCGTCACCGAACATAGTGAGTAGTGTAACAGCATAATGCCTTACTGCACTAGTGATCAAAGATTAAGGTTCAATTTGCACCACTGTCTGTACAAAGCTTTACGTTCTCCCTGTGACCATGTGGGTTTTCTCCATGTGCCCCAATTTCCTCCCACATTCTAAAAGACATATGAGTTAGTAGGTTGTGGGCATGCTGTATGGGCGCCGGAAGCATAGTGGTACTTGTGGGCTGCTCTGAGCGCATATTCAGTCTGTTCGGGTCATTGATGCAAACAATTCATTTCACTGTATGCTTCAATATACACGTGACAAATAAAGTTAATCTTTAAATCTAATATTTAACAGACTTTCAGAATCATCCATTATAAGTCAAGGTCTTTAAGGATGAATGCTGCCTTCTTGAGCCACTGCAAGAAGGTGGCATTCATTATTAAAGAGACTCGCCATCCAGGACATGCCCTCATCTCATTCGTACCATGGGGGAGAAGTACAGGAGCCTGAAGACCCGCAGTCAACATTTTAGAAACAGCTTCTTTCTCTCTGCCATCAGATTTCTGTAACTGACTGTAACATGGAAATAAAGCCTGTTGTCTCCCCTATCTTATACTCAATAAGAAAGTAACCAGATCTTTTGGTGATCATTCAGAATTCTTACATGCATTGACAAGACATAAGAGATAGGAACATTGCAACATAAGAAATAGAATATCTCTGTTTTGTTATTTTCCCTGTCTAGGTCACAAACCCAAAATAAAGAATCAGCCACTTAGAAATGAGAGGGAACGAATTTCCTTCACCCATTTGGTCAGGAATCTTTAGAATACTGTACACTGATTAAAAGAGCTGTGGAGGTCGTTGCTGGATATAATTAAGGCAGAAATTCAGAGAGATTTTTGGATATTAATGGAATCAGAGGATATGAGCTTATTACAGGAAAGTAGCAGAGAGCTAAAAAATGTTCCATAATCTCAATGAATGGCAGAGCAGATGAGAAGACACAAATGGCCTATTTTGAGTTCTATTTTCTTATTTTCATGTAAAGAATTCCGTAGATTCAAATATCCTGTTTCGTTGTCGAGTGGTCAACTCCTGATTTAAGACTATCTCCCCAAACTCTGGACAATTACCACTCAGGGACAATGAAATGTACTGACAACACCTACACTGTAAAAAGTCTCCTCAGGATTTTAAGAACCAATATAAGGAACATGTATATAGCATAGAACGCATATTCGTAGAGTCGAACAACATGGAAGCAACTCCCAAAAGAGATACTCTATTCCAAGATTCATCATTGGAAGAGATTAAAAGCTCAAAGTAAATTTATTATCAAAGTACATACATAACCTGAGATTCTTTTTCTTACAGGCTTTTAGAGGAAAATAAATCTTTCTTTCTTTTTCAATCTTTTTATTAATTTCATAGAATGAAAACCTAACATAACAATATTACAAATAGTGGGAGATACATTGTTATAGTTAAAATAAATGTTGTTGTTCGTCCATCGTTGACGTCGATGAGGACCTCGACACTATAATGATGGTGTCGAGACTAGCGCGTAATTTGGATTTAAGTGAGGGAGAGTTGCGCAGCGTCAGCCTCACTCTCTCTTCCCAATTCCCATCTGGGTCCAGTGGCAAGACAGAGTCTAGACGGCTGGAGATGGGACTAGGCGCAGTGGATGACCAGGACGTCTTCTGTGTCTTGTCGTGCTTTACACGTTCCACGACACTTGCAGAGACCGCCTTCTTGACCATTGGACCTTCCATTGATCTCGTCCGCTCAATCCGCCGGAGTCTGTCTTCACATGCTGGGATAGACAACTCCCTATCTCACTGAGGGTTTGAGACCCGTCGGCTACCCTCACCTGGTTTAGCCGGCTTGTCGAAGCCGTTGCCCGGGGTGTGGCCGCTGTCGCATGCAAACAGCTACGGGGAGCCACAGGTGACAGCTGAGTGCCAGGTGGGGACCAAAGGTGGACTAACCGCCCTGAAAAGGACGCGACATGTTCCCCCACCAGAGGTGCTACCCCTCCCTGACACCCCATATAAAATAAATAATTATAAGACCAAATAGTATAAATTGACAAAACTCCCAATCGTGTAGAATAGGAATGAATAATACAAAGCAAAAATAAACTTAAAAAAACATGAAAAAGGAAAAAAAACCCATCCCCAAAAAAAACTGAACTAAACAGAATTAGTCAACTAAACTAAAGACTTGGGCAGTACTAACAACTTAAAAATGGGAAAGAAGAAAACCTTAGTATCGACGACTCCACTCCTCTCAACCAGCAGTACAGAGATAAAACAAGTTTGGAAATGGTCAACTTACATCAAATGAAAATGCTGAATAAATGGCCTCCAAGTTTTTTCAAATTTATTGGAAGGGTCATAAACCGCACTAATAATTTTTTCCAAATCCAAACACACCATAGTTTGTGAAAACCAGTGGAATACAGTAGGAGGGTTAATCTCTTTCCAATTCTGCAAAATAGATCTTCTAGCCATTAGAGTAAGAAATGCAATCATCCTACATGCTGAAGAGGTTAAATAACTTGAATCTATCATTGGTAATCCAAAGATAGCAGAAAATGGGTGAGGTAATAAGTCTATATTCAAAACCGTTGAAATAATGAGAAAAATATCTTTCCAATATTTTTCCAACAAAGGACATGACCAAAATATGTGAATTAAATAAGCTATCTCGCAATGACATCTATCACATATTGAGTTAATGTAAGAGTAGTAACGAGATAGTTTATCTTTGGACATATGGGCCCTGTGCACTCCTTAAAGAAATACAATAGAATTTAAATAAACTATACATAACAATGACAAATCATGCAAATAATAAATGAAAAAGTAAGTAATACTGATAACATGAGTTGTAGAGTCCTTAGAAGTGAGTCTATAAGTTGTTCAGTCAGTTCAGTGTTGAGGTGAGTGAAGTTATCCATGCCAGTTGCTATATGTGGTGTCATCATCCATTGTGAGGGACTGTTAAAATGTAGAAGGCCTACCTCTGCATATTGGGCTTCATACTCTATATCATATTTCTCAGAAGTGGAAATGATTTTCTCCATCTTGCCATTTAATGTAATTATGATATCAATTCATAAAAGTATTTTAAAGCTGTACTGGGCTGCAACCTTACTGGATACTGTTGGCGGGGATGACTGACCAGGTGTGAGCCACAATGGCAGGGCCTCCGGCGCAGAGTCTGACCCTGTGGTGCAGAAGGGTGGAATGGAGAAGAGGAGAGCTGTCGTCATTGGAGACTCTATAGTCAGGGGAGCAGACAGGAGATTTTGTGGACGTGAGAAGGATACCCGCATGGTTTGTTGCCTCCCGTGTGCCACGGTCTGGGATGTCTCTGACCGGGTGCACGACATCCTGGTACGAGAGGGAAAGCAACCAGAAGTTGTGATACATGTTGGTACCAATGACATAGGCAGGAAGAGGGATGAGGTCCTGAAGTGTGAGTTTCAGGAACTAGGCAGAAGGATGAAGAACAGGACCTCAAGGGTGGCGTTCTCAGGATTGCTGCCAGTGCTACGTGACAGCGATGGTAAGAATTGGAGGAGATGGCAGTTGAATACGTGGCTGAGGAGTTGGTGCAGGGAGCAGGGTTTTAGATTTTTGGATCATTGGGATCTCTTCTGGGGAGGGTAGGACCTGGACAGATTGGATGGGTTGCACCTGAATTCGAGGGGAAGCAATATCCTTGCAGGTAGGTTTGCTAGCATGGTTCGGAGGGTTTAAACTAATTTGCAAGGGGGATGGGACCCAGAGCGATAGAGCAGTGAAAGAAGTGCATGGAGTAAAGCCAGATCTAACATATAGAGAGGCTTTGAGGAAAGAGAAGCAGAATAAACAGTGTAAAGATAGTAAGGTAGAAGGGCTGAAGTGTGTGTACCTCAATGCAAGAAGCATCAGGAACAAAGGTGATGAACTGAGAGCTTGGATACATACATGGAATTATGAGGTAGATTACAGAGACTTGGCTGGCACCAGGGTAGGAATGGATTCTCAATATTCCTGGAATTCAGTGCTTTAAAACGGATAGAGAGGTGGAAAAAGGGGAGGAGGGGTGGCATTACTGGTCAGGGATACTATTACAGCTACAGAAAGGGTGGGTAATGTAGCAGGATCCTCTTTTGAGTCAGTATGGGTGGAAGTCAGGAACAGGAAGGGAGCAGTTACTCTATTGGGGGTATTCTATAGGCCCCCTGGTAGCAGCAGAGATACAGAGGAGCAGACTGGGAGGCAGATTTTGAAAAGGTGCAAAAGTAACAGGGTTGTTATCATGGGTGACTTTAACTTCCCTAATATTGATTGGCACCTGATTAGTTCCAAGGGTTTAGATGGGGCAGAGTTTGTTAAGTGTGTCCAGGATGGATTCCTGTCACAGTATGTGGACAGGCCGACTAGGGGGAATGCCATACTAGATCTAGTACTAGGTAATGAACTGGGTCAGGTCACAGATCTCTCAGTGGGTGAGCATCTGGGGGACAGTGACCACCACTCCCTGGCCTTTAGCATTATCATGGAAAAGGATAGAATCAGAGAGGACAGGAAAATTTTTAATTGGGGAAGGGCAAATTATGAGGCTATAAGGCTACAACTTGCGGGTGTGAATTGGGATGATGTTTTTGCAGGGAAATGTGTTACGGACATGTGGTCGATGTTTAGAGATCTCTTGCAGAATGTTAGGGATAAGTTTGTCCCAGTGAGGAAGATAAAGAATGGTAGGGTGAAGGAACCATGGGTGACAAGTGAGGTGGAAAATCTAGTCAGGTGGAAGAAGGCAGCATACATGAGGTTTGGGAAGCAAGGATCAGATGGGTCTATTGAGGAATATAGGGAAGCAAGAAAGGAGCTTAAGAAGGGGCTGAGAAGAGCAAGAAGGGGGCATGAGAAGGCCTTGGCGAGTAGGGTAAAGGAAAACCCCAAGGCATTCTTCAATTATGTGGAGAAAAAAAGGATGACAGGAGTGAAGGTAGGACCGATTAGAGATAAAGGTGGGAAGATGTGCCTGGAGGCTGTGGAAGTGAGCGAGGTCCTCAATGAATACTTCTCTTCGGTATTCACCAATGAGAGGGAACTTGATGATGGTAAGGACAATATGAGTGAGGTTGATGTTCTGGAGCATGTTGATATTAAGGGAGAGGAGGTGTTGGAGTTGTTAAAATACATTAGGACGGATAAGTCCCCGGGGCCTGTCGGAATATTCCCCAGGCTGCTCCACAAGGCGAGGGAAGAGATTGCTGAGCCACTGGCTAGGATCTTTATGTCCTCATTGTTCACAGGAATGGTACCAGAGGATCGGAGGGAGTTGAATGTTGTCCCCTTGTTCAAAAAAGGTAGTAGGGATAGTCCGCGTAATTATAGACTGGTGAGCCTTACGCCTGTGGTGGGAAAGCTGTTGGAAAAGATTCTTAGAGGTAGGATCTATGGGCATTTAGAGAATCATGGTCTGATCAGGGACAGTCAGCATGGCTTTGTGAAGGGCAGATCATGTCTATCAAGCCTGATAGAGTTCTTTGAGGAGGTGACCAGGCATATAGATGAGGGTAGTGCAGTGGATGTGATCTATATGGATTTTAGTAAGACATTTGACAAGGTTCCACATGGTAGGCTTATTCAGAAAGTCAGAAGGCATGGGATCCAGGGAAGTTTGGCCAGGTGAATTCAGAATTGGCTCGCCTGCAGAAAGCAGAGGGTCATGGTGGAGGGAGTACATTCAGATTGGAGGTTTGTGACCAGTGGTGTCCCACAAGGATCTGCTCTGGGACCTCTACTTTTCGTGATTTTTATTAACGACCTGGATTTGGGGGTAGAATGGTGGGTTGGCGAGTTTGCAGATGACACAAAGGTTGGTGGTGTTGTAGATAGTGTTGAGGATCGTTAGAGATTGCAGAGAGACATTGATAGGATGCAGAAGTGGGCTGAGAAGTGGCAGATGGATTTCAACCCGGAGAAGTGTGAGGTGGTACACTTTGGAAGGACAAACTCCAAGGCAGAGTACAAAGTAAATGGCAGGATATTGGTAGCGTGGTGGAGCAGAGGGATCTGGGGGTACATGTCCACAGATCCCTGAAAGTTGCCTCACAGGTAGATAGGGTAGTTAAGAAAGCTTACGGGGTGTTAGCTTTCAGAAGTCAAGGGATAGAGTTTAAGAGTCGCAATGTAATGATGCAGCTCTATAAAACTCTGGTTAGGCCACACTTGGAGTACTGTGTCCAGTTCTGGTCGCCTCACTATAGGAAGGATGTGGAAGCATTGGAAAGGTACAGAGGAGATTTACCAGGATGCTGCCTGGTTTAGAGAGTATGCATTATGATCAGAGATTAAGGGAGCTAGGGCTTTACTCTTTGGAGAGAAGGAGGATGAGAGGAGACATGATAGAGGTGTACAAGATAATAAGAGGAATATATAGAGTGGATAGCCAGCACCTCTTCCCTAGGGCACCATTGCTCAATACAATGCACTGCCTGAGTCAGTGGTGGAGGCAGACACACTAGTGAAGTTTGAGACTACTAGACAGGTATATGGAGGAATTTAAGGTGGGGGCTTATGTGGGAGGCAGGGTTTGAGGGTCGGCACAACATTGTGGGCCGAAGGGCCTGTACTGTGCTGTGCTGTTCTATGTTCTATATTTGGAGAAAGTAAATTTTTAACTCTTATTCATGGGAGATTTTTTACCGTGAAGCTGTTGGTACATGATTATTCAATTAGATTATATTTAAAAATCAACTAAATTATCGTCACACTGAAAGCATTAAATTGCATGGAGTCCTACTTTCAAGTTCAACCACCACAAAATAAACACATGCACATCTACATATTAATAAGCATAATATTGGATTTCTAATAAACAGCAGGTATAAGATGAGGGTATGCCAAGATACCACAGAGGTAATTTTCACATTTGAACATTTAGTTAACAAGTTAATCTAGATGGAAACCAGCAGAAAATGAAAAATGTGTCAATGGAACACTCGGAGATGGGAATCACATATCAGGGATTGGTGGAAAGAAGGGTGTTGGAGTGATACCATCACACAACAAAACCTCCAAAAACACATCAAGCGAGAACTGGTAACCAAGCATGGGAGCAGTGCTGTTGGATCTTACACAAAGTATGAACAGAAGTGCAAATATGGTATATTTTACTGCAAAGATTTGTTAGCATAGTTCAACTCTAAGAAACACACACAAAAAATGCTGGTGGACGCAGCAGACCAGGCAGCATATATAGGAAGAGGTACAGTAGACGTTTCGGGCCGGGACCCTTCGTCAGGACTAACTGGAAGAAGAGATAGTAAGAGATTTGAGAGTGGAAGGGGGAGGGATGGATCTAAGAGCTGGAAAGTGGATTGGTAAAGAGGATGCCAGAGTGGAGAAGGGAGAGGATCATGGGACGGGAAGCCCAGGGAGAGAGAGAAGGGGGGAAGGGAGCCCGGAGAGTGGAGAGCAGGCAAGGAGAGGGACAGAGGGAGAAAAAGGAGAGAGAGAGAAAAAAGGGGGGGAAATAAAAAATATATTAAATAAATAAATAAGGGATGGGGTGTCTGCTGTGTTTCATTGCCTTTACAGTTCTTAAATCTCTTTTTGAGGTACCTGACATTCGATCTCATACTGTACATATCAACCAAATTTTCTATGAGTTACTGCAATTGCCTTTCACTTTGAATGCCAATCATGACACTTCTCATGCTGCACTTTGTCAAAGTCAATGCAAATTTATTATCAAAGTATGTATATGTTCCCATCTGCAACCTTGACATTCATTTTCTTGCAGGAATTTACAGGAAAATAAAGGAATACAATAGAATTTATGGAAAACTAAACATAAAGACCAATAAACAATTCATGTGCAAAAAAAGACATTGTGCAAATAGAAAATTAAGTAATATTAAATTCACCTTGATCGGGAATGTTAAAATCGTTAACAATGTAGAGAGGGCAGATAGAGGGTATTTTTTCACCACAAGTAATTGGTATGGCTGGGCTGGTAGTGAAAGCACATTCAATGACATCATTCAGAAGGTAGTTGGATGAACATCCCAAAGGAAAGAATTTGCAAGGTTCTGAGAAGAGGCAGGGAAGTGGGAATGAATCAGTTGTTCTCACAAAAGCTTGATGACCTGACTGGCCTCCTTCACTCTAAACAGTCTCTGATTTTTGTCAGCCAGGATATCTTTCACACTTTCTGATATTTTAACTTGCCTCAATTTCAGAAACAGAAGCAAACGGGGAGCCATGGCGGATCTATAACTTCAGCATCGCTGCCATGCGCCGTTCCCGTGTCACTTGATTTCCTTAATATGCACAGACCTAACGTCCAGGCTCTCACACAACAGTGTATTTATACAATGACATACACTAACTTTTGACGGAGTAAATCAAAGTGACAGAAGTGAAAAAAATGTTTTTTAATAAATTTCACTCAATAACAGATAATCAAACCTGTGTGTGCATGGGTGCATAGGTGTGTGCATGATATGCAAATTCATCCCTTTTGGATGTTTATCCACCTCCTTATAACTGAATGTGCTTTCACTACCAGACCTGCGGTACTAACCACGTGTGGTGAAAAATATTCAGTTCTTTTTTTGTGTGTTTTATCTTGTACATGTGAGCGCCTGTGTAGATCTGTGTATATGTTTCTCTGTAATGTGTATGTTAGAGAGAGAGAGAGTGTGTGTGTGTGTTGCTGAGTATGTGTGTATTATTTATGTGTGTGTGTTTGTTTACAGTTGAAGAGACTGCAGGATGTTTTACATTGAAGTGCATATTCTCATTGTAACATTCTCATGAATGAAAAGTGAAACATGTAATTATATTGCATTGTTATAGCCAGTTGTGGTAGATGGGATAAACTCCCACTATCTATTAAATGTTCCCAATGGTGTGCATGTCAAATAGCCTCTGACAACCAAGTTCAGCTCCTGGCCTTCACGTGTGGCTTAGCTACTAAGCCCGACGGAACTGTTTCTACTGACAAGAGAAGGGGCAAAGGCAGGTTACTGGCATCTTAAAACCAGTCGCTTTGGGCAGATGGGGTTCATCAACCATGACTGGCAGCTCAGCTAGGACAAGGAAAACTCTGATCTCAAATCTCTGTTGCCCTGCGGCTTTACCCACCCATGGGGATGGCTTTGGGAGTAAACCATGAGGGAAAAATCTGGAGTTGGAGTCCCTAAGGCAGTGCTACGTTGAGTTCAACTCTGACTGGCATCTCCTGCGATGCTGCTGGTAGCAAACTGTAACTCTACCATTCCTTTAGATTCACCAGCTGCGTGGAGAGGGAGCACCCGCTCTATAGGCAACAACTTGCTCTCCATATTGTACTGCCCTGGCTTGCATATCATGTAGAGAGATGGGACACAGGATCCATGGTCAAGCCTGACCAACAGAGGGCTTCAAATTGTATTGTATATTTCTCACTGTGGAATTTACTTTGATTTACTTTTTCCTAGGCAACCATGATGGAGGAATGGAAATCATTTATCACTTTCTGGTATTTGATTTGATAAATGTTATTTTCCCCTGAGAGTCGGCTCCTTGGGAATAGCTCATTTTCCCAAATTTGCTTCTCCCTGGAAAGAATTACATTGAAGAGTTTTGGTTCTGGTGTTTTTAATCCCAAGAGTTTCAGCAGCATGAGATAATTAACCATCTCTCCATACACCACATTCTAAGACGAACAGTTCAGTGCCAGTTATGCAAAACCTCAGGTAATGAGTGAAAGAGCAGCAAGCATTGTTTCAAGGAAACATGCAGCATTGGTTTTGCACCCGGCACAATCTCAGGGTCTATAAAGCTAACAATGAATGTACAACTAGTCAATATCATCTTGGTGGTAGGGGGTGCGGGGTTGAATCCTTTCATTTTACTCTTTCTGGTGCTGTCATTGATTTGAATACCTTGGTACAATCTCTCCTCAACTTCCTGCATCCCAGAGAGGATGTCAGCCTGGTTAGTCTCTCTGTGAGACTGTGACTGGAGCCCTAGTGTCCTAGAACCATCCTGAAGCCTCCGTCGGTCATGGTCGACCATGCATATTGTCTTTGCTGTCTAGGTTTTCAAACCAGGGCAATACAATATGGAGAGCAAGCTGTTGCTCATGTAATAAGCTCCCCCTCTCCATGCATCTGATGAACCCAAAGGCATGGCAGAGACTGATACAGTCATTAATCGATCAACTAGATAGCTTCATAAGGGTGACTAAGAAAGTACATGGAGTGTTGGCCTTCATTAGTCTGGGGATTGAGTTCAAGAGCTAGCTATAAAGTAATGTTGCAGTTCTAAAAAGCTCTGGTTAGACCACACTTGGAGTATTGTGTTCAGTTCTAGTCATCTTATTATAGGAAGGATGTCAAAGCTTTTGAGAGGATGCAGAGGAGATTTACCAGGGTGCTGTCTGGATTAGAGAGCATGTCTTATGAGGAAAGGTTGAGTGAGCTAGGGTTTTTCTCTTTAGAGCAAAGGAAGTTGGAAGGTGACTTGATAGAGATGTACAAGAAAAAAAGAGGCATATATCAAGTAACAGCCAGAGACTTTTCCCGGGGTGGAAGTAGCTGTTATGATGGGGCATAATTTTAAGGTGATGAAGGAAAAGGTATAGGTGGATCTCAGAGGTAAGTATTTTTACACAGACAGTGGTTGGTGCACGGAACACCCTATCAGGGTGGTGGTATAGAGCCAGATACATTTGGGACATCAAGAGACTCTTAGATGGGCACGTGGATGATAGGAAATTGGAGGGCTAAATGGGAGGGAAAGGATAGATTGATCTGGGAGTAGGTTTAAAGGTTGGCACAACATTGTGGGTTAACGGGCCTTTTCTGTGCTGTAATGTTCTATGTTCTGTTTTCTATAATCATTGCATTAACACCATGATCCCAGCCTTACCCCGACAGAGATATTCCCTTTGTCCACTCCATTCCACATATTGCAACATAAACTCCAGTTCTGATTAAGGTTCTTTGACCTTGAAAGTGAACCCAGTTTCTTTTTCTACTCATACAGCCTGACCTGCTGAGTTCTTTTCACCATTTTATGGCCATAACCATAGTGCCAAGACAATAATTTACCTATATTAATGCTCTTCCTGCCTGTTGCAGGTCACTGACAGTGCTTGCCATTTATAGCCGAAAACTCAACGGTCACAACCTCCTACTGTTGTGTTCCTTGTCCTGAAATAGAGATTCCTTGCATGTACTATGTTTCAGCTTCAACACAAGAGCAGTGACTTCCCCTGCGTGTCCAGTCTCTCTCTCAGCCTTTCTCTGAGAGGGTCATTAATGCTCAATATACTTCATAGTAAAAAGCAGTATACACAAGTTCAGCAAAAACCCACTTCAAAATAAATGGAGATTGTCATTTATTATTGGTGACTTATTAGTGAAAATAAATTGCCATTGGTTAGAATAATCTGTCATTATTTTTACCAATGAGTAAATCAGGTCTTCTTTCTTTTTAATATTTTGTGTCATCGTTTTCCTCACTTCTTTAATAACGCATGACATTTTACAAATGTAAGATTGACTGCAGATAACCTTGCATAACAAAATGAACTTCATTTATAGCTTAATATTGCGAGATGCTTCACATCAGAGTTAATAAACAGAATATATTAATGAGCTAGGCAAGATTATAATGATGATCAAAAGCTTAGGTCAAATAGGCAGATGTTCATAGGTGCTACATAGAAGGTTGGAGGTAGAGAGTGAGAGAGCAGAAGGTGAGAGATTAAATACCTCAGTGAGAGCCTTTTCCCGGGGTGGAAGTAGCTGTTATGATGGGGCATAATTTTAAGGTGATGAAGGAAAGTATAGGGGGATCTCAGAGGTAAGTATTTTTAGGTTCTTGAAGATAAAGGGAGAGATAACAGCAATAGAAATAGACGATGTGAAACAGGACAGAATTGCCCGAGTGCAGAGATTTCGAGAGCTGGAGGTAACAGAAATCGAGATGCATTAGGAGATTAGAACCACAATCAGAATCACTGATGCATGTTATGAAATCTGTTGTTTTGTGGCAGCAGTGCAATGCAAGACATAAATAAATTACAAATTACAATGGGTCGATGGCTCAATGGTGCAAATTAATATCAGAGAATGTATACAGTATACAACTAGAAATCCTTACTCTTCCCACAGACATCCACAAAGAATGAATGACAGAATCCCCCAGCAGTAAAAGCATCAACCCTCCCCCCACTACTCCAGCAAAAGCATCAGCCCCCACCACCCACAATGCAAATAACAGCAACCCCCAGATACCATAATCAAAAACTACTGTCCATCCCAACATTTCAACATTGGAGAGAGAGAGATATCACTCCTGCCACAGCGCGAGGGGAGGCCAACGGCTCACTGTTTTGATGTTACAACCTGCAGTGTCACTCATCCGACTTCCCCAAGCTCACGGACTAACAGAACACTCTCTCTCATCATGTGTGAGAGAGAGAGAGAGAGAGATCACTCAACTGCAGGGGCCTCCAACGGCTGGGCCTGCTGTCTCAACATTTCAATCTCCCACACCGCTTCAATCTGCAACATCAGCGAAAAATCGGGATCGTCCACAGGGCCTCAACCCAAAGGCACGTGCCTTTCAAGCCACTCCTGGAGATCCTGAAACACCAGGCCACTTGGTGAATTCTGAGAGCCAGAACCCGCTGCCTGTGAAAAACTGTTTAACGGACGAAATTGAAGAAGTCGCTCAGGTCTGCAAAAACCTCTGTTGCCATGTGTACAATAAATATACAGTATATAAAAATTAAGTAATGCAAAACAAGAGCAAAAATAGTGAGGCAGTGTTCATGGGTTGGTTCATTGTCCATTCAGAAATCTGATGACGGAGGGGAAGAAGCTGTTCCTAAAGCATCGAATGTCAGTATGAGTGTGTGTGTCTTCAGGCTCATGTACTGTACCTCTTCCCTGATGGTAGCAATGAGAAGAGGGTATGTCCTGGGTGATGGGGGTCCTTAATGATGGATGCCATCTTTTGGAGGCATCGCCTTTTGACGATGCCCTCAATACTGGGGAGGCAGGTGCCCATGATGAAGTTAGAAAGCATGAAATCCCAGATGATAGCTTTTAAGTCAAGATATTGTTAAGCAATGAGTGGTGGGTAATTGACAGGTGGCTGGTTGGAATAGAATTCTGACAGATTGGTTTAGAATGAAAATAATCCAATTATCTACTTCAGTAAACCTGCAGCAGAGTGTTGTCCTGCTCAGTCTAACTTAGATAAGGTATGGGTGCCACCATAGTATAGTGGTTAGTGCAACACTATTAAATCTCAGGACGTCAGAGTTCAGTTCTGGTGTCCTCTGTAAGGAGTTTGTACATTCTCCCCGTGAGTGCATGGGTTTCCTCTGGGAGCTCCAGTTTCCTCCTACAGTTCAAGGACCCACCCATTTGTACTGTAAGTTAATTGTTTTTTGTAAATTTTCCTGTGATTCGGCCAGGGTTATTTCGGGGATTGTTGCTGGTGTGGCTCAAAGGGCCGGACATGCCTGTTCCACACTGTAAATAAATAAATAAATGGTCAAACCAATTCTAATCAATTAAATCTGACAACATTATTCTATCAAGAGCAAATAATTTCTTCTTTGGAAATTATCTCTGATTAGCAGATTATCAGCATCATAATGTTCACTTTTGGCTGCTTTAACCAGCAAGAATTCATTCAGAATTTTTTTTTCCACCATCTGGAGAGACATTTATTTTCTCTGCTTGTTTTCTGTCCTTGCCTCGCTGTAGCTAGCTGTTCTGATAATTTTTAATTTCTTCAGGCAACAAGAGGATTAGAGGATGAGATACTCTTGAATTGAGCCTCTTTGCAACATAAAACCACAAGCTCATAAGACATACAGGACTGTGCAAAAGTCTTAGGCCTGAGTCTTTTGCACGGTACTGTATTTGTCAATGTGGAGTGGAGAGCGAGTTTGTGAATCTGGAAGGAGTAAAAGATTTTGGGAATGGTGAAGGTGGAGCACTGCATGAGGGGTGTGGGACAGGTGGCAGAAAAGGCATGCCAGGGGCAGGGGGTGCTGTGGGTACAGACACGCCCAGCCCTGAGACACCAGACAAGGTCATTCAATTCTAAACAGTTCATTTATTGATCATTACAGAATGTCCCTCTGGTGCTTCCTGCTCCCTTCCCCTTTTCCCAACCATGATTCTCTCCTCCCTGCCCCCTTCCCATTCTCAGTCCACAATAGAGACCTCTATCAGAATCAGGTTTATCATTACTTTCGTGTCATGAAATTTGTTTTTTTTTGCGGCAGCAGTACAATGCAATATATAACATCACTACAGTACTATGCAAAGGTCTGAGGTGCCCTAGCTATATGTGTATGTATATGTGTGTCTAATGCTTTTGCACAGTGCTGTAGGAGCAGAATTCAGCCATTTGGCCCATCAAGTCTGCTCTGCCATTCCACCACGGTTGATTTACTTTCCCTCTCAAACCCATTGTCCTGCCTTCTTTCTATAACCTTTGACACTCTGACAACTCAAGAACTTATCAAGCTCTTATCAATCACTTGGCCTCCACAACATCTGTGGCAATGAATTCCACAGATTCATCACTCAATGGTATACAAAGCCAAAAATAACAGTGATCTTGTGCAGTCTTCTGTTCTCTTGTCCTTCCCCCACATGCAACCCAATTGAGGAAGGAGGATTATAATATGAAACTCAGGTTTCATCCTTACACTGCAATGATATGGTACCTAATGAGACTATTTGGCTTCATATTCCTAAGCCAACTTTGTGGTAAAGCTGAATTCTACCTGTTTTTTTGCCTTATAGATCTGTAGATCTTAAACACAAGAGATTCTTAAGATGTAGGAAATCTTAAGCAAAACATACAAAATGATGGAGGAACTCATCAGGCAGGCAACATCTATGGAGGGGAATAAACAGTCTATCTTTCGGGCCAAGACCCTTCATCAGGACTGGAAAGGAAGGGGGCAGAATCCCGAATCAGAAGATGGAGGTGTGGGAGAGGAGTGTACAAGCTGACAGATGATAGTTGAAACCAGGTGAGGGGCAAAGTAGATGGGTGGGGGAGGGGGAATGAAGTACGAAGCTGGGAGGCAACAGGTGGAAGAGGTAAGGGGCTGAAGAAGGAATCTAATAGAAGAGGACAGTGGACTATGGCAGAAAGGGAAGGAGGAGGGGAATCAAAAGATAATGATGAGCTGCTGAGGAGAAGAGAAGGGGTGAGAGAGTAACCAGAATTGGGAATAGTAAAAACAGAGCGGTGAGGAGGGAGAAATTGCTGGAAGAGGGAGAAACCAAGGTTCATTCCCTCAAGTTGGATGCTACCAAAACAAAATATGAGGTGTTGCTCTCCCAACCTTACCTTGCCTCATCATTGCAGTAGAGAAGGCCTTGGATAGCCATGTCAGAATGAAAAAGGGAAGTCAAATTGAAATAGGTAGCCACTGGGAGATCAGCCTATCTTTTTACTGTAATTGGTTAGCTGGTCCCTGGGTTTGGGAAATACTGTTGAATCTGCTTTCACTGTCCTTTTCGGAACCATTCAATAATCTCATAACAGCGAGTTATAAGACCATAAGACAAAGGAGCAGAAGTAGGCCATTCAGCCCATCGAGTCTGCTCCACCATTTTATCATGAGCTGATCCATTTTCTCCTATTTAGTCCCACTCCCCTGCCTTCTCACCATAACCTTTGATGCCCTGTCTACTCAGATACCTATCAATCTCTGCCTTAAATACACCCAATGACTTGGCCTCCACTGCTGCCCGTGGCAACAAATTCCATAGATTCACCACCCTCTGACTAAAAAAATTTCTTCGCATTTCTGTTCTGAAAGGGCGCCCTTCAATCCTTAAGTCATGCCCTCTCGTACTAGAGCTGCCCTTGAGCTTGGTGGTCTGGCTTCTGTATCTTCTGTCTGATGGGAGGAGGGAGAAAAGAGAATGTCTGGGTTGGGTGAGATCTTTAAACATACTGGCTACTCTACTGAGGCAGTGAGAAGTGTAGACAGAGTCCATGGCGGAGAGGCTGGTTTCAATGATGAGCTGTGTCCATAACTGTCCTAGTTTCTTGCAGTTGTGGACAGAGTAGTTGGCATACCAAGATGCAATGCATCCAGACAGGATGTCTTCTTAGTTGCATTGATAAAAATTTGTTAGGCCAAAGAAGACATGCCAAATTTATTTAGCCTTCTGTGGAAGCAGAGATACTGGTGAGCTCCCTTGGCTGTGGTGTCTATGTGGTTGGACCAGGTCAGGCTGTTGGTGATGTTAACTCCTGGGAACTTGAAGCTCTCAACTCTCTAGTCCTGAACACTGTCGTAAACTGGAGCCTGTGCACCAGCCCCCTTTCTGAAATCAATAACCAGCTCTCCTTAGCACAATAAGATGGACTCTTGACCTCACAATCTACCTTGTTATGACCTTGCATCTTATTGTCTGTTTGCACTGCACCTTCTCTGGAACTTGAGCACTATATTCTGTGTTCTGTTGTCGTTTTACCTTGTGCTACCTCACTGCACTGCTGTAATGATTTGATTTGTATGGTGTACAAGACACAATTTTCACTGTAGCTTGGTGCATGTGATAATAAATTTACTAGTTTAGTTTGTGACAGAAAGAAATGATTCTTCATGTTTCCATTGACACTTTCCTCAGTCAAATTGTGTCCCTTAGTCTCTTCCTCCAACTACTAGAAATAACTGCCTATTCTTCATGCTATCAAAAGCATTCATCATTTTGCATATCTTTATCTAATTTTTTAATCTTCATCTTCTTGTTCACTCAACTATTGCAACATGATTAAAATAGAAAAGGTAATATCTGATTTGTCCAATGGCTTAACTAAGGGCAAGATCATCATGCAGTAACTGTTTCGTAATATATTTGTGTTGGTTAGATATCACAGACAGCCCTTTTCATGAAGTGCCTCTCATCGTCTGGTGAAATGGAAAGGCTGCAATATAAACCTTCACAAAGGGCTCTTCAGAAGACAAATGCCACTAACTGACTACATCATTGTATATTCATCTCATTGACAATACTCTCTCAAAAATGTACAAAGCCATACAAATTCTGTTTGGAGATTTTTTTTGTTTACTAAGGTTAAATAATCATATATTAAAAATGTCAGCTGCCATTTGGTCTGTAACATTTGCCTCTGAGTCATCAGGTGTGGGTTCAAGTTCCTCTTCACAGACTGGAGCACAGAACTCTGGCCTGATACATCAGCATAACACAAGCAGGAATTTATTTATTTAGTGATACAGCGCACAGTAATCCCTTCTGACCCTTTGTCATGCTGCCCCAGCAACCCTTGACAAACCTGATTAACCTTAACCTAACCAGGGGACAATTTACAATGACCAATTAACCAACCTGGTAAGTCTTTGGACTGTGGGAGGAAACTGGAGCACCCAGGGAAAAGTCCCACACCCCACAGAGATTTACAGATGTTATAGACACTCCCGTACAGAATGGCACTGGAACCGAACTCTGAACTCCGCAACGCCCCGAGCTATATTAGCATCGCACTAACTGCTAGGCGTCCATCTCTGGATAGGTAATGCAGATAGCATAAGTCTGCAAAAGGAAAGTAAAACTGGGGAAGGGAAAAACATGGTGAACATTTTGGGGTTTTGATCTTTTGCCAAGACTGGTACATCAGGAAGTACAGAGAAAGTCGGAGATGTGATCTTCCGCAGCGGTCTGTGACCACGTGGTTTCCTCGATGCGTTCCAGTTTTCACCAATAGTAAGTTAATTACAAACACCCACCTTATTTTATTTATTGAGATACAGCATGGAATAGATCCTTCCAGCACTTTGAGCCACGCCGCCCAGCAATCCCTCGATTTTAATGCTATCCCCATCACGGGACAATTTACAAAGACCAGTTAACCTACTAACTAGTACATCTTTGGAATGGGAGGAAATAGGAGCACCCAAGGGAAACCCACGTGGTCATGGGGAGAACGTACAAACTCCAGACAGGCAGTAACGGGAATTGAACTCGCCTAACCACTACGCTACCATGACACCCCATTATGGATATTCCCTGCTCCGGTAATATTATTAAATTCAAAAGTCCAATATGTGTACTCAAAATTATTCCTACGAAAAGCAGAACTAATTTCTTTTCTCTCTCTATTTATTCTTTCTTATCAGTCTTATGTGCTTGCGATATCATTCATTACAATACTGCAGAGGTACTGCTACCATATAGTGTAATTTTTCTTTACTTTCCTATTTATGGATAACATCAGCTTATCAACATCTGTTTGGTACTCGGGATAGCCTGTAGAAACTACAAATTACCCTTTCGTGTACTGTAGGTTAGTAGCAAAAAAGAAGAATCAAAGAGAAGCTGACAGGTAATTGAACAGCAGAGAATGGGACCTTCAGCCCATAATGTTGTGCTGACCCATATAACCTACTTCACAATCAATCTGACTGTTCCCTCCTACAGAGCTGCATCATGACCTTACCACAATAAATAGACCTGCAAGATAATCTTGAACCCAAACCCCTGACTAATGAAGTCCAACAACCATATACCTTCTTAACCATTCTATCAGCTTGCACAGCAACTTTAAGGGATCCACATACATGGACCTCAAGATCCCTCTGCTCCTCCATATCACTGAGAACTTTAGTGGTGTGGCACAGTAGAGTAATGGTTAGTGTAACATTGTAAATTGCCAGTGATTGGGATTCCATTACTGCTGCTGTCCATAAGGAGTTTGCATGGTCTTCCTGTGACTACACGAGTTTCCTCTGACATGGTGGAACAAAATTTGCCACCCTCCTATCTTCTGGTACTACTCCAGTGGCCTGAATGACACAAAGGTCATCGTCAACACCCCAGCAATCTCTTCCCCTACTTCACAAGTAACCTGGAGTACATCCTCTCCAGCCTCAGAGACTTAGCTATCTTAATGTTTTTCAGAAGCTTCAACACTGCCTCTTTCTTAACCTTGACATTCTCCAGTATGTTAGCCTGTTCTACGCTGACCTCACTTTCATCAAGGTCCCTCTCCCTGGAGAGCACTGAAGCAAAGTATTCATTACGGATCTCCCCTACCTCCTCTGGCTCCATGAATACCTTTCTTCCTTTATTCATGAACAGTCCTACCCACACTCTATTCATCTCACATTGGGGTTTTCCTTAATCCTACTCACTAATCCCTTCTCATGTCCCCTTCTCGCTCTCCTAAGTCCATTCTTAAGCACCTTCCTGGCTACCTTATAACTCTCAAGGGTTCTGTCTGATTTTTGTTTTCTAAATCTTAAGTATGCTTCTTTCTTCCTCTTGAGTAAATGTTTCCCCTCTCCATAGTTCCTTCACCCTACGATCCTTTCCCAGTCTCAGTGAGACAAACCTATCCAGAGCCCTATACAAGTTGCAAGGAAATATAGAGAAGAGATGGGATTGTTCTGCCAGCACTTGGCATGGATCCAAAGGAGAAGTGAGCCCCTTCTGTGCATTATAAGTAAACAACAGAAGTGATTGCATTTTGGAAGCAATTCACTGGAGCAGTTTAGGACAATGAAACACGACTGTAGTGAGTCCTACATTCTCCTATCTAGTACATTGCTAAGCCAAAAATGGGTTGAAGTCACCAATTATTCAAGGCAACTCAGCACCCAGAGACCTTCACACATGCAGAACAAACACTATACACACTCTAGGCCAATAAAATATTCCTATGATAATGAAGCTAATCCTAGTTGTAAAGAAGCACCAATATTATTTAACAAAGGTAGTGATCCTTTAAATGAATGTCACTATTTAATTTCAGGAATAATTTTAGCAAAGTTAATAAAATCTCTCTTGCTATTTCAGAGCCAGCACAACCCCTTGGACTGAATGGTCTTCCAAGCTGTGCCTTTATTTGATTCCTTAATATCGATGTTTTTTTTCCCTTGTTGATTTGGATTTTTCATGTTGCAGATTAACAACATCCCCTTTGGCGTTAAGCATTTTGTTTTCACCGTGATGTTATCTCATTATCTAATCTGAAATCACTGCAATTTGTTGAATCACTCCTACTACTACTACTACTACTACTACTACTACTACTACTACTAAGGCAAGGCAAGGCATGAATCAATTTGTACATATTGTGATTTTTCCTTGCCCAAATCAAACAACTTTCATTCCACTCAGCATCATTCTACTTAACTCTGAAGCAGTACTTATTGGCGGAGGGAATAATTACTGTAGTGTTTGTGTGTGTGTGTGTGTGTATGACAGTGATTTGCTTTTCTGTTGTCTGATTATAATTAATCTTCCATACATCATAAATAGCATATCTTGGCATCTCAAGAATGCTCCCCAAACTATATTACCTGTATTCAAGACTCTGGCTTTTGCTTGTGTTTATTTAAAGATTCCTTTAAAAATGTTAACAATAAAAGCGAGATAATAAGGCAATTCATGATCATCATTATGTGTTGTATCGTATGACGTGGGTGATCCCATGACCATGATTTCTCTTTGCAATTTTTTCTACAGAAGTGGTTTGCCATTGCCTTCTTCTGGGTAGTGTCTTTACAAGCCAGGTTACCCCGGCCATTATCAATACTCTTCAGAGAGGGATTCTCCCTCCAGGTTCCCCCTCCTTCAGTCCTTTATCTCTTTCACCAATTAACTTACCAGCTCTTTATTTCAACTCCTCCCCTTCTCTTGTTTTCACCTGTCACCTACAACCTTGTACTTCTTCCTGCCCTCCTCCCACCTTCTTACTCTGACTTCTTTCTTTACAGTCCTGACGAAGGGTCTCGGCCAAAAATGTCGACTGTATACACTTTTCCATAGATGCTGCTTGGCCTGTTGAGTTCCTCCAGCATTTTGTTTGTGTTGCTCTCCAGAGATTGCCTGCCTGGTGTCAGTAGTCACGTGACCGGGACTTGTGATATGCACCAGCTACTCATACGACCATCCACCACCCGCTTCACATGACCCTGATCGGGGATGGGGGTGGGCTAAGCAGGTGCTACACCTTGCCCAAGGGTGACCACTTTAATATGTCAATTGGAAAGACAATATAAAAACAAAGTGCTGGAGAAATTCAATGTGTCAAGCAGTATCTATGAAGGGAATGCACTCCAGCATCTGCAGGTTCTTGTGCCTCCAATAAAAAAGAGAAGGAGACTATTAATTATAGTTGATTTTTCTTATTGCTTTTCTTTCAGAACTTTATTTTTAGCAATGTAAATGTTCTATTTGTAATTGAAGCTTTTGTGGTTCTGACTACAGTAGATTGTTTCATTGAAGTGAGTTAATTGAACTCATCTGTCCTGCTCCCAGGCTGACAATTGGAGAAACTAAGCATCTTTTAAAAGATGCAGCCACTGTTTTCTTCTTCAAGTCTGTGACAGGGAAGGTAACCCACTCATCACTATCCTATCTCCAACAAGGTGTGCTTGCTAATAGGAGATTGTAACTAAGTCAATTCTGAGAAAGACAGTTCATTCCCATATCAGCTAAATGGAAATTTTGTATATATTAGGCCTTGGGGTGTCAGAGATCGGAGCTGAATCGTGATGTACTCTGTAAAGAGTCTCTGTATCTCCTGCCTGTAGGATATGTGGGTTTTCTCTGGATCCTCCAGTTTCCTCCCACGAGTCCAAAGATGTATGGGGTAGGTTAATTGCTCATTGTAAATTGTCCCATGATTAAGTTAGGGTTAAATCTGGGTTGTTGGACTTTGCTGGATGGTGTGGTTCAAAGGGCCAGAAGGTCCTACTCCACACTGTATCACTGAATAAAATTAAAAACAAATGATTTTGCTACGGAATGTACAGACAGAATTAGGAGCAGGGCCCTTCAGTTCTCTCCAACATTCAAGATTATGGCTGATTTGTGCTTTTCACCTGCATTACCCCATATCTCCTGATTCCTAAAAATGTCCAGAAATCTGTACTGTGTTTTGAATGCACATAATGGCAGCCACCACTGCCGACTGGGATACAGCACTGCATAGCTTCACCATCCTCTGAGTGAAGAGTTTTTTTTCCTCATTTGAGAACAAAATCTGTTGCCCTCATTTTAAGTTTAAATCAAAGAATCAATTTTGTTTTCTCAGTAGTAGAACATAGATCATTATAGCAAGTACAGGCCCTCCAGCCACGATATTGTGCCGACCCTTTCACCTTTTCTCAGATCAATCTAACCCTTCCAGCCCACATAGCCCTCCATTTTCGTATCATGTCAGAATCAGAATCAGGTTTAATATCAGCGGCATATGTCAGGAAATTTGTTGCCTTTACGGCGGCAGTACAATGTAATACATAATATCAAAAAAAATGTGAATTACAGAAAGTATAAATACATTAAATAGTTAAATAAAATAAGTAGTGCAAAATAAGAGAAATAAAAAAGTAGTGAGGTAGTGTTAATAGGTTCAATGTCCATTCAGGAATTAGATAGGAGAAGGGAAGAAGCTGTTCCTGAACCATTGAGTGTGTGTTTTCAGCTTTCTGTACCTCCTTGCTGATGGAAGCAAGGAGAATAAAGCGTGTCCTGAGTGATGGGGTTCCTTAATTATGGATGATGCCTTTTTGAGGCACAACTTCTTGAAGATGTCCTGGATACTATGGAGGCTAGTGCCCATGATGTAGCTGACTAAGTTTACAACTCTCTGTAGCTTATTTCAATCCAGTGCAGTAGACCCCACCTCCCCCCAATTCTAGACAGTGATGCAATTGGTTAGGATGCTCACCATGATACATCTGTAGAAATTTGTGAGTGTCTATGTGCCTATCAAAGAGTCGTTGATATAGAAATTGTCTGACATATCTAAGAGGCAACTGACAAAAATAAAATGTACTAGATTTTACATGGTGTGGATCAGACAAGTTGAGATGAAGAACGCTGTTTAATGGATAAAATAACCTTCTTTTGCCACGTACTTGATATATTGTTACGATTCAATTTCTGTGACTAGTATTAAAGCAAAGTTAGCTTATTAATGCAGAGAGTTTTCAGTTATTATCATCAAACAGCTAGAGTTGACCTTAAAGCACACAGCTAAGGACATGCTTAAAGCATTTTAAAAGTTCAAATTTATTTATCAAGAGAAAATTATTTTTTAAAAGCTGTTTGTATATCAGCCTGTGTTCAATCTAGTCTCTTCAATGGTTGTGTGTCCAAACATAGAGGGTTTCATTGTTCATTTGAATAGCTCAGGTCTGTTAGCAAGCTTGAACCTTGAGCACCCAGTCGCTTGTCATTTTAATTCTCAATTCCACTTACTACAACCTCTTAATCCCCAGCCTCAATGATGCTCAACAAAAGCATAGGGAACAATACCTCGTACTGTGATTGTGGTTCTGCCAGGTGCATCAGTTTCCTCCCATGTCCCAAAAACATTCTGCTAGATTAATTGGCTGCAGGAAATGTCAAAGGAACCAAAGAGAAGTTGATGGGCATGTGTGAGAGAGCAAGATGCAAACTACAGGTAAATAGGAAAGGGGAAATGATGTTGATGGGATTTCTCTGCTTGGAGCTAGCATGGACCCCTTCAGTTCTAAGAGGCAACTCTTACACTCAAATAACTTCAAAACCTTCTATAGTGGTACCGTGGAGAGCACTCTGACAGGCTGCATCACTGTCTGGTATGGAGGGGGGTGGTGGCTACTGCACAGGACCGAAAGAAGCTGCAGAGGGTTGTAAATCTATTCTGCCCCATCTTGGGCACTAGCCTACAAAGTATCCAGGACATCTTTAGGGAGCGGTGTCTCAGAAAGGCAGCGTCCATTATTGAGGACCTCCAGCACCCAGGGCATGCCCTTTTCTCACTGTTACCATCAGGTAGGAGGTACAGAAGCCTGAAGGCACACACTCAGTGATTCAGGAACAGCTTCTTTCCCTCTGCCATCCGATTCCTAAATGGACTTTGAAGCTTTGGACACTACCTCACTATTTTTATTATACAGTATTTTTGTTTTTCCACATTTTTTAAAAATCTATTCAATATATGTAATTGATCTACTTGTTTATTTATTATTATGTTTTATTTTATTTATTATTTTTTCTCTCTCTGCTAGATTATGTATTGCATTGAACTGCTGCTGCTAAGTTAACAAATTTCACGTCACATGCCGGTGATAATAAACCTGATTCTGATTGTAGTTCATTATTTATTTATTTAGAAATACAGTGTGGCCCAACAAGCCACACTGCCCAGTAACCCACCGATTTAACCTAGCCTAATCACGGGACAATTTACAATGACTAATTTACCTACTAACTGGTACATTTTTGGACTGGAGCACCCAGAGAAAACCCTCGTGTTCACAGGAAAGACGTATGAACTCCTTACACATGACCCTGGAATTGAACTTCAAACTCTGATGCCCTGAGTTGTAATACTTAATTCAACAATTTCACATTGTAACCCTGATTTCTGGACAGTGGCACTAGCTTCTTGCTATATTACCACATCGTGTTGCATCATTATTTTATGGGTCCTACTTTTCATTTGATCACAAGCTTTCTCTTGTCTTCTTCATCACCCACTTCTTGATCCTTATTTCTCTCGTTTTCCACTGGCTTACAACTTATTTCAACCCAAATTTCCAGTTCTGAAGAAACAAGGTTTCATTTGAATGTTTCCAGTGTTTCCTGCTTTGATTTTCAAATTTCTAATATCTGTTTATTCTGCTTGAAGTAAACAAGAATGGGATGGGAGTGAGGATTCTGCAGATAAATTCACATTAAAGCCTATTTTGTAGAAACACTACAGATAAAATAACTATTGAGAAATGCATTATTTATATGATCTGTTTATGTTTTTAAATGCTTTAATATCTCTTATAACTAAAACCAAAGACTATTAATGCATAAATAGAAGCTTCAAATTCTTGAGCTGTAAAGCAATAAATAATACATTAGTTTGATAAAATAATAAATGGCCAGGATCATTGTTGCTTTTTACTATTCACCACAATTTTTCACCTCTAAAGGAGAACAGGCATGGAAATAAGTACAAGAACAAAAGCCAATAAATTGCATCTATTAGGAGGACGTAACAGGGCAGCACAGTTAACATAATGCCTTACAGTGTTAGCGATCACTGATTGGGGGTTCAATTCCCACCACTACCTGTAAGGAGTTTGTATATTCTCCCCATTTGTATATTCTATGTTTTTGCCTGTTCTTTCTTGTTGCTGTTTGAGCGATTTGTTAGTTTTTTGCGCAGGGTGGGGGTTTTGATGTTCTTGTTGCTGTTTGCACAATTTGCAGTTTTTTTTAGCGTGGGGGTGATGTTCTCATTGCTGTTTGCACAATTTGTTGTTTTGTTGTGTGGGGGGTTGATGTTTTTCTTTGAACAGATTCCATGTTTTTTTGTTTTGTGGCTGTCCAGAGAAGATGAATCTCAGAGTTGCGTTCTGCATACATAAATGTAGCTTGAACCTTGACCACTTGGAAAACCCATAGTGCTCCGATTAAAGATTAGCTTTATTTGTCATATATACATCAAAACATACAGTGGAATGCGTCATTTACATTAGTGAGGATTGTGCTGGGCAAGTGTTATGGTTCCCTCCCACATACCAATGACGTACGGTTAGGGTTAGTGAGTTGTGGGCATGCTATGCTGGCATCGGAAGCATAACAACACTTGCAGGCTGCCCCAGCATATTCCTCGGATTGTGTAGGTCGGTTATGCAAACAGTACATTTCACAGTATGTTTCAATGTAGAGGTGACATAAAGTTAATTTTTAACCTTTAAAAATCTTTAGCGGCCATTCTTCATGCACTAACCATATATGAAAGAAATCTAACCCAGGTCAATGAGCATTTCTAGGAGAAGTTTATATTGCAAAACCTCACAGGCATTTCCATGAGTAATCCACCTTAGCATATAAGACATTTCAGTTGCATGCATAATGACAGCACAAGGCACACAAGATTTATTCCTCTGTCCTCGATTAAAAATTGGAGCTCTTGGTTGTAACTTATGACTTCAATGAACACTCACAAATAAATAACAGCACGTTCTTTGGTGTTATCATTTCAGAGGATCTGTCCTGGGCCCAGCACGTAAGTGCCATTACGAAGAAAGCACAGAAGTGCCTCTACTTTCTTAGAAGTTTGCGAAGATTGGGCATATCATCTAAAACTATGACAAACTTCTACAGTTGTGCAATGGAGAGTATACTGACTAGTTGCATCACGAACAGAAAAGTAGTGAATACAGCCCAGTCCTTCATGGGAAAAGTCCTCCCCACCATTAAGCACATCTACAGTACATCCATATTTTGCCTGATTCTGGATGTAAGCTACCACAGTACTGTTTTTAATGCACTTTTAGCCAGTCATTTGTTCCAGGTAATCTGACTGGGTTTCAGCGCAATGAACTAACACACTAAAGCAGCATACCAAAAATAATGAATTTCAATTTAATCGTCTAGCCATCCTAAAATAAAATCTAAAATTGTTTTTCTTAAACTCAGTCTCAAAACCTGTTCAGCTTGCTTCTTTGTTCTTTACTTCCTTGTGTTTTCCACCTTATCTTTCTTTTTTCTAGCAACGATTTGTGCAGAGCTCATAGAGTTTACTTTGCTATTTAATTTGAGCGTGACTGTCTTATATCTTAGCTCGTCAGTGTGCCTGGGTCCACAATCTTGCCTGCTAAAAAATCTATACAGAACTGTTTTAAGAATTGTAAGTAAACTCCCGCATCCAATTACCTCAGCAGTTTCCTTGGAGGGAAAAAAATGTACGTACTATATGAAGAAGTGCCTCCACATATCACCTTCAAATATCTTAGAAATAAACTTAAGATCATGAATTCCACCTTCTCTGAAACTGGACTTCCCTTACCCAAGAAAGTGCTTTCTCTTTGGTGTCCTATCTGTATTTGCACCTAGGTGGAAGCAGCAACTGTGAAGCTGGTCCAAGATCTGGCAGTACTCCAGAATAGATAGTCAGTGCCTTTTTCCCGGGGGGGGGCAGCATTGGCTAATAGCAGGGTACATCCTTTTATGGTGATTGGAGGAAAGATTAGGGGAGACATCAGAGGTAGTTTCTTTTTTACACAGTGAGTAGTAAGTCCCTGGAATGCATTGCAAGGGGTTGCAGTAGAGCAGGCGTTCCCAACCTTGGGTCCACGGACCCCTTGGTTAATGGTAAGGCTCCGTGGCATAAAAAAAGGTTGCAGTAGAGGTTTATCCAATTATGTTATATGGCTCAGAGTGTTTGACAATATCTAGTAACATGAGGAAACGAATTGAAGCAGCAGAGATGTGGTTTTTGAGGAGGATGCAAAGAATATCATGGATGAAATGAATATTTAATGAGGATGTCATGAACAGAGCAAACACAAAAAGAGAAATAATGTACGAGATCACGAAAAGGCAACGTAACTTCATTGGACATGTGATTAGGAAAGAGGAGTTAGAATGCATGGTAATTATGGGAAAGATTGAAGGGAAGAAACCAAGAGGAAGACAAAGACAAATGATGATGGAGACAGCAGCCAGAGAACTGGAAATGAGTACCAATGCATTGATCCACTTGACCCGAAACAGGAGTGTGTGGGCCATGACAGTCAAAGCTCAAACTGGGCGCGGCACCTGATGATGATGATGAGAGGCTGATACAATAGGATTTTTCAAGAGATTCTTAGATAGGCACGTGGATGAAAGAACAATGGTGGGTTATGGGCCATGTAAGAGGGAAGGGTTAGATTGATATTGGAGTAGGTTAAAAGTTTGGCACAACTTGAGCTCTCGAGCCTGTACTGTGCTGTAATGTTGGATGTTCCATAAACTGTGTAGTTTTCCTCTTTGTGGTTCTATGTGGCACGCACCCATTTAGCATATGTGAATCAGACTGTGAAAGGACATCATTTTAGCACAGCATTTTTCCGGAATTTTCTGCTGTGTTTTGCACCCAGCCATTTTGAACCCTTTCATCATTTTCAATCACCTCATTGAGATCACTCTGTAATCTCTTACAGTCAAAGCGCTGAAAGCCTAGGTCATGCAACCTGTCCTAATAATTCTTTTAGCTCCGGATATCAATCTGTCTCTGCTTCTCAACACTGCTGTACTATGACAGGGATGGAAAGTGAGCGAACCCTAATGTCTCCAGCTGGATGACTTTCATTAGTGCCTACCACTCTGCTTTCTACTTCTTGTCACTCTGAAATATTTTTAAATGAAAAGATTGCTGTCTTCCAACTTCAGATTCACCTCTTTCATGCTGATAGTAATAGCTCCTGTCTATTAATGACCCACAGGGTTTCAGCAACCCTCTGATAGTTCACTATTATTCAGTAAGCACTGTAAGTCCTGAGGTTATGTGAGGAAAATAGCTTTGTAACAACTTAATTGTCATTCTTTGATCATGCTTTACCCTTTTCTCACCTATTACTTACTCAATGCGTAACCTGTCTATGGGCTTTGATTTTGATGATATGTTACCAAGATTTAATGACTTCTTGTCAAAATAGTGAATGAACTAAATAGTTAACACAAGAGATTCTGCAGATATTGGAAATCCAGGACAACACACACAAAATACTGGAGGAACTCAGCAGATCAGGCAGCATCTATGGTAAGAAATAAGTAGTTGACATTTTGGGCTGAGACCCTCATTGTGACTACGGAGGAGGCCATGGACCAACTACAGTCACAAGGCCACTCTCAGGTTGGAGGAGCCTCACCTCATATTCTGTCTGGGTGGCCTCCAACCTGATGGAATGAACATCAATTTCTCTAGCTTCCATCTATTTCTCTCCCATCACCATTTTCCGTTCCCCATTCTGTCTCCCCTCTTATCCCTTTTCTTCTCACCTGCCCATCATCTCCCTCTGGTGCCCTTCCTCCTTCTTCTTCTCCCATGGTACACTCTCCTCCCCATCAGATTCCTTCGTCCTCAACCCTTTACCTCTTCTACCTATCACCTCTCAGCTTCTCACTCCATACCCTCTCCTCTATGACACCCATCTTGCCCCCATTACCTGGTTTGACCTAACACCTGCTAACTTCTGCTCCTTCCCCTCTTCCCGCATTCTGCCTCCTTCCTTTCCAGTCCTGATGAAGGGTCTTGACCCAAAGTGTCAACTGTTTATTCCCCTTCATAGATGCTGCCTGACCTGCTGAGCTCCCCTAGCATTTTGTGTGTGTGGCATTGAACCAAATGGTTAACAACCATAGCATAACCTGCTTGAAGCAACTTCTCTATGTTGTCCTTGTAAACGCATTTTGCTTAATTAATGAGCAGCCAAATTGTGAGGTTTGCTGTTCATTCATACAGGTGATTAGCAGTTACAAGCACGTTGTAGGAAAGCAGCATCCATCAAAGATCCCCACCACCCAAGCCATGCTTCCTTCTCGCTACTGCCTTCAAGAAGAAGGTTACAAGAGCCTCAGGACTCGCACCACCAGGTTCAAGAACAGTCACTACCCCTCAACCATCAGGCTTGTGTACAAAAGAAGGATAACTACGCTCATTCTATTTCTGTTATTCCCACAACCAACGATCTCACTTTAAGGACTCTGTATCTTGTTATTCATGCCCTCGTTATTTATTGCTATTTATTTATATTTGGATTTGAACAGACTATTGGCTTCTATGCTCTACTTGCTGTTTCACTGATCCTGTTATAGTTACTATTCTATAGATTTGCTGAGTATGCCCACTCGGGGTTTTATATGGTGACACGTATATACTTTGATAATAAATTTTACTTTGAACTTTGATAACCTGTTAGCAATGTGTTAAATGCATTTATGTCTCTTGCCAGACTTGTCAAAGGTGTTTTATGAGTCTCAGATATTAGATAACCTCTCCTTACCTTTGAACTGATATGAGAGGTAAAGGGTTGAAGAAGGAGGAATCTGATAGAAGAGAATGGTGGACTATGAGACAAAAGCAAGGAGGAAAGGCTCCTAAGGGAGGTGATGGGTGGGTGAGAAGAGGATGAGAAAGAGGGGAGCCAGAATGGGGAATGGAAAAAGAGAAGGGACAAATTACCGGAAGGTGAAATCGCTGTTCATGTTGGAGGGTTCCCTGATGGAATATAATGTGTTGCTCCTCCTACTTGAGAGACACTTCAGCGTGACAATAGAGGAGACCATGGACCAACATGTTGGAATGGGATGGCCACTCCATTCCCATTATTCCAATAAACAGCCAAATGACAAGGTTCATTGTTCATTCATTCTGTTAGGATCAGCAGTCATGTGCATGGGTGATCACCTGTTAGCAATGCGTCAAACACATTTATGCCTCTTAACAGAGACTTGTTAAAGGTTTTTATGTGTCTCAGATATTAGATTACTTCTCTTTACTTTTGAATGGTACTTGAACTGCTATGAGAGCTGCATTATGTAAAACCATTGATTGGGTGAATGTTGAGAACAGTAAAATATCATGAATCTGAAGTGAGACATGCAATTGTACACATTAGCAGTGAAATTGAGTTGATATTACTACGGCTTCACTGTTTTCAGTCTTCTTTCCTACTTGAGTTGCTATTTCCCATACCTGCTGCTCTAACCCACTCTGCTCCATTCTGCAAGATGAAGCAATGAAATCCAATTGAATAATTAATCGTAAGCACAAGAGATTCTGCAGACACTGGAAATCCAGAGCAACACACAAAATGCTGGTGCAAGTCAGCAGGTCATGCAGCATCTATGGAAAGGAATATCGAGTCAATGTTCTGGGCCGATATCCTTCTTCAGGACTCAGTCCAAAGCCAAAATAACTAATCTGACTCCTCTCCATTCACTCACACTTCGTCTGTACTAGGTTACATAGAAATCCAGGAAACTTACAGCACTACAGTAGATCCTACAATCTATTCTGGCATAGACTGGATTTTAGGTTCATCTACTTCCCAGCTGTGTCTGTAACACCACATCTTATGGCCCTTATTTAATCCCTGGGCAGCACGGTAGCTTAGTGGTTAGCATACCACATTATACCGCCACCAAGCTGGGTTCAATTCCCGCTGCTGTCTGTAAGAAGCTTGTCTGTTCTCTCCATGACCACGTGGATTTCCTCCGGGTGCTCTGGTTTCCTCCCACACTCCAAAGACATATGAGTTAATAAGTTAATTGGTCGCATGGGGGTAATTGGACGGCGGTCTCGTTGGGCCGGAAGGACCTGTTACTGTGCTGTATCTCTAAATCTAAAGTAAAATAAATAATTCTTAAATGCTGATTAATGAGCACCTGAAATGAGTTGTTTTGTCTCTGCCAGTCTTTCAGTCAGTGGATTCCAGGTCCCAGCACACTTCAGTAAAATCCTTTCTCAGCTCACCTTCTATCCTTCTATCAATTAAAGTGAACCAGTATTCAGCTTTACTGATAGGTTCATTTCCATATTCATTTCCATAGACGCTGCCTGAGCTGCTGAATTCCTCCAGCATTTTGTGTGTTGCTGTAGATCTCCAGCACCTGCAGAATCTCTTGTGTTTTATATTGGCCTCTTGTAAGAGAAACAGATCCTTTCTATCTTATATTTAATCCCCTCCATATTTCTTATATCAACCCAACCAGAATCACACAACCTGTTAACATCTCTTGGGACATTGAGGGCAAACTTGCTGCCCTGCCACATTTGCCGATTGAATAACAACTGCTCTTGTTTGGCAGCCATTTCCACATCAACGACCTCTAACCACTACGCCATTACAGTGCCAGCAACCTAGGTTCATTTCTCACTGCTGTCTGCAAGGAGTTTGCGCAATCTGCCCGTTTTCATGTGGGTTTCTTCCGGGAGCTCCAGTTTCCTCCCACATTCCAAACACATACAGGATAGGTTAATTGGACACACGGGTGTAATTGAGGTGGGCAGGCTTGTTGGGCTGGAAGGGCCTGTCACTGTGCTGTATCTCTAAATCTAAAAAGCTAAAATCAAAATCTGAATACCTCAAAGACAGGAGATTGTATACCAGTCCATCCAAAGTCCACACTATCCCAATTTGGAAGGATATTAACTATTCCTTGAGTGACACTGCCTCAAATTTCTGGAATGCCTTCAGCACAAGGACTACAGCAGGGTGAATTGACAGATTAACATTGTCTTGAAGGATATCAAGGTCCATTTCTAAAAGTGAAAAGAAAATATGTGACATTTTGTGATACCAACATTTCACTTTAAGTTAACACCAACACCATGTTAAGTGAGAGTCACCAAGCGTAATACAGAAATCACGTTGACAGGTGTTTCCAAATGGATTATTCAGGTGTGAAACTAGAGGAAACTTAATACATCCTACCTGTGGAGCTGTGTTAGTTTTATAATTGGTAGCAGATGGGTCTTGAGCAAATACTACAGAGAATTTCTTAAGCACACTGAACTGCATAGCTCTGTGTCTGGGATTGGCACAAAATAGGTGTCTGATGTGAGTGAGCCATGAGGGTAGATACTTCCCTGCAGAACTGAGGAGGCAAAGTAAACAACGTCATTAATAAAATGACAATTTCCATATATACTCAGCGGTCACTTTATTAGGTACAGGAGTGGAACCCAGTGTGATCTTCTGCTGCTGTAGCCCGTCCACTTCAAGGTTTGATACACTGAGCATTCAGAGATGCTCTTCCACACATCACTGTTGTAATGTGTGGTTATTTGAGTTACTGTCACCTTCTTGTCAGCTTGAACCAGTCTGGCCATTCTCCTCTGACCTCTCTCATTAACAAGGCGTTTTCACCCACAGAAATGCTACTCACTTTTTTTTTTGTTTTTCACACCATTCTCTGTAGGCCCTAGAGACTGTTATGTATGAAAATCGCAGGAGATCAGCAGTTTCTGAGATACTAAGACCACCCCATCTGCCATCAACAAACTTTCCATGGTCATAATCACTTTACTTTCCTGTTCTGATGTTTGGTCTGAACAACAACTGAACCTCTTGACTATGTCTACATGCTTTTGTGCATTGAACTGCTGCCACATGATTGACTGAGTAGATATTTGCATTAATGAGTAGGAGTACAGCTATATCTAATAAAGTGGCCATTGTGGAGATCACTTGCATTTGACCTATGGATGTTGAAGAACATCTGTTCTTGATAGTTTTCTAATTTCACTCTCACACTAGATAATGAGCCAAGAATTTGCACTCAGATATGAACCAAGATAATTCTGACTCAGAGTTGAGAATGTTGCCCAATGAACCATATCCAGCGGTGTGGAAGTGCTCTGTGATACCATGAAAAGACAAGAAGTATTGCTGCAAACAAGATAACCAAAGTATTTTCAGCCCTGGATATAGGGCTGTCTGGATATTCTGTGTTGAAAAGCACTGCCAGTTGCCTTGTTAGCCAGTTAGTTATTACTGAGTAGGACTAGAACTAGAGCTACACACATAAAAGTTGCTGGTGAACGCAGCAGGCCAGGCAGCATCTCTAGGAAGAGGTACAGTCGACGTTTCGGGCTGAGACCCTTCGTCAGGACTAACTGAAGGAAGAGATATTAAGAGATTTGAGAGGGGGAGGGGGAGATCCAAAATGATAGGAGAAGACAGGAGGGGGAGGGATGGAGCCAAGAGCTAGACAGGTGATTGGCAAAAGGGATATGAGAGGATCATGGGACAGGAGGAGAACTAGAGCTCATAGGTTAAAGGTGAAAGGAGACTCTGAGGGGTTAGTGTGAATATGGAACGAGCTGCCAGTGGAAATGAAGAATGCAGGTTTGATTGCAACATTGAAGAGAAGTTTGGATAAGTACATGGATGGGAGTGATATAGGGGCTATGATCCAAATGTGGGTTGATGGGACAAGGCAGGATAACAGTTCAGCATAGCCTAGATGGGCTGAAAGGTCTATTTGTGTTATAGTGCTCAATGACTCCATGACTCTATATGGGAACTTGAGTATGAGATCTGAGTTCTATCTCTGTAATGCTTCTTCTTCTTAATCCCCATCACCTCTACTGGAGAATAAGCTGCTGACAATAGCTCACCAGAGTCCTCGGTCCTGGGTCATTCTTTCAATTTGTTCCCCAAATGTAGTCCATCTTCTTGGTGTATCCTTCCTCTCCCGGGGATGAGGTCTTTGGAGCCTCTGTTGGTGTTTCTGTAGTTCTGAGTTTTTATGAGATGAGGTTGCTAGCTGCAGCCCCAATCCTCCTCCTTTCATTGCTGTGCTTGGGACCGACCGTGGTGGAGTTATCTCTGTAATGCAAGATGCATTAAAACTTTCTGAAAAGTCAAGGTGCTTTCAACAATTGCAATCATTTGTGTCATTCATGGTTCCCTCTAAGCTCTGTGTGTGTGTGTGTGTGTGTGTGTGTGTGTGTGTGTGTGTGTGTGCGCGCGCACACGTTTTTCAACCAGCACACAAAGGAAATTAATGTGCACACAGAAGGTTAGTTACCTAAAATAATACAGTAGTTAATAATTATACTTATTGAAAATAATCTTTTAGCTAACTGTTTCTATTAACTAGTTTTTCAAATACCACAATGTACGTCACTAATTTACGTCACCTCACCTATCCTGTTCCGGTTTGTACAGCTGCATCACAGCGGCAGCCATGTTTGGCGGACAGTGTTCATATTGTACAGTTTACAAAGATCTGTTTCAAATCCTGTAGATGGCTTACTAAGTTTTATTGGAAAAAATATTGATTCACTATGTCGAATTCAAAAGAAGTGAAGGGTGTGAAGTGCAAAAGAACTGCAAATTTGTTTAGAGTTGAATGGCTTATCAAAATAGTAGAAACTGTTACACCGAAAGCTCATGAGGTCATGAACGTTCAGCTACAAGAAATATTTATGTATGTTTCAGAAACTGGAGTTTTCTGTTTGTATTGTCATGATGCGAAAGTTGCTGGAGAATTTGCTAGTGGAAAGAAGTGGGATGACATTTGGAAACTTGACTTTTTGAAGCATCATTTGGTAAGTAAATCGCATTTGGACAGTATACAAAAGCTCAGGCAACAGAACCCGTCATTACCCATTACAGGAGTGCTACACATGTTACGGTTGAGTGCAGATGAGCGAGAGCGAAAACGGTCAAACTCAGAAGAGATCAAAGTTGAGGTACAAGAATGGTCAACTTTTGATTTCTCCGCAATTGCAGATTGTGACTTCACATTTGGCGATGAACAAGTTCATAGTCATAGTCATAATCATACTTTATTGATCCCGAGGGAAATTGTTTTTCGTTACAGTTGCCCCAACCAAGAATAGGGTATAAATATAGCAATATAAAACCATAAATAATTAAATAGTAATATGTAAATTATGCCAGGAAATAAGTCCAGGACCAGCCTATTGGCTCAGGGTGTCTGTCCCTCCAAGGGAGGAGTTGTAAAGTTTGATGGCCACAGGCAGGAATGACTTCCTATGACGCTCTGTGTTGCATCTCGGTGGAATGAGTCTCTGGCTGAATGTACTCCTGTGCCCACCCAGTACATTATGTAGTGGATGGGAGACATTGACCAAGATGGCATGCAACTTGGACAGCATCCTCTTTTCAGACACCACCGTCAGAGAATCCAGTTCCATCCTCACAATATCACTGGCCTTATGAATGAGTTTGTTGATTCTGTTGGTGTCTGCTACCCTCAGCCTGGTGCCCCAGCACACAACAGCAAACATGATAGCACTGGCCACCACAGACTCGTAGAACATCTTCAGCATTGTCCGACAGGTTAGTGCCTTATGCCTAAAATATCATGATTTTCTAGCTGAAAATATTGTAATAGTTAGACAGTTTAATGATTTCAAATTTTCCGTGCAAGAAAAAATTAAATCCAAACCGATTTCAAACTTTTTTCAAATGGTGGCATTTGTACTTCAAAATGAACAATTTTGCGACCTTGCACAGTTGATGGACATTGGGGGACCTTGCGTCTAGTGCAGACTGTGAGCGAGGTTTTAGCTTAATGAATCAACTCAAAAACAAACTGAGAAACCATTTAGGTGAATGTCATTTGGATATGTTAATGAGAATCAAAAGCTATCAATGCGATGGAAGTTCTATTAGTCGAGATAGAGTTTACAAAGAATGGGTAAATGCCAAAGACAGGAGAGAGAAAAAAACGGAGTGACTTATATATGATAAAAATTAAATACCTCTAACCTGATGGCATGAACATTGACTTCTCTAACTTCCATTAATGCCCCTCCTCCCCTTCGTACCCCATCCCTTATTTATTTATTATCATCATTATTATGATTTTTTCTTTCCCCTTTTTTTCCTCCCTCTGTCCCTCTCACTATAACTTCTTGCCCATCCTCTGGGCTTCCCCCCTCCCCCTTCTCTTTCTCCCTAGGCCTCCTGTCCCATGATCCTCTCCCTTCTCCAGCCTTGTATCCCTTTTGCCAATCAACTTTCCAGCTCTTAGCTCCATCCCTCCCCCTCCTGTCTTCTCCTATCATTTCGGATCTCCCCCTCCCCCTCCCACTTTCAAATCTCTTACTATCTCTTCTTTCAGTTAGTCCTGACGAAGGGTCTCGGCCCGAAACGTCGACTGTACCTCTTCCTATGCATGCTGCCTGGCCTGCTGTGTTCACCAGCATTTTGTGTGTGTGTGACTTAAATATGTATGTTGTTTTGTTGTTGTTCTATGCAGTTTTATGTCAAGTATTTTGTAAACCTACATAAACTGTCCCATGTGTGCATTCAGTGCGCATATACTTTTGTCAAAGGAAAAAAATTTGCACAACATAAGATTTTTGCGTACACTACTAAAAATTAGAGGGAACACTGGTGTCATTGCCCTTTAGTTCCTTCCTGCTTGTCTATTGTCCATTTCAACAAATTAAAATTGTATCAAGGGACACAATTTTGAATAATATTCTAGGTTCCAAATTGATAGTTCACTCACTTCTGTGCTGTTATTTTTATTTGTAATGGAGTGACATAATCACAATGAGATTTCACATCAAATGGAACTCTGGTACAATGGAATACAAATTTACAATGGGTATAGCTTTCAGGTGTGGAAGTACAAAATCAAAGACTTTCTACTATCTACATTCCTTTGATGAAATGATCTACCTACATTCTGAACGTGAAATGCCGCATATAAATAAACTGGTCCTTATACACAGCAGGTAACTATTTGCTGTTTGTATAGTTGAAATATTCCTCTAGCAGCTTTTAGTTAAGTCTTACAATTATGAGGAAGCCTGCAGATGCTGGAAATCCAAAGTAACACACTCAAAATGCTGGAGGAACTCAGCAGGTCAGTCAGCATCTATGAAAAAACATAGAAACATAGAAAAACATAGAAAATAGGTGCAGGAGTAGGCCATTCGGCCCTTCGAGCCTGCACCGCCATTTATTATGATCATGGCTGATCATCCAACTCAGAACACCGCCCCAGCCTTCCCTCCATACTCCCTGACCCCCGTAGCCACAAGGGCCATATCTAACTCCCTCTTAAATATAGCCAATGAACTGGCCTCAACTGTTTCCTGTGGCAGAGAATTCCACAGATTCACCAGTCTCTGTGTGAAGAAGTTTTTCCTAATCTCAGTCCTAAAAGGCTTCCCCTCTGTCCTCAAACTGTGACCCCTCGTTCTGGACTTCCCCAACATCGGGAACAATCTTCCTGCATCTAGCCTGTCCAATCCCTTTAGGATCTTATACGTTTCAATCAGATCCCCCCTCAATCTTCTAAATTCCAACGAGTACAAGCCCAGTTCATCCATTCTTTCTTCATATGAAAGTCCTGCCATCCCAGGAATCAATCTGGTGAACCTTCTCTGTACTCCCTCTATGGCAAGGATGTCTTTCCTCAGATTAGGGGACCAAAACTACACACAATTCTCCAGGTGCGGTCTCACCAAGGCCTTGTACAACTACAGTAGTACCTCCCTGCTCCTGTACTCAAATCCTCTCGCTATAAATGCCAGCATACCATTCGCCTTTTTCACCGCCTGCTGTACCTGCATGCCCACTTTCAATGACTGGTGTATAATGACACCCAGGTCACGTTGCACCTCCCCTTTTCCTAATCGGCCACCATTCAGATAATAATCTGTTTTCCTATTTTTGCCACCAAAGTGGATAACTTCACATTTATCCACATTAAATTGCATCTGCCATGAATTAGCCCACTCACCCAACCTATCCAAGTCACCCTGCATCCTCTTAGCATCCTCCTCACAGCTAACACTGCCACCCAGCTTCGTGTCATCCGCAAACTTGGAGATGCTGCATTTAATTCCCTCATCCAAGTCATTAATATATATTGTAAACAACTGGGGTCCCAGCACTGAGCCTTGCGGTACCCCACTAGTCACCGCCTGCCATTCTGAAAAGGTCCCGTTTATTCCCACTCTTTGCTTCCTGTCTGCTAACCAACTCTCCACCCACACCAATACCTTACCCCCAATACCGTGTGCTTTAAGTTTGCACACTAATCTCCTGTGTGGGACCTTGTCAAAAGCCTTCTGAAAATCCAAATATACCACATCCACTGGTTCTCCCCTATCCACTCTACTAGTTACATCCTCAAAAAATTCTATGAGATTCGTCAGACATGATTTTCCTTTCACAAATCCATGCTGACTTTGTCCGATCATTTCACCACTTTCCAAATGTGCTGTTATCACATCCTTGATAACTGACTCCAGCAGTTTCCCCACCACCGACGTTAGGCTAACCGGTCTATAATTCCCCGGTTTCTCTCTCCCTCCTTTTTTAAAAAGTGGAGTTACATTAGCCACCCTCCAATCCTCAGGAACTGGTCCAGAATCTAACAAGTTTTGAAAAATTATCACTAATGCATCCACTATTTCTTGGGCTACTTCCTTAAGCACCCTGGGATGCAGACCATCTGGCCCTGGGGATTTATCTGCCTTCAATCCCTTCAATTTACCTAACACCACTTCCCTACTAACATGTATTTCGCTCAGTTCCTCCATCTCACTGGACCCTCTGTCCCCTACTATTTCTGGAAGATTATTTATGTCCTCCTTAGTGAAGACAGAACCAAAGTAATTATTCAATTGGTCTGCCATGTCCTTGCTCCCCATAATCAACTCACTTGTTTCTGCCTGCAGGGGACCTACATTTGTCTTTACCAGTCTCTTCCTTTTTACATATCTATGAAAGCTTTTACAGTCCGTTTTTATATTGCCTGCCAGTTTCCTCTCATAATCTTTTTTCCCCTTCCTAATTAAGCCCTTTGTCCTCCTCTGCTGAACTCTGAATTTCTCCCAGTCCTCAGGTGAGCCACTTTCTCTGGCTAATTTGTATGCTGCTTCTTTGGAATTGATACTATCCCTAATTTCTCTTGTCAGCCACGGGTGCACTACCTTCCTTGATTTATTCTTTTGCCAAACAGGGATGAACATTTGTTGCAGTTCATCCATACAACCTTTAAATGCTTGCCATTGCATATCCACCGTCAATCCTTTAAGTGTAAAGGGTAAACAGTCGATGTTTGGGTTGACATCCTTCATCAAAACGAAGTCTGTAGCTATTTAGCAATTCCAAATGTTTTGAGCTCAAAGCCAAATACTTGAAGTTCTTCTTACTGTCTCATGAATTTTGCGGTTTTGTAGATAGCCAAAAAGCCACAAGGGATCAGAAAAGTAAAAAAACATCATAGCAAATGCACATAGCCCTTTCTCTGTCTCTTCTCATAGCTTTAGAGACCCCATGGGTTATCTCACGGCATGCTGTGATTTTTACATTTAAGTCTATATCTGTTCACAGTGTACAGCTGCCAAGCTTGTTAATCATGGTACACTTCTTAACACAGATGGGGACACATTTTGGAACAGAAACTCCATGTCTAAACTAAAGAAAAGGAAGATAGCTTTAAAAAAAAAAATGCTCACAAGAATGTATAGCACAGAAGCAGGCCTTGATTGCCCAAGCAACAGGAATTCTGCAGATGCTGGAAATTCAAGCAACAGGCATCAAAGTTGCTGGTGAACGCAGCAGGCCAGGCAGCATCTCTAGGAAGAGGTACAGTCGACGTTTCAGGCCGAGACGTCCTCTCATTAGAAACATAGAAAACCTACAGCACAATACAGATCCTTCAGCCCACAAAGCTGTGCCGAACACGTCCCTACTTAGAACTACCTAGGCTTTACCTATAGCTCTCTGTCTTTCTAAGCTCCATGTAGCCATCCAGGAGTCTCTTAAAAGACCCTATCGTTTCTGCCTCCACCACCGCTGCTGGCAACCCATTCCACACACTCACAACTTTGCATAAAAAAAACCTACCCCTGACATCTCCTCTGTACCTGCTTCCAAGCACCTTAAAACTATGCCCTCTTGTGCTTGCCATTTCAGCCCTGGGGAAAAAAGCCTCTGACTATCCACACAATCAATGCCTCTCATCATCTTATACACCTCTATCAAGTCACATCTTATCCTCCGTCACTCCAAGGAGAAAAGGCCAAGTTCACTCAACCTATTCTCATAAGGCATGCTCCCCAATCCAAGCAACATCCTTGTAAATCTCCTCTGCACCCTTTCTATAGTTTCCACATCCTTCCTGTAGTGAGGTGACCAGAACTGAGCACAGTACTCCAAGTGGGGTCTGACCAGGGTCCTGTATAGCTGCAACATTACCTCTCGGTTCCTAAACTCAATCCCACGATTGATGAAGGCTAATGCACCGTATGCCTTCTTAACCACAGAATCAACCTGTGCAGTAGCTTTGAGTGTCCTATGGACTCGACACTCATTGATAATAAACCTGATTAGGATTCTGGTTCTTCCCTGCTTGCAATTCCAGAGAAAGTAGTTGAGGTATGTGCAACAGCAACTTTTAAAATACATTTAGATAAGTTACATGAATAAGGAAAGGTTTAGAGGCACATCGGCCAAACACAGACAAGTGGGACTAGCTCAGGGAGCACCTTGGTCAGCATGGACAAGTTGGGCAGAAGGGCCAGTTTCCATGCTATATTACTGCCTGACTGGATAACACAGTTGATGTCAAGGTCTGAATAAGTGTCTCCCAAAAATGTACTGGGTCTTCAGAGGAAAGCAGCCTTCAATGGGTAATTATTATTGATAAAAGACAAATAAAAAGGTTTGTATTTACCAAGCACCTTTAATATATTTCCTCAGGACATTACAAACACTAAAGCACTGTTTACTGTGCCTATTGTCATGTTAGGAACTTCCAGCCAATTTGCAAACAGGCAGTGCCTAAATATAGTAAAGTGAAGATGATCCTGTAGGACAACGTAACTGGGTGAAATGTACATAATTCACAACCACCGACATTGAGTTGAGGTTTCACTTTAAGAGGCTGGTCTGACATGATGACATTAGTGCACTTTTGTTGTGTAGGTTTTGGAGTTCAAAAAAATGTGTTACAGGTTCTGTTAAAAATAAAATGCCTCACTTCATTTTATTTGCAGAAACCTACATTGGAACCCCAGTGCTCTAGGATGATTCCAGAATAAGTCAACCTGTCGGCCAATGCAGTCACTTTGAAACTGCCGAAGTTTTGGGAGCAAAACGCCATTACTTGGTTTGTACAAGCTGAGGCTCAATCCACGCTGCAAGAAATCTCCACTGACAACACCAAATATTTCTATATGGTAGTGTCGCTCAGCAATTCCACGCGATGAGAGTGGTGAGTCTACTTGAACACCATGAATGCTGATCGCTGAAAACTCTCCTTTACAGACTTCTGGACTATCAGAGTCTGAGCACGCCAAGTAAGCCTTCGGAGCTAATGGACCACACGCTGTCTCTCCCGGGAAATCACCTTCCCTGTTTTATGTTTAAAGAACTCTTCATGCAGCAAATGCCTGATCAAGTCACAGACCCCTTGTTAATGCACCTATGAAAGAATATAGGAAGCTTGATAAAATGGCTGATAGCCTACACTCAGCTAGCCAGCGGCACATCATTCCTCTACCTCAGTAAGCCCAGTCAGCAAGGCCCCTAACATAAGGACACCCGTGGCTGCAAAACAGACGACACCAAGCAGGGGCTTTTACTATTCTTGTTTTGGTACGAATGCTGGGAAGTGACGACTGCCTTGTAGTTTTGACAGTGCCCAGGGCATCGGGACATCAGAGGTCTGTGAACACTGTGGGTTCCAGCTGCCAGGGACGGCTACTGTTCATTACTGACACCCTTTCAGGGGGACCCTTCCTGTGTGACAGGGGTGCTCAAGTGAGTGTGCTGCCAACATCTCCTATCGATGAGAAGGCAAAGAGCGACGAAACCTCCCTGGAGGCTGAAAATGGCAGCAGGTTCCAGACCTATGGGACACCAACGGGTGACGCTCTGCTTCAGCGGGTGACGTTACACATGGGACTTTGCCCAGGCTAAAGTGGCTGGAGCTCAGCTCAACGCAGATTCCTGTGCGCCCAGGACTGCTTGTCAATCTTAAAAACTGTCAGCTTGTGAATGTCAAAGACCCTGCTCTCTGCTTCTCTAGTAAGATATCACCCTGCTCCCCCAGTAAGTCATTACCCTGTTCCCCCAGGACGTTCCCACGTGGCTCTGTCAAGGTCATGCACCGCATGTGAGTTTACTCGACTGCTGGGCGAATTCCCAAACCTCACCAGGCCCACATTCTCCTCGGCAGTCAGAAAACATGGGTCGAACACCACATTCCCACAACTGACCCACCAGTCCATGCCTGTGCACGTAGACTGGACCCAGAAAAGCTGACAACCGCAAAGTCTGAGTTTGCCAACGTGGAAAGATTCAGAATTGTATGCCGGTCAAATAGCCACTGGGCTTCACCCCTCCATATGGTCCCTCAGTTCGATCGTGTTTGCCGCCCATGTGGCGATTACTGATGGCTTAACAAGGCCACTGCCCCTGATCGTTACCTGGTCCCACACATCCAACAGTTTTCAGCACATTTAGCCGGAAAGTTAATTTCTTCCAAAGTTGATTTAGTTAGCAGCTGCCATCAGGTGCTTATGTGCTCGGAGGACTTTCCCAAAACAGCTGTGATAACCCCATCTGGCCTTTTTGAGTTTCTGCACAGCTGTTTGGGCTGAAAAATGCAGCACAGACTTTCTGATGGCTGACAGACTCTGTATTAAAAGACTTAGGTTTCCTTTTGTTTACCTGGATGACATACTTGTCGCCAGTGCATCCAAATCTAAACACATATCTCATCTCTAAGCCAACAGGGGTTGATTGTTTGACCATGAGCTTCCCGGTCTATATGGCTGTCTGTCACTTTCGTTTTCTTCCAGTGGGGCACCAGTTCACAGCGTTTATTGGCCACAAACCCCTCATGCAAGTGATGGCCAAAATATCAGACCCTTGATCTGCATGGCAGCAATGCCACCCGGCCTACATATCAAGTTCACAACTGATATACAACATATCAAGGGGAAAAGTAATGTTTGCTTCTCATGGCCAGCCATTGAGACTAAACACATAGGGGTTTATTATGCCAGCATGGCAGCCGACTAAGTTACTGACCCAGAGGTCCAGGCTTACTGAACAGCAGTCATGGGCCTGCAGTTGGCTGACATTAATTTCAGGGAAGCTAGGGTTTCTTTCCTGTACGATGTCTCAACCGGTTGCCCTCACCCCATTGGCCCGCAGACTGGAGATGAATTGTTTTCGACTCCATACACAGCCTTTCACATCCGGGCCGGAAGGCCTCACAAAAAATGGTTGCACTAAAGTTTGCGTGGCACAGCCTTTGAAAGGACGTGTGTGATTGGAGTGCAGCCTGGGTGGAGTGCCGGTGGGCAAAGAATACCCGTCATCTCCAGGCGCCACTGGCACCTTTGAGATTCTTGAGCGACAGTTTGACCACGTCAGCATGGATCTGGTTGACCCTATTCCCCACCCTCCCGTGGTTTCACGCACCTCCTTACCACGGTGGACCATACCAACAGGTGGCCAGGAGTTGTCCCTCTAGCATCGGCGATGGCTGCAGACGTGGCCCAGGTGTTCACCAGCATCTGGGTTGCTCACTGTGGCACTCCACCTGATGTTTCCCATGACTGCGGTCCCCAATTCATATTAGACCTCTGGAATGTGACGGCCCAGAACCTCGGTGTTAGGCTACATCACTCCATGGCCTATCACCTGCAGTTCGATGGTCTATGTGAGGGGCTTCACTGCTCCTTAAAGGCTGCTCTGAGGGCTTCCCTGTTGGATGAGTGTTGGCATTATCGTCTCCCATGGGTCCTGCTGGGGCTCAGAACAGCTCCAGAAGAAAACTTGCAGTCGTCCATGGCTGAGTTGGTATACGGACAGCTGTTACAACTGTCAGGTGATTTCATTCCTGATGCCAGAACGGCCTGCTTGGCCTCTCAACAGTGTTCCACTCTCCTCAGTAAATTCTAATTGTTTGCACCTATTCCTACCTCCCATCATGGCGGACAGCACTCTTGGGTTCCTGTTGACCTACATTCCACCTCCTTTGTTTTCATCCACCATGATGCACACCAACATCCCCTATGAAGGCCCAATCCACATTTTGGAATGGAGAAAAGAGACTTTTATAAGAGGGGTAAGCCTTTATGTATTTTGGTAGATCGCCTTAAACCGGCCCACCAAGATTTGAAGGATTCTAGTACCTTGCCCCTGGAGTTACAATGTGACCATGAGCGTGTCAGCGTACCTCTGGGTGAGCCAGAGGCACCTGCTGTTCCTCCACCCATGGAACATGGGACCCGAGTCAGACAGCTCTTCTGAGCTCCAGACTGGCTCACAATGCCAGTTTTCATGAATTTTCGCGGCAGGGGAGGTATGGTGGTGGGGTCCTGTGTCGGGTAATGAGAGTAACGTAATTGGGAGAAAAGTATATAACTCACAACTATCGACATTGTTTTGGGGGTTCACTTTAAGAGGCTGGTCTGACATGATGACGTTATGTAAAATTTTTTAATGTACTTTTGTTGTGTAGATTTTGGAGTTCAATAAAATATATTACAGGTTTTGTTAAACATAAAATGCCTCAAATAGAGGAAAGTTAAGCACATTATAGTAGAGATTACTACACCATTGTAAGGAAAACATTTATTTGTTCATTTATTTAAATAGACATACAGTGCAGAACAGACCCTTCTGGCCCAATGAGCTTTGTTGCCTAGCAACCCATCATTTTAACCCTAGCCTAATCACGGGATAATTTACAATGACCACTTAAACTGCTAAACAGTATGTCTTTGGACTGTGGGAGGAAAGTGGAGCACTCAAAGGAAACCCATATGTTCACAGAGAATGTGCAAACTCCTCGCAAACGAGGTCGGAATTGAACTCTGAACTCCGGTGTCCTGAGCTGTAATAGTGTCCCACTAGCTGCTACACTATGTGGCATCCTTGAATATACAGATATATGCCGAGCATAAGAACAGATGACTTTAGCTAATCTACTGGAACTCAGACCTGCAGAGGTGAATGATGTGTTTGATAAATTATCAAGGATCTTTTGTCCTTGACATGAACACAAGCGCACACATTTATTCTTATACAAGCATGCACGTACTTATCTGGACAATATATATAGGCATCCGTTAGTCTCGTGAGACCATGGATTTGCACCTTGAAAAGTTTCCAGGGCACAGGCCTGGGCAAGATTGTATGGAAGACCGGCAGTTGCCCATGCTGTAAGTCTCCCCTCTCCACACCACCGATGTTGTCCAAGGGAAGGGCACTAGGGCCGATAGAGCTTGGCACCGGTGTTGTAGCAGAGCAATGTGTGGTTAAGTGCCTTGCTCAAGGACACAACATGCTGCCTCAGCCAAGCCTCAAACTAGCGACCTTCAGATCACTAGACCGACGCCTTAACCACTTGGCCACGTGCCAACACCTGGACAACATACACAACAAGATATATGTTCATGCAAAATCTTCCATGCACATTACACACTGTTGACAGATATGATGAAATCTAATTGAACTATAAGACATCGCAGAGATTAAATCTCAGATTTATTACATGTAAATCAAATCATTAAATCAAATTAGAAATCTTCAAGTAATAAAGCATCCCTTGGGGCTCATAACTGCAAGTATGGAAAATACTCAGCAGATATAAAGTGCTTCAATTAATAAAAATAATTTTCCTTTATGAAGTTCAAAATTTGTGTCTTCCTAAAGCAGGGCATTGCCAATAAAATCCATCTTCTTGAAATGTAGACACTGCTGTAATGTGTGAAGTGTGGCAGTCAAATTGCACAAAGCAAATTCCCACATGTAGCACTGTGATAATGACAATGAATATTTAATGGTATTGGTTGAGGAATAAATACTGGCCGAGACACAAAGCAAAACTGTCCTCAAAAGAGTGACTTGGGACCTCTTCACCCTCCAGATTAGGGCAGACACTGATGGAGGGAAGCTTGTGTCTGGCACAGTGGAGAGTATCCTGAATGGTTGTTTCATGGTCTGGTATGGAAACTTGCTGAGATCCTTGTTGCAAGTTGTTAAGTATATTTGCTTTAGATTAACAATAGATTCCAGTGTTCTACTTTAGCCTGGTATGGAAACATCAATGCCGTTGAATGGAAAAGGCTACAAAAAGTGGTAGGTACAGCCCAGTTCATTGCATGATAAGCCCCCTCCACCACTGAGCACATCTACAAGGAGCGCTGGCACAAGAAAGCAGCATCCATCATCAAGGATGCCCACCATCCATGCCATGTTCTCTTCAGAAGGAGGTCTTTGGTCACACACCACAAGTTCTGGAACAGTTATTACCCTTCAACCATCAGGCTCCTAAACCAGGGAGGATAACTTCACTCACCACAACTCTGAAATGATTCTACAACCCATGGACTTACTTTCAAGAACTCATGTTCACAGATTGATTGGTTGATTGACTATTTGTGTTTCTTGTATTTGCATGGTTTGTCTTCTTCGGCATAGTGGCTGTTTGTCAGTCCTTGTGTGTAGTTCTTCATTGATTTGATTGTATTTTATTGTTCCACTGTGAACCCCAGCAAGAAAGCAATTTTTTGTGCCATATATGATATATATGTAATTTGACAATAAATTTACTTAGAGCTTTGAACTTTTTAACAGCAGGAAAGACCACATGGGCACAAAGTAATATACTGATAGCATAGGTCAAAGGTTTGAGCAGAAAAGCATTTCTGGTTCTCTCACATTATCAAAAAACTAATTAATGGCCCAATTAACCCCTGCAACTAGACAGTACACACTTCCAGCTGCACAGTGGAACAGGTTGTGGTGAATGAAGTCAATCTCCTTCAGACCTTTCTCTTTGGACTACTATGATGAAATGCTACAAGAGTTATGAAATATGGAGACACAGGAGACTGCTGATGCTGGAATGTGATTCAACAATCTACTGGAGGAACACATCGGGTCGAGAAATTCTTGCTGAGGTCCTCCAGAAAATTGTTTGTTGCTAGTTGTTATATATATTTGCTTTAGATTAACAATAGAGTCCAATGTTCCAGTTCAATCTGGTATGGAAACGCCAATGCCTTTGAATGGAAAATCCTACAAAAAGTAATGGATATGTCTCAGTCAGGTAAAAACCTCCCCACCATTGAGCACACCTACATGGAGTGTTGTCACAGGAAAGCAATATCCATCATCAAGGATCCCCACAATCCAGGCCATGCTCTCTTCTCACTGCTGCCATCACGAAGAAGGTACAGAAGCCTCAAGATCCCACACCACCAGGTTCAGGAACAGTTATTACCCCTCAACCATCAGGCTCTTGAACCAGAGGGGATAACTTCACTCACTCCATCACTGAATTGTTCCCACAACCTGAGGACTCTATAAATCAGTTTCTCGATATTTATTGTTCATTTATTATTATTGTTTTGTTACTTTTTCTAATTTTGTATTTGCAGTTTGCTGTTTCTTCACATTGATTGCTGTATGTCCTGTTGGGTGTGGTCTTTCATTAATTCTATTATGTTTCTTGTATTTACTGTGAATACCTGCAAGAAAATGAAGCTCAGGGATGTATATGGTGACATATATGTACTTTGATAATAAATTTACTGTGAACTTTGAACTTACCAGGGGTGATTGATAAGTTTGTGGCCTAACGTAGAAGGAGTCAATTTTAGAAAACCTAGCACATTTATTTTTTGCTACATTTACACACTTAGTCCAGTGGTCGTGGAGCATACGGATCCCTTCGTTGTAGAAGTTGGCGTCTTGGACCTCCAGAAATGGTCCACAGCAGGAGTAATTGATAAATTTGTGGCCTAAAGTAGAAGGAGATGAGTTATTAACTTCAAACTTTCTGCATTTTCACTCAAAGAGTTGAAGGGCCCGTGCATGTAACGAGAGCTGTATAACTCATCTCCTTCTACCTTAGACCACGAACTTATCAATCACCCCTGCTGTGGACCACTTCTACAAAGTAGGGATCTGTATGCTCCCCGACCGCTGGACTAAGTGTGTACGTGTAGGAGGGGACTATGTTAAAAAATAAATGTGCTAGCTTTTCTAAAATTGACTCCTTCTACCATAGGCCATAAACTTATCAATCACCCCTTGCAGTATAGGATTATAGTGTTGTGGTTAATTTATCAGATCAAAATCTGAAAGATTAGACTACCAATTAAGAGAAACATTTAAAACCACAGGATGACATAATTGGAACTTAAACAATTAAATAAATCTGGAATTCTGACCTCAGAACTACAGGATTATAATTAAACACCCATCAGGTTCACTGCTTTCCTTTAGAAGAGGAAATCTGCAGACTTACCCTGTACGGGTTGTGTGTGACCTACCAATGTAGTTATAGAGTGACACAGCATGGAAACAGGCCATTCAGCTCAACTCGTACAGGACAAAGGAGTCTCCTTCTTAAGCTAGATTCATTTGCCTGAATTTGCCTCGTATCCCTCTAAACCAAGGGTTCCCAAACTGGAGTCTACCGTTCCTTTGCTTAATGGTATTGGTCCACAGCATAAAAAAGGTTGGGAACCGCTGCTCTAAACCTTCGCTATCCATATACCTTCCCGAACTGCTTTTCAATGTTCTTCTTGTACCTGCCTGAACTACTTTCTCTGGCAATTTGTTCCACACCACCCTCTGTGTGAGGAAATTTCCCCCCAGGTCCCTCTCATCTTAAACGCACTCTAGTGTAGCAGTTGGCGGAATGCTATTACAGTACCAGGGACTTGGATTCAGTTCCGTCGCTGCCTGTTTGTACGTTCTCTCCATGACTGCATGGGTCTCCTTCAGATGCTCGTTTCCAGCACATTCAAAAGACTTAGGGGTTGGTAGGTTCATTGGTGACATGGCTGTAATTGGGCAGTGCAGGCTTTTTAGGCCATTACTGTGCTGTATCTCTAAATAAATAAGTATGTCCTCAAGTTTTTGATGTGCCCCAAGGCAAAACATTGTGTGCATTCACCTTATTTATGCCCCTCATGATCTCATACACATCAAAAAGGTTGACTTTTACCTGTCTACTCTGTTAGGGGAAATTATTTTTATGTTATTTAGAGATACAGCACAGTAACAGGCCCAATAGCCCAATGATCCCACACCACCCAATTAACCTACTCTTTAGAATGTGGGGGAAACTGGAGCACCCAGAGGAAACCCACAGGAGGGACATACAGACTACTTATAGATAGCGGTGGAATTAAACCCGGGTCACTGGCACTGTAATAGAATTACGCTAACTGCTACACTACTGTACCACCCCAAATAAAATTCAAGAATGTCTGCCTAGAGTTGCCAGGGACAATTATAGGTGGATAATGAATGCCAGAACTTCCTTCGTGGAAACATAACCTTGCACCTATTAGGTTCAAGGAAAAAATTTAGCAGCTGCGAAGGAAATGGGATGCATCCACCTTTGAAATGCTGTTTCCTAATCTCACAGGAATAAATAAAAAAAGGATTGAACTCAGAACATTTATTCACATTCTGAGTTCAATCCTTTTTTTTATGATTTATTCCTGTGAGATTAAGAAACAGCATTTCAAAGGTGAATGCCTCCCATTTCCTCTGCGGCTGCTGAATTTTACCATGAACCCAATTGATGCCAGGTTATGTTTCCATGTAGAAACAGCTGACATCATGTTTGTTTCATGACAGAATCCATTTTGCATTATCAGAGTTTTTATTCATAAAAGGAATAAATAGTAATCAGCCCTGGGAATCTATTAACTCAGTAAAGTTCAAAAAAATGTTGGGGTCAAAGTTTTCCTGTGTGCAAGTTGGAAAACACTGATAGGATTGTTCGTGGTTTACTGTACATTGAGATATAAATATTAATTTTAGGAATATACAAGATGAACAAGCAGGGGGTTGAGTTCAATCTTTATTTCAGCAGAAGAGGTGTTATCCGAGAGAGATTGTGAGGGAATCTCTCTATGAGGAGGAATCAGGTTTCTGACACATAGTTAGGCCAATGTTACAAAATACCATCTGGAATTCACAAACACAGATGCTGGGAACCCAGAGTTACACACACAAAATGATGGAGGAGCTCAGCAGGTTAGGCGGCATCTTTGGAAGGGAATAAACAGTCAACGTTTTGGGTCAAGACACCTCATCAACTTCAGCCTGAAATATTGATTGTTTATTCTTCTCCATAAATGGTGTCTGACCTGATGAGATCCCCCAGCATTTTGTGTGGGTAGCTGGTATTCACTGCCTATGCAGACAGATCCTGAGGTGGTACTCTGAAAAAACAATGAGAGAGGGAGGTTAGGCAAACACTATTAAAGTGTTTGACCAAGAGAGCCAGTTAAAATTTTCATGAGTTTTTAAATTTACGCAGTATTATTCTTTACCTATAGAAGAATCCTCATAAAACAGTAGATGCCAAGCGGTGGTTTTAGAGTCCCATCCCAAAGGAAAGTCTGGGAGTAACACTGAAAAATTACATCTCAATCATCCCATTGCAAGCTTCTACAAAATGTCTCCACTGTGCTTTAGTCAGTAAATTGTTTAACTATGGGGAGGAGAACAATCAAAATTTCCATCTGATCGCACTGACTTCCAGAAGCATTCTTCAGCATTCTTCCCCTTAGTCCAGAAGTTTGAATATCAAACATCTGGTCTCTTGGCCTATCAGTAATTTCTAAATCAGACATTGATTGAGACCTCAATTCTATTTAATGCTATGGTATTTGGGTAAAAGTCAATATAATTCCAGGAAAGATAACTCATATAAACAGAGCATTATGGAATATCCAGCTGACATTTTCAAAATGCTGCTTACAAGTGTATATTGTGCTCTTTGCTTACCTTCCAGCCCGTTGACAGAATACAAACAGACAATTAACGTTTTTCAATCTGCTTTTAAGCTTCAATCAACTTCAAACAAAACCTGTACTATTAGTTATATTTATTGTACCAAGCAAAATTTTCTTTCAGCACGTTTTTGACACCCGGATATAATAAAATAGGCAACACACAAGATGCTGGAAGAACTGCTGGGCAGTGTGGTGGCGTAGCAGTTACTGCAATGCTGTGCAGCAGCCAGCTGCACGATCTGGGTTCGATTCCCACCATTGTCTGTAAGGAGTTTATACGGTCTCTTCGTGATCATCTGGTTCCCTCCGTGTGCTCCAGTTTCCTCCCACATTCCAAAGACACATGGTTAGGATTAGTGAGTTCTGGGCATGCTATGTTAGCAGTGTGGGCAAGTGGCCAAGAGGTTAAGGCATTGGACTAGCAACCTGAAGGTTGTGAGTTCGAGCCCCAGCCGAGGGAATGTGTTGTGTCCTTGAGCAAGGCACTTAACCACACATTGCTCTGCAACGACACTGGTGCAAAGCTGTATTGGTCCTAATGCTCTTCCCTTGGACAACATCGGTGATGTGGAGAGGGGAGACTTGCAGCTTGACCTTGCCCAGGCGTGCGCCATGGAGCGTGAAGACTTTCCAGGTGCAGATCCATGGTCTCGCAAGACTAACGGATGTTAGCAGGATCATGGTAAACAGCGCAATTTTCACTAACTTGATTTGACTCCAATGACACATTTCACTGTGTGTTTCGATGTACATGTGACAAATAAAGCCTATCTCTTTCTCAATACAGCTCATGTCATTAATTTGGAATTAATCCAAATTCCAGTATCGGTAGTCCCCTGCATCTCCATCTTCATGATACAATGGGCCTCAGTCTCAAAGTGGCCAGCAGATTAAAAAGAGGCCAATACTTGTGGCTGTCTTTGAGCAAACAGCTCTATAGGATCCAATTGTCAAATCATGCTGAGATTCAAAGTGTAACATCAGCAGAGCAACGATCTGGACTAGTTCCTTATCCAGATTTCAGTGAGATTTGAACTATAGGATTAGCATTTCAAGGCAACATTCAAAATTCAAAGCAAATTTATTATCAAAGTGCAGATATGCTACCATATACAACCTGAGATTCACTTGCTTGCAGGCAGTCATAGGAAAACAAAGAAATACAATAGAATCAATGAAAAACTACACATACACAAAGACTGAAAAAGAAAGAAAGATAAATTAGCAAATACAAAAAACACGAAATAATAATAATAAATAAACAAATAAAGTAAATAATATTGAGAACATGAGTTGCAGGGTCCTTGAAAGTGAGTCCATAGGTTGTGGAATCAGTTCAGAGTTGAGGTGAGTGAGGTTATCCACCCTGGTTCAGAAGCCTGATGGTTGTGGGGTAATAGAAACATAGAAACATAGAAAATAGGTGCAGGAGTAGGCCATTCGGCCCTTCGAGCCTGCACCGCCATTTATTATGATCATGGCTGATCATCCAACTCAGAACCCCGCCCCAGCCTTCCCTCCATACCCCCTGATCCCCGTAGCCACAAGGGCCATATCTAACTCCTTCTTAAATATAGCCAATGAACTGGCCTCAACTGTTTCCTGTGGCAGAGAATTTCACAGATTCACCACTCTCTGTGTGAAGAAGTTTTTCCTAATCTCGGTCCTAAAAGGCTTCCCCTTTATCCTCAAACTGTGACCCCTCGTTCTGGACTTCCCCAACATTGGGAACAATCTTCTTGCATCTAGCCTGTCCAATCCCTTTAGGATTTTATACGTTTCAATCAGATCCCCCCTCAATCTTCTAAATTCCAACGAGTACAAGCCCAGTTCATCCAGTCTTTCTTCAGCCAGAAAAAGTGGCTCACCTGAGGACTGGGAGAAATTCAGAGTTCAGCAGAGGAGGACAAAGGGCTTAATTAGGAAGGGGAAAAAAGATTATGAGAGAAAACTGGCAGGAAACATAAAAACGGACTGTAAAAGCTTTTATAGATATGTGAAAAGGAAAAGACTGGTAAAGACAAATGTAGGTCCCCTGCAGACAGAAACAGGTGAATTGATTATGGGGAGCAAGAACATGGCAGACCAATTGAATAATTTCTTTGGTTCTGTCTTCACTAAGGAGGACATAAATAATCTTCCAGAAATAGTAGGGGACAGAGGGTCCAGTGAGATGGAGGAACTGAGCGAAATACATGTTAGTAGGGAAGTGGTGTTAGGTAAATTGAAGGGATTGAAGGCAGATAAATCCCCAGGGCCAGATGGTCTGCATCCCAGGGTGCTTAAGGAAGTAGCCCAAGAAATAGTGGATGCATTAGTGATAATTTTTCAAAACTCGTTAGATTCTGGACTAGTTCCTGAGGATTGGAGGGAGGCTAATGTAACTCCACTTTTTAAAAAAGGAGGGAGAGAGAAACCGGGGAATTATAGACCGGTTAGCCTAACGTCGGTGGTGGGGAAACTGCTGGAGTCAGTTATCAAGGATGTAATAACAGCACATTTGGAAAGCGGTGAGATGATCGGACAAAGTCAGCATGGATTTGTGAAAGGAAAATCATGTCTGACGAATCTCATAGAATTTTTTGAGGATGTAACTAGTAGAGTGGATAGGGGAGAACCAGTGGATGTGGTATATTTGGATTTTCAGAAGGCTTTTGACAAGGTCCCACACAGGAGATTAGTGTGCAAACTTAAAGCACACGGTATTGCGGGTAAGGTATTGGTGTGGGTGGAGAGTTGGTTAGCAGACAGGAAGCAAAGAGTGGGAATAAACGGGACCTTTTCAGAATGGCAGGCAGTGACTAGTGGGGTACCGCAAGGCTCAGTGCTGGGACCTCAGTTGTTTACAATATATATTAATGACTTGGATGAGGGAATTAAATGCAGCATCTCCAAGTTTGCGGATGACACGAAGCTGGGTGGCAGTGTTAGCTGTAAGGAGGATGCTAAGAGGATGCAGGGTGACTTGGATAGGTTGGGTGAGTGGGCAAATTCATGGCAGATGCAATTTAATGTGGATAAATGTGATGTTAGCCATTTCAGCCCTGGGAAAAAGCCTCTGACTATCCACATGATCAATGCCTCTCATCATCTTATACACCTCTATCAAGTCACATCTTATCCTCCGTCACTCCAAGGAGAAAAGGCCAAGTTCACTCAACCTATTCTCATAAGGCATGCTCCCCAATCCAGGTAACATCCTTGTAAATCTCCTCTGCACCCTTTCTATGGCTTCCACATCCTTCCCATAGTGAGGCGACCAGAATTGATCACAGTATTCATAGAAACATAGAAAATAGGTGCAGGAGTAGGCCATTCGGCCCTTCGAGCCTGCACTGCCATTCAGTATGATCATGGCTGATCATCCAACTCAGAACCCTGCACCAGCCTTCCCTCCATACCCGCTGATCCCTTTAGCCACAAGGGCCATATCTAACTCCCTCTTAAATATAGCCAATGAACTGGCCTCAACTGTTTCCTGTGGCAGAGAATTCCACAGATTCACCACTCTCTGTGTGAAGAAGTTTTTCCTAATCTCGGTCCTAAAAGGCTTCCCCTCTATCCTCAAACTGTGGCCCCTCGTTCTGGACTTCCCCAACACCGGGAACAATCTTCCTGCATCTACACTCTGCTTACCTCAAGCTCAATGTTCTGTGTTCACCTGTAATTTATCCATATCTTTAATAATTTAATACCTGGGTCAGATCAGTCCTCTCTACATCTCCAATAAATATATAACCCAACATTCTTTGGTGCTTGGTGCTTTGAAATTTCAAGATCTGAATGCAATTAGTATGGAAAACACGCCTGAGATGTATTGATATATATGATGGAGAATATCCACAGCATTTTTTCCAACAATTTAAGTCAATTCTAATCTTTTCCATTGGGGTTTCATCTGCTGCTTTTCCAGAAAGCTAATTAACTCTCATTACTGAGCATGAGGAAGTATTGATCTTTTTGTATTATTTTGATTTAGCAACAGATAATATCACTGATTAAATTTCACTGCGTTTTCTCAATCGTCTTAAGCTTAGGAACTCGAGGACAGCACATGAACATGGCAGAGGACCTGATAAAAAACATTATGGATGCAATTCAAGTCACAGTGCAGAAGGAGAGGGCACTAAGGCTACCAATGAGCTGGAAATGCTACAGAATACCAAGCAGTAGACTTATCAGACATGGTCAGTGGAATGGGTTATGTAGATGGTGCCAGGGCGTGCAACATAAGTAGCAACAGGTAGAAACAGAAAGCTGTTAGCATGTCAAGATCACTTCTGAGGAGACAATCACAAAAGTAACATTTGACACAATTTTTATATGTAATGACAGAGAAGGAGGTTGCTCAGCCAGTGGGTCCCAGGGAGTTAGCCCGTTCACTCCATTCTCTATCTCATTATTTCCTTGCATCACTGCAATTTATTCTTTCTCACACAAGCCCACACAGAAAATGTTTGAAATGTTCAGTGGGTCAACGAGTATATATGGGAGCAGAAACAGGCCAAGGAACTTTCGTCAGAACTGGAAAAGTGAGGAAACATGTTTATTAAGTTGAAGAGAGGAGGGATTGAATGCAGTTCTGGTTTCCCCACAGGAAGGATGTCAAGGCTTTGGAAAGGGTACAGAAGAGGTTTACCAGGATACTACCTAGGTTGGAGGGTATCAGTTACGAGTGGTTGGAATAACTTGGGTTCTTTGCTCTGGAGCTTTGAAGGCTGAGGAGAGATCATGAGAGGCACACTGGACAAGGTAGACAGTCAGAGCCTTTTTAACCCATGGTAGAAATGTCAAGTTTGAGAGGCTGTGCATTTAAAGTAAGAGGGTGAACATTTAAAGAAGATGTGCAAGAAAAGTTTTTTTTACAGAGCGCGGTGGGTGCCTGTAATGGGCCACTAGGGAGTGGTGGAAGTAGAAACATAGAACATAGAAAACCTACAGCACAATACAGGTCCTTTGGCCCAGAATGCTGTGCCGAACATGTACTTACTTAGAAATTACATAAGGTTACCCATAACCCTCTATTTTTCTAAGCTCCATCTACCAATCCAGGAGTCTCTTAAAAGACCCTATCGTATCCACCTCCACCACCATCGCCGGCAGCCCATTCCATGCACTCACCACTCTCTGTGTAAAAAACTTACTTTGACATCTCCTCTGTACCTACTTCCAAGCACCTTAAAACTGTGCCCTCTTGTGTTAGCTATTTCAGCCCAGGGAAAAAGCCTCTGACTATCCACATGATCAATGCCTCTCATCATCTTATATACCTCTATCAGGTTACCTCTCATCCTCTGTCGCTGGAAGGAAAAAAGGCCGAGTTCACTCAACCTATTCTCATAAGGCATGCTCCCCGATCCAGGCAATATCCTTGTAAATCTCCTCTGCACCCTTTCTATGGTTTCCACATCCTTCCTGTAGTGAGGCGACCAGAACTGAGCACAGTACTCCAAGTGGGGTCTGACCAGGGTCCTATATAGCTGCAACTTTACCTCTCGGCTCTTAAACTCAATCCCACAATTGATGACGGCCAATACACCGTATGCCTTCTTAACCACAGAGTTAACCTGCACAGCAGATTTGAGCATCCTATGGACTCGGACCCCAAGATCCCTCTGATCCTCCACACTGCCAAGAGTCTTACCATTAATACTATATTCTGCCATCATATTTGACCTACGATGGTATGTGTTCCTTCGTCCTACCCTTCCTGAAGTCCACAATCAGCTCTTTTGTCTTACTGACGTTGAGTGCCAGGTTGTTGCTGTGACACCACTCCACTAGTTGGCATATCTCACTCCTGTATGCCCTCTCATCACCACTTGAGATTCTACCAACAGTGGTTGTATCGTCAGCAAATTTATAGATGGTATTTGAGCTATGCCTAGCCGCACAGTCATGTGTATATAGAGAGTAGAGCACTGGGCTAAGCACACACCCCTGAGGTGCGCCAGTGTTGATCGTCAGCAAGGAAGAGATGTTATCACCAATCCGCACAGGTCTTCAGGTTAGGAAGTCAAGGATCCAATTGCAGAGGGAGGTACAGAGGCCCAGATTCTGTAACTTCTCAGTCAGGATTGTGGGAATGACGGTATTAAATACTGAGCTATTTGAGTGGCAATTATAAGCTCAAAGTTATCCAATTGAATTGATAGCTCTTGGTTCAAATTGGAAAATTGAACCTTAGGCGGAATGTAGCTTGAATATTGTGTGCAGGTTTGGCCTCCCTACTGATGGAAGGATATGCTTGTAATAGAAGAGGCAAAACAATGACTCATCAGGTTGATTATTGAGATGGAAGTATGGTTCAAAGACCAAGCCGATACAAGTTCTACAGGGCTTCATGGGATGCATAGCAGAACAGTGTTTTCATTGACACTTGCAGGCTGCCCCAGCACATTCTTGACATTCTGCACATTTCACTGTATGTTTCAATGTTGCAATGTACATGGGACAAATAAATTAATTTTTATCTTTGATTTTGAGGCAGAAATAATGTTTCTCCAGCTTCTTTGGAATATTGTAAGAGTCTGAATGGGAGTAAGACACCCAAATGCTTGGGACAATGCTCATGATTCAGTTATGATCACCAAATTTTCATGCATAACAAATACAAGGAAGGCAAAAAATTCCAGATGACTGGATCACTGAAGGATTCTACTCTCGAGAAAGTCCCTGTAATCAACTGCTGCCAGCACATTTATTGGTCGTGAAATCACTAGAAAACGAAGAGAAAGACCCTACATATTTCAGGTGACAATCATCTATCTGGGTCTTCTGCACCAAATTGGCCTACTAAAAGAAAAGGGCAATTATACACAGAGCAGTAAAATTCGCTTCCAGAAATTTGCAATCATTCTGTTCCTGCCGCAGCTGCTTCCTTTTCCATTTGCCATGGTCTGTTCGTGCCTATGGCAATTAGAACCAGTTCTGTAGTGCCCTCAATTTGGACTTTGTAGACCAAAAACATTGCCTTTGTTTTCTCTAATTCCTTTGGATTAGATTTGTGTCAGCAAGCAATCCTCCAATCCATCAATACAGGAGAAATTTTTCACTCAGCAACAACCTTCACCTAAAGCTGTGAACGTTTGCTACAATCTAGTCTTGTGGGGGAACATCAAGTGCTATGTTCAACTAAACAACAGGTCATGAGCTCTATACTTTCTATCAGCTCAAGAAATTTATTTCATTCATTGGCAGGATACAATATGACTGGTGATGCTGGGACTTAAACTGAAGAGACAAATAAATTTCAGAATGATACGTGGTCAGAGTAGAGATTCCAGATTTCATTTTCCTGAAGGATATTAATGAAACAAAAAGGCTTTTTGGTCTATCCAGTAAGTTCCATTATTATTTTTAAAGAAAACAAAAGGTTAGCTTTAGGATTAGTTTTAGCTTTAAAAAAGATTTTGGTGTCTTAAAGAAGGTTCTCAGTCTAAATATCGACTGTTTATTCATTTCCTTAGATGCTGCCTGACCTGGTGAGTTCCTCCAGCATTTTGTGTGTGTTGCTTGAATTTCCAGCAGATTTTCTCGTGTTTGCGTTTCAAAGGCAGTATTCTTCATTCCTGCATTCTCTAGGATGGTTGCCAGTGATGGAAACTCAAACAGGGAAATGGAAGTTATGCATGGCATTGATGCATCAGGATTTGAGGCAATTTGAGAATTTAATTTTTTAAACAAAACTTACGCGACTCCCTTGTCAATTCATCCCTCCCATCCCTTCCCACCGATCTCCCTCCTGGCACTTGTCCTTGTAAGCGGAACAAGTGCTACACCTGCCCTTACACTTCCTCCCTCACCACCATTCAGGGCCCCAGACAGTCCTTCCAGGTGAGGCGATACTTCACCTGTGAGTCTGCTGGTGTGATATACTGCGTCCGGTGCTCCCGATGTGACCTTCCATATATTGGTGAGACTCGATACAGATTGGGAGACCGTTTCGCTGAACACCTACACTGTGTCTGCCAGAGAAAGCAGGATCTCCCAGTAGCCACACGTTTTAATTCCACGTTTCCATTCCCATTCCGATATGTCAATCCATGGCCTCCTCTATTCTCGAGATCAAGCCACACTCAGGTTGGAGGAACAACACCTCATATTCTGTCTGGGTAGCCTCCAACCTGATGGCATGAACATCAATTTCTCTAACTTCCATTAATGCCCCTCCTCTCCTTTACCCAATCCCCAATTATTTATTTATCTATTTATTTATTTATTCATTCTCTCTCTCCCTCTCACAATAACTCCTTGCCTGTTTTCCATCTTCCTCTGGTGCTCCCTTCCCCGTTTCTTTCTTCCAAGGCCTTCCATCCCATGATACTCCCCCTTCTCCAGCCTTGTATCCCCTTTTGCCAATCAACTTCCTAGCTCTTGGCTTCATCCCTCCCCCTCCTGTCTTCTCCTGTCATTTTGGATCTCCCCCTTCCCTCCCACTTTCAAATCTCTTACTACGTCTTTTTTCCATTAGTCCTGACGAAGGGTCTCAACCCAAAACGTCGACTGTACTTCTTCCTATAGATGCTGCCTGGCCTGCTGTGTTCCACCAGCATTTTGTGTGTGTCACTGCCTTTAAAAGATAGGCTCAATCTGTTTGTTGCAATTGTACAAGAGCTTAAAGTGAGGAGATTCCATGAATCTTTACAAATGTGCTTGTTTATTTCACAAGTTAGATCTAAGTAATTGTGCAGAAAAATACAAAACGGAAAGTTTGCAATGGCAAAATGCAAATTGTACAAATAATAAACTTCAAGAAATAATTAAGACCCATGATAAAGAGGTTTCTGAATGTACCAGTTTGAGATACAATTATAAAGGATTCTATTCCATCCCCCTAGGCCTGAGTCGACGTAGTAGTAGTAGTAGTAGTAGTCCATTTCTTATCTTATTCAAGCACTCATCTTTCATCATTACACCTCAATTATGATTATTGACAGGCTATGTAATTCTAATGCTAGATCAGAAATCCAGAATCAGGTTTAGTGGTCCTCCAGGTAACATATATGAGAAATAATTCTTCCTTAATTCTCCAAATACTGTAATCTTTATATTACATTGTAGAACTAAAATTCTCCTTCATTGTTTCTGACAGTTTTATCCTACACAATATATCAGTGGCTACACTTTAAAGTGTCTCAATAACTGTTAAGCATTTTAGGATCCCCTGGTGTTACAGAAAAAGTTCTCTGTTCACAGCTTATAGTTATAGAAACATAGAAACATAGAAAATAGGTGCAGGAGTAGGCCATTCAGCCCTTCGAGCCTGCACCGCCATTTATTATGATCATGGCTGATCATCCAACTCAGAACCCCACCCCAGCCTTCCCTCCATACCCCCTGACCCCCGTAGCCACAAGGGCCATATCTAACTCCCTCTTAAATATAGCCAATGAACTGGCCTCAACTGCTTCCTGTGGCAGAGAATTCCACAGATTCACCACTCTCTGAGTGAAGAAGTTTTTCCTAATCTCAGTCCTAAAAGGCTTCCCCTTTATCCTCAAACTGTGACCCCTTGTTCTGGACTTCCCCAACATCGGGAACAATCTTCCTGCATCTAGCCTGTTCAATCCCTTTAGGATTTTATACGTTTCAATCAGATCCCCCCTCAATCTTCTAAATTCCAACGAGTACAAGCCCAGTTCATCCAGTCTTTCATCATATGAAAGTTCTGCCATCCCAGGAATCAATCTGGTGAACCTTCTTTGTACTCCCTCTATGGCAAGGATGTCTTTCCTCAGATTAGGGGACCAAAACTGCACACAATACTCCAGGTGTGGTCTCACCAAGGCCTTGTACAACTGCAGTAGTACCTCCCTGCTCCTGTACTCAAATCCTCTCGCTATAAATGCCAGCATACCATTCGCCTTTTTCACTGCCTGCTGTACCTGCATGCCCACTTTCAATGACTGGTGTATAATGACACCCAGGTCTCATTGCACCTCCCCTTTTCCTAATCGGCCACCATTCAGATAATAATCTGTTTTCCTATTTTTGCCACCAAACTGGATAACTTCACATTTATCCACATTAAATTGCATCTGCCATGAATTAGCCCACTCACCCAACCTATCCAAGTCACCCTGCATCCTCTTAGCATCCTCCTCACAGCTAACACTGCCACCCAGCTTCGTGTCATCCGCAAACTTGGAGATGCTGCATTTAATTCCCTCATCCAAGTCATTAATATATATTGTAAACAACTGGGGTCCCAGCACTGAGCCTTGCGGTACCCCACTAGTCACCGCCTGCCATTCTGAAAAGGTCCCGTTTATTCCCACTCTTTGCTTCCTGTCTGCTAACCAATTCTCCATCCACCTCAATACCTTACCCCCAATACCATGTGCTTTAAGTTTACACACTAATCTCCTGTGTGGGACCTTGTCAAAAGCCTTTTGATAATCCAAATATACCACATTCACTGGTTCTCCCCTATCCACTCTACTAGTTACATCCTCAAAAAATTCTATGAGATTCGTCAGACATGATTTTCCCTTCACAAATCCATGCTGACTTTGTCCGATCATTTCACCGCTTTCCAAACGTGCTGTTATCACATCTTTGATAACTGACTCCAGCAGTTTCCCCACCACCGACGTTAGGCTAACCGGTCTATAATTCCCCGGTTTCTCTCTCCCTCCTTTTTTAAAAAGTGGGGTTACATTAGCCACCCTCCAATCCTCAGGAACTGGTCCAGAATCTAACGAGTTTTGAAAAATTATCACTAATGCATCCACTATTTCTTGGGCTACTTCCTTAAGCACTCTAGGATGCAGACCATCTGGCCCTGGGGATTTATCTGCCTTCAATCCCTTCAATTTACCTAACACCACTTCCCTACTAACAAGTATTTCGCTCAGTTCCTCCATCTCACTGGACCCTCTGTCCCCTACTATTTCTGGAAGATTATTTATGTCCTCCTTAGTGAAGACAGAACCAAAGTAATTATTCAATTGGTCCGCCATGTCCTTGCTCCCCATAATCAATTCACCTGTTTCTGTCTGTAGGGGACCTACATTTGTCTTAACCAATCTTTTTCTTTTCACATATCTATAAAAGCTTTTACAGTCAGTTTTTATGTTCCCTGCCAGTTTTCTCTCATAATCTTTTTTCCCTTTCCTAATTAAGCCCTTTGTCCTCCTCTGCTGAACTCTGAATTTCTCCCAGTCCTCAGGTCAGCCACTTTTTCTGGCTAATTTATATGCTTCTTCTTTGGAATTGATACTATCCCTAATTTCCCTTGTCAGCCACGGGTGCACTACCTTCCTTGATTTATTCTTTTGCCAAATTGGGATGAACAATTGTTGTAGTTCATCCATGCAACCTTTAAATGCTTGCCATTGCATATCCACCGTCAATCCTTTAAGTGTCATTTGCCAGTCTATCTTAGCTAATTCACGCCTCATACCTTCAAAGTTACCCCTCTTTAAGTTCAGAACCTTTGTTTCTGAATTAACTATGTCACTCTCCATCTTAATGAAGAATTCCACCATATTATGGTCACTCTTACCCAAAGGTCCTCTCACGACAGGATTGCTAATTAATCCTTCCTCATTGCTCAAAACCCAGTCTAGAATAGCCTGCTCTCTAGTTGGTTCCTCGACATGTTGGTTCAAAAAACCATCCCGCATACATTCCAAGAAATCCTCTTCCTCAGCACCTTTACCAATTTGGTTCACCCAATCTACATGTAGATTGAAGTCACCCATTATAACTGCTGTTCCTTTATTGCACACATTTCTAATTTCCTGTTTAATACCATCTCCGACCTCACTACTACTGTTAGGTGGCCTGTACACAACTCCCACCAGCGTCTTCTGCCCCTTAGTGTTACGCAGCTCTACCCATTATGTTAGAGTTTGTATGTCCCAAAATGCTTTAAGGATGTCAAACATAATTTTGAATTACTTTCTTGATGTGGAAACCATTCTTTTAGATCAAAAAAATGTATCTTCCTTCAGATTTGAAACTGTGGGCTAAAGATTTATTGCTTAATGGGGTCAAAGGAGAGAAGGACTGATAATTATGAAAAATTTCAGTGGGATAGAGAGAGCCAAGGTTTTATTTTGTAGGGCAGGCCATGCTTGACAAACCTGAATGAACTGATAAAATAGTGACAAAGAGACAAAGGTAGAAAATGGAATCTCAATGAATGCCTTTCATAAAAACTTCCAGGAAATATCTTTTCTCATAGGAGATGACAAATTTAAGTTTTATAGAGTTAAAGACAAATCATTGTTCTGGCTAATGGACAGCTACTTAATTTGAGAGGATATGACGTGTGATGCCCCGCTGTAATCCATGCTGCACTGAGTTGTGTTTTTACACCCAATTCAAAGCATTATAGGAGAGAACAAAGCACTACATTACAAGGTCACTAAAACAGATATAGAACGGGCAAAGCTGTGGCAAGTGTTAGTGCAGTCAAATGTGAAGTTATCCACTTTGGATCGGGGTGAAGAACCACAAAGACTGCTTTCTTGAAGAGAATATGCAGCAAAGTATTATAGCTCATTAATCAGGTTGTGAAGCTGCAGGAATGCTGGCCTGTGATCTAAAAGGGTGCATTACAGTGGTGGTGGTGTGGCAGGAGAGAGTGATAATAGAAGTGATCTGAGACCCTGGTTTGTTCACTGATGCTTTTTTTCACTGTTCTGCGTACAACACCTTATTAATCTTGGAAGAAGAACTTCCCAAGACATTTCCACACTTCGGGGATGAGATTCTGAGGAGAAAATATTATGAAAACCCAGATGTAAAAATATTATTATAATGAAAATTTTCAGGATATTGCTAGTGTTCAGGCAACTGCTAGTTTTCCATTAGTTAGATGGATAGATATACTTTATTGATCCCGAGGGAAATTGGGTTTCGTTACAGCCACACCAACCAAGAATAGAGCATAAATATAGCAATACAAAAACCACAAACAATCAAACAACAATATGCAAACTACGCCAGATGGAAAATAAGTCCAGGACCAGCCTATTGGCTCAGGGTGTCTGACCCTCCGCGGGAGCTGCAAAGTTCGATGGCCACAGGCAGGAACAACCTCCCATGGCCCAGTGTTGTATCTCGGTGGAATATGGCCGGAGTCCAACAGTAAAAAGTTCAATATCCGGTCTACAAACACGTTCCTCGATCGTAATATGACCAGGATTGCATCATCCGTTGTTAACCAGAACAGTAAGCCCCCAACTCCTTTACACCTACCTCTTAGTTAAAGAGGCGAAGGAACATTTCAGATCCAGGAAATGTTTGGAATAAAGAATTTTCCCATCAAGATGTTATCTTATTGGTTGTTCTAATGCACATCAATCATATTAAACTATCACCTCTTAGGGAAACAAGGAGGCCATTCATCCAAGTATTACTCTACTCACTTGTGTTAAGGCTGCTGACCCGTCTCATTATGTCTGCCAATTCACTTCAACAGCCCATGCCTAACTATGCTACATCTATTATCATCGACTGCTTGTAAATCTGCTACTTCTGATGACACCGAGACCTGAGTTTCTAACCCATAGCTGCCGGTTCCATCAGTTACACTAACAAAGATTGTTAGCAGTTAATTATGAAATAACAATAGTCCCAACTCCATAGTTTTTTTTCTACAACACCCTTTACAATCTACTACTCGACACAGTCATCCATAACTTTTACTCACTCTGCCACTATCATTACAGTTGCTGGCAGTCATCAAAATGTCCACATTTAACGCAGTGATCTCATTATACCTGTTACTGTCATGCAGACCATTTGCAGACCCACCATCCTATGTGTTCTGAACTTCCACACCTCGTGAATGCAAAAGGTCGAGGAACCAGCTGCTGCTATCGTATTAATGAATTTTGTGTTCCACCATGCTCATAATCATTTTTCTTTGGTTTTAATGTTACGCAAACTAAACAATTTACTTCAGCAGATATACTTGTATTGTCATCTTTACTTTCTATTAAGATAAAATCTACCAATCCAAATAATCCAGAGACAAAAATTAAAAGCCCAGACAGCAGCTGGGAATGCAAACTGAGTATAATTAAATAAATTGGAATACCAAACTGGCACCAGTTATAGTGTCCACGGAATGACATGGTTCTAACAAACCACTTGAAGAAGCAGAATCAGGTTTAGCATCTCCAGCATATGTTGTGAAATTTATTAACTTTACGGCAGCAGTACAATGCAATACATAATAATAGGGAGAAAAATATGTGAATTATACTAAGTATATATCAAAGTTTAAAGTAAGATTTATTATCAGAGTACATACATGTCACCACATACAACCCTGAGATACCTTTTCTTGTGGGCATACTTAGCAAATCTATAGAATAGTAACTGTAAACAGGATCGATGAACAACAGACAGTGCAAATGAAAATATAAATAAGTAGCAATAAATAACAAGGGCATGAATAACAAGATAAAGAGTCCTTAAAGTGACATCATTGGCTGTGGGAACACCAGAAATAGTGTGAGTATTCAAAAGCCTGATGGTTGAGGGGTAGTAACTGTTCGTGAAGAAGGTATTGCGAGTCCTGAGGCTCTTGCACTTTCTACCTGGTTGTAGCAGTGAGAAAAGAGCATGGCCTATATATTAAATAGTTAAATTTAATAAGTAGCACAAATAAAGAAATAATAAAGTAAGGTAGTATTCATGGGTTCAATGTCCATTCAGAAATCTGACGGCAGAGGAGAAGTTGTTCCTGAATCATTGAGTGTGTGCCTTCAGGCTCCTGTATCAATGTATCAATGTGTAGTGGCAATGACTTGGGTGATGGGGGTCCTTAATGATGGATACCACCTTTTTGAGGCATTGCTCTTTGAAGATGTCCATGGTGGAGCTGACTAATCTTACAACTCTCAGCAACTTGCTTCGATCCTGTGCAGTAGCTCCCCCAACCCTCCCCCCAATACCAGATGATGATACAGCCAGTTAGAATAGTAGTAGTAGTAGTCATACTTTATTGATCCCAGGGGGAAATTGAATGCTCACCACAGTACATCTGTAGAAATTTGTGAGTGTCGTTGGTGACAAACCAAATCTCCTCAAACTCCTAATGAAATATAGCAGCTGCCATGCCTTCTTTGTAGCTGCATCAATTGCTGGAACTCAGTGGATCAAACGGTATCTGTGAAATCGAATGGAAAGTCGACGACTGGGTTTAAAACCCTTCATGCTATCTGACCTGCTAAGTTTCTGTCTTGTTCCGGATTCCAGCATCTTTCACTTCTAAGTAGATCAGCTCAAATTTTCTTGCAATGCATTCCATCTCCTAACCTCTTGTCCATTCACAATTGACCTCTATCTCATTGCAGCTTCTTTGCAGTCACTCACCTATTTTAACTAAAGTACACTTAATTTCATCATCCCAGTAATTATTATTACTTTACTTTATTGTCGCCAAACAATTGACACTAGAGTGTACAATCATCACAGCAATATTTGATTCTGCGTTTCGCGCTCCTTGGAGTGCAAATCAATAGTAAATATACTAAAAATTTAAATTATAAATCATAATTAGAAAATAGAAAATGGAAAGTAAGGTAGTGCAAAAAAACTGAGAGGCAGGTCTGGATATTTGGAGGGTATGGCCCAGATCTGGGTCAGGATCCGTTCAGCAGTCTTATCACAGTTGGAAAGAAGCTGTTCCCAAATCTGGCCGTACGAGTCTTCAAGCTCCTGAGCCTTCTCCTGGAGAGAAGAGGGATGAAAAGTGTGTTGTGATATTGACCCCAAGGAACTTAAAGCTTCTGACCTGTTCCACCTGTGCACGACCAATGTAGATGGGGTCGTGCGGTCCGCAACCCCTTCTGAAGTCAACAACCAATTCCTTCGTCTTGCTGACGTTGAGAGATAGTCTTCGCACCTTGCCACCAGGTTCTTAATTTCCTCTCTGTACTCAAACTCATCATTACCCGAGATACGGCCTACAATTGTTGTGTTATCAGCAAACTTATATATTGAGTTTGATGGAAACTTGGCTACACAATCATGGGTGTACAGTTAGTACAGCAGGGGGCTGAGTACACAGCCTTGTGGGGCACCGGTGCTCAGAGTGATTGTCCCCTATTTTTACAGCCTGGGTCCTGTCTGTGAGGAAGTTGAAGATCCAGCTGCAGATCTGAGTGCTAAGGCCCAGGTTCTGGAGCTTAGGAATCAGTTTATTTGGAACGATGGTATTAAAGGCAGAGCTGTAGTCAATGAAAAGGAGCCTTACGTATGCGCCTTTATTCTCCAGGTGTTCTAAGGAGGAATGTAGGGCCAGAGAGATGGCATCTGCTGTTGACCTGTTGCTCCGGTAGGCAAATTGCAAAGCATCGAGGTTGACCGGTAGGCTGTGGTTGATGTGTGCCATAACCAATCACTCGAAGCACTTCATAGCAATTGATGTCAGAGCCACAGGTCAATAGTCATTCAGGCATGCCACCTTAATCTTCTTCGGCACCTACAATTACAACCTATAATTACTATAGATTATAAATAGTTGAGAATCCAGTGCTAATTCTTGTGACATCTCATTGATCAGCAATCTAGAAATAATCCATACATTGACACCATGCTTCCGTTAACCAGCCAATCCCCTATCCATGCTAATATATTACATATAATCCTGTTGGTTCTACCCTTTATGTGACACCTTAATTGTCTCTCTCCTTTTTAAAGTAATAGTGTTTTATTTGCAGTATTCCACCCTTCTGGAACCTCTCCAGAACCCAGGGAAATGAAGGAGATTACAACCAAATGCATCAACTTCTCTTAAGACCTTGGGATGTAGACCATCAGATTCAGGAGATTTGTTGACTTTTATCCCACCCAGTTTGCTTAGATTGTTTTGAGTTCCTTCCTCTTTAGAGAATCGTATTACTTGTTATTATTGGGATGAGTTTCACCTCTTCTGCTGTGAACACCAAGCCAAAATAATTATTTAAATCGCTGTGTTTTTTTTCACCATTAATTCCTCAGTCTCTTCCTCTAAGGGGTCAATGATATCATTAGCTATTCAAGCAAGCCCTCAGAGCCAGAGTAATTTAGGACAGAACTTGAATGCTGATCTTGCCATCTATGTTTATATCCTGTGGAAGAATAAAGAAAAATTCCTATTTCTTCTTCAGATTTTGCTCTAATATCAATTTTCTGAGTCAATATTTCCACCAACTCTCCATTACTTCAGCAGCACTGAACTGTGTTTCTTTGACAGGTATAAGCAATAGCCATAATCACATGATAACCTGTGGGGTATAGCATTATTAAAAGACACTTTTCAATCATGTAAACTTTGCTGATAGAACAAGAGAGTTTGATTTTGCTCCATTCTGCATGGTGATAACACCACAATTATATTGATTCTTTTGCCTTGGTTTGGTATGGGGTGATGCATTACACTAATGTTAAACTTCAGTACATTAAAGGGTTATCAATTTGACACCAGTGTCAGCTGGAATGGAACAGAATCCTGTACAATACAGACATTTTATTACAGAGACAAGCAAACCGCTGAATTTTGAACACCGGAAAGTAAACTGAATACTCTGGGCCCTGAAGTTTGAAACATTAAGAACTGGCTCGAGACAGCTCTGATTCCCCTATTACAAGGACAATGGATGGGCCCCTGTAACACAAGACACACCCCAGGTACTTAGGAACAGCACTGTAGGTAGGTATATAAAAGATTTATATCTGTCTGATTGTGGCCTTCATCAGTCAGAATCGACCATAGATATTGTGCCCTAGCTGTCTAGATACACAAGCCTGGGCAGTACGATATGGAGAGCAAGCTGTTGCCCGTGTAACAAGCTCCCCCTCTCCATGCATCTGATGAACCCAAAGGAATGGCAGAGACCGATACAGTTTGGAACTGGCAGCGGCGCAGGAGTTGCCAGTCAGCATTGAACTCAATATAGGACTGTCTCAGGGACTCCAGCTCTGGATTTTCCCCCCAGGGTTTACTCCCGAAGTCTTCCTCATGAGTGGGTATAGCCACAAGGCAGTGGACGTTTGAGATCACAGCTTTCCTTCTCCCAGATGAGCTGCCCATCTGCCCAAAAAGATAGGTTTATAAAAGAATATAAAAGGTTTATAAATGACAGTCCATATTCCAAACCTTCCCTAGTATTGTTCTCCATACTTTCTGCACTTCATTGACGACTGCATTGGTGCTGGTTCATGCACCCATGCTGAGCTCGTCAATTTCACCAACTTGGCCTCCAACTTCCACCCTGACCCTAAATTCACCTGGTCCATTTCTGACACCTCCCTTCTCTTTCTCAATCTCTCCGTCTCCATCTCTGGGGACAAACTGTCAATCAACATTTTTTATAAACCTACCATTTCCCATGCTTATCTTAACTATACCTCTTCCCATCTCCTGTAAAAATGCTGTTCCCATTTCTTAGTTCCTTTGTCTCTGCCATATCTATTCCCAGGATGAGGCATTCCCTTCCAGGACATCAGAGATGTCCTCCTCCTTCAAAGAACGTGGTTTCCCTAGCTCCACCATTGATGCTGCACTCACCCGCATCTCCTCCTTTTCCCGAATATCCACTCACCCCATGTTCCCACCACATTAACAGGGATAGAGTTCCTCTTGTCCTTACCTACCACCCCATCAGTCTTTGTATCCAACACATCATCCTTTGCAACTTCTGCCATCTCCAAAATGATCCTACCACCAAATGTATCTTTACCTTCCCCTTCTCCCTGCTTTCCACAAGGATCATTCCCTCTGTGATTCCCTTGTCCCTCCCCACTAATCTCCCTCCTGGCACTTATCCATGCAAGCAACCAAAATGCTACGTCTGCCTGTTCACTTCCTCCCTCACCTGCACTCAGGGCCCAAAAAGTTGCTCCAGGTGAGGCAACACTTCATCTGCAAATCTGTTGGGTCGTCTGTTGTATCCAGTGCTCCAATGTGCCTCCTCTACATTCGTGAGACCTGTTGTAAATTGAGGGAAAGCTTTTTTGAGCACCTCCCTTCCATTTCCCAAAAGCAAATTTTCACGTTTTAATTCCCATTCCCATTCCGATGTGTCAGTCCATGGCCTCCTCTCATGCCACAGTAAGGCCACTCTTAGAGTGGAGGAGCAACACTTCATATTCCTTCTGGGTAGCCCCTAAATTGATGGCATGAACATCAATTTCTCCTTCTGTTAAGAAGCTTTATTCCCTCCCGCTTTCCTTCTTCTTTTATTCCCCACTCTTGCCTCTTCTCCTCAACTGACTGTCACCTTCCCCTGAGTCCCCTCCTCATTCCCTTTCTCCCATGGTCTACTCTCCTCTCTTATCAGATTCCTTCCTCTCCAGCCCTTTATCTTTCCTATCCACCTGGCTTCACCTGTCATCTTTTAGTTATCCTCCTTCCCCCTCCCCCCACCTTTTTATTTTGGCATCTTCCCTCTTCCTTTCCAGTCCTGAAGAAGGGTCTCGGCCCAAAAGGTTAGCTGCTTATTTATTTCCAGAGATGCTGCCTGACCTGCTGAGTTCCTCCAGCATTGTATGTGTGTTGCTGTGGATTTCCAGCATCGGCAAAATTTCTCGTGTCGTTAATTTGAAAAATATATTGGATTTCTTGAGTACTTCTGAATGGCTGTCAAAGTTTTCTCAGGTGTTTCATAGCCAGGCTGAGCTTAATCTGCTCCTCAATGTGTCAGCATTAAGTCACCCAAGGTTCTGCCTCCGTTCAAAATCTCATCTTCTTGGAACAGGGATGGCTTTGAACAGCAAATTCATACCAACTGGTCTGCAAAAAATAAGTTCAAACTTACTGTGTAGGAGTGTTTGGTTGCCACTAGCAATGTATTCTGATCCATTGTCTGAAGGCTCAATTCTTTCTCCATTTTTATTTCATTTAATTCATGACAAATTGTAGCACTTGCATTTCCCTTACGTAAACAAGCAGCCAAAGCAGTTTCCTGACGGGAATACATAATTGCTTTTGTGAAGGAAGATGACTTGTTGAATAAGTATAAGATGCACCATCTGTTCCTTGGAGGAACTGCTGAAAGTCATTTCAAGAGGGTTGTGAAGAGCTTTGGCCCATCTTTCTTTTATGACAAATTTGCCTTGGTACAGACCTGCTCCATACTCTCCTTACTATAGAAGAGGACAGGGTTGTATTGTTAACAGATCAGTTTCTGCAGCAACACGAACAGAAATGCTGGAGGAACTCAGCAAGTCAGGCAGTATCTTCAGTATGGAGGGGAATAATTGTCATGGCCTGAGACATCAACTGGATGTCCATGGATGCTGCCTGACCTGCTGAGTTCCTCTAGCATTTTGTGTGTGCGTTGCTGAGGGTTATATTGTTTCTCTGATCCACAGTATTACCATTAGGGAAGAAACTGTCTTTATATCATGCAACACACATAAAAATTGCTGGTGAACGCACGTGTTTGTGTCTTCATATCATGACTGTTGCAGCCTCAAGAAGTCCAAAAATTTAAGAAGGGAAATACAATTCTTTGACATTTGATTACTATTGTAAGTGCTGAGAACTGAAGCATCTATTGACACACAGAAATGTTAAATAATGAACGTAACACTGGCTAAAGCAATGGATCAGTGTAAGACCTAGTAATTATTTATATATGTGTATTTATATACACAAATTAGATAATATTTCCCCAAAAGAGGTTGATAACCATAACAGAAGTTCATGGATTTGACTCAAATACATGGCTTAAATTTAGCTGACTGCTTTGGAAATACTGACGTTTAGGAGGTCCTGGCATCTCTGTCTCCTTGCTCCAGTGCTGGATGACCAATGTGGATTCCAAACGCTGAGTCAAATGATACTGGTAGGTTGCAGGAAGAATGAACTTATCTCATGTTGAATTGTCAAAAAACCTAGAAGGGCTGAATGGCCTCCTATTTCTATTATTATGAGGCCAAAGGCAAGTTTCACATCAATGCTGAGGGATACGTATTGGTTAAGCTACAGAGGAATAGTCTATTCATAGGAAAGTATTCTCCTTTTCTACCATCCAAACAAGACCATAAGACATCGGAGCAGAATTAGGCCGTTTGGTCCATCAAATCTGCTCTGACATTCAGTCATGGCTGATCCCTTTTTCTCCTCCTCAACTCCAGTTCTGGGCATTCTCCTCATAACCTTTGATGCCATGTCCAATCAATTTTCCATCAGTCTCTCTCTTAAATACACCCAACGACCTGACCTCCACAGCTGCCCGTGGTAACAAATTCCACAAATTCACCACCCTTTGGCTAAAGAAACTTCTCCACTCCCCTCTATCCTGAGGCTATGCCCTCTTGTCTTGGACTCACCATGAGAAACATCCTTTCGACATCTACTCTATCTAGGCCTTTTAACATTCAAAGGGTTTTAATGAGATCCCCCCTCATCCTTCTAAATTCCAGGGAGTACAGACCCAGAGCCATCAAAAATTCCCATATGATAACCCTTTCATTGCTGGAGTCATCCTTGTGAAGCACCAGTTCATCTTTTCTAAGATGAGGAGCCCAAAACTGTTCACAATACTCAAGGTGAGGCCTCACCAGAGCTTCATAAACCCTCAGCATCACATCCCTGCTCTTGTATTCAAGGCTATCTTGAAATGAATGCTAACTTTGCATTTGCCTTCCTCACCACCACCTCAACCTGCAAGATGACATTTAGGGTGTTCTGCGCAAGGACTCTCAAGGTCCTTTGCATCTCAGACTTTTGGATTTTCTCCCTGTTTCTACATTGCTGAAGAAATCAACATTGCTGTAAAATTCCACACTGCTGTAGAAATTAAAATGGTGAATAGTGAATTATAGGTTTTACAGACTATTGCAGAAACTAAATGGTAAATATAATTTTTAAATGATATTTTCTTACACCCTTGCAAACTCCCATCTTTTATTTGTATATTTAAATCTGCTCGATGTCAAAATACTCCAGGCTAAAAGCATCTTCGTTGACCAGAGGACAGCTAGTCCGCTGCAGAATTTATTCACATTCCTATCAGGATTACTATAGCCTGATCAGTCAGACAATAGTTCAGTCCCTGGAAAATGCAGATAATTTTCATAGCTTGAGAACACTTCTATTGTAGGTTCATCTTTGCCATCACCAGAGCATCTGCACAGCCTTCAATCAGCTCAAGAAGAACTTACCAAAGACAAAAGCCTTACACCCAACACCAAGCTGTGTTCCACTGAGTAGAAGTGATTCCATACCCCCTATAAATTTAATGGACAACTACAGCAGACATCTCAGAGCACTGGAGAAATACCACCAATGATGCCTATACTAAATCTTTCAAACAAATAGGCAAACCATTACCTCTAGCATCAAAACTTTGATCACATTCAATTGGCTTTTGGTGGTTGGGCCACATTGTTCAAGTAGACCATGGCAGAGACAATCACATATTGTTATAGACATGTCCTTAGAGGCGCATGTGACCACATGTTAGGATGGCATGGTAAGCATAATGGATAGTGTAATGCAGTTACAGCGTCAGTGACCTGGGTTCAATTCTGCCACTGTCTGGAATGAGTTTATATGTTCTCCCATGAGTGCTTGGGTTTCTTCTGGGTGCTCTGTTTCCTCCCACATCCCAAACACACACGAGTTAGTAGGTCAATTAGTCACATGAGTGTAAAATTGGTAGCATGGGCTCGTTGGGCCAGAAGGGCCTGATACTGTGCTGTATCTCTAAATCACAAATGACCTGACTTGGTCCAACCAAGCAGAGTCCACTGCCAAAAAGGCCCACCAACGCCTTTACTTCCTGAGAAAGCTAAAGAAATTTGGCCTGTCCCCTAAAACCCTCACTAATTGTTATAGATGCACCGTAGAAAGCATTCTTCTAGGGTGCATCACAACGTGGTATGGAAGCTGTCCTGTCCAAGACCGGAAGAAGCTGCAGAAGATCGTGAACACAGCGCAGCACATCACACAAACCAATCTTCCATCCGTGGAGTCACTTTACACCGCATGCTGTCGGAGCAGTGCTGCCAGGATAATCAAGGACACGACCCACCCAGCCAACACACTTTTCGTTCCTCTTCCCTCTGGGAGAAGGCTCAGGAGCTTGAAGACTCATACAGCCAGATTTAGGAACAGCTTCTTTCCAGCTGTGATAAGACTGCTGAACGGATCCTGACCCAGATCTGGGCCGTACCCTCCAAATATCCGGACTTGCCTTTCAGTTTTTTTTGCACTACCTTACTTTCCCTTTTCTATTTTCTATTTATGATTTATAATTTAAATATTTAATATTTACTATCGATTTGTTCTCCAGGGAACGCGAAGCACAGAATCAAATATCGCTGTGATGATTGTGCGTTCTAGTATCAATTGTTTGGTGACAATAAAGTATGAAGTATAAATAAATCATGTTACAAAATGGAAACTAGCTACATATTGAAAGGCCTAGACAGAGTGAATGTGGAGAGGAAGTTTCCAATAGCTGGAGAGCTTAGGAACAGAGGGTACAGCCTCAGATGCCTATTTAGAACAGAGATGAGGAGGAATTTCTTTCATCAGAGGATGGTGAATCTGTGGAATTCATTGTCACAAACAGCTGTGGAGGCCAAGTCATTGAGTATACATTTTTATCCAAAGGTTGATAGGCTCTTGATTAGTCAGGGCATCAAAGATTATGGGGAGAAGGCAGGCGAATAGAGTTGAGAAGGAAAGTAAATCAGCCAGGATGGAATGGAGGAGAATACTTGATGCGTCGAATAGCCTAATTTGCTCCTATTTTTTATGGTCTTATTATGGGCTTACCTTCAAACAGAAGAATGGGTGCATATATACCAGTCACCCAGCCACCCTATAAATATCGCAGGTGACCCATCTACTCTAGTGGATCATCCTGAACCCCACGGAACTGCACCAAATCGGTCAAAAAGTGCTCTCTTTTGAAGTGTGCCTATTTAATTGGTCTGTGAGGTCAGAGATACGATGATGCAGCTACTAGAGATGTTCCCTCACAGCCCTGGGGAGTCGGTTTTAATGCTGACCTTTGGTGCTGTCAAAGGGAAGATTACATGCTCTCCCTGTGACTCTGTGGGCTTTCTCTGGGTGCTGCAGTTTCCTCCCAATTTCCCAAGATGTGCAGGTTGGTAGATTAATTGACCACTGTAGATGGTCCCAAACATGTTGTTGAGTGGAAAAACCTGAGGAAAGATGATATGAACATGGGAAAAATGGGATTGGTGTGAATGGGTGTTTGGTAGTCAGCATGAATTCTATGAGCCAATGGGCTTATGTTGGTATTTCAGTGCAGTATGACTTAGTTGACACCACACCCTTGCTGTTTCATAAATAGTGTCATAGCATCTCCTTGTTACAGCAGCACATCCAAAAGAAGGTGCTCTCCTTCCGTCCTCTGTATTTCCAACCTTAATCAACACCTTACAAGGTGAGACTAACAGGGAAGAGTTGTGTGAATATGAAGTGTTGTGATTGCTCACACTTCCCATTATTTAGAATCAGAAAATATATTTTGAGAGAAAAAAAAATAGTTTGAGATAATTTGGAACAGTCCTGCAGCGAATTAGCCCTGAGAATAAATTTCATCTGTAAAATGAAATGCAAAAGAACGGTTGAAGGGTGTCAAAAACAAGAGGGCAGAGATTTAAAGTCAGCGGAAGGAGTTTTAAAAGGGGTCTGAGGGGAGAGTATCTTAGGCAGAGTTGTTGGAATTCGCCGCCCATAGAGGTGGGGGAGTCAGATACAGTCATGATGTTTAAATGACACGTATATAAACAAGGACAGAGTGAGCTCTTGGTTCAGTGGCAAGGCAGTGCCATAGAAATGAAGACCAAGCCCCACTGCATGGACGGTGACTCACACTTACCAGCACACACACACACACACACACACACACAATTGGTTCAGGCCTCTTTCCTCATGCCATATTCACACCCACCATCTCCTTGGCCATTTTTGTCCTTTGTCTTTCACATCCCAGAGTCACAATCGCACCCATCCCTTATCTTCCTTCAGTCACTTTTCTCTCCCTTTACTTCCCATACCCTTTCTCTTGTAATAGAATGCCCCAATTGTGAAAATATTGGAACAAATTGAGTGAAAGAGGTTTACACTAAGCCCGGCTGATTAAAACAAACAATAAACACTGCACTTATCTGTCATTATCCTTGCTGTTGATTAAGTTCCCCTTGGACTATCAAGTACTGCTTCACTAAACGTTCCATATATTCAATTCCTGGGGTAAACCGTTAATGACTGGTCTATTTATCTCTACTTCTGAATTCTTTTTGATAGACACTGAATTTATTATACTTAACCCTTCTGAAAAGAATTCTCTCTTTCCTTATCTGCATTCTCATTTACAGTCAGTAGCCACTCTATTAGGTACACCTGTACACCCTGCTTGTTAATGCAATTATCTAACTAGTCAATCATGTGACAGCAACTCAATGCACAAGATTATACAGACATGGTCAAAAGGTTCAGTTGTGGTTCAGACCAAATATCAAAATCGGGAAGAAATTGTGATCTAAGTGACTTTGACTGTGGAATGATTGTTGATGCCAGACAGGGTGGTTTGAGTATCTCAGAAACTGATCTCCTGGGATTTTCATGCACAACAGTCTCTAGAGTTTACAGAGAATGGTGCAAAAAACAAAAAAAAAGCATCCGGTGAGCAGCAGTTCTGAGGGGAAAAGTACCTTGTTAATGAGAGAGGTCAGAGGAGAATGGCTAGACTGGTTCAAGCTGACAGTAACTCAAATAAACAAATACAACAGTGGTGTTCAGAAGAGCATCTCTGAATGCACTGCATGTTAAACCTCGAAGTGTTGAGCTACAGCACCACAAACGTACACTCAGTGGCCTCTTTATTAGGTACAGGAGGAACCTCATAAAGTGACCGCTAAGTGTATATGATAGAAAAAAATATATCTATTCAAAATAGTTCCCTGCATTCTGGCAATTATTCTGCCTTAGTTTCTCTTGTTTACAAATCTTGCCTTTGTACAGAACAATACATTTGATATTATTAGTATATCTGTAGTTGCTAAAACCTCACAGGTTAATGACTATCGCATGCTTCTCATCAATTTCCATCTATTTATATCTAGTGTATCTATGGTGCATGTTCGTCACACCTGAGATGCAACACTTCAAAGTATCACATTTTTGTTGCAGATGCAAAAATAATCACAATAAGAAAGTTTTTGACAGGAGAGCAAGAAAGGCAGTTATTTCCTGTTGGTTGCTCAAACTGTGAGGAGTTGAATCTTTAGACATCAATATAAAGAGGAATTCATAAACATGAGAAATTCTGCAGATGCTTGAAATCTTGAGCTGCATACACAAAATGCTGGAGAAACTCAGCAGGTTGGGCAGCACCTATGGAATGGAATAAACAGTCGATGTTTCACTGTTTATTCATTTGCATAGATGACGTCTGACTTGCTGAGTTCCTCTAGCATCTTGTGTGTAATGGTCTTGGAATTCTTCAATTTTTAGGTGTCAAAGGTACCTTTCAAGGAAGGATTCGTGCCAATCGACTCAAGGCCCTCTGCACACAAGACTCATAACACCATGCCCATGTGAATTGGTCCTGCACAATTAATCATGCAAAATAGTCTACCTCCATGAACTTACGCCACAGCAGAGAGATAGGCAACAGATTGTGGAGAAAGTGTGCAGAGGGAAACAATATGACAAGAGAGTGGTGGGGAAATCAGAAAGGAAGATGATTGGATAGTGGAACTGATCACGGAGGAATGGTGAGAGATCTTTGGAGGGTGGAGATGGATGCATGGAGAAGACCTGGACTGTGGGTTAATTGGATGATTTGATGAGAAGATGGAACATAGAACACGGAGGAGCACAGCACAGAACAGACCCTTTGACCCACAACACTGTGCTGAACTAATTAAATTAGTAATCAAATGTCCAATGAAACAGGCCCCCACCATGTCCATGTCCTTCCATTCCTTGCACTTCCATTCTTGTGTCTATCTAGGAACCTCTTGAACACTTCTGTTGTATTTGCCTCTACCACCATCCGCACATCCACTTTGAAATTACCCCCTCCCCCAGCAGCTAAAATGCATGGTGTCTAGTATCAGGCTTTCTAACTTCAGGTAAAGGATACTGGTTGTCTGCTCTAACTACGCCTCTATCAGATCTCTTCTTAGCCTCTGCCATTCAAGAGAAAACAACCCAAGATTATTCAGTCTCTAGGTGGAGAGGTTTGGGCATCTAGGGACAGATGAAAGTGCTGGAGAGAAAGTTAGTTCTGCAGTGATGTTTGAGAAGGAGAGAGAAGAGTAGTGGTGTTTGCAGGGAGTGTTGGGCAAGAGTCAATAAGGAGGGTGTCAATGAAAAGATGAGGGAATAACCTGGAGATCAAGGAATATAATTAGTGGACTGGTGAGGACAGAGATGGATAGAAGGAGGATATCAACAGAAAGTGAAGAGCAATTGTTTTGGGGTGTGGGGATAGAGCAGGCAGAATGAAGAAAGTGAGTAATCATGCAGAGGGCAAATCAGGAAATTATTCACGGAAATATTTTTCGTGGCCAGCACTCGCTGACTTCCCAGTAATAACTCAGGTAGGTATACACTAAAATAGAAGACCTCGCCCTTCAATTCTAATAGCCACACTCATACACTGTGCATTTGTGGTCAAAGAAAATTGTATGTGATATGAATATATTATGCATGCTCTTTAAGGTCATGTTGCACAGTCAACAGTCTCCATCTTAAAACTGAGGCCACAGCCTACAGACTCACTTTCAAGGACTCTATAACTCATGTTCTCAATATTATTTACATTTTATGTGCACAATTTATCTTCTTTTGTGCATCGGTTACTTGTCAGTCTTTGTTTATATATAGTTTTTCATAAATTCTATTGTATTTCTTTATTCTCCTGTAAATGCCTTCAAGATAATGAATCTAAGGCAATAACATATGCGTACTTTGATAATAAATTTACCTTGACCTTGACTCCTTGTGGATCTACATCAGACGCAAGGTCCAGGATTAATTTTACAGATGCACCATGAATATATTGTGAAGTAATACTTTCAGATAACATTCTATTGTCTTCCTCATGAAGTGGTGCACCCGATACAGTAAGCGCGTGAGGGTCTATTACGGGAAAGGAATGAGCACGGAGGTTTGGGGTCAGTATGAATCAACAATTCAGTAAATTGAACTTATCTCTGCACTAGTAAGACAATATGTGATGCTGCAGCTGCAGAAATTGTTGCAGAGTATAACATACTGTTATAATTCTTTCCTCTCAAAACACCCTGTGCTTTACCGCGAGGTATGGACTCATGCTAGTAAGGTGATTATTATTTTTCATTCTTCAATTCCCTTCTTTTCACACGTTCTCTGTCATACCTGCATCCATCTTGCCAATGAGCGTCAGAAACTGAGGAACCTTCCCAAGCACCTTTCTTGCTTGATTGAAGAACAGTAGGTGTGAAGTATTTTCATTTTCTTCATTGCTGCAGTAAGCCTTTGAGCTTGGTTCTAAAACTGACAATTTTACGCTATTTCCCCTCCAGTGCTCTGCTAACTAGAGGAACCTGGGATTTTTTGAGATGGGTTTAACATTAGGGTTAGGGTTGAGAGTTAATCAGTAAAGTGAGCAGTATCATTTCAACTGAAAGCGAAAAATATTGAAATTAATTTGCCCCGGGCAAATTAATAAGTACTTTATTGATCCTGAGTGGGAAATGATGTCATTACAGCAGCAACATTTAAAAGCACACTTAGAAATAATAATAAACAATACTAATAAATATAATAATAATATTAACTAATAATAACACAAAATAATAATATATACAATTTACCAATGTGCAATAATAATGTACAAAATAATAAAACAGAGACTATTGTACTATGATGTGTGCTCTCCTGTCGCACAGAGATGAACTGTTGTATATGCTTATTGCGTTTGGTAGGAAGGATTTTCTGTAACGATCCTTGTTACAGTGGAGCTGATTGAGTCTCTTTGAAAGGGTGCTCTGCTTCCAGACAGTAATTATAAATGAAGAGTGATCTTGCATTACATCTGTCTGAATTTCCAGGGCAGGACTGAAGAGGCTTTGAAAGTAAAAGCAAAAAAAAAAACAGCTGGAAATTTGAAATGAAACCTAAAAATGTCGAAGGTTCTAAACAGGTCAGGTAGCACGATGAACAGAGAACAGAGAAACTGTGACCTGGTGAGTATGTCCAGCATTTTCTTATGTTATTTCAGAAGACTTCTGTAGATGAGTTTAAATGATGACGTTGTCTAGAATTTTTAATGGCATCTATACTATAGTATGCCATGCTCTCTATATATATACACACACATACATTGATGGCAATAAACTTGAACTTACTTGTACCTGATATGGATAACCTATTGTAGTTGTTGATGATAGTAGAGAAACAAATGCTTGTTTGGTCCTGTTCCACAAATAAATATACAATTAAACTAATTAATGATGATACCTTATTATTAGAAGGCATGCTATCCTTGCAATATGAGTGGTGAGTGAATTCTGTCTGCTTCTGTATTTACACAGCCAGCATTTGCAGAGTTAATTGATGATGTACGCAACCTGTGTAAAGCCAGTCATGAATGAATGGCCAGTTTATACCATCATGCAGTGTGCATGCAGATGAACTGTTGTGCTTTTATGAAAAGGCATGCACTAGTGATCATTATGATGTTTAATAAGAAGCAAATGGTCCAGAGAGTTTATAATTTAAAAGTATAATGGTTCCAGCCGTTGCCTGAATGGATAAAACGAAGTTTTTTCAAGATCTGCTCAACGTGGACAATCAATTTGCATTGTCATTTGCAATTCAATTAGTAAAACACCATCTCGGAAATGGTGGCTGCAGGTTAAGGCTCTGTTGCAGAAACCTGGAATACAACAATCTGGGTTGTTGTTCCAGTGTGACGCTGAGGCAGTTCTACACTATTATAGTTGCTGTTTATCAGTGTTAAATCTAAACATCATCTGTCTTCCTGGGAAAGTATTAAAGATCCTTAGGCACAATAAAGAAGTGGAGTAACTTCTGGTAGCCACTTCATTCTGCTGTAAGGCAGCTTGTACAAATGTCACATTTGTGTCGTCAACACTACAAGGGTAATCACACTTCAACATTAAGATGCTTTATATTCTCCTAAGATTGTGAAATACAGTCTCTTCTTTTTGCCTGAGAATTCTTTGTTTACCAACTATGTGAAGATAGTCACATGGTCTCTAGTCTGTCTCTCTCTCTCTCTCTCTCTCACACACACACACACACACACACACACACACACACACACACACACACACACACACACACACACCAATACGTCCATTTTCATGACAACTGAATTGGCTTTCAGACAAACAGAAGTGTTCCCCATTTCCACATTCTTCATCTTGAAGTTACAGCCCTTTAAGGTCGTGGCTGGTTGGATGACAGCTTCTTCTGAAGAATGGAAGTTGTTTGTTCATGAATTGATTTTGAACTTGGCATGACATTAATGCACCAACTACACATGGATGTGAGAGAGGGAAGTCTTAGTCTCTGAGCAGAGACCTAAAATGACTGGAGATCAGGCTCCACAGCTCAGCACAGACTTAAGCACAAACACACATGAATATACAGGACCTTGCTCATATCTCTATCCTTGGTTCTCCTCCCTTCCATTTTCTCCTTGATCTCCTGCCTCCCTAGTTCTCTTCTTTGTCTTCCCATATCCTGTTTCCCTAGTTCTCCTCTTTGTCTTCCCATATCCTGTTTCCCTTCCTTCAACTTCCTCCCTCCCTCTTATCTCCATTCCTTTTGGTCCCTTCCCAACCAAAATGCCCATCTAAGCTTGTCCCATTTGTCCACATTTGGCTCATATCCCTCTAAACCAGGGGTGGCCAACCTTTTACATTCCATGCGTCATTTTTTTCACCTACAAGTTCAGATGCGCTATACAACTCTTGTACCCCCATCATTTCTTGTAAAAATATGTTAATATAAAACTCGTGCGTGAAAAGTTTGCATCTGAACTCGTGCATGAAAAAATTGACGCATGGAATATAAAATGTTGGCCACCCCTGCTCTAAACCTTTCCCATCCATGTAACTGTCCATGATAATGTGCCTCATGAACATTAATTTTGTCAGCTTCAGTAAATCCTCCCCCCTCCCCCTCTCCTTTTCCATTCTTCCTTCTGATTATCCTCTCACCACTTCTCTTCTCCTCACATGCTCATCGCCTCCCTCTGGTTCCCCACCTCCTTTCCTTTCTTTCAGGTGTACTGTTCTCTCCTGTTAGATTCCTTCTTCTTCAGTCCCTTACCTCATTAGCATATCCCATCCCAGCTTTTTACTTTATTTCCTCCTCCTACACCCAGCTATTTTCCCTCTTCACCTGGTGTCACCTATCATCTGCCAGCATGTACTCCTTTCCCTCCCCCCACCTTTTTATTCTTGTTTCTGCCCCCTCCGTTTCTGGTCCTGTTGCAGGGTGTTGGCCTGGAACATTGACTGTTTATTCCCCTCCATAGATGCTGCCTGATTTGCTGAGTTGCTCCATGATTTTGTTTGCAATCTCAAGATTCCCAACATCTGCAGAATCTCTTGTGTTTTTGGTATTGTCCCTGCCTCAACCACTTTCTCGGGCAGCTCGATCCATATGCACACCGCTGTCTGTGTGGTTGCCCCTCATGTCTCGTCTGAATCTTCCCCCCACCTCACTGTAAACTTATACCCTCTAGATTTCGATTTCCTTTCCCTGGGAACAAGACTGTGCACGTTCACCCTGTCTATGCCCCTCATTACTTTGTACATGAGGATTAGTGGGTGCAGCATGATGCCTCCTGGTTGATGGAAGTGGGGTCATCCTGTGCTAATGGGAGCCCCTCATTTTGTCTCATTGTTGGCATAGATGAGGACCCAAAACACAGGCAGCTTCTGACTCCCACGGTCCACTAGAAATTCCTAATTTGATGACCCCTGAATTTCATACAGTCTTTCCACACACACTTCTTCAGAATAAATCTATTATGCAGAAATAAAGTCATTGTTTTAAAAATTGCACTGTTGCTGCTTCCATCATTAATCTGGAATGGCATCTTGGGAATTAATTTTTAGCTGCTCAAGGCTTCAGGACAATTCCAGGATATTGAAAATCTTCGAAGCACACCTGCTTGGTTTCACTCATTAACCTGGTGATTTCACAATGTGAAAAGGTGTGTCAGGTGAAAGCTTAACTTTCTGTTCTGCCCCTGATTAGTGTTTAGGTTGATATAGTGGAATTTATTGATTCACAGATTGTAGAGCTTACTGGAAACTCCAGCATTCATTGCATATCCCTATTTGCCCCTGAACCAGGCAACTAAGAGTTAACTAGAGTGGTGGGTCTAGGCTAGACTATGTAAGGATAGCAGATTTTCCTTCTCTGGCTGATAGATATTTACAATTCAGTAATTTCATAGTTTCTGGTTGTTAAGGATATCTACTTTTTTAAAATTCCAGATGTAATTAATTTCTTAAAATTAAATTCTCCAACTGCTGCTGTGGGATTCAAACTTTTTCTTCTGGATCAATCGTCCAGAACTTGAAGTGATAGTCCAGTAACTAAACTACATTCTAAAGTACCTACGGAGCCATGGAATAGTATGCACAAATGAAGACCTTGCATTTGAAGAGCATTCCACCACACTCTCCCTGTGATTTTGTTTCTCTATAAATTACTTATCCAAATCCTTTTTGGTTTTAATTCAGTATTTTCATTACCCAGTGCATTCAATACCTTCAAGCAAACCTGTCAAGTTAAATAGCTTTTCTCCAGGCTTTTTGTCAATCACTTTAAACCTGTGTTTTCTGATTCTCAGTACTAAAATTATTGTGCTTATTTACTCTATATAAACCTTTCATTATTTTAAACAATGCCTTTTTTGTTCTAAGCTTTAGTTCTGTAGTCTCTCCATGAAACTCTATTCCCTCACGCCTGAAGTAAGCAAAACAAATGGAAAATATTGTCACTTATGATTCTTTGCAACTGTCTAAAATTTTATACTTTAACTAGACAATAAGACATGGAGCAACAAACCAATAAACATAATGACAACATTCGGCAAATCGAGTAGAGAGTGCGTGAGGTAATGTCACAAAGACATTAATTATACTTTAGATTGCCTGTTTATGTCTTCCTGTCCATTAATGCTCTGACAGAGAGAAAGAGAAACCTTCAAAAAGGACAAAATTCATTTGTATGCACTCATTTTGTATTCTAAAGTACAGCATCATAACCAGGTGCAACCACTTATGAAGAGCATGATCAAAGCCGAGCCGAGATGTAGTTAAGACTGGGTTTCAGGAGACAAAGGATAATTTTACTTTTAAATAAAGATATTACAGATGAGAGCTTTTAAGCTCCTCATTATGAATTTGCATCAATTGAAGGCAGTCTGAATCTATTTAGTTTACTTACTTATTCCAAGGTGATCATCTTTTTGTACTCATTTTTGTCTTGTCTATCTGTGCTAATACAGCCCAAATCATTTAATTGAACATACTAGGATAATGCCAGGTATATTTGAGATAATAGGTATATGCTGATGTCTGCTTGTTTTTATTAATCCAGTTTTCTTCAGCTGACTCTTTAAGTTTCAGACATTTACAGTTAGGTAATGTTAGATTACACAAAATGTACAAGATAGAAATAGACCATTCACTCTAATTGGTTTATGTCAGCAATTAAGCTATATTTGAAAGGATAGAAGTAGGGATGACTTTTCCTGGTTGGTGTATCCACAATCAGAGATTCTCATCCAAAAATAAGGGATTAGCTGCTTAGGTTTGTGATAAGAAGATATTTCTTCACCCAAGAGGTAGTGAATCTTGGGAATTTTCCAATAGGGCTATGGAAAATCAACTGTTTGATATATTCAAGATGGGAATCAGTTGATCATTGGATGTTGAAGCAATTAGATAAAAGATTATCCAGATTTATTCAGATTTATTTATCACATGTACTTGAAAGCATACAGTGAAAGCGTTGTTTGCCTTAACAGCCAACACAACCTAAGGATGTGCTGAGGACAAACTGCAAGTGTCACCACACATTCCGGTGCCAAAATAGCATGCCCACAATGCCAGGCAGAACAACACAGAACACAACTAAACAGAATATGACAAGCAACAAAACAACAACAGCAACAGCAAAACAAGCCCTGCTCCATTCCTGTGCAAGTACTGGCAGGTGGCTGCTCCAGAGACACTGTTGCCAACTTGTAAAGTAAAGGTAAGGAACCAAAGGGTTAATAAATGAGCAGAATCTGTCAGGTGATTTAAATGGCTTCACTCAGCGTGAATGACATCAGAGTAACTATAATGTAATGTAACTTCAGCATGTAAAGAAAATTCACCTAAAGAACATTCAAGTAAATAGGATTAGGAGAGATGAAGAGAGGCAGAGGGGAAAAAGGTTGGGAATGGGGAAAGAGGAACAAAGGAGGCAAAGAAGCAGGGAATGGCAAGAAAAAGAACTGAAGGTAAAAAGAAAGAGAAGGGGGAAAAAAGACATAAGTCTTTTGTGTCTGTAAGAATGGTGGAATGAAAGCTGCCAGCAGAGGGTGAATGGAGATTAAGAGTTCAAATGATGGTTCCGCTTGGCCAGTTCTACAAGGAAATTTCTTGGAACATCATTCAGTAGTGTGGGACACCATTCATCTGTGGAAGCTTCCCTACAAATCTCCTACCAACAGCATTGCAGGCAGATCTGATATTTCCCTGACCAACTCCTCGCCTCAGCTCCACACACAAAATGTCCCAACTAGTTGTGATGTGATCAGCCTGACTCCCTCAAACAGTTCCCCTCCACCAATACAGTCATTCCGGGAGTGGGGAGAAGATGGTGGCGTGATGGCAGCGCGCGCGGCCACTTCGGTGATATCTGTTATCTGTCAAGTCGGGGACCGTGCACAATTCTGATTTGATGGAGACAGACGTGAGAGTACGGAGGAACATCTGGAAAACTTCTGAAATGCCCACTTCGCTGCCACTGCTACTGTGTGGTAACCAGAATCTCCGGAGCTGAAGGCCGGGGAGAGGTCGAAGGCGCTTGGCAGAGGATGGCGCTCAGGAGGCTGTACCGGAGAGGCTGGTCGGAAGCTCAAGGTTTTCAGACTGACGGATTCAGTGTCGGCTGTGGTCGGCTGCTTCCAAGGTATCGGCGATACATCTCTAAGAAAGAAGGTGTAAGACTCTCCTTCCGTCCGCTAGCCTGCAGGTCACCCTTGGGAAAGGTGTAGAGCTTACTTAGCTCCCGGATCAGGGCCACGTGAAATCATGGGAGCAGATGGTGTATATCACAAGTCCTGGTTGTGTGACCACTGACGCCAGCAGACAATCTCTGAAGAGTCTTGGTAATGGCTGGGGTCACCCGTCTTGTAAAGACACTGCCCAGAATGCAACGGAAAACCACTTCTGTAGGAAAATTTGCCAAGAACAATCATGGTCATGAGACATAATTACCCATGTCATATGATGCAGCACATAATGTCTGTTATCTGTCAAGGAGGGGACCGTGCACAATCCTGATTTGATGGAGACAGACGTGAGAGCACAGCGGAACATCTGGAAAACTTCTGAAATGCCTGCTTTGCTGCTGCTGCTATACTGTGGTAACCGGAATCTCCGGAGCTGAAGGCCCCGAAATCCTTAGCTTTGCGTGTTTCAGCAGCCGGGGAGAGGTCGAAGGTGCTCGGCAGAGGATGGCACTCGGGAGGCTGTATCGGAGAGGCTGGTCGGAAGCTCGGAGCTTTCGGACGGATGGACTCAGGGTCGGCTGGGGCCGGCTGCTTCCAAGGTATCGGCAAGTTGACGGTGCCTGGAGGTTTATGGCAGGGAGTTGCTCCCTTTTGCCGCCTGCTATCGGGGACTCGGGAGTCGATCGACTCAGGACTTTTGAGACTTTATTTACCGTGCCCACGGTTTGTTCTTCATCAAATTATGGTATTGCTTTGCACTGCTGTAACTATATGTTATAATTATGTGGTTCTGTCAGTGTTAGTCTTTGGTCTGTCTTGTTTTATGTGATATCACTCCGGAGAAACGTTGTATCATTTCTTAATGCATGCATGCATTTCTAAATGACAATAAAAGAGGACTGAGTGTTCTCATAATCTAATTTGCTTTGCTGAACTCGTTCTCACTTCAACTATGTTGATTTTCTCCAGATCTCACTTGAGCCCAGGCTACACCTCTCTATCTGTGGATAACATGGACCAGTCTTGGTTCAGTCCACCTCAAACCCCTCTCTCAGTTGTGTTGGTGCCGTCTCTTGTAGACATTCTCTGATACTAAATTGAACTATTGAACCATTGAACCCACACAGAGCTCAGATATTTCATTAACACGAGAGATTCTACAGATGCTGGAAATCCAGAGCAACACACACAAAATGCTGGAGGAACTCAGCAGGTCAGGCAGCATCTATGGAAATGAACAACAGTCAACGTTTCAGGCTGAGATCCTACTTCAAACCTGGAAAGGAAGGGGCAAGAAGCCAGAATAAGAAGGTAGGGTGGGGAGGGGAATGAGTACAAGCTAAAAGGTGATAGGTGAAGCCAGGTGAATGGAGGAGAGGTTGAAGTAAGAAGCTGGGAGGTGATAGGTGGAAAAGGTAAATGGCTGGAAAGGAAGGGATCTGATACGAGAGGAGAGTGAATCATGGGAGGAAGGGAAGGAAGAGGGGCATCATGGAACGTGAGAAGAGGAGGAGAGGTGAGGGGGGAGCCTGTGGGAAATGGAAGAAGAGGGAAGGGGGAGGTGGAAAATTACTGGAAGTTAGAGAAATTGATGTTCATGCCAGCAGGTTGGAGTCTACCTAAACCTGAGAGTGGCCTCATCATGGCAGTGGAAGAGGCCATGGATCGACATGTTGGAATGGGAATAGGAATTGGAATTAAAATGGTTGTCCGCCAGGAAATCCTGCATTTTTGCGGATGGAGCGAAGGTGCTTGACGAAGTGGACTCCCAGTCTACAATTGGGCCTCACCAGTGTAGAGGAGGCCATATACAGTAGTCCCAACAGATTCACAGGTAAAGTTGCCTCACCTGCAACACAGTAGATGACCCTAACAGATTCACAGGCGGAATGTTGCCTCACCTGGAAGGACTGTTTGAGATGCTGAATGGAGGTGAGGGAGGAGCTGAATGGGTAGGTGTATCACTTCTTCCACTTGCAGCTGTCCTCACCCGCCTCTCCTCCATTTCCCCGACAGCTCGGCCTCACCCATCTTCCTGTCGCCCTATCACCCTTTGAGCCTTCACATCCAACACATCACTCTCTGCAACTTTCACCATGTTCGACGGGATCCCACCACCAAACACATCTTTACCCCCCCCCACAGTATAGACTGGGTACAGAGTATTCTGAAGGGAGAGGGTAAACAGCCAGAAGTCTCAGTACACATCGGTACTAATGACATAGGTAGGAAAAGGAAGGAGGTCCTGAAGAGACAATTCAGGGAGTTGGGTAGGAAGCTGAAAAGCAGGACCTCCAGAGTAGTAATCTCGGGATTGCTGCCTGTGCCACGTGCTAATGAGCGCAAGAATAACATGATCAGAAATGTAAATGTGTGTCTGAGAGACTGGTGTAGGGGGCAGGGCTTCGGGTTCCAGGATCCAGGATCACTGGTACAAAAAGGATGGGTTACACCTGAACCCAAAGGGGTCCAATATCCTAGCAGGCAGGTTTAATAGAGCTGTTAGGGAGGGTTTAAACTAATTTGGCAAGGGGATGGGAAGTGGAGTGATCGGGCGGAGGAGGGGGAAAACAGGAATAAATCAAAGATAGCATGCAACAGAGATTATAGAAAGGACAGGCAGGAAAGGAGGCTTAATCAAAGGCAGTGGCATGGGTTACAGGGCAATAGAGGCATGGTTCAATTAAAACAGAAAGCAACAAATATTGGACTGAAAGTGTTATATTTGAATGCATGCAGCATAAGAAATGAAAAGGACGGTCTTGAAATTCAGCTACAGATTGGCAAGCATGACATTGTGGCCATCTCTGAAACTTGGCTAAAGGATGGCTGCCATTGGGAGTTGAACGTCCAAGGATATACCGTGTATTGGAAAGACAGGTTAGTAGGCAGAGGGGGTGACGTGGCCCTGTGCAGGATACCCTAAAGATTAACCTCCAGGTTGAGTCAGTTGTAAAGAAGGTGAATGCAATGTTGGCATTCATTTCTAGAGGTACAGAATATAAGAGCAGGGATGTGATGTCGAGGCTCTATAAGGCACTCGTGAGACCACACTTGGAGTATTGTGTGCAGTTCTGGGCTCCTTATTTTAGAAAGGATATACTGACTTTGGAGAGGGTTCAGAGAAGATTCACAAGAATGATTCCAGGAATGAAAGGGTTACTGTATGAGGAATGTCTGGCAGCTCTTGGGCTGTATTCCCTGGAGTTCAGGAGAATGAGGGGGGATCCCATATAAACATTCCGAATGTTAAAATGCCTGAACAGATTAGATTTGGCAAAGTTATTTCCCATGGTAGGGGAGTCCAGGACAAGAGGGCACGATTTCAGGATTGAAGAACGTCCATTTAGAACTGAGATGCGGAGAAATTACTTTAGTCAGAGGGTGGTAAATCTGTGGAATTTGTTGCCACGAGCGGCTGTGGAGGCCCAATCATTTGGTGCATTTAAGGCAGAGATAGATTGGTTCTTGATTAGCCAGGGCATCAAAGAGTATAGGGAGAAGACAGGGGAGTGGGGATGACTGGAAGAATTGGATCAGCCCATGATTGAATGGTGGAGCAGACTTGATGGGCCAAATAGCCTACTTCTATTCCTATGTTTTATGGTCTTATGGTCTTGCAGTGGCTTCCCCTATCCCAGTGTGGAAAGAGGCTATGACTGCATCACATTTATTTGATTCTGAATCATCTATGTAATTCCAGCATCTGCAGTCTTTTCATGTCTCCTTGTTTTTTCTCTTACTCAGTTCCAATGAAAAGTCTTTGACCTAAAGCATTTACTTCTTCTCTTTCCAGAGACTCTGCCTGTTGCTTGTTGTTTTAGTTTCGTTTTTGTTGTAGTTTCAGATTTTACAGCATCTGCAGTTTGTTTTTGAGTCTTAGCCTCTCTTAGTTACCTGCCTTTGAAGCTGATCAGAACATCTCTCTCTCTCCATGGAATCACAACAACAGCCATGGTCCAAAATTGTGCACCCTTCAGATCCCAGATGTCTGCAGGTGATGGGGTATGAGTGTGCCAGCTGCCAAGAGATATCCAATTAAAGGATCCCCGTAACGCCCATTGTTTCTAAATCAGAGTGGCATTACAGTAGGGAACTAACAAAGCTGTTTATCAATCAGTACTAATTGCAATTATTTAGACCCTCTGCAACAGTGATAGACAGTATGCAATAGTAGTGACAGACAGCTTTCAATGTCCAAAAGCACATACAGATACTGAGACTTTAAAATTTCTTACTTGACAATATTTCCGGTATCACAGCAGTGACAGGATTTTGGAAGTATTTCTTAAACTCTGAGAAAGAGATTATACCTTTGGCCCTTTCATTAACGTTTGTTTACTCTTTGTGCTGATATCCAGAAGCAGGATTGAAATCTACAATCTTCAACAAGCAAATGGGTTCACGATCAGAAGTGGGAAAAGAATTCGGGGGTTGAGATAATAGCTTCAGTAAACATAAGATAGCCCAGATTCTCAAACCTGTTCTTTCCGTATTTTAACTTTAGAACCTCTAATCATTTCCATATTAGAATGTAATTTCCACTGTAAATAAACACTTCATTTGCATTAATTTTGCACTTATTGGCAGCAAGGCAGATATCTGCTTTGCATATGTGGTCGGGGGAAGATCCAACAAAGAGCCAAGCAGCTAATGCCTAATGCTCAGCTGGACACTCATTTGCATAAGTTAATTGAAGCAGTTTATTACCAACAAACTGGCTCGATGTTACAATGGTAACATTGGGGATTTGAATGAATGACAGACAAAAGCAGATGTTGGCTTGTTGTTACAACATGCCCAGACTTTGGTCACAGTTGAATTCATCAAATAAACTCTTGTGATCGAATCTTTCCATGATCTCACCCCTCCCCATTTCCATAACCTCCTCATTTCCAGGTTGAAGCAGGCTGCCAATTTGCTGTCACCCATTATCAGAGCTCTCCGTTCAATTTTTGGCTTCTTGTTTACTGATGTAAAAACATTCAAATCACTGACACACTCAAATCCACAGCGTAAAATAAAACAATATCGCTATAAACATTTTGATGGATGTCTCCACTAGATTGACTAATGGTGCACGTTTCTGGAGCACTGGTTAAATTGATGACTGGTAATGCAGAAGCCTGGAACCACAACCCAGAAACTTGAGATCAAATCCCACCTCAGCAGCTGATTTGGAATTTGGACAAACTATATTGTCTATTCATCACAAGATAGAAGATCGCAAGATAGAAGGTTGTTATTAATATCATTCAAGTGAGGAAATCTACCATCTGCGTCCAGTTAGTAATGTAACTCCAGACCCTTACCTTGTGGTTGACTCTTAAATGGCCCAACAAGCCACTCAGTTCAAGGGTCACACCACTGCTTTTTCAAGAGGCAATTACAGATGTGCACTAAAAGCTAACTTTACCAGCAATGCCCAGATCTCCAAATAAAAAATGAATAAAAACAACTTACTACTTAAGTATTCTTCATTTATTATAGTCCCCTAATCAAAAGTCAGGGTGTCAGGGTGGCAGGGTGGCGATACATCTCTAAGGAAGAAGGTGTAAGACTCTCCTTCCGTCCGCTAGCCTGCAGGTCACCCTTGGGAAAGGTGTAGAGCTTACTTAGCTCCCGGATCAGGGCCACGTGAAATCATGGGAGCAGATGGTGTATATCACAAGTCCTGGTTATGTGACCACTGACGCCAGCAGACAATCTCTGAAGAGTCTTGGTAATGGCTGGGGTCACCCGTCTTGTAAAGACACTGCCAGAATGCAACGGAAAACCACTTCTGTAGGAAAATTTGCCAAGAACAATCATGGTCATGAGACATAATTATCCATGTCATATGATGCAGCACATAATGTCTGTTATCTGTCAAGGAGGGGACCGTGCACAATCCTGATTTGATGGAGACAGACGTGAGAGCACAGCGGAACATCTGGAAAGCTTCTGAAATGCCTGCTTTGCTGCTGCTGCTATACTGTGGTAACCGGAATCTCCGGAGCTGAAGGCCCCGAAATCCTCAGCTTTGCGTGTTTCAGCAGCCGGGGAGAGGTCGAAGGTGCTCGGCAGAGGATGGCACTCAGGAGGCTGTATCGGAGAGGCTGCTCGGAAGCTCGGAGCTTTCGGATGGATGGACTCAGGGTCGGCTGGGGTCGGCTGCTTCCAAGGTATCGGCAAGTTGACAGTGCCTGGAGGTTTATGGCAGGGAGTTTCTCCCTTTTGCCGCCTGCTATCGGGGACTCGGGAGTCGATCGACTCAGGACTTTGAGACCTTTTTTTACTGTGCCTATGATCTGTTCTTTATCAAATTATGGTATTGCTTTGCACTGCTGTAACTATATGTTACTGTATAATTATGTGGTTCTGTCAGTGTTAGTCTTTGGTCTGTCTTGTTTTCTGTGATATCACTCCGGAGAAACATTGTATCATTTCTTAATGCATGTATGCATATCTAAATGACAATAAAAGAGGACTGCGTGTTCTCATAATCTAAAATCTAATGACAATGATGATCAAAAAAATCAGGAGGCTATTTTACAAAAACACGAGGAAATCTGCAGATGCTGGAAATTCCAGCAACACACACAAAATGCTGGTGAACACAGCAGGCCAGGCAGCATCTACAGGAAGCAGAATAGTCGACGTTTCAGGCCGAGACCCATCGTCAGTCCTGTAGATGCTGTAGATACTTCTTCCTGTAGATGTTGCCTGGCCTGCTGCGTTGCACCAGCATTTTGCGGGTGTTGCAGGAGGCTATCCTATTTGGCCACAGCAGCAAAGTAGTTGATGCTCTCAAGAGTTACTTGTCACACGTACAGTGAAACGCATCATTTCCATCAAATCAAATCAGCAAGAATTGTTCTGGGAAGCCTACAAGTATCGCAAAGCTTCCAGCACCAACATAGCATGTCCAAAACTTACTAACCTTACGTCTTTCTTTGGAAGGTGGGAAGTAAGCAAAACACTCAGAGGAACCCCATGCAGCTGCGGGGGAATGGACAGACACCTCACAGCCAGTGGCAGGAATTGAAGCCTGACCCTGATCGGTAGTAGATTGGTGCTGTAAAGCGAAGTGCTAACCATTGTGCTACTGCGCCAACCCCCGTAGCACTGAGAGAGAGAAACTGACTCAGGGCCATGAGCTTTAATCTGAAATGGAAAATGTTAAAGATATGGGTTTGAAGCAGATGCAAGAAATAAGAAAAGGTGGTCATGTGTGTATAGACACTTGTGCATATGGAGTATGAGTTGGGTGAGAATAATATGAGATGAGTGAGAGATTAAACTCTATGGGATAGGCATATGGGCAATGATAATTGGGTAAGTAAAATGCAAAACATGGTTTGAGAGACACTGCAAACAGAAACATTGGGATCCCGATTTGAAAACGACGCTGTGTCATGTTCAATATGTCTGGCCAGAGAACAAGTTGGTATTACTTCAGTTTGCACTTAATCTCAGCAGAAGACTCAGGTGGAAATGTTGGGCACAAATTAAAGTGAAAAGTGCCCAAAAGCCATGTTGTTACAAGTCCTCAAAACAACATTGTTCAATCATTCCACTAGCAACTGCTAGAATCAGAATCAGAATCAGAATCTGTTTTTTTTTTCAATGATCAATGCAGTGAACTGTGCCATTTGCATTCATAACCAGCACGTATTCCGGCAGAACATAGCAAGCCCACAGTGCTCAGCCGAATGACACAAGCAACAACAACAATGGTGAAAGAAGCAAAAAAAAGACAGCAACAACAAAACGAGCTCCTTTCACCCATACAGACAGACATCCCCACTTCAACCCCAGGACAGACCACCTCCAGGCCTCCAATCCTTGGACCCAGACTTTCTGATTCACGGAGTCCATTGTGTTGTACCATCATTGACAGCCGTGCAATTTCTTGTTTTGCGGCAGCGTAACAAATTACTGTAAGTTACGATAATCAATAAATAAATAGTGCAAAAGAAATATAGTGAGCTAGTGTTCATGGATACATGGACCATTCAGAAGTTTGATCATGAAGGGACAGAGGCTGTTATGAATTTTAAGATGATATTATTGTCTTTGTGAGAATGATAAGGATGTTCAAATCATTCACATCATGACTGGAGCCAACGATAGGATTCCTGAAGGATAAGGTAGACATGCATCCGGAAAGAGAGGTGTTGATTAGGGGTAGTCAGAATGTCTTTGTGCAGGGGAGATCGTGAATCTGAATCTGAGCACCAAGTGTATCAGGAGCATATGCAGACCAGGCTTAAACAGAGGCAGCTGTCACCCACACCCATACCACCCAATCTATTCTTCCTTAGGCAGAGACAGCAGCCCCACATAGGCTACAGTTGCCTCTTAACACACAGAACTGACTGTAATCAAATCATCCCCGTCCCCAAGGATAAAGTAGCCACCTATTCAGTAATTTACAGGTGGCTGCATCATGAGTTGGCAATATAGAACTCTGAACTGAATTTTATAACTCAAAACTAAATTTTATAACTCAAGACACACAACAGAAATATCTACCCATTTCATTTTTGAAATTTTAAATTGAACTCATTCCTCCCACCCAGATAAGTGGGCCAAGGAATGGCAAATGGAGTTTAATTCAGATGGTGAATCTGAAGTAAGGTGTTGCATTTTGGGAAGGCATATCTGGGTAGAGCTTTCACAGGGAGTTGTAGGGCACAGAAGAGATAGTTATAAACAGAGGGACGTGGGAGTCAAGTACATTGTTACCTGAGGGGTCGTGAGGGACATAGAAAGGGTAAATGCACACAGGGTACACCCCATCCCTGAGGGAGAAACTTTTTCACTTGGGGTAAGTGGCTGAGGCAGGCACATTAACAATATATAAAAGGTGCTAAGACTGGTACATCAAAAGATTTGGAGGGCTAAGGGGCAAATGTGAGCAAATGAAACTAGTTTGAATGACCATCTTGGCCAACATTGGCCAGTTGGACTGAAGGGCCTGTTCTCAACAGGTACTCCAGGAGCAAATCTTTTCGAGGTGTGGTGCAATCACTTGAGTCGAGTATGATGTTCTCCTAAAGGATTGTCTGTAGGTGGGTCTTCAGGTGGCTATAAAGACCAATATGGAATCCACATATTCAAAGTATATTTATTGTCAAAGTATGTATCCCTTATACAAGGAACACACACAAAATGCTAGAGGAACTCAGCAGGCCAGGCAGCATCTATGGAAAAGAGTAAACAGTTGACGTTTCAGGCTGAGACCCTTCAAAAAAAGATGAGAAGTTAGAGCAAGAAGGTGGAGGGAGGGGAGGAAGAAGTACAAGATAGGTGAAACCAGGAGTGGGGGTGGAGGTGAAGTAAAGAGCTGGGAAGTTGATTGGTGAAAGAGATACAGGGCTGGAGAGGGGGGAGCCTGATAGGAAAGTGTAGAAAACCTTGCTTGAAAGGGAAGGAGGAGGAGCACCAGAGGGAGGTGATGGGCAGGTAAGGAGATGAGGTGAGAGAGGGAAATAGGAAAGGAAATGCTGAAGAGGGGCAACTACCAGAAGCTCAAGAAATTGATGTTCATGCCATCAGGTTGGAGGCTACCCAAACAGAATATAAGGTGTTGTACCTCCAACTTAAGTGGGCCTCATCACAGCAGTAGAGGAGACAATGGACTAACATGTCGGAATGGGAATGGAAGGTAGAATTGAAGTGGATGGCCACCTTGAGACCCCGCGTTTCCTGGTGGACTGAGCATAGGTGCTCAGCAAAGCAGTCTCCCAATCTAAGTCAGGTCTCACCGATATACAGGAGGCCACACCAGGACCACCAGATACAGTAGATGACTCCAACAGACTCACAGGTGAAGTGTCGCCTCTGAACGGTAGTGATGGAGGAGGTGTAGGGACAGGTCTGGCACTTGTTCCGCTTGCATGGATACGTACCAGGAGGGAGATCAGTGGGGATGAATGAATGGACAAGGGAGTTGTGTAGGGAGTGATGTCTGTCAAAAGTGGAAAGTGGGGGGTGGGATCCCATTGGAGATGGCAGAAGTTATGGAGAATTATGTACTGGACACAGATTATACAACCTTGAAATTTGCCTCCTTCCAGGCAGCCACAAAACAAGAAACCCTAAAGAACCCATAAATAAAAGAAGTTCAACAAACATCCAATGTGCAAAGAGAGAGAGAAAAAAAAACAAATTGTGCAACCAATATAAGTAAGCAAACAACATTTAGAATGAATGTGAGTCCACAAACACAAAGCCCAGAGCAGTGTGGGTAAGAGTAAGTGGTGGCTGTGGTCAGTGGTTGGGTCTTTTTGTTTTTCAATCTCTCCTTTCACAGCTGCTGCTTGTTCTCTGAGACACAGCGGGGGCTGTTCTCATGTAGTAAAGCACCCTCTTGAACAGATTTCCTCCAGGAGTATCTATTGAGTGCAATGTCTTCCCAGTGTTCAGATGTAAAGCTGAATTTCTTCAGGCTGATTTTGATGTCACCTTTGAAGTGTTTCCTTTGCCCACCAGGGGCTCACAGGCCTTCCTTCAACTGGGAGTGACGGATCTGTTTGGGGAGACTCGAGTCAGGCATCCGGATGACATGGCCTATCCTTTGGAATTAGTGTTGCTTTATCAATATTCTGTGCTCTGTGGCTCAATGGCTCAATGTTTTTAGGCATCACCCCTATCAATACAACACAACTCAAACTTTTAACTTATTGAAAGTGCATCTTAAGTGAGGAAGAAGAGAACTCAAGAAGCTAATAATCTCAGTTAGTGATTACTGCAAAAAGTGCAGAGAAATTTAACAGATGCACTGTCACTGTGTCCAGTTAATCTGTTGGCATTTTCTGATTCCATCAACTAATTTCAGGAGACGCACCTGGGATTCCCATATTCAACAGTAAAGAACAGTATACAACAACAGAAGTAACAATGGGCCTCTGGTTAATTCACAGAGAATTAATCATTGCCATTAATACTTCATAAACACAAGAGGGTCCGCAGATGGTAGAAACCTAGGGTAACACACACAAAATGATGAGGGACCTCAGTAGGTCTGGCAGCTTCTATGGAAGGGAATAAATTGGTCTACTTTTCAGGCCAAGACCCTTCATCAGGACTGGAAAGGAAGGGGGAAGAATCCAGAATAAGAAGGTGGGGGAGGAGGATTACAAATGGGCAGGTGACAGGTGAAACTAGGTGAGGGGGAAGGTGGGTGGGGGAATGAAGTGGGAAGCTGGGAGGAGATAAGTGGAAGAGGTAAAGGCTGAAGAAAAAGCCATCTGATAGTAAAGGACAGTGGACCATGGGAGAAAGGGAAGAAGGAGGGGCACTAAAGGGAGGTGATGCGTAAATGAGATGAAGATAACGAGTAAGAGGGGAGGCAGAATGGAGAATAGAAAAAGAGAGAAGGTGGAGGGGGTAGAAATTACCAGGAATTAGAAAAATCAATGTTCGTATCATCAGGCCAGAAGCTACTCAGACGGAATATGATGTTTTGCTCCTCCAACCTGAGAGTGGCCTCATTGTGCCCATAGTAGAGGCCATGGACTGAGACGTTGGAATGGGAATGGGATGTAGAATTAAAATGGGTGACCACCAGGAAATCCCACCTTTTGTGACAGACAAAAGTGCTCAAATGTGCTCAATCCATTAATACTTCTGTTGTTACACACTAACTTAGGTTGTCACACAGTAGCATAAACGTTCCAAACACTTTATTCTGTTGTACATTCTTATTTAAATACTAACAAGCAAGAATGTAATTAACATCAGGGCATGTACTTTGATTTCATTACTGTACACTGATGGCTTGGATGTAAAAACAATGAGGTTAATGATTTGAAGTGAGCAAGCCCTGCATGGCTGCTATCATTTAAAATTTCTTTGTGAGGCAGTTTGCCAAGTTCCCAGCTGTTCTGCTTTGATTTTTAACAATGTGTCAATAACTTCTGCCAAGGGAAGTTCATCCTGAGCAGGAAGTTCTTGTGAAGACAAGCAGACCTCTGCCAGCACCCTGGTAGAACGTACATGAAAGAACCAACTTGCATGAGGTGGAGTTCAGAGAAATCCCTGATAGATCCAGGGAGCCAAAGCTGAATAAAGTTTACTTCCGTGTCTGTTCTACCTCTGAGCCTCATGATTCATTAATATTGTAGGAAATGCTTGGATTATTGTTGTTCCAAATGTAAACATACTGACCAACTTGTCCAAAGGACCAATCAATAAAGGAGTGAATAGCTAGCTAATGAGCACTTCTGTGCTGGCACTTTTGCAAGATCAGTTACATGCCTACATGATGGCAAGAAGAATGATGTAGCTGAAAAAAAACAGTTCAAAATGTGGGAAAGGAAATGGCAAGCTATGAATCGTACCTGATGATAGCAGATTCCTTGCTTTCTTTCATTGTGCTGATATTAAAGAAAAGAAATTGAATACCCAATATTAGACACAAGCACAGGCAAAAACTGAGCAATAAATATCAAACACATATTGAGTCACCACATAGTATTCATATTGGGTGATGTCTTCAAACTTCTTGTTCCTGTTCATAAAAACAATGTTCTTCTAGTCAGTTCTAGTGCTTCTTCTTCACTGTTTTACTTACTTACTGTCCATTATGCCACTGGCATTTAGGGCAGCAATAAGGGTCCTCCATCTCTTTCTGTCCTTGGCCAATTTTGGTCTTGGTCTTGGCAGTGTTCAGGGCTTCCTTCATTGTGCCAGAAGCTTCCTCTTGGTTTTCACTACTGTCAGTCATACAAGTCCCAGGTGGAGACTCAGGAATACTGTCTCACTCAGATATAGAAGGATTCTTCATTGCTGTTTCACTAACAGTTTTGTTTTACTAATCAAGATTATTAGCCCTGAGCTAAACTTCTGAACCTGAAGGATCGGTGGACCACTCTTAGTCTGCTCTCTGCCCTTTGACCTGTTTGGCAAGGGTGACTCTACCAAGAGCCAAAGTATAAAGCCCTAACTCCAGCTAGCATAGCTCTCCGGGTCATTGAGGTACGCAAGCCTCCAAACCTTGTTTATGGAGGGTCCTCACTGTTTTGTTCACAATTAAAAGCAGATTACTATGAAAAGAAATTTGATTTGCTACAAAACTGTCCCTTCTAAGAGAGGATAAGGTAGATTGGTCAGACAAATGTTTCCCAGGTAAATAAAAAAAAGGCTTCAATTACTCTTTGAGAATGAAGCTACTTTCCAAATATACTGTATAAAGAAGAGAAAATCAGGAAAGTCATATAATGCAGGATATAACCACAAATTTAGCATTCATTTACAATGCATATACAATGGTGAAATAATGAAAATTATAAATCATTTCAGTAAAACGGTTCTTTTCAGAGAAGTAAATCCTAATCTAAAAGAATGGCAGAATATAACAGGCATGCAAGGAAAATAAATACATTGGAAGAAGCTTTAAAAAAAGGTATGAGGTTCCATTTAGGGTCTGTCACAATTAGGCTTCGGTCTATCAAGTGAGTACAAAAGATCAAAGAACTGGAGAGAGTTTTGTTCAGAGAAAGGAAGCTGCTGCCACCTTTCATCCCGGTTTAAAAGTGTCTCGTGAATTGGTACTAATCATCACTGGAAGTTCTCGCTAATTGACCAATTGACTTTTTAAATTAAAAGAAGAAAAGTCTCAAGGCTATCACTGCAGGAAAACTTTGCGTTAATTTTCTGAGAAACCTACGACAACACCACAAATGGAATTGCTCCTGTATAATTTATTTTAATTACTTAAACATTTGTAACAGGTTAAATTTTCTGGTACAGATGTTTATCAACATGAACAGAATTATAGATAAAACATTTTAAATAAATCAAGGAATATCTTATAATACAGTACAGCAAAGGAATATGCCATTCAGCCCACAATGTCTATGTAAAGCACAATGCCATATCCTTTCTGCCTGCACATGATCCCTTTCCCTCAACTCTCTACATCTTGATTGCCTAGCTAAAATCCTCTTTAATGCCATTATTGTACCTGCTTCCACCAACAACCCCGACAGTATGTTCCAGGCACAACTGTGCAAAAATTACCCTGCACATCCCCTTTAAATTTTCACCTTAAAGAGATAGTAAATTCTTTTTCTGTTCTAAGATGCTGGCTATTTCATGGGCAATTATATATTCTCTGATATGCAAATAAATTGGTACAAAGTAGACCTCCTGAAAACACCAGTCGATCTTCTAAAGGAAATTATTGGCCAATACATAGCAAGGATCTTACTCTTCGTGCTACCAAAATATGATTACTAAAGAGAGACTATATCAACAATTAAAATGCCTGAAGCCAGAAGAAAATCTAAAACAAAATACTAAATGATATTCTTTATTTAGAAAGCAGAGCACTGCAAGAATACATTAAAGCAGAGCACCCTCTAGTAACAGGGGTCTAAACTGCATGAATTTTGATAAATACAGTACCTGCTCTCTATACCTCCCCCTTTGCATTTAAGTACAAATGCCTGTGGATTAGTTAATAATCTAGTTTCAGCACTTGGTGAAATGCATTAGCCTGAAGCACTAAATTGCTCTAGTATGTGAATGTTGATAAGAGATCAATGAATCGTAATTAACATTTTTTTGAATGATGATAATCTCAAGGATGCACAGAAAAGGAAATGTCAGTGTTTACATACTCTGCTGGGTCATTAATAACAACACATCGGCACGGTTTGGAAATTAAACAATTGATACATAACACTGGACAACAAATTTTGTGTTTTATATTTGCAATTAATTTAGATCACTTTGTAGAGATCTGTTTTCATTTTGACACAAAAGAGTCTTTTTCTGGTGATCAACGTCAAAAAAAGCCACATTAAATCCACTGTGAATCAATGTTGTAAAACAATAAAACATGAAAACTTCCAAGGGGGAGGTGAATATTTTTTATAGGCACTGTATGTTGATTGGCTGTATCACACTCTGGTATGGAAACACCGATGCCCTCGAACAGAAAATCCTACATAAAGTAGTGGATACGGCCCAGTCCATCACTGGTAAAGCCCTCCCAGCACTGAGCAGATCTACTGGAAACATCGTCGCAGGAAAGCAGCATCCATCATCAGTGACCCACACTACCTAGGTCATGCTCTCTTCTCACTGCTGTCATCAGAAAGGAAGTACAGAAGCCTCAGGACTCACATCACCAGGTTCAAAAACAGTTACTACCCCTCAACCATCAGGCTCCTGAACCAAATGGGATAACTTCACTCAACTTCACTTGCCCCATCAGTGAAATGTTCCCACAACCTATGGACTCACTTCCAAGGACTCTACACCGCATGCTCTCGATATTTATTGCTTATTTATTATTATTATTATTATTATTACTACTTTCATTCTGTCTTTGCACAGTTTGTTGTCTTTTGCACACTGCTTGAATGCCCAAGTTGTTGCGGTCTTTCATTGATTCTATTATTCTATTCTGGATTTATTGAGTACATCTGCAAGAAAATGAACCTCAGGGTTATATATAGTAACATTTATGTACTTTGATAATACATTTACTTTGAACTTCCATCATTTCAGCCCAAGCAGCTGAGTGTGATGTACATGACAACAACAATCAGATTAACATTGTGCAGGAAGGGAAGAAACCCCAGGGGGATTTCACTTCAAGATAGTAATTTGAACAATCAAGCAACAATGAGAAATCCCCCATGAGACTCCAATCAAGGCTCCTTCTGAGACATTGCAACAATTGACCATTTCAAGTGGCGTAATGGGCCATCTGTTCCATTGTTCCCAAGGAAGCTCCAGACTTCACTCGGTTCTCAACGTGACCTTATCAAATAGTAGCATACTTCCCTGTAAAATACAGTTCCTTACACTTGTGCCCTCTCACCCAGTCTGCAAATAAAATAGGAACGGTCCCTACACTGGAGTAGAGTGGAGCCAGTTTTAGTCATAGAGTCAGTCACAGAGCACTACGTCACAGAAACAGGCCCTGCAGCCCATCTAGTCCATGCTGAACTATCATTCTGCCTCGTCCCATCAACCTGCACCCAACCACTGTCCTCCAAAACCCTCCCATCCATGTATTTATCCAAGTTTTTCTTAAATGTTGAATGTTGAAAGTCATAGAGAGATAAAGTATGGAAACAGCCTTTCAGCCCAAGGTGTCCTTACCAGCCACCAGTATGCACTGTTTCATCTAATCTTAACAATGGACTCCACAAACTTTATAAAAATAGCTGTAAGCAAGGGTGTCCCCACAAAATCTTTCTGCGTCTTCCCCAAACAGAAGCCCCGGCTAAACCATGAGATACGCAATCTGCTGAGGGACAGATCAGGGTCATTCAGGTCTGGCGACCAAGTAAGATAAGGCTTTCTTTCCTCCACCGTCAATGCTGCCCTCACCTGCATCTCTTCCATTTTGTACACATCTGTCCTTACCCCATCCTCCTGCCACCACACCAGGGATAGGGTTCCGGTTGTCCTCCCCTACCACCCTACTAACCTCCACATCCAGCACATAATTCTCTGTAACTTCCACCACCCCCAATGAGATCCCACCACCAAGCACATCTTTCCCTTTCTCCACTTTCTGCTTTCCGCAGGGATCGCTTCCTACGTGACTCCCTTGTCCATTCGTCCCTCCATACTGATCTCCCTCCTGGGACTTACCCTTGCAAGCAGAATAAATGATACACCTGCCCCCACGCCTCCTCTCTCACTACCGTTCAGGGCCCTAAACAGTCCCTCCAGGTGAGGTGACACTTCACTTGTGAGTCCGTTGGGGTCATATACTGTGTCTGGTGCTCCTGGTGTGACCTCCTGTATATCGGTGAGATCCAACGTAGATTAGGAGACTGCTTCACCAAGCACCTATGCTCTGTCCACCAGAAAAAGCAGATGTCAGTCATTTTAATTCCACTTCCTATTCTCATTCCAATATGTCAATCCATGGCATCCTCCATTGTCATGATGAGGCCACACTTAGGTTGGAGGAACAACACCTTATATTCTATCCAGGTAGCCTCCAACCAAATGGCATGAACATTGATTTCTCAAACTTCTGGTAATTCCACTCCCCTCTCCTTCACCATTCACCATTCTTGTTTCCCTCTCTCTCGTATCTCCTGACCTGCCCATCAGCTCCTTCTGGTGCTCCTCCTCCTTCCCTTTCTTCCATGATCTTCTACCCTCTCCTATCAGATTCCTTGCCCTCCTCCAGCCCTTTACCTCCTTCACCAATCAACTTCCCAGTTCCTTACTTAACCCCCTTCCCCTCTCCCGGTTTCACCTATCACCTACCACCTTGAACTTCTTCCTCCCCTCCCCCCACCTTCTTACCCTGACCTCTCATCTTTTTTTCCAGTCCTGATGAAGAGTTTCAGCCCGAAATATCTAGTGTTTACTCTTTTCCATAGATGCTGCCTTACTTGCTGAGGTCCTCCAACATTTTCTGTGTTTTGTCTAAAATAGAGGAGGTCCAGGTACAATCTCCAGAAAGCCATCTCACAGGAGGAGTGGCAATTCTAAACTAAACTTGAATCAATGAAGAATGCGTGACAGTTGTGCCAGGGCTTAAATACTATGACCGCTTACAAAGTGAAACTAAGCGACATAGGTGACAACAGGGTTTCGTTTCCAGATGAGCTCAATGCCTTCTACATTCACTTTGACCATCAAACCATGAAGGAACCATCACAAACTCCCACAGCCCCCGATAATCCTATGGTTTCAGTCTTTGAGGCCAACATGTGAACAGCCTTTAGGAGGGTGAACCCATGGATAGCATCTGGTCCACAAGGAGTACCTGGCCAAGTACTAAAGACCTGTGCTGATCAACTGGCTGGAGTGCTCACTGAGATTGCTAACCTCTCGCTTGGGCAGTCTGAGGTACCCAACTGCTTCAAGCAGGTTTCAATTATACCAGTGCCTGAGGAGAATGTGGTAACCTGCCTCAATGTCTATAGTCTAGTAGCACTGATATCCACAGTGATGAAGTGCTCTGAGAGGTTGGTGATGAAACATATCAACTCCTGCCTGAAAAGCGACTTGGATCAGCTCAATTTTGCCTCCCGGCACAATAGGTCCACAGCAGATGTCATTTCATTGGCTCTTTACTCAACCCTGGAACATCTGGACAGCAAAGATGAGTATATCAGGATGCTGTTTCTCGACTATAGCTCAACATTCAATACTATCATCCCCTCAAAAACTCATCAATAATCTTCAAGAGCTTGGCCTCAATACCTCCTTGTGCAATTGGATCTTCAATTTCCTCACTTACAAACCATAGTCAGTTCAGACTGGCAAAAATATTGCCTCCACAATCTCCATCAGCACAGGCGTACCACAGGCTGTGTGCTTAGCCACCTGCTCTACTCACTTTACACTTATGACTGTGTGGCTAAGCTCAGTTCCAATGCCATATTTAAGTTTGCTGATGACACCACTGTCGTAGGCCAAATCAAAGGACATGAATAATCAGTATATAGGAGAAAGACTGAAAATCTGGCTGAGTGGTGCCACAACAACAATCTCTAAGGAAGCCCAAAGAGCTGATTATTGACTTCAGGATGAGGAAACCAGAGGTCTATGAGTCAGTCCTCACCTGGGGAATCAGACGTGAAAAGGGTCAGTATCTTTAAATTCCTCTGTGCTATCATTTCAGGGGATCTGTCCTGGGTCCAGCACATAAATGCAATTACAAAGAAAGCGCGAGAGTGCCTCTACTTTCTTAGAAGTTTGTGCAGGTTCGGCATGATATCTAAAACTTTGACAGACTTCTATAGATGTGTGTTGCAGAGTATATTGAAGGTTGCATGATGGCCTGGTATGGAAACACCAATGCCCTTGAACAGAAAATCTTACAAGTCATGGATATGGCCCAGTCCATCACGGGAAAAGCCCTCCCCACCATTGAGCACATCTACACGGAGTGCTGTCGAAGGAAAGCAGCATCCAATATCAAGGACGTCCAGTACTCAGACCATGCTCTCTTCTTGCTGCTGCCATCAGGAAAAAGGTACAGGAGCCTTAGGTCCCACATCACCAGGTTCAGGAACAGTTATTACCCCTCAACCATCAGGCTCTTGAACCAGAGGGGATAACTTCACTCAACTTCACTTGCCCCATCACTGAACTGCTCCCACAACCCATGGATTCACTTTCAAGGACTCTTCGTCTCACGTTCTCAATATACAGTATATTGCTTGCGTATGTATTATTGTTATTTCTTTCTTTCTTTTGTATTTGCACAGTCTGTTGTCTTTTGCACATTGGTCGCCTGTCCTTTTGGGTACAGTCCTTCATTGATTCTGTTATGTTTCTTGGATTTACTGAATAAGCCCACAAGAAAATGAATCTCAGGTGGTGACATATATATACTTTAATAATAAGTTTACTTTGAACTTTAAACTTAATCCTAACTATTTATTATCCTCACGTTCCCATTAACTGTTACCCAAGTTCTAACACTCACCTACACAATAATTACAGGGGTCAGTTACCCTACTAACTTATTATGTACAGCGCCTATAAAAAGTGTTCACCTCCCCCCAGAAGTTTTCATGTTTTATTGCTTTACAACATTGAATCACAATGGATTTAATTTGACTTTTTTGACACTGATCAACAGAAAAAGACTCTTTTATGTCAAAGTGAAGACAGACCTCTACAAAGTAATCTAAATTAATTACAAAATATAAACCACAAAATAATTGATTGCGAAAGTATTCATCCCTGTTTAATATGACACACTAGATCATCACTGGTGCAGCCAATTGGTTTTAGAAGTCACATAATGAGTTAAATGGAGATCACCGTGTGCAGTCAAGGTACTTCAGCTGATTGTAGTAAAAATACACCTGTATCTGGAAGGTCCAACTGCTGGTGAGCTAGTACTTTGGCAAAAACTATACCATGACAAAATGACAAAAGGAAACTCCAAGCAACTCCATGAAAAGATTATTGAAAAGCACAAGTCAGCAGATCGATACAAGTAAATTTCCAAGTCACTGAATATCCCTTGGAGTACAGTTAAGTCAATTAAGAAATGGAAAGAATATGGCACAGCTGTAAATCTGCCTTAGAGCAGACTGTTCTCAAAAACTGAGTGACCGTGCAAGGTAGAGGATAAAATGAATGCAGCAAAGTACGAGGAATCCTGGCGGAAAACCTGATGCAGTCTGCAAGAGAACTGTGACTTGAGAACTGCGACTGTGATTTGTTTTCCAGCCAGACAATGATCCCAAGCATAAAGCCAAAGCTACACAGGAATGGCTTAAAAACAACAAAGTCAACATCCTGGCATGGTCAAGTCAGAGCCCAGCCCTTAATCCAACTGAGAATTTGTGGCTGGACTTGAAAGAGGCTGTTCACTCACGATCCTCCATGCAATCTGACAGAGCTTGAGCAGTTTTGTAATGAAGAATGGGGAAAAATTTCAGTGTCCGGATGTGCAAAGCTGATAGAGACCTATCCACACAGACTCGAGGCTGTAATGGCTGCCAAAGGTGCACCTACTAAATACAGGGCTGACGAAGGGGGTGAATATTTATGCAATCAATTATTTTGTGTTTTAAATTTGTAATTAATTTAGATCACTTTGTAGAGATCTGTTTTCACTTTGACACGAAAGAGTCCTTTTCTGTTGAGCAGTGCAAAAAAACAGCCAAATTAAATCCACTGTGATTCAATGTTGTAAAACAATAAAACATGAAAATTTCCAGGCCAGGGCGGGGTGAATACCTTTTGCAAGCACTATATTTTGGAGTTGAGGAAGAAAATGGATTAGATTGAGGAAAGCCAAGTGATCAGAGAGAATGTATAAACGCTACCCGAGCAGAGACACGAGGGATTCTACAGATGCTGGAAATCCAGGGCAACGCATACAAAAAGCTGGAGGAATTTGCGGGGGTTGGGGTCTGTGAAGAAATGGACATTCGGTATTCCAGGCCAAGACCCTTCATCAGAACTGGAAAGAAAGAGAGCAGAAGCCGGAATAAAAGGGTAGGGGGAGGGTGGAAGCACAAGCTGGCAAGTAATAGGTGAGGCAGGAGGGTGGTACAGGAGGCTGGGGTAGAATCTGTGTAATTGGAGTCATGAGGTAACAGCTACTGGCCACATCTATAGTGCGAAATAAACTGTCAACATGTTGGGCCCGAATCCCCACCCCATCATTTCTGATGAAGGGCTTCAGTTTGAAAGGTTGACAGTTTATTTCCGTCTTTTGATACTGCCTGACTTGCTGAGTTTCCTCCAGCATCTGCAGAATCTCTTGTGCCATCGGGATTTTATATCCCCCAGTCACTTCTTGAACTGAATCAAAACTGTACTCAAGCCTTGTGTGACAAGGCTCATCCAAGTCTCTTGTTGGATGTCCCAGTGTTCAGGTGTTGAAAACATTAATAGTCTGAACAAGGTGCTAAGGGGCTACAATATCAGGATGTTTAGTTCTTGTTAAAGCAGACTTTACTTGTCCTCTCTCATCGTCAGCTTCAGTCCATGTCACTTCACATGGGTTCTCAGACAGTAGCCAAGACGCAAATAAAATACATTCTTATCTGGGGTGGTTGTAAACTGAGTTTTGGCCCTCCTAATCAGAAATGGGCTTCCACCACCAATTGCTCCAAAGATCTTCATGGGTGTGTCAATGAAGTTCAACACCAAACTATATTTAGGGATTGTCGAGTCAGATGAACGGAGCCTCTGACCAATAGGTAGGCTTGAAGGAATATATTTATGTCCTTTAGGAAGGCTGGGAATCTTAGCAAGAGATTGTTAGGACAGAACTGAAGCAGATGAAAACCTTGGCAGACTGCTGACTCCAGCTTTGGGGCAATTAAAATCAAGGTTGCTCGAGAGACCAGAACAATAACTGAAGAGTCAATACCTTAGAGGGGCTGAACAGGGCACAGATTCAGGGCATGAGTCCATGGGAGATTTAAAATATAAATTTTAAAACTGAAACATTGTTTAGTCAATCGAGGTCCAGCGAACACTGAAAGGTGGGAGATAGACACTTAGGACGATATAATTTCACATTGACCTCCTGGACTTGTGTGGCACAGTTTCTGACAGAGTTACCAGGATTGAAGCGGGGAGGGGAGAGGGGGTGGAAGCAGCTGTTCAATGAAAAAAATCCTCAAAGGACAATAAATTCTCTTGAAGCCATCACTGATGCAAAATATATTCCTAGTTTACTACAAAATTTATATTCTCTATCAACATGCTATTCGTGCGACTTATTCAGCTTCAGTAATCTAACTGGACTCTGACCAAGAATATGATATTAATTCAGAAATATGTTTTATGTCCTTCAGGCACAACTCTACTTGGCTGCAAGAGCTATTTGTGCCTAATTTAAATATAATTTCCTATTAACACACCATTAACATTTCAATGTGCTGAATATTCTTTTTCTGCTCCTGGTAGTACTCAGTACTTTGGCCCCATTATACATTCAAAAAATTAAAGATTAGCTTTATTTGTCACATGTACATTGAAACATGCAGAGAAATGGGTCATTTGTGTCAAATCAAATCAGCAAAGTTCATGCTGGCGGCAGCCCACAAGTGTTGCCAGCTTCTGGCACCAACATAGCATGCCCATACCTTACTAACCATAAACTCATATGTCTTTGGACTGTGGGAGGAAACCAGAGCACCTGGAGGAAACCCATACGGTCACAGGGAGAATGTACAAACTCCTTACTGAGAGTGGTGGGAATTGAACCCTGATCAGTGATCACTAGTGCTGTATTATTGTTACGCTAACCACTGCTGCCACTGTGTCAACTTTTATGCTTCTGATGGTGTTGTCGGCGGGCTTCTGAAAGAAGGACTTTTTTATTGGAAAGATATTGGGGTGATTTATTGTGGACCCTCTAACGTCTGGTGGCTTGTTTTTTTTTCAGACTTAAAAGCATTAAAAAATAAAAATAAAATCAGTTGGGTTCTTCCCACCCTGGTAGTCAAGCTGCAGTCCTTCAGGCCTTGGATCCAGTTTCATTAGATTCAAAGTTCAAAGTCAAGTATCTCATTGTATGTGTGAGTACTTGTATACACTGGTGCAATAAAAATTGACCAACAGCATCCAAGCACTAGCATCATATAAGCAGCACTCTCGAGAAGGAAAAAATACATTAAACATAAATTATACTTGTTTAAAAAAAACACAATTAGACCAAAAACAAAGTCCATTTTAGTGCAAAATAATCAAAGTGGTCATAGTCACAAACAGGAGAAAATCTGCAGATGCAGGAAATCCAAGCAACACACACAAAATGCTGGAGAAACTCAGTAGGCCAAGTATCTTTGTATCCAGTGCTCATGGTGTGACCTCCTGTATATCAGTGCGACTTGACATAGATTGGGAGACCACTTCGCTGAGCACCTACCAGAAAAAGCGGGATCTCCCAGTGGCCATGCATTTTAGTTCCACTTCCCATTCCCATTCCAACATGTCAGTCCATGGCCTCCTCTACTGTCGCGATGAGGCCACACTCAGGTTGGAGGAGCAACACCTTGTATTCTGTCTGCGTAGCCTCCAACCTGATGGCATGAACATTGATTTCTCGAAGTTCCGGTAATGGCCCCCCATCCCTTTTTCCCTCCCTCACTTTATCTCCTTGCCTGCCCATCACCTCCCTCTGATGCTCCTCCCCCTTTTTTTTTCTTCCTTGTCCTTCTGTCCTCTCCTATCAGACTCCCCCTTCTCCAGACCTGTATCTCTTTCACCCATCAACTTCCCAGCTCTTTACTTCACCCCTCCTCCCTTTCAGTGTCACTTATTATCTTGTGTTCCTCCTCCCCTCCCCAAACCTTCTCATTCTTTCTCCAGTCCTGACGAAGGGTCTGGGCCGAAAACGTCAACTATATTTTTTTCCTTAGATGCTGACTGGCCTGCTGAGTTCTTCCAGCATTTTGTGTGCATTGTTTGTTAAAATTGTCAAAGTGTTGCTAAGCTGTAGTGACTAGGGAGTTCACAGATGGTTCAAGAATTGAATGACTAGGGGAAGTAACTGTTCTTGAGCTGGTGGTGTAGAACTTTAGGATTTTGACTGCTCTATCAAGTCAATCTACTTGTTTGTTTCCATGTCCTCAATACCCTTACCTCTATCAATCAGAGAAAAGTACTTATCAATCTGAACATATTGCTGTGCCTGGCAGGTGCCATGTCTTCCCAAGCCTGATATCCTCCAGTCGACCGCTGCAATAGAAAATGATTCTGACCATGAAATTAGCTTTAAATTGGCTGAAATGTTTTGTTGTAAAAACTTTAAATCAAAGTAAAATTTCACAACCTTTTATGGAACCAGCTGGGTGGTCTGAAATGATGAAATGGGCAAAGAGAGTAGGAGGGGGGTCAATATCTGCTCATAAGCAATGGACAAATTAGTATTTTTTTATAGAAAACAGAAGACCAGCTGCTAACAAAAATATCATGGGTGAGAAATTCCATTACATCACAATGTTCATTTCAGCATCGTGTGCTTGAAAATGTACTTTAGTAGTTTTTAACCTACAACCATTAGGCTCCTCAACCGTAAACTGTTCACCAAACACAACCCATGGACTCACTTTCAAGGACCCTACAACTCATGTTCTCAGTTTTATTTATTTACTTATCTACTTAGACTACCTGGACACGAGTGGTCAATTAATCTAACAACCCACGTATTAGCAGGTGGCTTTAGAAATCATGGACCCATTGGTAATCATTTTCCAATGTTCTATAGATTCAGGATCAGTTCCTGTGGATTGGAGGGTGGCTAATGTTGTCCCTCTCTTCAAGAAGGGAGGAAGAGAGAAAACAGGGAATTATAGACCGGTTAGCCTGATGTCGGTGGTGGGAAAGATGATTATAAAAGATGAAATTACGACACATCTGGATAGTAGTAACAGGATCGGTCCAAGTCAGCATGGATTTACGAAGGGGAGATCATGCTTGACTAATCTTCTGGAATTTTTTGAGAATGTGACTATGAAAATGGACAAGGGAGAGCCAGTGGATGTAGTGTACCTGGACTTTCAGAAAGCCTTTGATAAAGTCCCACATAGGAGATTAGTGGGCAAAATTAGGGCACATGGTATTGGGGGCAGAGTACTGACATGGATTGAAAATTAGCTGGCTGACAGAAAACAAAGAGTAGCGATTAATGGGTCCCTTTTGGAATGGCAGGCGGTGACCAGTGGGGTACCGTAGCTGTTTACAATATATATTAATGATTTAGATGAGGGAATTAAAAGTAACATTAGCAAATTTGCCGATGACACAAAGCTGGGTGGCAGTGTGAAATGTGAGGAGGATGTTATGAGAATGCAGGGTGACTTGGACAGGCTGGGTGAGTGGGCAGACGCATGGCAGATGCAGTTTAATGTGGATAAATGTGAGGTTATCCACTTTGGTGGTAAGAACAGGAAGGCAGGTTATTATCTAAATGGAGTCAAGTTAGGAAAAGGGGAAGTACAACGAGATCTAGGTGTTCTTGTACATCAGTCACTGAAAGCAAGCATGCAAGTACCGCAGGCAATGAAGAAAGCTAATGGCATGCTGGCCTTCATAACAAGGAGAATTGAGTATAAGAGCAAAGAGGTACTTCTGCAGTTGTACAGGGCCGTGGTGAGACCACACCTGGAGTACTGTGTGCAGTTTTGGTCTCCAAATTTGAGGAAGGACATTCCTGCTATTGAGGGAGTGCAGCGTAGGTTCACAAGGTTAATTCCCGGGATGGCAGGACTGTCATACGTTGAAAGATTGGAGCGACTGGGCTTGTATACTCTGGAATTTAGGAGGCTGAGAGGGGATCTTATTGAAACATATAAGATTATTAAGGGATTGGACACGCTGGAGGCAGGAAACATGTTCCCGCTGATGGGTGAGTCCAGAACCAGAGGCCACAGTTTAAGAATAAGGGGTAGGCCATTTAGAATGGAGTTGAAGAAAAACTTATTCACCCAGAGAGTGGTGGATATGTGGAATGCTCTACCCCAGAAGGCAGTGGAGGCCAAGTCTCTGGATGCTTTCAAGAAAGAGATGGATAGAGCTCTTAAAGATAGTGGAATCAAAGGTTATGGGGATAAGGCAGGAACTGGATACTGATTGTGGATGATCAGCCATGATCACAGTGAATGGCGGTGCTGGCTCAAAGGGCCAAATGGCCTACTCCTGCGCCTATTGTCTATTGTCTCTTGTCTATATCTTTGAGAGGTTTGAGGAAACCATCAGACTATAATACAAAGGAGCAGAGGATGTGGAGAGTCTACAGAGGGATATAGATAGGTTAAGTGAGTGGGCCAAGGTCTGGCAGATGGAATACAACGTTGGTAAATGTGAGATCATCCACTTTGGAAAGAATAATAGAAGAGCAGATTATTATTTAAATGGTGAAAGATTGCAGTATGCTGGTGTGCAGAGGGACTTGGGAGTGCTTGTGCATGAATCGCAAAAAGTTGGCTTGCAGGTACAACAGTTTATTAAGAAGGCAAGTGGAATGTTGGCCTTCATTGCTACAGGGATTGAATTCAAGCGCAGGGAGATCATGCTGCAACTATGCAGGGTACTGGTGAGGCCGCACCTGGAGTAATGTGTGCAATTCTGGTCTCCTTACTAGAGGAAGGATATACTGGCTTTGGAGGCAGTGCAGAGGAGGTTCACCAGGTTGATTCCAGGGATGAAAGGGTTAACTTATGAGGAGCGATTGAGTCGCCTGGGACTATACTCTCTGGAGTTCAGAAGAATGAGAGGGAATCTTATAGAAACATACAAAATTTTGAAAGGGATAGATAAGATAGAAGTAGGAAAATTGTTTCCATTGGTAGGTGAGACTAGAACTAGGGGACATTGCCTCAAGATTCAGGGGAGAAGACTTAGGACGGAGATGAGGAGAAACTGTTTTTCCCAGAGAGTGGGGAATCTGTGGAATTCTCTGCCCAGGGAAGCAGTTGAGGCTTCTTCACCAAATATATTTAAGATACAGTTAGATAGATTTTTGCATAGTAGGGGAATTAAGGGTTATGGAGAAAAGGCAGGTAGATGGAGCTGAGCTTACGGACAGATCAGCCATGATCTTATTGAATGGCGGGGCAGACTTGATGGGCCGGATGGCCTACTCCTGCTCCTATTTCATATGTTATGTTCTTATTAGGCCATTCAGCCAATCAAGTCTGCTGTGCCAATCAGTTATGGCTCATTTATTTTTCCTTCCAAGTTCAAAGTTTCAAAGTAATTTTACTATCAAAGTATGTATATGTCACCATATATGACCTTAAGATTTATTTTCTTGCAGGGATTCACAGTAGAACCAAGAAATACAATAGAATCAATGAAAGACTACACACAAACACTGACAGACAACCAATGTGCAAAAGAAGACAAACTGCAAATAAAAAAGTGATAATAAATAAATACCAGTAAGTAAATAGCCCATTCCCCTGCCTTCTTCCCATAACCTTTGAGACCCTGACTAATCAAGAACCTGTCAACCTCCACTTTAAATATACCCAATGACTTGGCTGCCACAACTGTCTGTGGCAATGAATTCCACAGATTCACCACCTTCTGGTGAAAGAAATTCTTCCTCATGTCTTTTCTAAAGGGGGTCCTTCCTCTGGTCCTAGACTTCCATCACTGTTGAGAACATCCTCTCTATGTCCATGGTTGGTCACAGGGAGAATGTGCAGACTCTTCCCATACAGCGTGAGAAGGTAGTATTGAACCTGGAAATAAAAGGCATCACCTTTGCTAGCCCAACACCAGCTGCCTACAAGCCATACTCCAGTCTGCAGCTTGGTTTGCTACCTTCAGCCAATCAGAAAGGACCAGGCTGATCACTGCGGTGCAGTGATCACTACAAATTTGTACACAACCACTCATAGTCCAGAGGAGGTTCACAAGAATGATCACGGGAATGAAGAGGTGTGAGGAGCGTTTGATGGCTCTGGACATGTACTCACCGAAGTTTAGAAGAATGAAGGGGGATCCCATTGAATATTGAAAGGCCTGGATAGAGTGGACTTGAAGATGATGTTTCTTATAGTGGGTGAGCCTAAGACCAGAGGGCACAACCTTAGAATACAAGGACATCCCTTTAGAACAGAGATGAGGAGAAATTTCTTTCGCCAGAGGGTGGTGAAGCTACTAACAGCTATGGAGGCCACACCATTGGGTATATTTAAAGCAGAGTTTAATAGGTTCTTGATTAGTATAGTAAATGTGTCAAAAGTTACAGAGAGATGTCAGGAAAATGGGATTGAAAGTTCAAAGTTCAAAGTACATTGTCAAAGTATGTATACATTATACAACCTTGAGATTCGTCTCCTTACAGGCAATCACAAAACAAAGAAACCCAAAGGAACTTTATTTAATAAAAGATCAACAAGCACGCAATGTGCAAAAAATAAAAGCACACAAATAGCATTCAGAAGGAAAGTCAGTCCACGGACCTGAAGCCTGGAGCAGCTGGAGAAGGCCACAGCCTTAGCTCAGCATAGAGCCAAGTAAGCATCATTGAGCAGTAAGCAAAACCAGCCTGCCCATTGCCTCTCATCCTGACTCTCTGCCTTTTCAATCTGGCACAGTGTTTAAATCATCCAAGTATCCGGTTATTCCAACCTCAAGGACCCAGTCCCTTAAGCTTCGATGTGCTCTGGGCCTGGACCTCGCCGTTACCTTTTGGACCATACCTAACATTCCCAAAGCGGCCTGGTGCTTAAGTCGATCATGCCTTGGGTCTTTCCTGGCTCTCAGTTTAGGAGGATAAGCCTTGAATTTTCCTCACCTCTGCTCGCCCCGACTTTGTCTCGCCTCTACTTACCTCAGATCTACCTCAAGCTCACCTTGCACCCACTCGCTTTGACCCTCGATTCTTCCTTGTCTTATCGAAAGGGATAATAAATCAGCGAAGGTTGAATGGCAGAGAAGATTAGATGGGCTGAGTGGCATAATTCTGCTCTTATGGTTTTAAAGTCTTAACATTATGTGTCTAACTTACTACATGGAGGAAAGTTTTCTTCATGAAATTGGAAACATTTGGCAGCTCTGTTTGAGTCAAGAGTGCACAATATATTAGTAACAAATAAGCTAATGTATCCAAACCAGTCAGTTGCTATTTCAACTGAAGTGGTCAATTGCTGAAATACAAAAATGAATTGAAAGTACATTTACATTATATCCATCATTAATTTGTTCCTATGACCTCAATTCAACTGAATTATTTGTTGAACTCCTACGTGAAACTAGGAATAATTTATGGAAACCTCTACATATAGCACCAGAAGTACATCAGTAAGCTCTCAAATCTGAGGCCTCTCTGAGCTGGGCAGATTGATCTTTCTGAGGGTACTGGTACTGATCTGAGAAAAACCTCACTCTTTCTGGGATAGGAAAGGAGAAAATGGCCTGGAGTTCAACAGTCCAGTCTATGCACTTTTTTTGAAAAGTGTGAACACAAAGATCTGAGTTAAGGAACTAGAAGACTTTCATTGCAATGAATACCCCTTCCATCCCCACCTCCAGTATTTACAAGGCGGAATGAGCCACTGACTTGGTACATACAAGAGATTCTGCAGATGCTGGAGGTCCAGAGACACACACACAAAATGCTAGAGGAACTCAGCAGGTCAGGCAGCGTCTATGGAGAGGAATAAAGAATCAATGTTTTTGCTCCTCACTCTTCATCAGGTCCTATGAAAGGTCCCAGCTCAAAGTGTCAACTATATTTTCCTCTCTATAGATGCTGCCAGACCTACTAAGTTTCTCCATTGACTTAGTAAGAGCTTTCCTGCCAGAGGGTTGGGTGTTATGGAGTTTTAATGCCATCTGTACAATTCCAGCTTGAAATACATGCCTGAAACTATCTTCAAGGCACCTTCATCTTCACCTTGCAGTGTCAGTACGCTCAGAAGGAAACCTACCAAATATAGAAAGGCCCAGTTAGAGTGGATATGGAGAAGCTATTTCCTATTGTGGGGGAGTCTAGAGCCAGAGGGCATGGTCTCAGAATAGAATGACTCCACTTACAACAGAGGTGAGGGGGTGTTTCTTCAGCCAGAGGGTGGTGAATCTATGAATTTCATTGCCACAGACAGCTGTGACGGCCAAGTCATTGGGTATATTTAAAGTGGAGGTTGATGGTTTCTTGATTAGTAAGGGGATCAAAGGATACAGGAAGAAATGGAGAAATGCAGGAAAATGGGTCTTAGAGAGAAAATACAGTGGCATGCAAAAGTTTGGGCACCCCTGGTCAAAATTTCTGTTACTGTGAATAGCTAAGCAAGTAAAAGATGAACTGATTTCCAAAAGGCATAAAGTTAAAGATGACACATTTCTTTAATACTTTAAGCAAGAAAACATTTTAATTTCCTTCTTTTACAGTTTAAAAATAACAAAAAAGGAAAAGGGCCGGAAGCAAAAGTTTGGGCACCCTGCATGGCAGTACTTAGTAACACCCTCTTTGGCAAGTATCACAGCTTGTAAACGCTTTCTGTAGCCAGCTAAGAGTCTTTCAATTCTTGTTTGGGGGATTTTTGCCCATTCTTCCTTGCAAAAGGCTTCTAGTTCTGTGAGATTCTTGGGTCGTTTTGCATGCACTACTCTTTTGATGTCTATCCACAGATTCTCGATGATGTTTAGGTCGGGGGACTGAGAGGGCCATGGCAAAACCTTCAGCTCGTGCCTCTTGAGGTAGTCCATTGTGGATTTTGAGGTGTGTTTAGATTCATTATCCTGTTGTAGAAGCCATCCTCTTTTCATCTTCAGCTTTTTTACAGATGATGTGATGTTTGCTTCCAGAATTTGCTGGTATTAAATTGAATTCATTCTTCCCTCTACCAGTGAAATGTTGGAGAGGGGTTCTTTTCATGAAATTCTGCACCCTTTTTTCTCCAAACATATCTTTGCTCATTGCGGCCAGGAAGTCCTATTCAAAAGATTCAAAGGAACATCTAAGCAAGCCTGATGCACTTTGGAAACAAGTTCTGTGGACTGATGAAGCTAAAATAGAACTTTTTGGCCGCAATGAACAAAGGTTTGTTTGGAGAAAAAAGGGTTCAAAATTGCAGAAAATAACACCTCTCCAACTGTTAAGCACGGGGGTGGGATCGATCATGCTTTGGGCTTGTGTTGCAGCCAGTGGCACGGGGAACATTTCACCGGTAGAGGGAATAGACCTTAAGAGAGCAGTGCATGCAAGACGGCCCAAGAATCTCACAGAACTGGAAGTCTTTTGCAAGGAAGAATGGGTGAAAATCCCCCAAACAAGAATTGAAAGACTCTTAGCTGGCTACAAAAAGCATTTACAAGCTGTGATACTTGCCAAAGAGGGTGTTACCAAGTACTGACCATACAGGGTGCCCAAACTTTTGCTTCCGGCCCTTTTCCTTTTTTGTCATTTTGAAACTGTAAAAGCTGGAAATGAAAGTTTTCTTGCTTAAAATATTAAAGAAATATGTCATCTCTAACTTTGTGTCTTTTGGAAATCAGTTCATCTTTTACTCGCTTAGCTGTTCACAGTAACAGAAACTTTGATCAGGGGTGCCCAAACTTTAGTATGCCACTGTAAATCAACAATGATAGAATGGCAGAGCAGACTCAATGGGCTGAATGGTCTATTTCCACTCCTATGTCTTATAATCTCAATGGAGCTCAAGGTCTTTGCTCCCTATGAAAACTACCTATCCCCTCCCGCCACATAAACTGGGACATATTAATGGTAAGTGAACAAGAAGGAAAATAATTTACACACACAAAATGCTGGAGGATCTCAGCAGGTCAGGCAACATCTATGAAGGGGCATAAATAGAATCCCTTGTGTTTATGGTAAACAATTAAGAATAGTTGATGCCAGGATGAGAATGCAGACTGTACCTGTGTATTCCACCCTTCCAAGGAATTGTGCATTTAGAAGAAATCAACAGATTCTCATCTGATAGAACAAAAGTACCCATTGTTAAAACATAAAAGAGTTTGAATCCCATTGAATGGGAATAACCGTCATAAGAGAAATCTAGTAATTCTCAGGCACTTGTTAGTTGCCAGATGGATGATTGCTTATCCAGCCATGCTGAATTAATAATAGGAATTAAATATCACTTCTGAACTGAAGGCACGTTGCCTTGGATATCACTGGGATTGTGGCCAGCAGGACCACTAAAATGATCCATGCATCTCCCTCACTAGTACCAGCCAGCTTTTGCTGATGTCTGAGGTGCTTTAAACAAAGAGACGGTGATGAGGGCACATTGCCAGAGATCCACAAACTCTTCCAAATTACAATTAGCCAAACAACCATTTGACATATCCTCACAAACTCCGGTGGCAAGCAATTTTTTGTGGCTGACTGGAAAAAAATATGTAATTACGTCAATGAGGAAATAAGCAGAAAGATGCAGTTGGTGTTGAAGAGAATACTTAGCTTTAGTTGCTTCTGCCCTCAACTTTAATAATGGACTGATGTCACATGCTGTATGTCTGAGCATTTAGACAAATACCCTGAGCATATTGTATTTGTCAAGGAAGACATTAAGCCTGTCTGTCTTCTCAAGTAAACACAAAAGACCATTTAGCACTTAAACAAGATTATCCAAGGATACTGTAAGTGTACCTGATACTCAAAATGTCTAGAGCCTGCTGTTTAAGTTGCAGAGATGTGTGTCAATGACGAAGAGTGAAGAATTTATCCCACAGTCCAAGGTGACATTTTGCACTAACCTAATGTCACAGATAGGTATGATTTCATTTGTACTTAACAGATTTTACTGCATCCATATTGGCTGCTGTGTGTTGTTGCATTAGCACAGTAACTGGATGATAAAATGTAGTGCCCCTGCTGTTAGACTCGGCCATTAACTGCACGCAGTTCCCACTCAGCATCATGGTTCATTCATGAATTGTATCTGTTTTGGCTGCATTATCAGAGGACAGACAGCGTCTCTGGAATCATAAAAGAGAGGCGAGCAAAACAGAGAACAAGTAGAACACGCTGCATATGAATTATTCTGGGGGTGAACAGGGAAAACATTCGGTTCATCCTGCCTCTGATGACTCCATGTAAAAGTAGACAAATGTATTCCCAAATTCCAGTTTCCCTCCCTACCCCAGTCCCAGCCCCAGACAGACTTCTACCCACTCCTACCCTCAACTCATTTTCCTACACTTTAGTTCTTCTCAAATACTCGACATCAGCGTAAAGTTACACTGCATGGAAACAGACCACATGGGCCAGCCCGCCCATGCAAACTAAGGTGCCCCTCCAAGCTAGATCTATTGCTAGCATTTGGCCCATTACCTTCAAAAACATGTTTTATCCATGTACCTGTCCAACTGTCTTTTAAAAGTTGTTAGTGTTCCGGCCTCAACCACTTCTTCTGGCAGCGTGTTCACCTTTTAGATACTACCTTTTGTGTAAAAAATATTGCCCCTTAAATCTTTCCCCTCTTACCTTAAGGTATTTGATTCCCCAAACCTGGCAAAAAGACTGGGTGCATTCACCCTATCTATGTCCTTCATAAATTTTATTACCTTTATAAGATCACTTCTCAATGACCGATGAATATTTGAAACTTCCTGAGCAATCTAATCCAGCAACCCTATCTGGGGCATTAGCCACCAACAGCCGCTCACCAGAGTCCTCTATCCTGGGCTAGTCTTTCAAGTTGTCCCCAGTTGTAGCCCATGTTCTTGATGTATCCTTCAACTCCCAGGGATGAGGTCTTTGGGGCTTTTGTTGGAGTTTCTGTAGCTCTGGGTTTTCACGGATGGGGTGAAACCCAACCCTCCTCCTTTCGCAGCCAGACTTGGAACTGTCCATGGTAGAGTTATTTTCATAAATAGCTTGGTATATTTATCTATGCACCTTGCAGAGCAAGCTACTAATATGCCCTAATTCTATTCTCTGTCAGTCATGGCAATAGAGGTGAATCCAATTGATTGCTGGCCTACAGGGAAGAAAATTGGCGATGAACTCGTTATACTTAACTCCCCTAGAATGTGCTGATGAAAAAATGCCTGGCAACTGGATCAAGTTCGGCCTCCACTCTCCCTCTGTAGTCAATTAGCCTGTCAGCTTGCAGTACCTCAGTGCAATCACACGCAGCGTCAATGTGGCAAGTAACCAGAAACCGTCAACATCCAGGAAAGGTCAACATTTGCAAGAAGAAACAGAAAGTTAGCAGAAAAACAACTGAGAGGAAAAGAAATTTCACAAATTTATTGAGGTTATGGAGTTGATGTTGTTACAAATAACTAAAAGTACAAAAAATTAAGAGAAAGGTATATCTTCAGATAAAACAGGGATCAGAAAAAGAATAACAGTTGGCAAGGATGGATTTCAAAGTGAAAATTTTATTTCAGATTCCACATAAATGCTGCAAACAGCTTCACTCAAGTAGGAGATGTCAAATAAGTCTCATTTTGAGTGCTTCCCTGTAAAATTCTGGAAGTCTTCTAAGAAATAGACTACTCATGCAGTGTTGAGTGCATTTCTGCATTACAAGACATGCAGGCTTTGAAAAGGGTATGAAGAGGTTTAGCAGGATGCTGTGCAATTAAAGGGTACGAAATCCAAGGAGATTTTGGAGAAATGTGGGTTGTTTTCTCTGGAGTGTCAGAGACTGACAGGAGAACTTGCGGGTGTGAATTGGGATGATGTTTTTGCCGGGAAATGTACTATGGACATGTGGTCGATGTTTAGAGATCTCTTGCAGGATGTTAGGGATAAATTTGTCCCGGTGAGGAAGATAAAGAATGGCAGGGTGAAGGAACCATGGGTGACAAGTGAGGTGGAAAATCTAGTCAGGTGGAAGAAGGCAGCATACATGAGGTTTAGGAAGCAAGGATCAGATGGGTCTATTGAGGAATATAGGGAAGCAAGAAAGGAGCTTAAGAAGGGGCTGAGGATAGCAAGAAGGGGGCATGAGAAGGCCTTGGGGAGTAGGGTAAAGGAAAACCCCAAGGCATTCTTCAATTATGTGAAGAACAAAATGATGACAGGAGTGAAGGTAGGACCAATTAGAGATAAAGGTGGGAAGATGTGCCTGGGGGCTGTGGAAGTGAGTGAGGTCCTCAATGGTATTCACCAATGAGAGGGAGCTCGATGATGGTGAGGACAATATGAGTGAGGTTGATGTTCTGGAGTATGTTGATATTAAGGGAAAAGAGGTGTTGGATTTGTTAAAATACATTAGGACAGATAAGGCCCCGGGGCCTGACGAAATATTCCCCAGGCTACTCCACGAGACAAGGGAAGAGATTGCTGAGCCTCTGGCTAGGATCTTCATGTCCTCGTTATCCATGGGAATGGTACCGGAGGATTTGAAGGAGGCGAATGTTGTCCCCTTGTTCAAAAAAGGTAGTAGGGATAGCCCGGTTAATTATAGACCAGTGAGCCTTACGTCTGTGGTGGGAAAGCTGTTGGAAAAGATTCTTAGAGATAGGATCTCCGGGTATTTAGAGAATCATGGTCTGATCGGGGACAGTCAGCATGGCTTTGTGAAGGGCAGATCGTGTCTAACAAGCCTGATAGAGTTCTTTGAGGAGGTGACCAGGCATATAGATGAGGGTAGTGCAGTGGATGTGATCTACATGGATTTTAGTAAGGCATTTGACAAGGTTCCACACAGTAGGCTTATTCAGAAAGTTAGAAGGCATGGGATCCAGGGAAGTTTGGCCAGGTGGATTCAGAATTGGCTTGCCTGCAGAAAGCAGAGGGTGGTGGTGGAAGGAGTACATTCCGATTGGAGGGTTGTGACTAGTGGTGTCCCACAAGGATCAGTTCTGGGACCTCTACTTTTCGTGATTTTTATTATCGACCTGGATGTGGGGGTAGAATGGTGGGTTGGCAAGCTTGCAGATGACACAAAGGTTGGTGGTGTTGTAGATAGTGTAGAGGATTGTCAAAGATTGCAGAGAGACATTGATAAGATGCAGAAGTGGGCTGAGAAGTGGCAGATGGAGTTCAACCCGGAGAAGTGTGAGGTGGTACACTTTGGAAGGACAAACTCCAAGGCAGAGTACAAAGTAAATGGCAGGATACTTGGTAGTGTGGAGGAGCAGAGGGATCTGGGGGTACATGTCCACAGATCCCTGAAAGTTGCCTCACAGGTAGATAGGGTAGTTAAGAAAGCTTATGGAGTGTTAGCTTTCATAAATGGAGGGATAGAGTTTAAGAGTTGTGGGGTAATGATGCAGCTCTATAAAATTCTGGTGAGGCCACATTTGAAGTATTGTGTCCCGTTCTGGTCACCTCACTATAGGAAGGATGTGGAAGCATTGGAAAGGGTACAGAGGAGACTTACCAAGATGCTGCCTGGTTTAGAGAGTATGCATTATGATCAGAGATTAAGGGAGCTAGGGTTTTACTCTCTGGAGAGAAGGAGGATGAGAGGAGACATGATAGAGGTATACAAGATATTAAGAGGAATAGATAGAGTGGACAGCCAGCGCCTCTTCCCCAGGGCACCACTGCTGAAAACAAGAGGACAGGGCTTTAAGGTAGCGGGTGCGAAGTTCAAGGGGGATATTAGATGAAGGTTTTTTACTCAGAGAATAGTTGGTGCGTGGAATGCACTGCCTGAGTCAGTGGTGGAGGCAGATACACTAGTGAAGTTTAAGAGACTACTGGACAGGTATATGGAGGAATTTAAGGTGGGGGGTTACATGGGAGGCAGGGTTTAAGGGTCGGCACAACATTGTGGGCCAAAGGGCCTGTACTGTGCTGTACTATTCTATGTTCTATGTTCTAAGTTTATAAAATTATGACAGGCATTGATTAACAGAATCTTTTTCCCCTTTAGAAATCAGGTGTACAATTGTACCTAATAAAATGGCTACTGACTATATGTTTTATTTTGTTATTTTCAGGAAGCCTTTTGTGTTCAGACCACCAAAACTTCCAATAATTTGGACTGGTATTTGGTCCACATTATCAGAAACATACAATTAAAGGCTAAATTCAACATCCTGGACTTTCCCTTTAATTCTGGGCCATGTGTAGCAAGATGGTGTGGAAGAGGAACAAGATTATGCAAAGGTGTACAACAGACATTTAATTTACTGTATTCACATTACTTTGTTTTTAATAGAGATGATTAAAAATCATTGCATGGATAAAGTAAGATGACCTGTGACATCCACAAACATATGAGATTAAATTCAAGAGGCAACTATTATTTTCCCAATGGTGTAGGTGGTAAAAATATCAACTGGTGTGAAACCAAGTGCACAGATGATAAAAATTACAGATCCCTTCCCTAGTGAGTATTTGAATCAAGGCAGCATAACAGTAGGGGTGATATCAATGTATTTCACTGAGCTAAAGGATGTCCATACTTTATTGAGATTTACTTGAATGTGTGTTCAAGTATTCACCCAATAGAAACAAATTCAGACCCAGATTTTACAGATAAGTATGCAGGCAGGGTTGAGAATGGTACCCTTGCATCTGAGAAAAGGTTATTCGGATGAGACATTGTAGATCTCCTGAAAAATATATATTTCATAGCAACATCAGGACGGAACAGTTAACCAATAAAACAGCCATATTCAAGTAATGTAACACTTGCCACTAAAACCAAAATATTATAGAAAAATACAGAGGCATCTGTACCGCAGTTACTGAAAAATCCACTGAACAATTATACAAAAATACAAGCGAGCATAAGAAAGTTAAACTGCAAGAAAATGACAATTCTGCACCCGAATCCAACAACATAGCTGTCCTGACTGCAGATCCGAAGGGAATATCCTTACATTTCTTGTCAACTAGCAGTGGAGTTCACCACTGATAATAAACACCAGCCTTTTCCATTAATGTCTCCAGTCAAAACCAACTTTCATCCCAAACGCATGTAGTGCTTTAGTGCCTAGGGATTTATTAGCTTTTCGCTTGCGATCTAATAAATTGTAGGGACAGTTGGTATTTTGCTAGTCATGACTCAATGGTAGCCCTTCTGCCCTACAATCAGATAGCAAATAGTTCAAATCTCCTTCAAGAAACTGTAGAAAGAGCAATTAAATTGAAGCCTCCCCTGTCCCTTCAGATATACAGAAATGTCCATGACATTATTCTAAAGATCAGCAAGTTTCTCTGAGTATTTTACTTGATATTTATGCTTTAACTAGTGCCCAGGAATCAGACATTTTGGGATTTGTTACACTGGTGTTTCAAATGACAACACTTAACTTAAAGACAATATTTCTTTGGCTGGTGATGAAGAGCCTCTTCAAAACTCATCTTATTCCTTCCCATTTATTCAAACATATCAAAATTTCTTCAGTAAAGTTTTTTTTTTAATTTATTAGATCTGTTGCTTAACTCTGGTGTAAAAGAAGTTTAAATAATCTTTAGTTACATGGATGATAGAAAAATGGATGGTTATGTGGGAGGGAAGGGTTAGATTGATCTTGGAGTTGATTAAAAGGTTAGCACAACATAGTGGGCTGAAGGGCCTGTACCGTGCTGCAATGTTCTATGTAATTTTAGATATATACATTACTAACAAAAGTATCTTTGCTTACTCAGTGTTCAGAGCAAATGGCTCAATGGTATTCTGGAATATGTATCCAACAGAAATCCCTTTCTCTAGTAAACAATCATAAATTTAGTTCCATAACATTTTTGTCCATGGCCAGAGGTTATATTAATATACCATCTTAAAATAGCTTTATTAGCATATTGCCCACTTCAATGTCAATACAGGAGCCAACAATGGACAAGGCTGTTTGGCCTAATTAAGCATCCAATAATTTAGAAAATCCTTTATTCTTTGTTTTTCAGCAAGTTGATGTAATTATTATAATTCTCTAGTGTAAAATTTGCAACCTTTTGTCACACATTTCAAAGATATTTGCTTACACATCTAAGCTGCCATTTCACAGCAACTTATAGCAAGCAATAAACTTTTGCAACCCCAGTAGATTATACAAAGAATCTAGTTATAAGCTATTAGTACAGAAAGAAGAAAGTCACCATATTTAAATCAAATGTCACAGATAAGCTAAGGCTCATACTGTCTCCATTAAAATATCACACATAAAAGTTGCTGGTGAACGCAGCAGGCCAGGCAGCATCTATAGGAAGAGGTACAGTCGACGTTTTGGGCCGAGACCCTTCGTCAGGACTGACTGACGGGTCTCAGCCCAAATCGTCGACTGTACCTCTTCCTATAGATGCTGTCTGGCCTGCTGCATTCACCAGCAACTTTTATGAGTGTTGCTTGAAATTCCAGCATCTGCGGATTTCCTCGTGTTCCATTAAAATATGTCTAGGAGGCATGCAAAAAAAAGAAAAGCCTTTCACTGTATCTGACTACATGTTACAATAATTAACCAATTCCTGAATACTTACAGAGATGGTGCTGGCAATGTTTTGTGGGCCGCTCACAAAACTTCTAGATATACTTCTTCTGAACTATTACTGCAATCTGCAGCCTATAATTTTCCTTTAAGAGACAAACATTTGAACCGTTTAAACAAAGTCGTGATTTTCACAGCTTGTCTTCTTATGCGCATCGGCTGTTTGTCCATCTTTGTGTGTAGTTTCCATGGATTCTATTGTGTTTCATGAACCAAATATATCAACTTCCATTTCTCTTAAAGATTAGCATTATTTGTCACATGTACATCAAAACATACAGTGAAATGCATTGTTTACATCAAATCAAATCAGTGAGGATTGTGCTGGGGGCAGACCTTAAGTATTGCCATGCTTCTGGCGCAGACATGGCATTCCCACAACTTGCCAGCTGTAACCGTTGGAATGAGGGAGGAAACTGGAGCACCTGGTGGAAACCCATGTGGTCACGGGAAGAAAATGTAAACTCCTTATAGACAGTGGTGGGAATGAAACCCTGATTGGTGCTGTAAAGCAATTGCACTAACCTGTACACTACTGTGCCAGTCTACTGATTTATGCTCTCTACTTATGCAGAATAGCCCACTAAGGGTTTCCAATATTTTCTGTTTTATTGGTGATCTTCTGGCGCTGTTGTATTTTGCTTTTGGAGAAAAATGAGATGATTAAAGGTATTTTAACTTAATATGCCTCTTTCCCAGGGCTGCTTTCCCCACTCTTTCAAGAGATGATGGAAATATTCGATGCTTAGGTCAAAGTGACTCAGCTAACATGTGTTCACAATTTATATACTCTCTGGCATCAAATCAAAAAAGTAAATAAGAACAAAATGTTTGACTGAAAAGGTAATGGCATTTTGGATGGCAAGGTCATTAATATAGGTTATGAAGCTCAAAATATCTCTAGTCATCTCACATACTAATTCCTGCCTCAGAGTAGGAAATCTAAATATTATGTTACCCTTCCACCATACCTGCATTATCATTAGAGAGAAATCACACAGCAATTCAGTCTAATAAACAATTCGGAATTTTTAGTAGAAGTTGTAACAGATTCCAGAGTCATGTCATTACCCCGGTACATTTGTGACAGTGTGCAGTGCCTTGACAACTTAATTAGATAAAACAAAGTAACTCAAATGTATAGAAAAGTATTTGAATTTTATGAATAATGAAAGGAACAGATTGTGTCACAGCATCTCCAGATTAAGTACATATAACCAAAAGATCTCTAGGTAAAGACCAGTAATTTAGAATGAACTGCAATTTAGACTTCTGAATCCCAATGTCAGTGACATTGAGAAAACATGGAGAACACAGTAAATAAAGCTATGGAGATTCTTAGAGATCACTGAAACAAAACGCAAAGAAACACCATGAAATGCACTAGTTATGCAGAGCCATGGTAACATGCACTCAGTCGCCACTGTATTTGGCATCTCCTGTTGTAACACGTTCTTAATTGAGCTACTGTCACCTTCCTGACATCTTGAACCAGTCTGGCCATTCTCCTCTGACCTCTCTCATTAACAAGATGTTTTCACTCACAGAACTGCCACTCATTGGATTTTTTTTGTCTTTCACACATTTCTCTGTAAACTCTAGAGACTGAAGTGTGTGAAAATCCCAGGAGCTCAGCAGTTTCTGAGATACTTAAACCACCCCATCTGGCACCAAAATCATTCCATGGTCAAAGTCACTTAGATCATATTTATTCCCCATTCTGATATCTGGTCTGAACAACAACTGAACCTCTTGACCATGTCTGCATGCTTTATGCATTGAGTCATTGCCACATGATTGGCTGATTAGATATTTGCATTAATGAGCAGGTGTGCCTAATAAAGTGGCCATTGGGTGTACAGTGGAGCAGAATAGCCTTAAACAGATTATAATAGAACCTTGAGATTCCCGATGGAGATTCATTTAAGTACATTTGCCAGTAAATGGACAGTCATTCCTCATCAGCAGTGATAACTGTAGAAAAGCTACAATTAGACACAATATCTTTAGATCAGCAAGAGAATTAATTAATTGTGTTCCTAGATAATAATAATATTTGCTGTTTATTGTCCTCCTTTCAATGTCAGATTTCATTCCTCCCACTCTTTCCCTTTCTTCTCTTGTCTGCTGTTGACATAACATCAGTGGCAGCTAGGAAATCTCCCAGCGTGCTTTCCCATCACAATCTAGCTCACTTCACCTAAAGTTATTCCAGGATTTACTATCAAGGATGAAAAAAACTAGGTCAACCCTCTAAAACAAGTGATTCTGTAGATGCTGAAAATCCAGATTAAGATATACAAAATGCTGGAGGATCTCAGCAGGTCAGGGAATAAATAGTTGATGTTTCAAGCTGAGACGCTTCATCAGGACTGTAAAGGAAGGGTGAAAAACGCAGAACAAGGTAGGAGGAGGAGAAGGAGTACAACCTGACAAGTCATATGTGAAATCAGGTGAGGGGTAAGGTGGGTGGATGGGTGAGGGGTGTGAAGTGAGAAGCTGGGATGTGGTAAATGGAAAAGATAAAGAGCTGAAGAAGGAGGAATCTGATAGGAGAGCAGTGTGTACCATGGGAGAAAGGGAATGAGGAAGGGCACCAGAGGAAGGTGATAGGTAGGTGAAGAGAAGGGAAGGGTAAGAGGGGAGCTAGAGAGGAGGATGGAAAAAGAGAGAAGGGGGAGGGAGAGAAATTACCAGAAGTCAGAGAAATCGATGGTCTACTGCTTGCAGTCTAGTTCTGGTTCATATACTGTATATTTCTTATACTACGTTGGAGTGGAATTAGATATCTGGGCAAAAAAAAGACTTTGAGCCCTTAAGGGCTGAGCTAGTCATTGAATGAATGAGCTGAGTGTTTTTAATATTCTTTCAAAGTGTGCAGACTACTCTTTCAATTCTTTTTTTCGAAGGTTTAGATTTGATCAGAAAGTCTTTCTTTTTTTCTTGGTCATACCCTCAGAATGGACTGCTCAGTCCATTTTTTTTGTTTCTTTTTTTTATAGTGTAGTGGGGCTTTTTTTCTTCATTTAAAATTCAAAGTTTTTTCTTTCCTCTTTACTAACTGATAAGAGAAGAATTGCTGCTTTCTTTTTTTATTATATATTATATGCTAGCTTAGCACTATGTATGAATTTGATAATGTCTATTTCAATCTCGGTTTGTATTGTTATTGATATATATATATTTGAGATAATTCTCCTCTTGTTTGTATTTATGTTCCTTTTAAATCAATAAAAAGATTAATAAAGAAAAGAAAAAACGGTGCAGACGTCATTGCTAGGCCGACAGTTTTTGCCCTCAAAAAGGCAAGGTTTAAGGTTAGAAAATCGAAGTGAGCAACCTTTCTGAATTGTTACAGTATTTGTGACCATGGATTTCTAAAATAGAATGATTTCCGAGCATATGAATAGGAAATATGAGCAGGCCATTTAGAAAGGTTTTTTATCTTACTGTGCCTTAAAATGTTCAAGATATTGTTTCTACTTCAGTAACACACACAAAATGCTGAAGGAAATCAGCAGGTCAGGTAGCATCGATGGAAAGGAATAAACAGTTGGTGTTTCAAGCTGAAAAAATTCATCAGGACCGTTTCTACCTGCCTCTGAAGAAGAAAGTTCCAAAGGCCCCTGACACTCAGACAAGACTCCATCTCATCCCCATTTTACTTAGGCAAACTTTTATTTAAACTTCCAGAGGAACTTGGGTGGTCAGGCAGTATCTGTGGAGGCAAAGAGATTGTCAATGTCATAAACACAAGAGATTCTGCAGATGCTGAAAATCCAGAGTATCACACACAAAACAGTGGAGGAACTCAGCAGCTTAGGCAGCATCTATGGAAAGGAAGAAGCAGTCAACATTTCAGACTGTCCTGATGAAGGGGCTCGGCCTAATACATCGACTGTATATTCCTTTCCATAGATGCTGCCTGAGATAGTCAATATTTTAGGTAGAGACCCTGCATCAGGACCCAAACGTCAAACATCCTTTTGCCTCCAGAGATGCCCCTCTGCCATCCGATTCCTAAATGGACTTTGAACCCTTGAATCCCTCAATTTTTAATATATATTATATCTGATTTTTAATCTATTCAATATATGTATACTGTAATTGATTTACTTATTTATTTATTATTATTCTTTCTTCTATATTATGTATTACACTGAATAGCTCCTGCTAAATTAACAAATTTCATGACACATGCCGGTGATAATAAACTTGATTCTGATTCTGATTCTGATTCTGATTCCTTGGCCTTCTGAGTTTTTCCAGCAGTTTTATTTTGCTCTAAATTCCAGTGTGTGTAGTTTCATGTGTCTCCTTTACTTTTAAGCACTGACACCCTAGTTCTGGATTTCTCCACAGGAACAATCATTCCCTTCACAAACACCCTGCCTTCACCTCTGAGAATCTTATATGTTTCATTCAAGCTCTCTCTCCCTCTTCTAAACTCTAATGGATACAAGGCTAGCCTGCCCAATATTTCCTCAAAAAGCAACCTACCCATTCCCAATTGTCAGTCTAGTAAACCTGTTCTGAACTGCTTCATTCAGGTTCTTCCTTAAGTAAGGAGACCAATGCTGTACCAGATACTCGTGACTTAATCGCAACAATGCTCTAATTTCCAGTAGGATAACTTCCCTACTGTTCGATTCCGTTTCCTGACTTTACATAATAGCATTTTGTTAGATTTCTGAATAATTTGCTGCAGCTGAATACTTTTGCAAATCTACCTCTGCATCTCAGAGCTCTGCATTCTCTCAATATTTGATAATATCCTTCGTATTTTTCTAGCCAAAAACAAATAATTTCACACTTCCCCCCATTACAACCCATTTGCTAGATCTTTGCCCACTCATCCAACCTACCCATCTCTTTGTATCCACCTTATATTCTCTTCACAAATTATTTTGTTATCTATGATTGTGTCATCAGTATATATATTTGGTCTCTGCATTCAATTCATTTTGTAAGTTAAAATGTTAAAACCCCATGCAACAATCCTTATGACACGTCACCTGTTATATACTGCCAACTGGGGAAAAAAACTAATTTATGCCTATACTCAGCTTCCTGTTAGCCCAGGATTCAACATTATGAGCTTTTATTTTCTCTAATAACATTTCCAAATCTCTTCCGGAGAGCTGAGTATACCTAACAGTATGTTATTCTGTTAAAAGAACTTCAATAAATTGATTAAACATGATTACTGTGTCAGGAATCCATGTTAGCTTTGTCTGCCTACTTGAATTTGAAAAGGAGCGTATTGCTCTCATATTGTCATACAGAGCAGGCCTATGACTCCATACCCATCGACAGTAATCCCCTGTACATGCACATGGCTTGTAGCCTACTGTGCCTCCGTCGTTCAAATGCCCAATTAGATACTTCTTAAATATTGTGAGAATATACACACATTGAGTTGCCACTTTATTAGATACCTCCTGTTCCTAATAAAGTGGCTTCTGAGTGTGTGTTCATGGTCTTCTGCTGCTGTAGCCCATCCACTTCAAGATTCAACATGCTGTGCATTCGGAGATGCTCTTCTGCACACCACTGTTGTAACGTGTGGTTATTTGAGTTACTGTCACCTTCCTGTCAGCTTGAACCAGTCTGGCCATTCTCCTCTGACCTCTCTCATTAACAAGGTGTTTTCACCCACAGAATTGCCACTCACTAGATGGTTTTTTTTTGTTTTATTTTTTGGAACAGTCTCTGTTATCTTCAGAGACTTTGTTGTACTGCCACCTTCAGGGATCCTTGGACTTGTGAGTCTCTGTTCCTCAATACTCCCTGGCCCTCCCAAAGTGCATGATGTCACAAGTATTATGATTAAATTTTGTCTGCTGTTGTTTTGCCCATTTTACCAACTACCTTGTTCTTGTAGATCATAAAAATGTTGTTGAAAATGCTTTGCTAAGCTACTGCAATGCATCTTGTTGATGGTACCCACTGCATACTGGTGATAGATGGAGCAAATGATTAGAGTGGTAAGTGTGCACCAACACTGGCAGCTTTGTTGCTGACCTCTGAACATGGTTGAAATTTATTCATTAAGTCATCAAGTCAAATATACTCAGTGGCCACTTTATTAGGTACTCCTGCTTGCTAATGCAAATATCCAAACAGTTCATCATGAGGCAGCAAATCCATGTATAAAAGCATGCAGACATGATCAAGATGTTCAGTTGTTGTTCAGAAGCTCCCACAGACTGCTGATCTCCTGGGATTTTCATGCACAACAGTGAAAAAAGCAAGAAAATGCATCCATTGAGTGGCAGTTCTGTGGGTGAAAACACCTTTTAATGAGAGAGGACAGAGGAGAATGGCCAGACTGGTTCAAACTGACAGGAAGGTGACAGTAACTCAAAAACTCATGTTCCAAGTGGTATACAGAAGAGCATCTCCAAATGTTGAATCTTGAAGTGGATGGGTACAGCAGCAGAAGACCATGAACATACACTCAGTGGCCACGTTGTTAGGTACAGAAGGTATCTACTAAATTGCCCACTGAGTGTACTCTTATCTTTACCTTATGAATGATGGAATAATTATGAGAGGTCGGGAGTGAAGTCACTCACTACAAGATACTTAGCCTCCAACATGCTGAGGAAGATTAGCTTTATTTATTACACGTAGATCAAAACATTGAAGCATACAGTGAAATGCTTACTTTATGTTAATGACCAACATAGTCCGTGGATGTGCTGGGAGCAGCCCACAAGTGTTGCCATGCTTCCCACAACAACATAGCATCCACATCTTGCTAACCTGCATTTCTTTGGAATGGGTGAGAAAACCAGAGTACTCGGAGAGCACTTGTGTCAGTCACAGGGAGAATGTACAAAGTCGTTATAGACTACGAAGATAAACCCCAATAGCTGGCACTGGAAAGGATTATGCTACTGCTGTGCTACTGTGTCAGCATAATGCTCTTATACTGACAAGCATATAACCTAGGAGATGCCTCCCACTTCTCGTTATGTCAGTGGTGAGGAGTCAGTGACGTTAATGTAATCGAATGCTGAGGGAAGCTATTTAGATTCTCACTCACTAGAGAGGGCCATTGCCTGACAGTGGTATGTACACACGAAACATGGTACATTGTCCCATGGTGAAAGGCTGCCAAGTCTTCCAGAATTAGTGCAAGGGCTGTATATTTTATGAGGAGTTGAGAATGGATAATTGTCCAATTATCCCCACTCCTAGCCTGATGGGAGATAATTCAGGAAACATTTTTAAAAAATGAGTGTAGAACATGGCTGTGAGATAGACCAGCCACGAGATTCAGGCTGAGATGAGTAATGTCCAACAAACACAACTATCTTCCTTCATGCAGTATACAACTCCAGGCTGTGGCCAGTGATTTTAACTTTATCATGTTCCTTGATGTCACACTAATCAAATGTTCTTCAGAAGCAGCCAAGTTCACCTCATCTCCAGAATTTCTCCAGACTTGGATCAAGGCAATGGTGGGCTCTGGAGCCAAGTGTTGCTGGCATTGTCCCAAGGGAACATCACTGAGTAGATTAACACTGAGCAAGTGCCGGTAGAAAACACTGTAAACAAAACCTCTACTCTTTCCCCAATGACTGAGAGTGCCATTTAGAAAAAAAAATGATGAAAAGTATACTGAATACTTAGAAGAATAAATTTACTTTAGATTGCTAGACTAAACACAAGCCAAAGGTGGATGCTGTTCCTGTAATGGGCTGGGTTAATCAGACCCAACAATTCAAATGTCCAGGAGATGTGGCAACAAGTGTACAAGCACAGCAAAGTAACTCAAGCCTAATTTATTATAATAAAACAAATGACACCAATAAAGGACACAAAACACTACACAAGTCACAAAGGTTTCTGAGCTCAGGATTCTTAGTCATCACTTGATTGTTATTATCGAGGAACTCCGATTTCTGACTCGCTCATGAAACCACCCTGGGTCCTAGGCACTGATCACAATTTCCAGCTCCGGCTGAAGTCCGAATAAAATCTTAAAAAGCAGGTCAATATATAATCTACACAAGTTTCACAAGCACAGTCATCAAGAGACAGACACATTTTTTGATCTTTTGTTCTTATTCCTTCATGTCCAGAAGCAACATTCTTTGTGTTTACAAAATATATTAAAGTTTACACATATAAGCAAATAGTCCGAATCCAGACAGACACTTACAATTTAGTGGATACTCATTGTTATTTCATCACTCATGTCTGGATACGCTACATTTCTTGGGCTTTGAAAGTACATTAAAGCTTACATATAACCAATAAGCCAGATTTAAGAAAGAATTCATCTAACAACAAACATTCTACAGACATTAGCAGACATTACATGTTGCGAGCTTCAGAAAGAGTTAAGTTGCCATTGACCTAACAGACATTCATTCAATGATTTACAAAATCTTAATATGCATATTAGAACTCTGTACATTACTTACTTTTGAAGTCAATGGAACCAACTACGAGGAGCTGAGTAAAACTAATTGTTGATACTCTTTAGCGTGTTTAATGCTGATAACAAAAGATAAACTTATCGGTCAAAAAGCTAGCTTTTCACAATTCATTTTGTGCCTGTTTTTACACAGATTTCACAAATATCAATGAATTTTAAAACTCACCTTTAAGCAAAATAACTCCCCAATCATAAATGTAGGGTCTCATTTGTATGTAGCGCATGAAGTGTGTAACTGAAAAGGGATGGAAAGGAAATGATAAGCTATTAACTAATTGTGTTACTGTTTTTAATTCTAGAGATTCAAAATTTGATAAACACAAAGCAAATATGTCATAGTCCGGTCCGTGAAGTCTGCGTTCCAGTTCACGATCTGGTCCATGGTTCATTGTTCCAGGGTTTCTGGTTTTCCCCAGTTTCTGTTGTGGGCATATGTTTCTCGTTTTGGGGCTGAGACATAAGTACCTCTGCAAACCAGGGATTCCCTGCTGGACTGTCCTGTTTCCCTCCTTGTCTTTCCCCCCCTTGCCTGACTCTCTGCCTGGATACCTCGCCTGACTCTCTGCCTGCTCACCTAGCCTGGATACCCCGCCTGTATCGCTGAAGTTTTACCGCCAGAGCAAGACCGGAGCCTGGTTAGGTCAAGATAAGGAACTGTCTTTTGTTGTGTGGAATTGTCTCTCAGTGTCCACACCTTTGCTAGGTAGGTCTGGCCATTTGCCACTACCTAGTGTTGGGATCTGTCTCTGTGTCCACGCCTTTGCGAGGTGGGCCCGGCCATTTGCCGTCACCTTGTGTTAGGATCTGTCTCTTTATGTTCAGTGTTCTATGTATGAGTCCCGACCCTATGTCCTGTTCCCAAGGAGGGGTCCAGGCTCTGTGTTCTGCGTACCTGTCTCCCAAGACCAAGGCTCTGTGTTCTGCGTTCCTGTCTCCCAAGACTAAGTCAAGGCTTTGTGTCCTTGTCCTGTCCATGTGTGTCGTCCTGTACTGAAGTTCCCTCCTCCTATCCATGTGCGCCATCCTGTGCTGGAGTTCCCTCACCCTGTACTGGAGTTCCCTTGTCTTGCCCAGGAGTCTCTCATTCTGTCGTGTAGCCTCGTCTTGTCTTCTCCTAGTTCTGGAGTCCGAGTCCAAGTCAAATCCCAGGTTCTGGGTCCTTGCCCAGTCTCTGGTTCGGAGTCCATACCCAAGCCTCCACACTTCAAGAGCCAAGAACCCAGCCTGCAGCCCCAAACCTCTAGACCACAGCCATGTCCTGACCGGTAGTCATGTCATGTCCTTGCCTGGTTCTGGGGCCCAAGCCCGAGGCAAGACCCAGGTTCTGGGTCCTTGTGCAGTCTCTGGCTCAGAGCCCAAGCCCAGGCTCCTAGTGCATAGTTCCTTGTCCAGGTTCCCTGTCTTGTCCATGTCCTAGCCCAATTATGTGTTCTTGTCCCTGCTCCTTGTCTGTATCCTGTCATGTCCCTACACTAGTCAAGTCCTATTCCTTGTACTTCAGTGTCTGTGTCTTGCATTTGGGTCCGCTACCAGCACCCCCCATGTGACAAAATAACCTTAAATATTCAGCTCTTGAAAATGAATATAAATTCCAATCATATGAAAATCACTGAGTTACTCTTAAAAGAATAAATTATTTCAGTATTAGATCAGTAGATGTGACTAAGCCTTTCTCTTCATTCTCGAATCAAAGTTGCTGGTTTCAACAAGTAAATCATGAAGTTTCGTATATTGCCAATCAGACAGATACAAAGCTGAAGGAACAGAAAATGTAATGGAAGAAGTTGTATTACCTGAGCGATTTTTAATCTCTACCATACAAGCTGCTGCACAGAGGAAGGCACAGAATGCTGGAATTGCCAAGTACCATCAATGGAGACATAACATCAGGTCTTTCTCTGGAATGTAAATACAGTGTGCTCACTAACTAAAGAAACACTTTGGAAACTATCTTTCTCTATAGATACAGCCTGACTTACTGAATATTTCCAATGCCATCATTTTTTTAATTTCAGACATCCAATATCCAGATGCTATTGTCAATTAATATACATTCCTTGAAATTAAGGATCTTCCCCGTGACACTTATCTGAATGCATTCTCAATTATGGCTTAAGAATGAAACCCAAACTAACTCTTAGCAGCACTACCCTGAGATTTGTTCTTTTGAAATAATCTTTTTATCGTATCCATCTTACTCTGCTGTTCACTCTTTAAAACCTCAGTGTGCTAAAATGAAAAATCATTTTCACCATTCAATGAATATTAAAGAATTATTTATGAGAGCAAGAGAGGAAGTCATTCAGTCTATCAAGCTATTGGTATCCAAGTATTCATTCTCCAAGAGTTCAAGATGAGGCAGTGATCTTCCCAAGCCTTGCTTCCTTCTAAAGTTTTCATGTTATTACTAATGCCTATTATCATGTTTAACACCACAATACTGGAGGTCATGTAGTTGTCTTACTGCTCCTGTCACCTGGGTTCAGTCCTGACCATGGTTTATGTATATATTGAGCATGCATGTTCACTCCACAGCAACATGGGTTTCCTCCAGGTCCTTGGGATTTCTACCACTTTTCAAAGGGGCAATGGTTTTGAGTTTAATTGGCTATTGTATATTGCCCTTACAGTGATTGTCTGGTTGGAGAATCAAGTGAGTGTTAATGGGCATATGTGAGTGAATAGGTTTTCTTGCAAACAAATGGAGAAATTGAATTGATGGGATTGATCTGAGATCCAACATAGATTCAGTGAACAGAATGGCTGTCTACACCATATCATAAAAAAGTATGAATACAACATTCAACTTTACATATCAGTTCACTTTTCTTCTTTCATTCATATGAATAGGTAAAAAGATACCCCTCAATACAAACCTCTGATCTTCATTAGCTAGCAATATTCAATAACTGAAATAACTGCAATGTTTAAACACAAAGTAAAACAGCGCTGAACAATAATATTCATTGCAAATGGATGAATAAGATTGCCTCTACAGTGAGCCTCCATCTTACAGGAGGTAATCACCTACATTTCACTTTAATAGATTGCAATAGTTACACACGCAAAATTCTGGAGGAATTCCTTTTGGGCTTTTTGGGCTGAGATCCTTCATCAGGACTGAACAAGGCAGACTAAGAAGGTGAGGGAGGGGAAGGAGTGCAAGCTAGAAGGTGATAGATGAAGCCTGGTGGGTGAGAGAGGGGTATGGAGTGTGAAGGGATCTGATAGGAGTGGAGAGTAGATCATTGGAGAATGGGAAGGTGGAGGGAGTTGATAGGAGGATGAGGAGAAGAGCTAAGAGGGGAGAAGAGGGAAGGGGGTGGGGAAAATTTACCAGAAGTTAGAGAAACTGATGTTTATGCCATCAGGTTGGAGACTACACAGATGAGATATGAGGTGTTTTTTCTCCAACCTGAGATTGGTCTGATCATGACAGTAGAGGGGGTCATAGACCAACATCTCAAATGGGAATAGGGTTGGGAATTAACATGGCTGATACCAGGAAATCCTGCTTGTTGCAGATGGAGTGAAGGTGCTCAATAAGGTGGTCCAGCAATTTACGTCTATTCTCACCGGTATAGAGGAGGTTGCATCGGGGGCACTGGATACAGTAGATGACCCCAAAACCTGAAGTGTTGTGTCACCTGTAAGGACTATATGGGGCTCTGAATGGAGGTAAGGCAGGAGGTCAATGGGCAAGTGTAGCATTCCAGGAGGGAGATCAGTAGGGAGGACGCATGAACAAGGGAATCACAGAGAGTGTGATCCCTGCAGAAAGTAGGGAGTCGGGGTAGGGAGGTAAAGATGTATTTATAGTAGGATCCTTCTGAAGATGGTGTAAGTTGCAGAAAATGATGCCCTGGATACAGTGGATCTTAGGGTGGTAGGAACTGACAAGAGGAACATGTCCTCTTAGTTTCATTTGGCTTGCTGTGGTTCTCCAGCTTTTGCTCAGATCAGCTCCATGGCGGATTATTGTGCTGAGAAAATATTCTACAGAAAGCGATTCATCCAATTAGCTGTTCTACTCTTAGTCCCACCCTGAGATGGAAAGATTTCTGTCCACATCAATCTCCTCTCCAACTTATCTGAATTAGTTCAGTTAATTCTGACCACACTCCACACTGAGATTTGAACTGTGGAAAAAAGGGATTCTGATTCTTCTGATACATTGTTGGGATGGTAACATTTGGGCACACTCTTGGCCAGGCAATATATGTAGTGAGAGAAAAGGAGCTAATCTCACATCAGAATTGGAAATTCAAGTTCAAGTTTATTGTCGTTCCACATTATACATGTATACCATCAAACAAAGCAACGTTCCTCTGGACCAAGGTGCTCATCACAGCACACATAACCCACACACAACACAAAGCAATATTATCACAAGTAAGTTAACAAATAATAAAATATATTCCAGAAGATTGACATTTAGCATAAGGTGTATTCACGTCACAAGTTAAACAGTAAATCATATAATGCTACTAGCGCTTTGTACCTGATGAGACCTGGGAAAGAACTGTTTCCTATCCTAACAGTTCATGTCCTAATGCTGCAGTGTGGGGAGGAGGGTCAAAGAGATTGTTAGGCAGATGGACAGGATCGCTGATAATGCTAGGGGCCCTGTATACACAGCGCTCCAGGTAAATATCTCTAATGGGTGGAAGAGAGACCTCGATGATCTTCTCAGCAGTCTTGCCATCCTTTGTAAGGCCTTGTGGTCAGATGCACTCCAAAGTGCCACTGCACTTAGTAAGTACATTGGATCTCCACCAGCTTGGAGAACCAAAATGTACAAAGGAGGATTTTTAAAAATATAAAATGTAACCTTCACAGTGCAATTCTTCCTGCATACCTTAATACCCATAAGTGAAAGCTTTAATATGGACAACCCTTCCTATTTCTTTTTTAGCGGCCTAAAGCTCAGACAAGGCTTCTTTGTTGCTTAGGTAGGAAGTAGCATTTGTCATAAACACAAAGGAGAAGAACGATCGTAAAATTAAACTTTGCAAATTAAACGCACCAGTAATTACTCTAAGCGAATAATGGCCAGCACGGCATCTCTCAATGTGTCTCTCATATGTTCTTAATCCTAAGTGTTCCTTGAGCTTAAATTGCAAAGCAAAGATTTCAATCTTAATTCATTGTAAATCATTCTTACAAGTCTTACGTGTGTGGCTAAAAAAAATCTTGATTATCACATTTACTTCCTAAAATGAATCATCTGTTCAGACTAATCATAAAAGGGGACTTCAGTGAAATTCCTTTAAAATAAAATAGTTCAGAATAAACATGATATTAAACACAAGGGATTCTGCAGGTGCTGGAAATCCAGAGAAACGTGCACAAAATACTGGAGGATCCCAGCAGGTCAGGCAGCGTCCATGAAGAAGAATAAACAGTTGACGTTCCGGCCCGAGACGTCGACTGTTTATTCATTTCCATGGATGCTATTTGACCTGCTGAGATTCTGCAGCATTTTATGTATGATATTAAACATCTTGAAAGAATGTTTCAGAAGCAAATTGCTGAAAACACTCAGCAGGTCGGACAGCATCTGTCTGAAGCACTAGCTGTTTCTTTTTCCGCTGCAATTGAATTTTTTAATGGAATGAACGGTGCACAAAACAGTGCAGGAGAGGATGTCATCTGAATAATCTGGTAAAATCGCGAATGTCCCTGGCTAATTCGCTATCCCTTAAGGGTAAACCAACTCCCTCAATAATTGTATCGTTATTTATTGTTTAAACTACTTTGAGGATTGAACGCAGGAATAAAGAGAATTCTGTTCAGCAGAATTATTTGTTCTAATGGAGTTACGTATTTTTTTAAGATCAGTATTTACAGTGGAAATGTGTCAGAGAAGAGCATTATCTCCAATAACCACCAATATTTAGTCAAAGTGTTTTATGTTTAGTCTATGTCGAGCCATCGGGACTCATTAGGAACTAAGTGTAAAGTATTAATGCTGGCTAAGAGGACGTGAATCTGGGAGATGCATTGGTTCGCTTGCGCAGAGAGCGCACTTGACAACAGGGACTATGCAGCAATTCATATTCCCAATACATTGGCAGAGTTTTCTTTTGCAGAGATAATGACAACAGTGTTTGGGGTTAACTGCATCTCTTCGCGTTCGTGGCGGTTTGCAGACACTCGCTCGAAACCTCCCTCCCTGGATGCGCTGATGCGTATGACGGCAGCCCCACCTGCGCACGGACGCCAGACACTCGGAGCTGTCCGACAGTGTTGGTGCTGATCTACTCCACTCCTACAAATTCCCAGCGAAGGTCGGACGGAGTCTCCGCCAGCGCTACCGTGTGCTGCCACGTAACCCAACCATGGCAAAGTGTCTCACTCTCTCCAGTCCACACAATTATTGACACAAATCAGGACTTTTGTTTTGTTGGTTGGCCCTTCCTACCTTCCCTTCTTTTATTTAGCTGAAATTTGTGGTTGGATTTACCCAGCACGGTAGAGGATTGGACATTCTATGGCTAGGTAAGGTAAGATACCAATACAAAATGTATGGATTCGAATGTGCGCAGGGGTTTTCTTTCAGGAAAGTGAAAAGAAATTGAGTATATTTAATTTGTTCACTTTTATTTGCCTTCAAATTAAGGTTGTGTCAAAGTCGGGTCTAATAGGAAATCCTGAACGTAATTCCCGTGGTATAACTTTTAAAAGAATGGTCCTTACATATAAAGGACATTTGAAACGATTTAGTGCCTCCGAGGCACTTTCGCGAGGATCTGGTTAAATCACAGTGTGAAACGTGGTGCTCGATTTCAGTTGGGAATTAAAAGCAGTGTGAATACAGTTTCGTTCGGGCTTCGGCTGTCAGGATCGGATGGCTTTGATGATCGTTCCCTGAGACGTGGACGGTTTACCATAGAACATGGGACAGTACAACATTGGAACAGGATCTTCGGCCCACAATGTTGTGTTGAACTAAATGAATTAGTAATAAAATGGCCAACTAAATTAATCCCCTCTGCCTACACAATGTCCGTATCCTCCCATTTCCCTCACGTTCAGATGCCTAACTAAACGTCTCTTAAAAGTCCCTAATATATTTGTCTCTGCTACCACCGTGGAAGAAACTTAACTCCTCTCACCTTAAATGCATGCGCTCTGGTACTAGACATTTCAACCCTGGGGGAAAAAAGATACTGTCTATCTATGCTCCTCATAATCTTATAAACCTCTATCAGATCTCCCCCCTCAGCCTCCACCGCTTCTGCGATAAAAACTCAAGTTTGTCCAACCTCTCGTTATTGAACTTCCCTCTAATCCAGCCAGCATTACGGATTAACGTTTCATTTTGCTTGTAAATGCAAAGGGAAAAAACAAGTACTGTAAAATACTGAGCGGCGTCAGTGAAGTTTTCTCATAGGGGAAATAATCCTGTCGTCCTTAGTAAGTAAAGGTTAGTTACTTTTACTTTCCTGTTTTAAGTTTCATTCTGTACCAGAGTACAGAGACTTATTTTTAATTCTGTCTTTAAAAAGTAAGTAATTGTTTGCATGATCATATCACTCAATGTGTTTAATGCTGCTGGTCACGCACAAAAAGATACACATAAGCGGAATAATATGAAAGCGGACTTTTAAAGCTACAGGCTTATATTGTACGCTCAAACGTCCGATTTTGGGCTGATAGCATTCTCTTTCATACTCGAATAGTTACGGATACATTGTAGCAAATTCACTAAGTAACACCCACCACTCTTTCGCACACAAAGAGAAATGTGCTCACATTTTCTATTTTCAGTTAACACGTATGTAGTTAGATGGTTTGAGTAAGTGAAAAACAATGAGCAGTGGATGTAGACTGTAGTGGGCTGTGATGTAAGTCACATAAACAAACTCTTCATATGATAACATAAATACTCATTACAGTATCTCTGCAATTCTGGATATTGAATGTGCTTATGCACAGACGCAAGGTATTCGGCAGATGCTGGAAATCCAGAGTAACACAGATTTTTTTGTGTGTTACCATGTCTTTATAGCGATTTTTCACTCTGAGAGATTTGTCTGTCACTTTCATTTCAGCCACTGGATCGTTATATATTGAGATTGTTTTTTTTGCTTCAGATATTTATAGCTAAAGGGTGAATAGATAATTACTCTAGGTCTTTATCTACTAGATTCGGCATTTGCGCTTTTAAGATGAAAGGTCTTTATCCTGGAAGGTTGAATACGCTACAGGTTATAACCTGCATGCAATAGTACTCGCGGGAGAGTCAGCATTCATTAAGGAGCTGGATTCACTCCTTAGGATACAAGCTAGTTTCATAGATCAGACCCCATGATGTTCCTAGTTTAGCAATGGCAAGCGAGTTTTTCTCTCTGAGGGATGGGTGTCCAGTGCTGGTAGGTACACGGAGAACTGACTGGTATTATAGGGTAGTCTTGACCCAATAACAAACCTTCTCCAGGCATTTTGATATGAAATATATGCTCATTTAAGTAAAATAACAGTGGTGCAAAAGGAACAATGATATTCCCATGCACACAGTTTTCAAGATAATGCAGACAATGTTAGAATTAGTGAAATTAACATCTTAATTCATAGAATATTTGTTGGAGAATGCCTTAATATTAAATATTTAAACAAAAACATTGCAAGTTAATACTTTATGCTATACTGTTCCAACATCTGTGCACAATTCAGTTATCTTTGTGTTATATATTTATTTAAATATCAACTATTTTGAATAGTTGGTCATTTGTAGGATGCATTATTTGCATCAATATATTGTGTTCAATGAATGATAATAGTTGGATTTAGTACGTTCTTCAAGTGACATGCAGTTTGAAAACCTTCAGTACTGTCAGGCCTGCACCCACTGATACCTCCCAGTCTGCACCCAGCTAACAGGATTCACCTGCCGTTTACTCCAGACACATCACCTGCAACCTACTTAAACCCAGTTCTCATCCACAGTCCTTGTTCTCTCATTAATCAGCCAGGCTCAACCAATTGCTTCTAGCTTTCACTCTCTCTACCTAAAGTTTACCTTGTTGCTTGTTGTGTTCAGTTCCTGTTCTCTCTTGTTTTATGACCCCTTGTGGCTTTTTATTTTGTGGTCTATTATTAAAGTTGTCATTCACCACTGAATTGTCTCTGCTGCTCTGCTTTTGGGTCAAGCCTCTTCTCCATTTCCTGACAAAAACAGTCAGATTTCAGCCACACCTACTCCTACAATGGTAACTAAGAGTTTATTTCATTGCAACCAGATGAGAATATCATTGGTAGAGAGTTTCTGTTTTGGTGACTAAGACTGAGTTCCAGCTTCAAGAGAAAGTAAGCAAGGTTGTCTAAATTCTTCAGAAGCTGTTTTGAAATATGAAATTGATAAAAAAAAGGATGTTTTACTCTTTGTTATAGGGTTGTGGAACGTGCCTTTGTAGGCTCAATCACATGAAATGTGGATCCACTGTTATTCGCTTTTCTCACTTTATAATTATGGATGCATAATGACATTCCACAGTTGTGTTCAACTTCTCCCGCACAGTCCCCAGTAATATATCTGCTTTCAATTAAAAGAAAGATCAATAACAATAGAACAATGGACCAATTTGGATTGGCTTTTAATTCTTCAATTAAAATGTTAAGGGAAAAGTCTATATTCAGGAGTAAAGAAAGTGAGAATGCCCTAGACTTCTTCCCTCACTACTATTCAGGGCCCCAAATAGTCCTTCCAGGTGATGTGGCCCTTCACCTGTGAGTCTATTGGGGTCAGCTACTGTATCTGGTGCTCCAGGTATGGCCTCCTGCTTATAAGACCTGATGTAAATTGGGAGACTGCTTCACTGAGCACCTATGCTCTGTCTGCTAGAAGAAGTGGGATCTCCCAGTGGCCAGTCATTTCAATTCTACGTTCCATTCCTATTCCGTCATGTCTGTTCATGGTCTCCTCTATTTCAACACTTCATAATCCATCTGGGTAGCCTCCAATCTGATGGCATGAACTGATCTCTCTAACTTCCAGTAATTGCTACCCCCTTCTCTCCTTCACCATTTCCTGTTCCTGTTTCCCTCTTACCTTATCTCCTTACCTGCCCGTCACCTCCCTCTGGGGCTCCTTTCCCTTCCCTTTCTTCCATGATCTTCTGTCCTTTCCTATCAGATTCTCCCTTCTCCAGCCCATTATCTCATTCACCAATCAACTTCCCAACTCTTTACTTCACCTCCTCCCCCTCTCCCAGTTTCACCTATCACCTATCACCTTGTACTTACTCCTCCCCTCCCCCAACTTCTTGCTTTCTTTCTGACTTCTCTTTCTCTGTAGTCCTGATGAAGGGTCTTGGCCCAAAATGTTGACCATCAACACTTTTCCATAGATGTTACCCGGCCTGCTGAGTTCTTCCAGCATTTTGTGTGTGTTGCTTTGAATTTCCAGCTTCTGCAGATTTTCTCTTGTTAGTGATGTATTGCTTATTCCTCATTTCATCTACTGTAATTACCAAGGGAGATGTCATATTTATTTTTATGCTCTAATAGGTTTTAAGTATACCCAATAATTTAGGGATGTGGTTATATATGTTATAATGATATTTCTGCTCTATATTATGGTATTCTGCCTCTGCCTCTGCCTTCAGATGATGACTCCCCTTACATATGTATGGTTCTGAGACTGAAACTGAGCTGCTAGACAAATGATATTAGACCTGAATTTCTCATTTAGCCTCAGGGATAAACATAAGATGCAGTATATGAGTGACATATTCATGGAGATTTTGATGCTTTCCAAATGTAGACAACTTAATCATGGCATTGAAAGTTAGTTTTATCTATGATTAAATGAGAACAGTATTACAAAGACGAATCTGTTGGATTCATTTCAGATCTTTTGATACATATCAATCCTTCATATTTTTAGAACTAAGTTTTTTCCTTAATTTTGTTTCCATGGGGTGAAAACATTAAGTTGTAGTAATTTTCTGTATTTTATTGTGAAATGATCTTCAGTAAACAGAAAAAGGTCTTCAATAAATATTATAAGCATAAAATATTGAGATTGTTGTTAAATTGAGTTCCTTCCTGTCTCCACATTGGCCCTTAAGATAATTCCCCTCAAGACACAGAGAACCCAGTCTGTAGTGAAAATGGTAAATTAGGGACAGCACTTTACTACCATCTAGAGAGGATGCATTTGTCTGCTCTCCTGTTGCCCTTCCTTCCCAAGATGCAAGGTCCTGCCACCACGTGGTATTGTATCGAGTAACCAAACACCGAACAGATGAGGCTCAGCCATCTGAAGTTACCCCAGGGCTGGAAGCTGGAGCATTTTAATCAAGAGTTGAGTACTTCAGAATTTAATCTGTTGAAATGCCTTTTCCTGTCATTTCACAATGCAACAGAAGGAAGTATGCGCCCCATACACCATATTTAATGCTGTAAAACCCACTAACAAGCATGGTAACTTATCACATGATCATAACAACATGATCAACTGCTTTATTTGGACAAGCAATAATAATAACCATGCATATTTGAGGGCTAATAATGACAGATTGGTTTGTTAGCTTTTTATGAACATTTATAACACAAAAATGGTCTAGTGATTCCCTGGGAGATTTTCTGTTTAAACAATTAACTTGCCTTTATGACACCTCTGAATCTAAGAATACTTCACACATAATGAATTACATTAAAGCTCAGTTGCACATGCAAGCAAAGGCAGCATCTTGTACACAGCACGATACTGTAAATACATTTCATTTATTCTTTTTTGGGGAATCTGAGAACATCAACAAGACTTGCATATACTACCACTGCCATTTCCCTTTGATACACTGTAGTGGCCTCTTGGGCTGTTTCATAGAGACAACCACATGGGGTGGGTCTGGAATCACTTACAGGTCAGACAAAACAAAGATGACAGATAACCTTCAATAGAGAACTGTAATTAATTCAACATGTTTTTTTACAAGTCAAGTCAAGTCAAGTCACTTTTTATTCTCATTTCGACCATAACTGCTGGTACAGTACACAGTAAAAACAAGACAACATTTTTCAGGACCATGGTGCTACATGAACGATAGAAAAACTACACACTGAACTACGTAAGACAACACAAAACTATACTAGACTACAGACCTATCCAGGACTGCATAAAGTACACAAAACAGTGCAGGCATTACAATAAATAATAAACAGGACAATAGGAACAGTAGAGGGCAGTAGGTTGGTGTCAGTCTAGACTCTGGGTATTGAGGAGTCTGATGGCTTGGGGTAAGAAACTGTTGCATAGTCTGGTCGTGAGAGCCCGAATACTTTGGTGCCTTTTGTCAGATGGCAGGAGGGAGAAGAGTTTGTTTGAGGGGTGTGTGGGATTCTTCATAATGCTGTTTGCTTTACGGATGCAGCGTGTGGTGTAAATGTCTGTAATGGCGGGAAGAGAGACCCCGATGGTCTTCTCAGCTGACCTCACTATCCGCTGCAGGGTCTTGCGATCCAAGATGGTGCAATTTCCGAACCAGGCAGTGATGCAGCTGCTCAGGATGCTCTCGATACATCCTCTGTAGAATGTGGTGAGGATGGGGGTGGGAAATGGACTTTTCTCAGCCTTTGCAGAAAGTAAAGACACTGCTGGGCTTTGTTTGCTATGGAGCTGGTGTTGAGGGACCAGGTGAGATTCTCCGCCAGGTGAACACCAAGAAATTTGGTGCTTTTAACGATCTCTACAGAGGAGTCGTCGATGTTCAGTGGAGAGTGGTTGTTCTGTGTCCTCCTGAAGTCAACAACCATCTCTTTTGTTTTGTTTTCACATTCAGAGACAGGTTGTTGGCTCTGCACCAGCCCGTTAGCCACTGCACCTCCTCTCTGTATGCTGACTCATCATTCTTGCTGATGAGACCCACCACGGACGTGTCATCGGCGAACTTGATGATGTGGTTCGAGCTGTGTGTTGCAGCACAGTTGTGGGTCAGCAGAGTGAACAGCAGTGGACTGAGCACACAGACCTGGAGGACCCCCGTGCTCAGTGTGATGGTGTTGGAGATGCTGCTTCCAATCCGGACTGACTGAAGTCTCCCAGTCAGGAAGTCTAGGATCCAGTTGCTGAGGGAGGTGTTCAGGCCCAGTAGGCTCAGCTTTCGAATCAGTTTCTGAGGAATGATTGTGTTGAATGCTGAACTGAAGTCTGTAAAGAGCATTCGAACGTATGTGTCTTTTTTTGTCCAGGTGGGTTAGGGGCAGGTGGAGGGTGATGGCAATGGCGTCGTTTGTTGAATGGCTGAGATGGTACACGAACTGCAGGGGGTCCAGTGACACGTTGATTGTTTTTACGGTCATCATTACTAAGAGTAGTGAGTAGCTGTTGATGTTTTTCTCCCAAATGGCATATTTACTGAATTTAAATGGCACAGCTGCACAATGGGATTCAAACTTGGGTCTCTGGATTGTTAGTTCAGGCTTCTAGGTTACATATCCAATAATTTAGTCATTGCATCTCATCAAACTCTTAAGTGTGCAAATGATTATATTTTTACAACTTTACAGGTCTTGATTTCAAATCCTGCCCTACGTAACACAACAACACGTATGTTGGGCACGTGGCCAAGTGGTTAAGGCATTCATCCAGTGATCTCAAGGTCGCTAGTTCGAGCCTCAGCTGTGGTAGCGTGTTTGTGTCCTTGAGCAAGGCACTTAGCACACATTGCTCTAGTCTGTGCGAGGAGTGGCGCCCCACACAGACTTCCAATCTGCGCCTTGTAAGGCATGAAAATGCCCAACGCTGGCCTCTCATGGTCTGAGTCGATGTTCCCTCCCCTCCCTCCCCTACCCTATGTAAATTAGGAAGCTATGTTTCAGTAATTTTGGTAAATCTGGAGAGAAATAACCATGAAAAATTAACAACAGATTGCTCTAGAAACCTAATTGGTTCTGTAATGTCCCTCAGCGAAGGTAATATACCTGTTTTATAGATCTGGCTAACCCACTGTTCCAGTGCTAAACTATGCTGTTCATTCCTGATTTCCTATCAGAATTAAATGCCAGACTTGTCAATATCTTCCATGTGAGAGGAAACTTCTAGACTGAATGGTTTATTGACCAAAAGGACAACGCAATGATTCGATTTAGTATCAGAGAATGTATACGTCCATGAAAGAAGAAACGCCAATGAATGAATGATGGTAATATCAGAACCCCAAAGCCCCCACCCCCTCCCCCCACTTGCTCAAGCAGAAACACCAACCTCCCACACCACCCCCCCACCATACAAGCAACAGCAAAAGCCCCCAAAAAGACCTTTGATCTGGAGTTCATCAGAAACTCCAGTCTATCCCTGCACTTTGGTGTCTCGGATAGGCACTCTCATGAGAGAGTGAGAGACAGAGCGAGATCGCTCGAGCACAGGGGCTGTCTTCCGACAGTCCATAGTCCATACACAGCCCGCAATGAAAGATGGAGGCACAAGAGTCTGCAGACGCTGGACTATGAAGCAATAAAGAACCTGCTTGAAGAACGTAGCAAACATGTTGCTCAAATTGTTTCAACGTTCCATGCTTTGTTGCAGGGATTTGACTTTTCCTTCCACAGATGTTGCTTGACCCACTGATTTCTTTCAGCATTTTGTTTGTAAGATATTCTGTCCTGACACTGTTTTCTCTATGCTGCTTTGCTGTTTTCTCACAGCCTGAACGTACACTACAACTTGCACTAATGTAGTTACGTCTATTTTCATGCAAGTTGTGTATAAATTATGCTAATTTTAGATTATGTCAACTTATTTTATCATGTTTATAACGTACTGTGCTGCTGTTGCAGAGAACTAATTTTTTATGATATTTATACCCTAGGTGAGAGGGACAGAGAGAAATAAATAAGGAATGGGGTACGAAGGGGAGGTGGGGCATTAACGGAAGTTAGAGAAGTCCTTATTTATTTATTATTATTATTATTTTCTCTCTCTCTCTCTCTCTTTTTTCTCCCTCTTACTATAACTTCTTGCCCATCCTCTGGGCTTCCCCTCCCCACCTTTCTTTCTCCCTAGGCCTCCCGTTCCATGATCCTCTCCCTTCTCCAGCCTCGTATCCCTTTTGCCGATCAACTTTCCAGCTCTTGGCTCCATCCCTCTCCCTCCTGTCTTCTCCTATCATTTTGGATCTCCCCCTCCCCCTCCCACTTTCAAATCTCTTACTATCTCTTCCTTCAGTTAGTCCTGACGAAGGGTCTTGGCCCGAAACGTCAACTGTACCTCTTCCTAGAGATGCTGCCTGGCCTGCTGCGTTCACCAGCAACTTTGATGTGTGTGTTGCTTGACTGTTGGAGTCTGTTGTTACATTCTACAGCTTCGTGAATGTGTTATGATAATTAACAATCCAAGGCACAGTTCATCAACCAAAACAGATTATAGAGTCTTTATTAACCAAAATATTAAAAATATATTACTGTGCACTCATGAAATATACACAGGATATATAGTTCACATCTGATTATGAAGCTGTATACCACCATCTACCTACCTATTTACGTACTCTAATGAAGCTGTGTTGCTTGGCTGTGGGGTAGAGAGCCAGTTACACCATATTGAATGCATTACATTTCCTCCTCCTTAGCTTTGTTCCATATATAGTTAAAGGAACACTGAGGCCCTGACTTTACGTGTTTGATCTTCAAGCTTAAAAGTGTGAGCATTTTGCAAAATCAGTAATTGAACAGATGTATTGCCATCTATGTGAGTCAATTGTTTAGTTAAAGAGACCCTGAGTTGATACTCATAAACTTAATGGGTCAGATAGACAGGCAAGTAATTAAGCAACTTACACAGCTTCCAAGGTCATTGAAGTTTGAGCAATGTCACTGACATTAAATGTAGCATTTTACATCATCTTAGTGATTCATGTAGGAAATATTTAGATTCCCTGCAGAGTACTCAGAACAGTATTTTAAGATTGCGGAGTCTAGAGTGGAATCCTGTGTTAGGAGATTTGAATTTCCTTGGGGATCAGAACAGGATGTGGTTTTCCCATAGAAACATAGAAAATAGGTGCAGGAGTAGGTTTGTTTTTGCTTTGAGAATCATATGCATCCAAAATTAATTTGTGTTGGGAAGTTTTAGAAGAAAAGCATGAATCATTAGATTCCAACAGAACCAGATATCAAACTACATGGAATTTATGGCAAATGGACACATGGCCCAGTCCACAAGAATAACAAGTAAATGGAGCAAACAAGTATTAGATTTAAAAATTCTCTTTAAACAGTTCAATTTATTTTGTGTTGCTTGACAAGTTATTTCAACCTTTTTATCTAAAATATCTGTGCTGAATTTGTTTCGAGGTCTAACTTACGTAGATGGTATATCAGCTACAGTATTAACAGTCACACATTTTATGAGGGAAGGTGCACGAGGTGGGGCTTTACTTTTTCAAAGATGAACTAAAGGATAGCATTCTACCAAGAGCAATGACAAGGTAACCTGGTTAGATGAGGAGCCAGTATTTGCTAGGTTATCCTGTTAGTATTCGCTGATACGCTGAAAATCGTGCAAAAGATCGTTTACGTCCATTTGAGGAAGAAAATGGATTTAGTTTAACATCTCATCCAAGGGCATTTCAGGATTTTTGAAGTCCCCTTTCTGCATCTCTTCTTATTATCTTTTGTATTACGACCTTCAATAAAGTTCAAAGTATCATCTCTCCTGTCTCCTACACTGCTTCAGAACTATTAGACTGCTTGTCCAGTGTACATTACAGGATGAGATTTTTTTGCTGTCCAAATATTTAATATCTACTATAAATATAATATGTCTAATAAACAGTTACACATTTGACAGCACAATAGAAGATTCATCCACGGTGAAGAGGGGAAGGGAAAGATGCATGGGGAATATTGAGCACCAGCATGGAACCCTGAACGTGTGAGTTTTGTTTTTTTTTTAAAGTTTTATTTTATGTTACCATTACAGTGCATAATGCAGTGACCAACTTTGAGCTCCATATTAACTCAAGTTGTGGAACCCATTCTGTTGAAACCCCAATCATTTCTTTACATCCTGGGGTTAAACTTCTGCTGTGACCCCGTTGGCTTCTTATGCCTTTCTCATTTTCCCCTCTTAATATACAATACCCTGCAGCGACTGGTGGAAACTATTCCATTCCAGGAAAAGTAGCAAGACTTAACCGTAAGACCATAAGACAAAGAGCAGAACTCAGCCATAAAGCTCATCAAGTCTGCTCCATCATTCAATCAAGACCTATTTATTTTCCCTCTAAACCCCATTCCATTTCCCTGTAACCGTTGATACTCTTACTAATTCCCTGTAACCTTTGATGCAGCTCTATAAAACTCTGGTTAGGCCACACTTGGAGTACTGTGTCCAGTTCTGGTCGCCTCACTATAGGAAGGATGTGGAAACATTGGAAAGGTACAGAGGAGATTTACCAGTATGCTGCCTGGTTTAGAAAGTATGCATTATGACTGAGATTAAGGGAGCTAGGGCTTTACTCTTTGGAGAGAAGGAGGATGAGAGGAGACATGATAGAGGTGTATAAGATAATAAGAGGAATAGATAGAGTGGACAGTCACTGCCTCTTCCCCAGGGCACCACTGCTCAATACAAGAGGACATGGCTTTAAGGTAAAGGGTGGGAAGTTCAAGGGGGATATTAGAGGAAGGTTTTTTACTCAGAGAGTGGTTGGTGCATGGAATGCACTGCCTGAGTCAGTGGTGGAGGCAGATACACTCGTGAAGTTTAAGAGACTACTGGACAGGTATATGGAGGAATTTAAGGTGGGAGGTTATATGGGAGGCAGGGTTTGAGGGTTGGCACAACATTGTGGGCGGAAGGGCTTGTACTGTGCTGTACTATTCTATGTTCTCTGTGTTAATTAAGAACCTAGTAACCTCCGCTTTAAAGATACCCAATGACTTGACCTTGACAGCAGCCTATGGCAATGAATTCCACAGATTCACCACCCTCTGGATAAAGATTTCCCTTCATTTCACAGCCAGTTTGATGAAGACAGTAACAGAAACTGTGGCTTGCTTCCACACCTTCTCTTGCACACTGAATGCTGAGGACACCCCATCCACATTCAGATTATTGACACTTCATGTGTTATCTGTATGACCTAAATGGCTCAGCAACCCGTAAGACACAGTGCTGCTGATCCGTTCACTACTCTTCACTTTAGAGTCTTTTCTGGGCCACCACAAAATTCGAAGTTTATTTTCCTGCTTGTCTTGAAGTTTACGCAGATACTTGGGGAGAGGGCTCGGTAGTGTTGCGGTTAGTGTAACACTATTAGCACCAGCAAACTGTATGCAATTTCCACCATTGTCTGTAAGGAGTTTGCATGTCCTCCCTGTGAGTTTCCTTTGGGTGCTCTGGTTTCCTCCCACATTCCACAGATGTACAGGTAAGTGGGTTAATTGGTCACATGAGGGTAATTGGACAGCATGGGCTTGTGGGCTGCTAGGGCCTGTTACCATGTTGCATCCCTGTACAAAATAAAAACAAATGGCCCTGATCCCAACTAGGGACTGTGAAAGGTTTAGATTTATTTTTATTTCCATTACTAATAATCTAATAATTAACAACAATTATTAATTAACTAATAATTATTTCAATTACTTACATTCACTCTTTAAAATAATGTTTTACTCTTAATTATTAATAGAAACTGAATAGTTGTTTGTAAAGTTCAATTTGGAAATCTGTAAATTGGCTATTTTACATAAACGCTTGCACAATGGCAGTCATTAATACCGATCGATTGTTGAGGCCAGTCTATCCATTCATTAGCTACTCATCCTGTGCTTATTGACTTACAATGGATTCGAGTCCAGTAAATCCTTTTTGATGATCAACGAAGAAGAGGTTGAGAAAGGGAGTTTCAAAATGCTTGGCCCGCATGAAAAGGATCAATAATGGAAGAGTGATTGATGGATTTTAGACCTGCCATAAGATTTGGAAAAGAACAATGATCATATCAGATGGTAGTGCTGAAAAGGCTATAGATAGGGAGGAGTAAAAACAGAAGAATAGGAACTCAAGAAACTGTGACAGACTTGCTGCTAAAGCAGAAAAAGATGTTGATCAGTCACTTCATGGATTAGTTGGTGAGGTGATATATTATACTTTATAAAGATAAAGGAACACATCACATGGGGAAGTCAGGTAAACAAAACAGCACCTAATTATTTTGTGGTGCATGCCTTCATGCTTTGCATTAGCAATACTCACTCAGTTATTAATTGTAGTTAATCAATCTCTTACCAAGCTGAGGACACTAAATCTGCAAAGTTCAAAGTTCACAGTAAATTTATTATCAAAGTACATATATGTCACCATATACTACTCCAAGATTCATTTTCTTGTGGACATTCACAGTAAAACAAAGAAATACAATAGAATCTATGAAAAACTATACACAAAGACTGTCAAACAACCAATGTGCAAAAGACAGACTCCTTTGATTTAACTCCAAGTTCAAGGAGCTTTTTGTAAACAATGTCTCAACCTATACGATCAGGTGTGCTATCTGCGCCCCCTTGTGTTTTAAGGGTGACATTTTTGACATCCTACAAAATTATCAACAAGTAAAAGGCAAACTTTTCGATATATTTTATTTTGTTTTGCAACAAATTTCTCTTGATACAACATTAGGAAGTTATTTCAATCGCATTTTTCTGAATTACTCTCACCACATGCTGAATCCTGCATTCCCAGGCTGAAAGAACCACAGCTGCATCTCAGTGGTGAACTCTTGACAGGACCAGCTCCTCAATTAGCTGCTAAAACTGATTCATATTCCCATGTACATTTCCTCCCTGCAAGGACTTACTTCAGGTCAGTGAATTGCCAAGTAAACACTCTTTTTTTTCCCGCTAAAAGGTCTCCTGGTTGAATTTCCAGTGGAGATTTGGTTGGATGTCCTGACAAAATCCAAACTTTGGTCAGTATTATATTTTTATTTTAGAAGTTCAGTTAACAACTTTCAAAACATATTTAAATGCTTTTAAAAGTCTTTTGATGTTCTAAGAGCTTTAATGGCTAAATTACTATAGCATAACATTTAAATTGATTCTTAATGTGAAAAATTTGAGATCCAAAAGGATGTGTGTCCAAAGGAATTCTACTGAAAACCATTACTGTGTTGTGTGGCTTCAGTGCTGCATTTGTCAGGAATGATTTCGGAAATGGATTTTATGATTCAGCAACATTTGTTCTGCTAAGTGTAGGTGACAGAGTCATAAAGTTATACAGCATGAAAACATGCCATTCGGCCCATCTTGTCCATGCTGAAAAAGTTGCCCACCTGAGCTAGTCCCATTTGCCTATGTTTAGCTTATATCTCTCTTAGAACTTTCCTATAATTGAATGTTTAAAACTCACTTTCTTCTCCTCTATATGTATGATGCGATGCACTACTTTCCATTGTAATAAAATATAGTCAGAAGTCAGCTCCAGGCTCAAACCAAGGGGAAATATTGAGGTGTGAGTGATGACCCTTCATGTCTAATTTAAAGCCTCCGCATCCAAGTTGACCCATAAAGACCATTAGAACGGTCCAATGGAAGGTCACCCACCTCAAACATTAAATCTGTTTCCATCTCCACAGATGCTGCCTAATTAGTTGAATATTTCCAGCATTTCTACTTTTGTAGCTGATTCCCAGCATCTCCAGTCTTTCATTTTTGTTTTGTAAGTAGTCCATACATTATTTAACCACATCATTAACCTGTCTTCCTAACTTTTAAGGATCTGTAGACCTACACTAAGTTTCTTTATTCCTCCCCACCGCCAGCGGCTTCTTGTTTATTATGTATTCCATTTCCTTATTGCAGTTCCCTCATGTGTTATCTCACATTTTACTAATTATTCCATCTGCCTCTTCTTTGTCTGCAGAGAAAGTTCACTTCATCACAGTCAACCTCACACCTGCAAACATTTTTTTTTTAAATCATACCCCATGAGTTTCTCTACATCATATGTGTTACATGTGATAAAATCATATATGTAATACATAAATAATATGTATTATTAAAGCACTAAACATAGGAAGCCCACTGGTAGCAACCTTCCTTCACAAAGAAAATATCCAGCAATCTTCACCCTTTGCTTTCTACACAAAGACAATTTTGGATCCAATTTACTATTTCCTATTGGCCTTGACATTCTTGCCTAGCCTGCTGAGTTTCACCAGCATTTTGTATGTGCTGCGATCTAACTAAATTGTCTGCACTTCTCCCTGTTTGAGATTTCTGATCAAAGTAATCATGTACAATTATCCTTAAATGTAGTCAGAAACCTGCAATTAAGAATGTGAAAATCATGTATGTATAAAGCTCTTATATCTGAAATAGCCTTTACTATAAATTTAGTTTAAATTAATCAACAATTTCTTTATCATCAACAGGCAGTACCACAGGAGAGTCATTTATGTTCAATAATAACTTCACCATACGAGAGAAATTAAATTGTTCATAAAAAATTAGAGTGAGACTTCAATTGAAGAAGCTTTTTTTTTCATACCATCACTAATCTTTAGCACCCACTTACGTGACAACAGACTGATATCTTTCCTTAAAGGAATTACCTGTAATAAAATATATATTTTGTATTTCAAGCTGAGATAATGTAACAACTCCTGACTTAGTGCCAATATTCACCTGTCATGGTGATTATAGACTTAATTTATGTCCATAACTGTAATTTTACAAGGAGACTTCTGAAGTACCTGGGAAAAGATCCAGTGGGAGTATCTTATTTTTAGCTCAAATCCCAATGCAAAATCTCAGTTTGCTGGCTGCATTCCAGAACTTAGCAGAACAAGGACAAATAGCTATCCTCTTACCTGGCATGGAGACAATGTGGAAAGTAACCTCCTTCTTTATAAATTCAAGATTGTTTAATATTATTTACAGTACACAAATGTAAAAATCAAAATAATTGTTGCTCCAGATTTGATGCAGCACAAAAAACAAAAACGATAAAGAACACAATAATAATAAAAAACACAATAAATATAACTACATAAGATAGAGTATATATATTGATTGTATGTACTTAAAATGACGCTAGGTACATACAACAGTGTCTATACATTAGGTGACTCTGACAGGAAACGGTAAAGTAGTGATGACTGGGGTTGTGGAGGGCTGGGTTAGTGGATGCAGGTGTTGATCAGTCTCACTGCTGAGGAAAATAACTCTCTTCGAGTCTGGTGTTCCTGGTATAGATACTACGTAGACTCCTCCCTGATGGGAGTGGACAAACAGTCCATGAGCAGGATTGGTGGGATCCTTCATGACATTACTATTCTTTTTCCAGCACCTTTCCATATACATGTCCTTGATGGTAGGTAGGCTGGTGCCAGTGTTGCCTTTGACTCTGTAATTCAGTTTGATTGATTTCCTGTGGAAGCAGGGTAGGTAATTTGGTTCCTTCAATCCATTCCCTCATTCAAGCCAGCTCATTTACAGGTTATAACGGGGTTCTGTTCCTGAGAACTGTTTCCAACCCAAGCTGTTCATAAGTCAAAAATTAACAAAAACTGTGTGTGGACGAGGCTCACAGACACAGTTGCGATGGAAGAGCATCCACCAGCCAGTTTCACTGACTTAGTGAGAGAGTGCGTCTGCTCACTGCTCACAGCTCTGCTCAGCTCGACCCAGCCCTGAATTATTCTGGCTCGGGTAGGGTGAAGGAAGATGGAAATGCCCCATCCCCACCAGGCAGAAACCATCCTGAACCTTTTGCCAATTCATATTCCTACCTCTAGGTATCCAGACATACATGAAGTAACAGAGTTCCCAGCATCTGTGAAATGCATTGTGTTCAGTACACATCAAGCAGTGGAAATAATGGGAAAAAAAATGCTTGCCAGGCTTTGTAATCCAGATGAATAATTCATCTGTCCAAGAAACAACTTAAAGTTGCTGGTGAACGCAACAGGCCAGGCAGCATCTCTAGGAAGAGGTACAGTCGACGTTTCGGGCCGAGACCCTTCATCAGGACTAACTGAAGGAAGAGCTAGTAAGAGATTTCTTACTAGTAGTAATCTCTTACTAGCTCTTCTTTCAGTTAGTCCTGATGAAGGGTCTCGGCCCGAAACGTCGACTGTACCTCTTCCTAGAGATGCTGCCTGGCCTGCTGCGTTCACCAGCAACTTTTATGTGTGTTGCTTGAATTTCCAGCATCTGCAGAATTCCTGTTGTTTGCAAGAACAACTTATCTATTTTTAAGGAAGATATGTGAAAATAATTTTATGTCATTGTAATGGTAATTTTTTTTCTAAGGCTGCTTTCTACCTGATGGATCCTCTCCCACAGGCAACCACTACAGCATTCCCTACGATGTCAAGCATAGTGGTCAGATGCCTCAGAGCATTATTACAAATTTCACTTTGACAGCTCATTCAACCAGCATTTATTTATTATTGAGATACAGCAAGGAACAGGCCCTTCAGGTCCTTCGAACTACAACGCCCAGCGAACCACCGATTTAATCCTAGCCTAATCACGGGACAATTTACAATGACCAATTAACCTACCAACTGGTACGTCTTTGGGCCGTGGGAGAAAATCCAGGCGGTCATGGGAAGAACATACAGACTCCTTGCAGGCAGCGACGGAATTGAATCTGGATCGCTGGTATTGTAAAGTGTTGTGCTAACCACTGTGGCATCTTTTACATTTATCTGTGAGGATAGATGGTTTAATATCTCATCTGAAAGACCATACCCCAAAGGCCCCAATGCAGTAACTGAAGTCCTCAAGTTCTGCACTGGTGCGTCAACCTAGATTTCTGGAGAGGGACTTCTTGGGTTTTCTCGCTTGAAGTAAAAAATGCCTATAAATCACAGCTACAGTTCATTATTATCATCATCATCATTAGCTTTTAGCTATTTAATACCAATGCAGTCATCTTCCATTACTCATTGTCTGCCTCCTTTAATTACAATTCAGAAAGAAAACCGCAGGAAAATAAAACACGAGAGCAGAGGATGCAATTTCTGAAGCAATTTAATGGAGTCTGAGAGACAGAAAATTGTAGTTCAATTGAAAGAAAAGACCATTTTAGTTTAGGCTTGTACAAAAGTGAATGGAGCTTATATTATCATTTATTAACTCTTGGACGGGAGAATCAGGCAGATCAGTCTGGATTACAAAGCTCAGCTTCCTGTTCCTTTGTTTGCTTCGCTTCCCCCCCCCCCCCCCCCCAGTATATATAATAAATATATACCTCCTACCATCAAACAAAAGGTACCTCAGAATATGAACAAGGGCTGTAAGGCTGGTAACAGCTTCTCCCCAAGGTTATGAAACCTTTGAACACCCTGCATCCGCTCAGTACACATTACTTATGACAGCACCAGTTGTATATTTAACTATATGTCTTTTTGCACTATGTTAACTTGTACATCTGCAGAACATTTTTTGATCCATTAATGATTGTATGTGATACTGTGTTTGGCATCTTGTTTCATTTAGCTGTATACATGCACATGGTTGAAAGACGATAAATTTGAACTGGAACTTGAAATATATCTGAAATGATCTGTTGTAGGTTGGGCTGAGTTGGTAGATTGGATTTGTATGTAGAGGGAAAGCAAGTGATAGCCTTTTGTGAAAATGAGCTTTTCAGCTGAAATAATCCATGTTTATCATGCCATTTCTTTCCCTTCCTGTAACTATCAGTCTACAAACCATCATTCCTCCCTGACTGTGCCTGCAGGGAGATTTGTACCTTAACCCTATAGAGCTGGCAAGTCCAAGTAAAATTCTTTTTCCTCAGTCAACTTGGGTTGAACACAAGTGGCATTGTATGGTATGTGGTGATGTTCATAAACTGAATTTAACATTTGTTAGTCAAAGGTATTTGAATTGAAAATGTATTGAGGGCAAGATGTGAACTGAACTGAACTATTCTGTGATCCAACAAGTCTGATCATCATTAAATCAGAATCAGGTTTATCACTGACATACATCATAAGATTGGTTCTGGCATCAGTACAGTGCAATAAAGTAAAAATATAAATTACAATAAGAAATATATATTAAAAAGTTAAATTAACTAAGGAGTGCAAAACGAGAGCAAAAATAATGAGGTGGTGTTCATGGGTTGGCTCATTGTCCATTCAGAAATCCGATGGCGGAGGGGAAGAAGCTGTTCCTAAAACATTGAGTGTGTGCTTACAGGCTCCTGTACATCCTCTGATTGTAATAACAAGGAGAGGGCATATCTTGAGTGATGGGATCCTTAATGATGAATGCTACCTTTTTGAGACATCGCCCTTTGACGATGTCCTCAGTCTGGGGAGGCTAGTGCTCATGATGGAGCTGACTGAGTTTTTCTGACCCCGCTCAGTGGCCCCTCCATACCACTGACGCAACCAGTTAGAATGCTCTCCGTGGTACATCTGTAGAAATTTGCCAGATATGAATTGTTAAGGACCTGAGACTACATTGAAAAGGAGGAATTAAAAGAAATCAGTATTAGAGTTAAAAAAAAAGAACTGCTGGAGGAAGTATTAGGACTGAAAGCTAATAAATCCCAGAGTACGATACAAGAAACCCCAAATGCAGTGGATGCTTTTGGTTATTATCTTCTAAAATTTTCAAGATTATGGAAGGGTTCCTGAACATGGACAGTGGGAATGTAAACCAACCCCTCCCCAAACACCAGGAATTGGACAAAACTTTAGCGAACCACAGAGTAACATGAAATTGGAAGGCTATGTTGGAGGAAAGGGTTATGTTGATTTTGGAGAATGTTAAAGGCTCAGTGTAATACCATGGGGTGCAAGACCTGTACTGTGCCATACTATTCTATTTAACTTCAGTGCTAGGAAAATGCTAGAGTCCATTATAAAGGATGTAATAAGAAGATATATAGAAAATATCAACTAAGTCAGCATAGATTTATGAAAGAATTATCATGCTTAACAAACCCACTGAATATTTCAAGCACAAGAAATTTGGCAGATGCTGGAAACCCAGAGTTCCTCCCCACTTCTTGTTTGGTGCATCAGGCAGCAACCTTGCTATTTCTTTAGTGTTTGTCTGTTTTATGAGGCCAAGTTGCTAGTTTGATGCTCAATCCAGCATGTGTGTAAAGTGTACACGGAGCTGGCCAGATTAGAACCCGGGACCACTTGATACCACTACATCACCGGCACAGAATCACTTTACCTAAAGTTATTCCAGGATTTACTATCAAGGATCAGTAAAGAATGTGGTTAACTCCTTAATACAAGAGATTCTTCAGATGCAGGAAATCCAGAGTAACACACAGAAAATGCTGGAGGAACTCAGCAAGTCAGGCAGCATCCTTTGAGGGGAATAAAGAGCTACTGTTTTTGCCAGAGTCCTGGTGAAGGGTCTTGACCCAAAACATTGGATCTTTATTCCTCTCCATAAATCCTGCCTCTATAAACACACATACACACTTCAAAATCCCATCAGGTGTACCTTGGAATGTTTTGGAAAAGAGAAATGGGAGTACTAAATGGTCTGCTGATGTACTTTCAAATTGTTCTTGGACGATCAGAAGAAATAGCTCCCCTCCAATTTTATTGCCCATCTGCAAGATTTCTTAGCCATCTATTTTAATTCAACTTTTAACCATATTTTAGATTTCAGATTCCTCCTCTGTCAACCCACTTCTGATTTCTGTAACATTCTCAGTACTACAATCCCAATCCACTCCTCCAATGCTATCCTCTTGTGGGATGTATACATATTGCAGGATTATTTCAGCGCAATGACATTGAGTAATACAAGTGTGATTCCAACTGGGAAAAGAAATCAATCAGAAAATTGAATTTACTAAGAATGACAGCTTGCTGACACTTCAGTGACCAAGTAAACCAGCAATGAGTTGACTTGGGGCTAGGAAGGTAGAATTTTCTATTTCCAAATTAGGCCAACACTTTGAGAAGTACTTTGCACAAAGGTCAAGTGAATAGTGGTGAGTTGGATGCAAGATGTGTAGACTGAGATTGAGAACTGGATATAAAACAAAAAGAATTAGAATTACATTCAAGTTTATTATCACTGCCATACGTCATTTCCAAAACAACAGGAATTCTGCAGATGCTGGAAATTCAAGCAACACACATCAAAGTTGCTGGTGAACACAGCAGGCCAGGCAGCATCTCTAGGAAGAGGTACAGTCGACGTTTCAGGCCGAGACCTTTCATCAGGACTAACTGAAGGAAGAGTGAGTAAGAGATTTGAAAGTTGGAGCGGGAGGGGGAAATCCAAAATGATAGGAGAAGATAGGAGGGGGAGGGATGGAGCCAAGAGCTGGACAGGTGATTGGCAAAAGGGGATAGGAGAGGATCATGGGACAGGAGGTCCGGGAAGAAAGACAAGGTGGGGGGGGGAACCCAGAGGATGGGCAAGAGGTATATTCAGAGGGACAGAGAGAGAAAAAGGAGAGTGAGAGAAAGAATGTGTGCATAAAAATAAGTAACAGATGGGGTACGAGGGGGAGGTGGGGCCTTAGCGGAAGTTAGAGAAGTCAATGTTCATGCCATCAGGTTGGAGGCTACCCAGACGGAATATAAGGTGTTGTTCCTCCAACCTGAGTGTGGCTTCATCTTTACAGTAGAGGAGACCGTGGATAGACATGTCAGAATGGGAATGGGATGTGGAATTAAAATGTGTGGCCACTGGGAGATCCTGCTTTCTCTGGCGGACAGAGCGTAGGTGTTCAGCAAAACGATCTCCCAGTCTGCGTCGGGTCTCGCCAATATATAAAAGGCCACATCGGGAGCACCGGATGCAGTATATCACCCCAGCCGACTCACAGGTGAAGTGTCGCCTCACCTGGAAGGACTGTTTGGGGCCTGAATGGTAGTAAGGGAGGAAGTGTAAGGGCAGGTGTAGCACTTGTTCCGCTTACAAGGATAAGTGCCAGGAGAGAGATCAGTGGGGAGGGATGGGGGGGGGGGGGACAAATGGACAAAGGAGTCGCGTAGGGAGCGATCCCTGCGGAATGCGGGGGGGGGGGGGGGGAGGAGGGAAAGATGTGCTTAGTGGTGGGATCCCGTTGGAGGTGGCGGAAGTTACGGAGAATAATATGTTGGACCCGGAGGCTGGTGGGGTGGTAGGTGAGGACCAGGGGAACCCTATTCCTAGTGGGGTGGCGGGAGGATGGAGTGAGAGCAGATGTACGTGAAATGGGGTGATGCGTTTAAGAACATGCGTCATGAACATTGTTGTTTTGCAGCAGCATGAAAATACTATAAAGTACATCAATATATATAAAAATTAAATTAAATAAGTAATGCAGAGAGAGAGCAAAAATGTGAGGTATTGTTCATTAGTTGGTTCATTTTTCATTCAAAGTCTGATAACGGAGGGGAAAAACTGTTCCTAAAATATTGAGCATGCATCTTCAGGCTCCTATAATTCCTCTCCGATGATAGTAATGAGAAGAGGGCACGTCCTGGGTGCTGGGGGTCCTTAATGATAAATGCCTTCATGCTTAAAGATGGATGACTGTGGTCTCCTGATGTGGAAGTCAAGGATCCAGTTGCAGAAGGAGGTGCAGAGGCCCAGGTTGTGAAGCTACAAACTGAATTTTGATGGGCCTTCCATTTTTTGGCTTTTTTCCCCCCCTTCTTTGTGTAATTACTGTTGCCTTCTTTGGCACTGGAATGATGGTCGCCATCTTGAAAACCAGATTGTTCCAGAGAGATGTCGAATATATCCGTCAGCTGATTTGTGCAGTCTTTCAGAATCCGACTTGGTACATTATCGGGCCCCACAGCTTTGCATGGGTTGACTCTGGCCAGGGCCTTCCTCACCTCAGCTTCAGCCAGAAAGAGTGTCTGCTCCTCTGGGAGGTGGGGTGCTTTCCTCACCAGCATTTTTTTCTGTGCATCAAACAGGGTGTAAAATATGTTCAGCCTGTTGGGAGTGAAGCATCCTGGTCACTGATGCACAGGGTAGACTTTTAGTCTGTAATCCTCTGAATTCCTTGCCACCTGCTCCTCGTGCCTCTGGTATCACAGAAGTGGCTGTAAATTCTCTGAGGATGCTCCGGTTTCGACTTCCTGATGGAGCAGAAAAGCACAGTTCTTGCTTCCCTGGGATCTGTTGCATCCCCCGATTTTAAGGCAGCAACACGATCCCTCCACCGTGCACGGACCTCTGCAGTAAGCCATGGCTTCTGATTTGCCCTCACCCAGATGTGTTTTGTGATGGTAACATCCTCATTTCACTTCTCTATGTAGCTGGTCACAGAATCCACATGTTCTATGATATTAACGTGGTTGCCATAGGTAGCAGCCTTCCTGAACATTCTCCAGTTCATATTATCAAAGCAGTCCTGCAGTGCAGAGATTGCACCCTCAGGACAGATTTTCACCACCTTTAGAGCTGGTTTTATCCACTTGATCACCAGTTTGTACGCTGGAATTAACATTACGGAAAAGTGATCTGAGAAGCATAGCGACATTTGCGGGCTGCCCCAGCACATCCTCGGACTGTGTTGGTTGTTGATGCAAACGATGCACATGTGATCGATAAAACTAATCTTTTCTGTTTTTCACATTTAAACTTAAACTCAAGTTGTTAAGAGAAAATACAAGAGTAACAAAAATACAGAAATTCTCTCTTTGAAAGGCAAGAATCGAATCAATGTTTGATAGATTTCTGTTTGTTAGGCAAGACTGTGAGGAATGAGGAGAAAACAGTGGATAAATACAGAGCAGCATGATTTAATGGATAATCACAGCATTGTTAAGGGGCTGAATGGCCCCCTCCCAGCTGTACTTTCACTTCGCAAGCTTCAAACTTGTTGGCATTAGTAATGTTGGCTCTTTAGATGAGAATGTTGAAGCCGAGTGATATCATCAATCAAGAGTTTGTACACAACTTCCTCAAAAGAATAAAGTTTTTGTCTGGTGTCACCATGAAAAGCTCGGTCAGTTTTTTTTCGGTGTAAATTATATGCTAGAGTAAGAGTGTCGTTTTGTCATATATTAGAAAGAGAAAGTGGAAGTGAAATGTGGGCTTGAAACTGATCTGGTCTTTACGAGTACTGCCAATAAACAGCCAACCAGAACAGGAGTTTAGCTAGAAAACACAATAATCAAACGAGACAGGTTTTATTCTGACAGAATACACTAATGTCACTGGATTAAAGTGTGTTATTTCATAGAGTTACATAATCATTATCAATAGATGTCAGCTCACAGATTTCTGACGGGAAACTACAAAATCCTAATTTTGAGTTGTATACCGTTACAGTACATAAACAGGCTTTTCAGCCCATCTAGTCCATGCCAAACTGTTATTCTGCCTAGCACCATCAACCTATACCTGGACAATAGCCATCCATACCCTCCCATTCATGTACATATCGAAATTTTTCTTAAGTGCTACAGTTGAACCTGCATCCACCACTTCAGCTGGCAGTTCGTTCCACACTCACACCACCCTCAGAGTGAAGAAGTTTCCCCTCAGGTTCCCTTTAAACATTTCACCTTTTACCCTTAACCCATGACCTTTAGTCCTAGTCTTACCCAACCTCAAGGAAAAAGCCTGCTTGCATTTACCCTGTCTATACCCCGCATAATTTTGTATACCTCTATCAAATCTCCCCTTATTCTCCTACGCTCCAGCGAATAATCATAACCCATTCAAACTTTCCCTATAACTCAGGTCCTCAAGTGTTGGAAACGTCCTTGTAAATTTTCTCTGCACTCTTTCAATCTTATTTATATCTTGTGGTAGGTGGCCAGAAAAGCAAACAATACTCCAAATTTGATCTCACCAACTTCAACATCAGATCCCAAACTCCTGTAACGCAATGATTCCTGAGTTTGGATAAGAACCAGGCTCCTACGCATTGCCAGTTTCATATTTGAACTAAAACAGCAATGCTGGACAGACTTCAACAGCCAAGAAATGGATTGAACAAAATGCAAGCTGAATGCTCTATTGTACAGGGTGCCATCTGCCTAAAATCAAAGTAGAAAATTCTGGAAATACCCAGCAGGTCAGACAACATCTGCAGTGAGATGCAAACAGTTGATGTTTTAGGTCACTGATCTTTCATCAGCTTAATGATGCCTTTTCCCGGGCACTGAAATATTCCACTGTACTGTAACTGAAAGAGAACACGTCACTTCTGTTAACATCATCCCCAGTCACCTATGCCAAAAGTACAAATTGATAGTGGTGCATATTTCAATACGCTTCCATAATTCCAGATCCAACTTTTGGAATTGGTGACCTTTATCTTATTTAGTAAACACAGGAGATTCTGTAGTTGCTGAAAATCTAGAGTAACATACACAAAATGCTGGAGGAGCTCTGCAAATCAGGCAGCATCTGTGGAGGGGAATAAACGGTTGAAGTCTCCAGCTGTCCTAATGAATGGTCTCTGCCCGAAACGTCAACTCTTTATTCCTCTCCATAGATGCTGCCTGACCTGTTGAGTTCCTCCAGCACTTTATGTGTCTGCATCTTACTTGGACATTGCTGTACCCCAACTTACTTATAAAAAAAAAAGGTCTTAATTTATTGTAAATGCTCGGAGATATTCTGAAATTGTCCATTAACAAGGATGAGCAAGTTCACAGTGCAAATTTGCCCTAAGATCGTTCTCATTCAACAAAGATCATCAGGATATTTGGTTTGGATTAAGTTAATAATGCAGCTGTTGACATTATTATGAAGTTAAAGTTCATCATTGAGGCACAGGGATTTTAAATATGTATGAAACAATGTTTTATGGAAGAAATATTAAAAATGCTCAATTCACTAGAAATTTCAAAAGGCCTTCACTTCAATGTATTGGGCACTACTTTGGACTTGATTTCCTAAGGCAATCTCATGGTTTTAGTCAGGAAGCGGGTGGTGAAGTAACAGATGTTCAAAACTACAGCAGTTGCTTGAACCACTCCAGTTTTAAAGCTAGATTATTCATGCTATTATATTATCCAATTTCAATGAACAATATTATTTGTGATATTTATGTTATATTATCTATCCCTTGGAACCAGGAGGAAGATGTGAGTACTTTGGTCCAGGACAAGTAGTTCTTAAAACAAAGTATCTAAGCTCAGCCAAAAATATTGATGGAGACACAAGAGACTGCGGATGCTGGAATGTGGAGTAACAGGAAATCTGTCAGAGGAACTCTGAAGGAGTATTATAAACAAGGCGGATGAACTTAGACCATGGATCAATACATGGAACTATGACGTTGTGGCTATTGCAGAGGCTTGGATGTCTCAGGAGCAGGAATGGCTGCTGAGTGTGCCAGGCTTTAGATATTTCAAAAAGAACAAAGAGGGAGGCAAAAGAGGTAGGGGCATGTCATTGCTAATTAGGCATAGTGTCACGGCTGCAGAAAAGGAGGAAGTCATGGAGCGATGGTCTACTGAGTCAGTGTGGGTGGAAGTCAGAAACAAAAAAGGGGCAATAACTCTATTGGGTGTTTTTATAGACCCCCTCCCCAATAGTAACAGGGATATTGAGGAGCAGATGGGGAGGCAGATTCTGGATTGGTGCAATAATAATTGGGTTGTCGTGATGGGAGATTTTAGCTTCCCTAATATTGATTAGCATCTCCCCAGAGCAAGGGGTTTAGATGGGCTGGAGTTTGTTCGGTGTGTTCAGGAAGGTTTCCTGACACAATATGTAGAAAAGCCAACTAGAGAAAAGGCTGTACTTCATCTGGTTTTGGGAAATGAACCTGGTCAGGTGTCAGATGTCTTGATGGGAGAGCATTTTGGAGGTAGTGACTACAACTTTATCTCCTTCACCATAGGAGGGAGATAGGAGCAGACATTTTGGGAAAACGTTTAACTGGGGTAGGGGGAAATATGATACTATTAAGCAGGAACTTGGAAGCATAAATTGGGAGCAGATGTTCTCAGGGAAATGCATGGCAGAAATGTGGGAAATGTTCAGGGAACATTTGCATGGAGTTCTGCATTGAAGCAGGCAAAAGATAGTAGGGTTAAAGAACCATGGGGTACAAAAGATGTAGAAAATCTAGTTAAGAAGAAAAAAAGGCTTACAAAAGGTTCATGAAACTAGGTACTGTTAGAGCTCTAGAAAATTAAAGGTTGCTAGGAAGGAGCTTAAGAATGGAATAAGGAGAGCCAGAAGGGGCCATGAGGAGGTCTTGGTGAACAAGATTAAGGAAAACCCCATAGCATTCTATAAATATGTGAAGAGCAAGAGGATGAGCCATGTGAGAATAGGACCAATCAGGTGCAATAGTGGAAACATGTGCATGGAGCCGAAGGAGATAGTGGAGGTACTTAATGAATACTTTGCTTCAGTATTCACCAGGGTAAAGGAACTTGGCAATTGTGGGAATGACTTACAGTGGACTGAAATGTTTGAGCATATAGACATTAAGAGGATGTGCTGGAGCTTTTGAAAAGCATTAAGTTAGATCATTTACCAGGACCGGATGAGATATACCCCTGGCTACTGTGGGGAGCAAGGGAGGAGATTGCTGGGCCTCTTATGATGATCTTTATGTCATCAATTGGGATGGGAGAGATTCCGGAGGATTGGAGGGTTGCAAATGTTTTCCCCTTGTTCAAGAATGGGAGTAGAGATAACCCAGGAAATTATAGACCAGTGAGTCTGACTTCAGTGGTGGGCAAGTTAGAAACATAGAAAACATATATACACAAAGCTGTGCTGAACATGTCCCTACCTTAGAACTACCTAGGCTTTACCCATAGCCCTCTATTTTCCTAAGCTCCATGTAGCCATCCAGGAGTCTCTTAAAAGACCCTATCGTTTCCACCTTCACCACCACCACTGGCAGCCCATTCATAGACATAGACATGCTTTATTGATCCTGAGGGAAACTGAGTTTCGTTACAGCTGCACCAACCAAGAATAGAGCATAAACATAGCAATACAAAAACCACAAACAATCAAACAACAAAATGCAAACTATGCCAGATGGAAATAAGTCCAGGACCGGCCTATTGGCTCAGGGTGGCTGACCCTCCACGGGAGGAGCTGCAAAGTTCAATGGCCACAGGCAGTAACGACCTCCCGTGCCGCCCAGTGTTGTATCTCGGTGGAATATGGCCGGAGTCCAACAGCAAAAAGTTCAATATCCGGTCTACAAACACGTTCCTCGATCGTAATATGACCCGGATTGCACCATTCATTGTTAACCAGAACAGTAAGCCCGCAACTCCTTTACGCTTACCGCTCTCAGTGCACTTCCGGTCAGCCCAAACGGTCTGGAAGCCCACGCATTCACCACTCTCTGTGTAAAAAAACTTACCCCTGACATCTTTTCTGTACCTACTTCCAAGCACCTCAAAACTATGCCCTCTCATGCAAGCCATTTCAGCCCTGAGGAAAAGCCTCTGACTATCCACGCCATCAATGCCTCTCATCATCTTATCAGATCTCTATCTCTATCAGATCACCTCTCATCCTCCATCGCTCCAAGGAGAAAAGGCCGAGTTCACTCAACCTATTCTCATATGGTATGCTCCCCAATCCAGACAACATCCTTGTAAGTCTCCTCTGCACCCTTTCTATGGTTTCCACATCCTTCCTATAGTGAGGCAACCAGAATTGAGCACAGTACTCCGAGTGGGGTCTGACCAGGGTCCTATATAGCTGCAACATTACCTCTCAGCTCTTAAACTCAATTCCATGATTGATGAAGGCCAATGCACTGTATGCCCTCTTAACCAGAGAGTCAACCTGCGTAGCAGCTTTGAGTATCCGATGGACTTGGACCCCAAGATCCCTCTGATCCTCCACTCTGCCAAGAGTCTTACCATTGATGCTATATTCTGCCATCATATTTGACCTACCAAAATGAAACACCTCACACTTCAGTTGAACTCTATCTGCCACTTCTCAGCCCAGTTTTGCATCCTATCGATGTCCCGTTGTAACCTCTGACAGCACTCCACACTATCCACAACACCCCCAACCTTTGTGTCATCAGCAAATTTACTAACCCATCCGTCCACTTCCTCATCCAGGTCATTTATAAAAATCACAAAGAGAGGGATCCCAGAACAGATCCCTGAGGCACACCACTGGTCACCGACCTCCATGCAGAATATGACCTGTCTACAACCACTCTTTGCCTTCTGTGGGCAAGCCAGTTCTGGATCCACAAAGCAATGTCCCCTTGGATCCCATGCCTCCTTACTTTCTCAATAAGCCTTGCATGGGGTACCTTGTCAAACGCCTTGCTGAAATCCATATACTCTACATCTACTGCTCTTCCTTCATCAATGTGGTTAGTCACATCCTCAAAAAATTCAATCAGGCTCGAAAGGCACAACCTTCCCTTGACAAAGCCATGCTGACTATTCCTAATCATATTATACCTCTCCAAAGGTTCATAAATCCTGCCTGTCAGCATCTTCTCCATCAACTTACTAACCACTGAAGTAAGACTCAATGGTTTATAATTTCCTGGGCTATCTTTACTCCCTTTCTTGAATAAGGGAACAACATCTGCAACCCTCCAATCCTCCGGAACCTTTCCAGTCCCCAATAATGATTCAAAGATCATCACCAAAGGCTCAGCAATCTCCTCCCTCGCCTCCCGTAGTAGCCTGGGGTGCATCTCATCTGGTCCCGGTGACTTATCCAACTTGATGCTTTCCAAAAGCTCCAGCACATCCTCTTTCTTAATATCTACATGCTCAAGCTTTTCAGTCTGTTGCAAGTCATCACTACAATCACCAAGATCCTTTTTCATAGTGAATACTGAAGCAAAGTATTCATTAAGTACCTCTGTAATTTCCTTCGGTTCCATACACACTTTCCCACTGTCATACTTGATAGGTCCTAATCTCTCATGTCTTATCCTCTTGCTCTTCACATACTTGTAGAATGCCTTGGGGTTTTCCTTAATTCTGCCTGCCAAGGCCTTCTCATGGCCCCTTCTGGCTCTCCTAATTTCCTTCCTAAACTCCTTCCTGCTAGCCTTATAATCTTCTAGATCTCTGACATTACAGTCAACCTTCGCTAATCCGACTACCTGTAATCCAGTTCCTTCAATAATCCAGCACTGATTATGCTTAATGTGATCCTTCTGTAATTGGGCATTTTCACTAATCCAGCACTCCTCAGGACCCAATGGTGCCGGATTAGTGAAGGTCGACCTGTACCTAGCTCTCTGAACCTTTTGTAAGATTTTCTCTTCTTCTTGACCAGATGCACTACAGCCTTTGTACACCACAGTTCCTGTACCCTACCATAACTTCCCTGTCTCATTGGAACATACCCATGCAGCACTCCACACAAACTTCCCCTGAACATTTGCCACATTTTTTTCGTACTTTCCCTGAGAACATCTGTTCCCAATTTAAGCTTCCAAGTTCCTGCCTGATAGCCTCATAATTCCCCTTAATCCATTTAAATGCTTTTTTAACGTCTGTTCCTATCCCTCTCCAATACTATTGTAAAGGAGATAGAATTGTGATCACTATCTCCAAAATGCTCTCCCACTGAGAGATCTGACACCTGACCAGGTTCATTTCCCAATACCAGATCAAGTACAGTCTCTCCTCTTGTAGGCTTATCTACATATTATGTCAAGAAACTTTCCTGAACACACCTAACAAACTCCACCCCATCTAAACCCCTTGCTCTGGGGAGATGCCAATCAATGTTTGGGAAATTAAAATCTCCCATCACGACAACTCTGTTATTATTACACCTTTCTTGGATCTGTTTCCCTATCTGCTCCTGGATATCCCTGTTACTATTGGGCAGCCAATAAAAAACAGCCAGTAAAGTTATTGACCCCCTTCCTGTTCCTAACCTCCACCCACAGAGACTCCATAGACAATCCCTCCATGATGTCCACCTTTTCTGCAGCCATGACACTATCGCTGATCAACAGTGCCACGCCCCCACCTCTTTTGCCTCCCTCCCTGTCCTTTCTGAAACATCTAAAACCCGGCACTTGAGGTACCCACATCTAAAATCCGTTGTTTTAAATTTTGGAGCAAAAAAGTTGTTGGAGAAGATCCTGAGAGGCAGGATTTATGAGCATTTGGAGAGACAGAATCTGATTAGGGATAGTCAGCATGGCTTTGTCAAGGGCAGGTCGTGCCTTATGAGCCTGATCAGATTTTTTGAGGATGTGACTAAACACATTGATGAAAGTAGAGCAGTGAATGTAATGTATATGGATTTCAGTAAAGCACTTGATAAGGTTCCCAATGCAAGGCTCCTTCAGAAAGTAAGGAATGGGATCGAAGGAGACCTTGCTTTGTGGATCCAGAATTGGCTTGCCAACAGAAGGCTAAGGGTGAATGTAGATGGTTTGTATTCTGCATGGAGGTCGGTGACCAGTGGTGTTCTGCAGGGATCTGTTCTGGGACCCCTACTCTTTGTGATTTTTATAAATGACCTGGATGAGGAAGTGGAGGGATGGGTTAGTAAATTTGCTGATGACACAAAGGTTGGGGGTGTTGTGGATAGTCTGGAGGGTTGTCAGAGATTACAGCAGGACATCAATAGGATGCAGAACTGAGCTGAGAAGTGGCAGATGGACTTCAACACAGATAAGTGTGAAGTGGTTCATTTTGATAGATCAAAATATGAAGACAGAATATAATATTAATGGTCAGACTCTTGGCAGTGTAGAGGATCAGAGGGATCTTGGGGTCCGAGTACATAGGACGCTCAAAGCAGCTGCACAGGTTGACTCTGTGGTTAAGGCGGCAAATGGTACGTTGGCCTTCATCAACCGTGTGACTGAGTTTAAGAGCCATGAGGTAATGTTACAGCTTTATAGGACCCTGGTTAGACCCCACTTGGAGTAATGTGTTCAGTTCTGGTCACCTCACTACAGGAAGGATGTGGAAACCATAGAAAGGGTGTAGAGGAGATTAACAAGGATGTTGCCTGGAATGGAGGGTGTACCTTACGAGAATAGGTTGAGTGAACTTGGCCTTTTCTCCTTGGAGTGACAGAGGATGAGAGGTGACCTGATAGAAGTGTATAAGATGATGAGGCATTGATCGTGTGGATAGCCAGAGGCTTTTCCCCAGGGCTGAAATAGCTAACACGAGGGGGCATAGTTTTAAGGTGGTTGGAAATAGGTACCAAGGGGATGTCAGGGGCAATTTTTTCCCCACACAGAGAGTGGTGGGTGCGTGGAATGCACTGCTGGCAGCGGTGGTGGAAGCGGATACAATAGGGCCTCTTAGATAGGTACATGGGGCCTAGAAAAGTAGAGGGCTATACACTAGGGAAATTCTAGGCAGTTTCTAGAGTAGGTTACATGGTCGGCACAACTTTGTAGGTTGAAGGGCCTGTAATGTGCTGTAGATTTCTATGTTCCATTCCTTATGCAGGGTCTCAACCTGAAATTTGACAATTTATTTCCCTTTACAGATACTGCTCACCTGCCGAGTTCCTTAGGCAGGTTGTTTGTTGCTAAAGATTTTGATGCTCTGATGCTTTGTGAAATTCCTCTTCAACAGTCCATCTTCAAAAACAAAAGGAGACCGATTTGAGAGTTGTATTTTCAAATGAAAACTACCATGCATCATTATCCACAGCAATAACTTCTATTAATAAATTGTGAAAATTACAAGAATGTCCCAATGTTTACAGGAACACTAAAAAAAAAACTGACACTGAGTTAAAAAAGGAAGTATTAAGCAAACATCCAAAACTTGCCAAAGGGACATATTTAAGCAGCATCCAAAAGGAGGAAAGTGAAGGAGAACTGGAGAGGATGTTTCTTGTAGTTGGGAGTCTAGGACCTAAGAGCACAGTGTTAAGCACCTTTTCACTGTGTCTTATAACAAACAATTAACTCAGAGTGGATCAATCATAAGCGCACTTATTTTACTTGCAGCAAGGGAAGACTAGCACTGCACAAGAGCCAGTGGCAGTTTTGAAAAAACAGACAGCATAGTCACTCCTTTATACAAGAGTGCTGGCTACCCACGTCTGTTCAAAGACAGGATGCATTCTGTTCAGCTGCTTATCCAGTGTAGCTGGCACTCTTCCAACAACTGAATCCGCTTGTCTTTCGGCAGTTTGTCATATATTCAGGGCCCATTGGCATAATGTTGCACAAACACTATTAGCAAAGTACTCTGGTACAATACAGTTTCCATTTTGTTACAGACAAAATTGCCGTTTTGTTACTACAAGTACATTTGCACAACAGCCGCAGAATAGAAGAACGTCCCTTAAGGACAGAGATGAGGAGGAGTTTTAGACCATAAGACATAGGAGCAGAATTAGGCCATTCAGCCCATCGAACCTGCTCCGTCATTTCATCATGGCTGATCCCCAAATGTACTCAACCCCATACACCTGCCTTCTCACCATATCCTTTGATGCCCTGACCAATCTGAAAACTATCAACTTCTGCCTTAAATATACCCATGGATTTGGCTTCCACCACAGTCTGTGGCAGAGCATTCCATCGATTCATAGGTGAATATGTGGAGTTCATTCAATTGTTGAGGTCAGGTCATTGAGTAGGTTTAATGCAGAGGTTGATAGATTCTTGATTAGTAGGGGTGTCAAAGGTTATGGGGAGAATGGGGTTGGGAGGGACAATAAATCAGCCATGACGGAATGGTGGAGCAGACTCAATGAGCTGAATGATTTAATTCTGTTTTATTTGTCTTACGGAGAATTCTGGAGCTTAAGGTTTTAGCAAGTAGTAGTGCAGATGAGAACCAAACAAATGCAATTGTATTGGAGAGTAGAAGTAGAGAAGGTTACGGAAAGAGGAAGGATTGAGACCACAAAAGATTGTTTAGCCAGGAGAGAACGTAGCTCTGCTAACAGAAGGTGAAATGAGTCCTGGCGCAAGATGGACAATGAGCAGTTTGATTTTGCATACCCCATGGTTAGATTGTTCAATAAGTACAGCAAGGGAGCCTCACCTGGAATGCATTAGAAAAGTCAAATCTAGCATTTAGAAAGAGAAGAACACTTTTCTCTTTGGAGAGGAGGAGGATGAGCAGGAACTTGAGTGAGGTGTACAAGATGATAAGAGGCATAGATCGTAGAGAGGCAGAGGCTTTTTCAAGGTGGAAATGGCTAATACCAGGGGCACAATTTTAGAAGTGAATGCAGGAAAGTAGAAGGTGGTTTTCTTTTTCACCCACACAGAGTGCGGAGTGTGTGAAATGCCCTGCCAGGGGTGGTGGTAGGGCATATACACTTAGGGGCATTGAAGAAACTCTTAGATAGGCACATGGATGGTAGAAAAATGGAGGGCTGTGTCGGAGGGAAGGGTTAGATTTATCACCAAGTCAGTTAAAAGTTTGGCACAGCATCATGAGCCAAAGGACCTGTATTGTGCTATACTGTTCTATGATCTATGAGGTACACATGAATGTTTGCTCACCTTAATATTTTCTTAACTGTGTACATACAGTACCATGAGTGTGCTTGTATTTGCCAAAGACAAACAACTGTATATTTTTTTAATAAGAGGTTTGTTGTGCACTTTAAACTATGGGTAGTCTTATAATGAGAAGCTTCAGGAAGATACATGAAGATATGACAGCCACTTTGAAATAATATAGCTTGGCTGTTAAGACTTATATATTCTCATCCTGAGTCACAAGTTTAAAAGTCTGTGCTCTTATAAAGCACTTGTAATGTTATGTCTTTTGTCAACTTCTTGGTATGTGCATTGAATTGAGATGGCTTTGTGAAAAAGCTTCATCTGTTATTTCCAAGTGACAAGTCACCAAAGCATCAGCACATTGAATTCACATTGACCATCAAGCAGTTATTTTTACATTAATCCTATAATAATTCTTTAGATTCCCCCAAATTCCAATCATTTTACCTCCAGCAAATCCCTCCTCTTAACTTCATTCCGGGGACAGCATACAGCAGTCATAGTCAATTAACCTAGCAACCTAAACACGAGGAAATCTGCAGATGCTGGAATTTCAAGCAACACACATAAAAGTTGCTGGTGAACGTAGCAGGCCAGGCAGCATCTGTAGGAAGAGCTACAGTTGATGTACCTAGCAACCTTGTTTGTTTGTGCGTTATGGGAGGAAAAGGAGTGCCTGGGATAAGCTCATGCAGACAGAGGGAGCACTTGCAAACTTCACACAGGCAGCATGTGAGGTCAGATTTAAACCCAGCTCACTGTGTCTGGGAGGTGCTGCACCAAAGATCAAACAGGTGGCCAGCCTGACAACCAATGAGCCAGGCCCAGCACTCTCTTTCTATTGGATGAGGCATGGCCAATGGCCAAGTTGACCCTTCCACTGAGCGGTATGTGCTGATGAGGCCAAGAAAAATTTCCACTGGCTCGGGTCTAGGGACCTAATAGCTAGCCAAAATCAAAATCTTATGTTCAAGTTCATTGTCATTCAACCATACAGATGTACACGGCTAAACAAACCAGGTTTCCCCTGGGGCCAGTGTACAAAATACAGTTCACATGGTCACACACAGCACATATACTGTACTACGATCCAGCATATAGTCTCAAAATAATATTAGCATGGCCTGAAGACTGTACATCTTGTAACCTTGCTATCCACAAAATGCTTGAAAGGTTTGCCTAAAAAATCTCAGCTTTTTTTTTCCTGATAGAACCTCCTTCAGATATTCTGTACCTAGAGCAAAGGTCCTTTTAAGAGCATGTTATTCCTAAAGGGTTAATGGGCATTATGTTTGACCTAAAGCAGCTGGCTCCAAGCATTTAACTGAGAATCACAATATGGGATTTGGTTGAGGGTTTTAATGCAGGGGAAAACATACAACATGGATCCACAAACAACAAGCATAACAGATAGTGAATTTTGTAGACGTGCACAAATCTCAAATAAGCAACATTTGCTAAAATACCATTATATACATAACATCTTCACGATAAAACATACCCTTTTATCAGTGAATATACAATTTAATAAGGTGTAGTCTGGTTTTCTGATCTGGCCAGGCACCATGCATTTAATTCTTAGCCACTCAAGCAATGAAACTGTTTCTCTCACCTTTATAACATATTTACTAATTAATACTTTATTTATTTACTTTACATCTTATTTTCTTACCTTTATATCTTCCATGCAGTCAAAATACTGCAGCTCTTGAAAATTAAATGCCTCTAACAAGGCTTGGAAAAGCAGTGTTACCATTTTAATACTGCTCTTTTACTAGTTTGCAACGACCAAGGACTTCCAACATAATAATTTTCAAATCAATTGTTATTTTAGTTCAGCTTGTTTAATTAACAATCATAAATTGTGGTTGCAGGGAGCCAATTTCAAAGATTAGTTCTCAGAATTTGTTAAAGAAGCTGGTTCTAGGAACCTGTTAGCTGAGTGAGCAGAATTGCCTTCATCTTCTTTTGTATTTTGTTCTGGACAATAAAATGTAGAAATACATTGTACAGCTTAATTTCAATGCTCCTACCTTGGCTTTTAAACTTTCAGATTTCTTCTACAGATCCTATTTACGATAATGAGGCAGTTTTTCAATTGAAGGGAGTTTTCTTCAGGTTGTTATTTCACAGATTAGGGTGAGTCCAAAATAACAAGCTATTTATTCCCCCACTACTCAATGGATTGATGTTAAATAACAAGATGAATGAAGCAACTATGTGGCTTGATGAAGGGTCTCAGCCTAAAACATTGGCTCTTTATTCCCCTCCATAGATGCTGCCTGACCTGCTGAGTTCCTCCAGCATTTTGTACATGTCACTCTGGGTTTCCAACATCTGCAGAATCTCTTGTGTTTATGATCAATGAAGCAATGGTGGTTACCCTTCTCTCACAGCTGAACCAGGGGTGTGGTAAATTGACCTGCATGGATGAGTTGGGCTGCAGGGCCTGTTGTATGTACAGCTCTATGACTTTTTAAGTGGAGGCAAAAAGTAGCAGAATTCTTCCCAATGTCTTAGCCAAAACTTATCTCCCATTCAAAATTGCCAAAAAAAAGTTATCTGGTTATTATAATAGTTCTGTTTGTGGGATCTTGCTGTGTACAAATAAGCTTCTAGTTATTCTCCGTCAGAAGAGTGATTACCCTTCAAAAATAGTGGAGTCAACAATGACATAGGAGCATTCAACAATATCTAAGAACATTAAGAGCGCACACACACATAAATATACATAAGGAAATTCTGAGACTGCACCCTCCCAATATTCCACAGGAACCAGGGAAGGGTGGGAGCCCTCGAGGTACGTTCTCCATGGAGTTACACAGAGCTTAGCTGGCATGGGGGAGATGAAGAGAGAAAGGCAACCCTGACCTTCACTCAAAGGGATATACAGTACCATGTCAACAAGCCACGTACCAGGGTTGGGGTAAGAGACTTGTCATTGTCTCAAATTAGAAGAGTCTGGAAAGAGCCCTCCATAGATGCTGCCTGACCTGCTGAATTCCTCCAACATTTTGTGTGTGTTGGTCTAGATTTCTAGCATCTGTAGTACCTATTGTGCCTAAGACCTGTCCTTAGTTCTATCGATATTCTTCCACACGTTCAGTATGGAGTTTTCTGTTCCAGTTTATATTTGTAAAGGCAGAAACATATGTTATGCGAATTATTGTGTAGCTTGATGTGTGTATAACTCCAGGAAGGCATCATGCAGAAGTGGCCAGTCCAATCTCACATCTGGTAGTGAGCCGGGAATGATCTGCCACGCTTTCCACTCCATGTAACACTGAAAATGTATCACAGCAACCCTCAAGCAAAGACACTTCAGAACCCAATTTCTTGGGCAATTTGCTTGTTTTGAAATCGTTTCCCAAAAGCAGTTAAATTTAAATTCCTTTGCACATCCATTGAGCACATTTACAAGGATCACTGCCACAAGAAAGCAGCATCCATCATCACAGATCCCCACCATCCAGGCTGTGCTCTCTTCTCACTGCTACCACTGGGCAGCAGGTACAGGAGCCTTAGGTCCCACATCACCATATTCAGGAACAGTTATTACCCTACAGCCATCAGACTCTCGAACCAGTGTGGATAACTTCACGCATTACAACCCTGAACAGATCCTACAAACTCACTTTCAAGGACTCTTTATAAGTCATGTTCTCAGAATTATTTTATTTGAACAATTTATCTTCTTTTGTACATTGGTTGTCTGTCAATCTTTGTTTATGTATAGATTTTCATAAATTCTATTGTATTTCTTTTATTTTTCTCAAAGTGCCTGTAAGGAAATGAATATCAAACTAGGATATTGTTGTATATTGGCAATAAATGTTATTGTCTAAACTCTACGTGTTGACAGATTTTACTTTGACTTTAATTTTGACATCCTTGTTCAAAATGACTCCATTGACCATGAAGTGATGGCTATAATATGAATGTAGGCTTTCCTTTTTGCCGCATTTCGAAGACTGGCTATCTTGCTGAGGCTTCGTACACAGCCTATAGGCTTCAGAACTAGAACCTGCAATGAATCAGCAAGCTTAAAGAGAAATTAAGTCTAGAAACAGTTGTACATACAGAGGCATGAGAGATTCTACAGATGCAGAAATAGTGAGCAACCCACACAAAATGCTGGAGGAACTCGGTAGGCCAGGCAGCATCTATGGAGGGGAATGCTTTGCATCGAGCCCATTCTTGGCCCGAAATGTCGACTGTTTATTTCCCTCTATAGATGCTGCCTGACTTGTTGAGTTCCTCCAGCATTTTGTGCATGTTGTGCACAGAGGCCAACCTTCAACTTGTGGCAGTTTTTACATTTGATATTCTCTAAAACTTCAAACTCCTGGGAGCGGACATCTCGCACAACCCCTCAGCATCCCAGAACATTCTACACAATCAAGAAAGCTCACCAATGCCTCCTTTCTGAGGAGGATGAAGAGAGCTGGACTATGCACACCTACACTCACATCATTCTGCAGATGTACAGTAGAGAGCATCCTGACATGCTGCATCACTGCACTGCAGCGGACAGGAAGGCTCCACAATGGGTAGTCAAAACTGCCCAACGCATCACTGGCACAGCCTACCTGCCATCAAGGACATATATACAGAAAGGTGTCATGAAGGATCCAACTCACCCTGCTCATGGACTGTTTGTCCCACTCCCATCAGAGATGAGGCTACGTAGCATCCACACCAGGACCACTAGACCCAAAAATCAATTACTTTCCACAAGCAGCAAGGCTGATCAATACCTCCACCCATTAACCCCCCCACACCCCCAACCACCACTACTTTATCATTTTCTGTCAGGCTCACTTTATGTACAGACACTCCTGTGTCTAGCATCACTTTATGGACATAACAATCAATGTATATGTTATCTTAAGTATTTATATTTATTGTGTTGTATGATTATTATTATTGTGTACCTTATTGTGTTTTTGTGCTGCATCAGATCTGGTTTAACAGTTATTTTATTCTCCTTTACAGCTGTGTATTGGAAATGATATTATATAATCTTGAATCTTTTATTTATCTTTTTATTGAGATACAGTGCGGAATAGGCCTTTCCAGCTCTGTGAGCCACACTACCCAGCAATCCACTGATTTAATCCTAGCCTAATCACAGGACGATTCACAATGACCAGTTAACAGCAGCAGACATGAGAATGTCTTAGACTCTGGGAGGAAACAAGAGCATCCAAGGGGAACTCATGTACATACAGGAAGGACATAAAAGTTGAACTCCAAACTCCAATGCCCCGATCTGTAATAGTTACACGTTAACTGCTATACCACCATGGCACCCTATCTTGAATCCCTTTTTAATCCATACAACATAGACCAATATTGTCAGGAAATGTAGAGGAGGCTTGACCCAAACACAAAGCAGTGGAGATGACTTAGTTGCAAGCAATCACTTTACTAATAAACTGCAAAATAGCAAGCCACAAGGGGACCACAAAACAGCAGAGAACAGGTACTTAACAGAACAAGGTTTGAAGGCTCAGAGCAACTGATTGAGGCTGGCTGGTTTGATGGGTGAACAAAGACTGTGGATGACAGCTGGGTTTAAATAGGCTGCAGGTGATGCATTGTGAACGAGTGGCAGGTGAATCCTGTTAGCTGGTTGGAGTCTGGGAGGAGCCTGCATGTGCAGGTCTAACAAGTACAGCACAGTACAGGCCCTTCAGCCCACAATGTTGTGCCGACCTTTCAACCTACTCCAAGATCAATGTCACCCTTTCCTCCCACATAGCCCTCCTTTTTTCTATGTGCCTAATTGGTCTAAGAGTTTATATGTGTCTGAGAGTCTCTTAATTATTCCTAATGTATCTGTCTCTATCACCACCCTTGGCAAAACATTCCACACGCTCATCATTCTCTGTGTAAAAAAAAAATCTACCTCTGATATCCCACCCCTATACTTTCCTCTGAACATCTTAAAGCTATGGCCCCTTGTAATAGCCATTTGCAGCTTGGGAGGCTTTGCCTGTCTACTCTGTCTATGCCTCGTATCATCTTGTGCATGTCTATCAAGTAATCTCTCAGCCTTCTTCTCTCCAAAGAGAAAAGTTCTCGCTCGCTCAACCTTTCCTCAATTATTATGATATTGGCTTCTCTGCAATTGAATATAATGCAATTCTTTTAATTTCAATACCAAGGTGAACTTTACATGTGGCCAATTTGTACAGCTATCAGCATTAATATAAAAATGAGTCATAATCATATATATCTGAACCATGAAGCAAAAGACCAACGCGTACAAACTTGCCTTTCCCTCTAAGGCATTTTTTCGAGTGTATCATTTAGTTATCTGCCATTCTTTACTTGCCTGTCAAGAGAAAACATCAATGTAGTAGCAAATTACCAGAGCATTAAATAACCCTTTGCTGTTTTTTGTTGCGTGAGCATTGTTTTGGAAATTACACCAATAAAGGCTTAAACGGTGCCTAGGGTGATGCTGAGCTGTCATTAAAGTCTGAGAGACTTTAATGTGCATTAAATTCCATGGAAATTTCATGAAGTTTCAGAACTATTGTTATGCAACAAGCTGGAAATAAAATTCCTCATTTAAAATGATTAAAATTCCCCTCAAAGGGATGAAGTATGGATTCCAACGTGGCCCCAGATTAGTCCTGGCATCTGAATTCTTTCAAGATTCAATCTAAAGGTTCAAGATTGTTTAATGCCATTTCCTATACACAAGTGTAAGGAGAGTGAAATAACTGTTACTCCAGATCTCATGCTGCACAAAACAACCACAAAAGATAAAGCATACAATAATAATAAAACACAGTAAATATAAATATATAAGCTAGCTTATATACATAGATTAATAGTATGCCCATAAAGCAACTGATAGGAAATAATAAAGTAGTGGTAGAGTTAGTGGATGGGAGATGTTGATCAGCCTCACTGCTTGGGGAAAGTGACTGTGTTTGAGTCCGGTGGTCCTGGCGTGGATGCTGCATAACCTCCTCCCTGATGGGAGTGGGACAAACAGTCCATGAGCACGGTGGGTGGGATAGGTGAATTAAGCTGTTAGGAAGAACTGCTTCTTATATTTTTCTACAGATAGAAAGCCCAGATGAAAGACCAAACGTCATTTTGAAAAAGAGCATCAAGCTGAAAAACAGGAGCAGAGAAACGAAATAAATCACGAAGTGACACTTAAAGCTGGAGATTGAGTTTTGTCTGTGTAAATGCAGCCAACAATTGCAAAGGGATTTTGATTGCAGTAAATTAATTCAGTTCAGTTAGAGCACTGAGAGCTTTGTGTTGTGGCACAGGCTCAATGCAACGGAACAGGGTCTCAAAGGAATCCACAGTAATGGAAACTGAATTTCTTTTTGCCTATTATATACTGTCTGCAGATAATACTCCCTCAATACCAACCCAAGCTCGTTCTGCTCTCCCACACCAGGTATATCAATTCCTTCAACAGTAATTCATCGTCTCTCTTTATTATTGGTGCAATTAGTGCCAAGTTTCAGAGAAGGATGAGTTCAGTTATTGGTACAGGCATCACACTATGAAGCTCCAGGTCCTGAAGTCCCTTCAGTCAGAAAGGAGGAACCTATAAACTGTACCTATCATAGCCTCATATGCCGCACTTGAATAATTGGTTCACCTGTTGGAATACATTCAAAAGCTTACAAGTGACACAAAGCTGCAGAAAAGAAGCAAGAAAAATAACGCGCGCGCGCGCACACACACACGAGAGTCTGCAGATGTAGGAAATCTTGAACAACTCACACAAAATGTTGGTGGAACTCAGTAGGACAGGCAGCATCTATGGAGAGGAATAAACTGTTGATGTTTTGGGCCAAGACCCTTCATCAGGACTCAGGATAATAAGGAAAATAAGCCCTGCAATTCATAAATGTTTTTTTTAAATGGCAGAAGTACTCTTTAGATCTGACAAAGGATTCCTCTCCACAGATGCTGCCTGACATGCTCAGTATTTCCAACATTTTTTGATATGGTTTTGGACTTCCAGTACCGTAAGTTTTTTTTAAATTCCTTAAAATCATAAGCATATGTTAGGAATATAATTCACCAATAATTTTTGACTGCTTGTAAGAAGACACAGAGATGCAGCACAGAGCATCATAGGAAGTCATTCCTGCCTGTGGCCATCAAACTTTACAACTCCTCCCTTGGAGGGTCAGACACCCTAAGCGAATAGGCTGGTCCTGGACTTATTTCCCGGCATAGTTTACATATTACTATTTAATTATTTATGGTTTTATTACTATTTAATTATTTATGGAGCAACTGTAACGAAAACCAATTTCCCCCGGGATCAATAAAGTATGACTATGACTAAAAAAAAGTGGTCTACGATGTTTCAAGAATCAAACAGCTAATTGACACCAAGTCAGATAAAATGGTGTTAGGACAGGCAAACAAATCCTGGTTGGAGAAGTTTAACTAAAGAGAACCCATGAGTTTAAGGAAGAAATTGCTGCAATTAGTAGTCTAGGGAAGTGAAGGCAGTATCGGGGTAAGAAGTTTGCAGGTCCAGGGAATCGAGTGCAATCAATGGTGTCTTCCTGAAGTTTGCATTTTCTCCCTGGGATAGCGTGATCCATCCGAGTGGTCTAATATTCCTCCCACTTTCGGAAGATGTTTTGCTAAGTTTCTGATGTGCTACTGATCAAATGCAGGGGCATGTGTGAGCTGTACGGCTACAGGGAAATAAAATGAGGAGGAATGGGGCTGAGGAAATTGCCTTGCTGGAAGCTGGCAGAAATTCAATGGACTTAACAGCCTCCTTCTATGTTTTTATTGGTATTATTGCATGTTAGTATGCTCTCAAGGGGCCAGTATCTGCTAAATATTACAGACTTAGGACATATTAAAACCATGTAGAGATTTAAATGGCAAAGGTATTTTAATTGGTGGACTGGGAGCCAGTGAGCTCAGTAGAAGGTGAATGGTGTGATTCTGGATACAATACAGAATTCTGTTAATGGACGTTGGAAAATTGGTACTTGGTAGGGAGAGCTCCTGTTCTTGTTCTGGACGAAATGAGTAGGTTTGCAGTCCATGTGGGCTGTATATTAATGTAAAATAACTCAGTAAATAATAGCAAAGTTTAGAGAAACCAAAGCACAGAAGGGTGTACCAGGTTTTCACTTTAATCAGTTTTAAGGAATACCATTACACAAGGTGTCAATCATAGAGGTAGTTTTACACTCTCATTGAGAAACCATAACTTCTGGAGGCACACTTAAGAATTTCCAATATATGTTTCATTAGGCAAGGCAGTATTGTATAAATCTTTGTATAAGTACTGGTTACTATGAACATCTGACATGGATAGGAAAATACAACCTGCAAAAACAAAATAACGTTCAATGTAAAAGAGAGCTGGGAGGTAACATATAAAGATGGCAGGTAAATATTAATACAAGTATTTATTTATTTACTTAGAGATACAATGCAGAACAAGCTCTTCCAGCCCAACAAGCCTCATCGCCCAGCAACCTTAAACAAGCTATTTAACACTAGCCTAATCATAGGACACGTTACAATAACCAATTAACCTAGTGAACTGAGAAACCCCACGTGGTCACAGGGAGGACGTACAAACTCCCTACGGATAGAGCCAGAATTGAAATCTGAACTCCAATGCCCTGAGCTGTAATAGCGTCACACTAACCACTAGGGTACCATGGTGCCCCAATATAGAAAATATTCTTTCTCTATTAAACTTAATCTGCGCAGCCCATGAATTTATAATTATCAATTTGTGGTAACTTATCAAATGATATTATAATTGATCAGAAAATAAAGCCCTTCTTCGAAATCACAATTATATTGTTTTGTCTTACTGCATCTTTTCATCCTTCCCACAGCACCGTTGATATCTAAATTTACTGGACTAGCAATTCTAGACTATTGAATCAGAGAAACATTTGGAGCCCACCATGGTAGTTACGGGATTAAATGCAAGCAATTAGATAAACCTAGCACTATAAAAATTAGTAGTTTCAGTAAGAACAACCAAGAAACTTCTGGATTGTCAGAGAGTTTGTTGATATTCTTCAGTGAAGGAGATCCATCATCATTACTTGGTCTAGCCCACGTGTACCCCACAACCACCAAAGTGGTAAATTGTCTGTTCAGTTCAAGAGTAATTTGGGATGGACAATACTTCATGGCTTTGCTGACAACATTCATAGTATATAAACAAACAAATAAAATAATACATGATTTTCTGATTACAAGAATGATACATTAAAAAGTTAATGAAACATGATGCAATTGGTTAATGACTTTGCAACCCATTTGCTACGGTGCGATGAATACAGAATCCACGAATTGATTTATAGTATCTTCAGCTAAATCAAGCCATTCACAGAATAGATCCTTAAATAGACTTACAGAAAGATTTACAGTGTATCCAATGGTCTATTGAATGCAATGACAGGAATCAACATTGAAAGAACATACATCACTGTATCGAACACCAGAGTTTAATACTACAAGCTTCACAAAGAGTGAACATAAAGATTATTAGGAGAATACAAAATGTAGAGTTATTAATAGTAAAGAACTGCTTTTACCAACATATTGCACATAAAGAAATTAATAAAACATATCTCTATACTGTATAGTAAACATACAGATTTAGAAACATATTCTATATAATTATGACTGATCATATAATTCAGTACCCTGTTTCTACCTTCAACCCATATTTCTTGAACCTGTTACCATTAAGACATATACCTGTGACCTTCCTGTGCATAGTTAATAGCTTGGTTCTCCACGTGAGGCAATTCCACAGCTTCATTTTGATTTGAATGAAACTTTTTCTCCTGATCTTGATTCTAAATGGCATACCTCATACCTTGAGGCTGTGACCCTTTGTTCCGGACTCATTCTCCCATTGGAGTCATTCTCCCTATAAGTAAGACCTATTAGAATATCATGAGTTTTTAATGACAATCCTCTCATTGCTTTAAATTCCATGGAATACAAGTCTTATCAATCAAATATTTTTCTCATATATTAGCCCTGCTATTTGGTCTAATAAACCTTTACGGTTTTGCATCCATTAGAAGAATATCCACAAATAAACAACCTCATGAACCACTCACTTATCTTGGAGTAGATGGTGATCATATCTATTTCAGCATTTTTTGTTTTATCCTTGCCTTGAAATGTACTTTCCCTGTACATTGGGAAGCTCACTTGTGCCAGAATCAGAATCTTGAAAGAACTAGTTTTTCAAATTGAATGTTACACTTCATGGATTTCAATCGAGCCTTTGTGCCAACATGAAAATGGCTTTTTTGCTGGCACTGCTGTTGAAAGTATAGTTAGCCAATATTTGAATTCACTGTTTTTGTGCATCCCAATGCTTTCTCAATGATTTCTGTTTGCACCTGTGGTTTAACTTTCTCCGCACACTTTACTTCGCAGCGGATATGCAGCACCGGGTCTTTTGAATGTAACTGACAGTTTGTCTATGGGGCAGTGCACTGTGGGATTTGTGCTTGCTTCTGCCAAGATGGGTGCATTGTCATTGGTTGAAGAAGCCAGCTGCTGGTGAATCCTGATATTAGTACATGAAACAAGATGAGAATTCTATATGAAACCTCCCACTTCATTACAGCTGCGTCAAAATGCTGGAACTTTCTACCAATAATCTTCATCAGACATTCTGCAATGTTCAAGAAGATAGATCACCCTGCCCTTCAATTGGCAATTAGGGGCAGATTATAAACACTGGCCTTGCTCGCTACACCCACATACTGCAAATGAATAGAAAATGCAACTGCCAAAATCAGATTCAAGGTAATTTTACGCTATTTCCTATGCACGTGTAAAGGAGAATGAAATAATTCTTACTCTGGATCACATGCAGCACAATAAAACACAATAATATAAACAAAACAAAAACAATTAAAAAAAACAGTGGTTGTCCATCATGTCCGACGATGACAGGAAACCTGGGCAGGAGAGTTTTTAAAGTGGAGTCCAGTGGTACGAACAAGCATCAGAAACTGGGCTTTTTCTTGTTTGCAGCGAATGACCACGGCGTTTTCTGTGCCTGGTCATGCCCTTCGCTCTCCATGGAGTGTTGCAGAGCCACCTTCCTGGCCATTGGATCTCATTCACCCATTCCACCGGAGCTGTCTTCATGTGCTGGGACAGGCATGTCCCTATGAGGCCATCGGCTACCCTCACCTGGTTTAGCCTGCCTGTTGAAGCTGTGTACCAGGGAGTGGCCGCTGTCGCATGCAAAGAGCTACTTGGAGACGCAAGTGAGAGCTGAGGTGTCTGCTGGGGACCAAAGGTGAATGAGCTGCCCCAGAACGGACACAAGTCCTTTCACTAGAGGTGCTACCACTCTCTGGATGCCCCATACACCCCAATAATAAAAAACACAATAAATATAAATACATAAGATAGCTTAAATACATAGATTAATTGTATGTCCTTAAAATGACAATAGGTACAGGAGTGTCTGTACATAAGGTGACTGACAAGAAATACTGAAGTAGTGGTGAAGAGGGGAGTGGTTAATGGTTGGAGGTGTTGATCAGCCTTACTGCTTATGGAATGTAACTGTTCTTGAGTGGTGGTACTCCTGGTGTGGATGCTGCGTAGCCTCCTCCCCGATGGAAACAGTCCCTGAGCAGGGTGAGTGCGATCCTTCATGATGTTATTAGCCCTTTTCCAGCACCTTTCTGTATATATGTCTTTGATGCTGGGTGGGCTAGTGCTGGTGATGCATCGGGCAGCTTTGGCCACCTGCTGTCGAGCCTTCCTGTCCGCCATAGTGTAGTTTCCAAACCAATCAGTGATGCAGCTTGTTAGGATACTCTCGACTGCTCATCTGTAGAAAGATGTGAGTATTTATGTGCAAGGTCCAGCTCTCTACAGCCTCCTCAGAAAGGAGACACATTGGTGAGCTTTCCTAACTGTGAAGGAAGTGTCTGGGACCATGAGGAGTTTGTGTATGATGTGCACTCCCAGGAGTTTGGAACTGCTCACAGTTTCCACTGCTGTGCCACTGATGTAAAAAGGAAGTGAGTGGTGCGAGTTCTCCTAACATAACCATCTCGTTTGTCTTGTTGATATTAAGGAAAAGGTTATTCTCCTGGCATCAGGCCTCGAGCTCCTCCACCTCCTCTCTGTAGGCCATCTCATCGTTGTTGGTGATGAATAATGTCGTGTCATCACTGAACTTGACGATGTGCTTGCTCTGCTGAATGGTCGTGCAGTCGTATGTGAGCAGAGTGTACAGCAATGGGCTCAGCTCACAGCCCTGGGGAGCACCCGCGTTGAGGATGACAGGGAGAGAGTAACAAGATATTTACTCCAGCTGTTCTTAAGTCCAATCAACCAATCAACTAATCAGTTTCTGAGTCTGTCAGTCCCAAACATACTTAACTTTGCTTCTCATCTTTGGTGAGACAAGGTCCACCATAAACAAACGTTGTTCCCCGATAACGTGACTGACATGAGCAAGGACTGAAATATGCAGTTTGAAGTGTATGACTTGAAAAATTACATATTCCTTTTGGAAGCATGTTCTAAAAAAACACCTAGTCTCCAATAGAATAAATTGCCAAAGTTTCATAATAACTAGACAGTAGTAGATAACTATAATGGAAGATGGTCATATCTCCTTTAATTGCTATTATATCAAGGTTTTGGTAAAAGCTATTGTGGCTAAGTTGTGCAAAACCAAATAACAGGATGGTTAACCTTCACATACAAATTTCAGTCTGTGCTAATTAAAAGGCTGGATGTGTTCATGAGGAAACTATATCATTAGTCTCAGATGACAGCATCTGGTGGATATCCATGAGGAATTGAGCCTGGAGGTACTTATAAAAATTGCAGTATTAATATACAATACAGTAATAAACATAGTCAAGATTTTGAAAATAGAACATGAAAAGTATTCTGGCAAATGGCACAACGTAGTGGCATCTGAAGTAGTTTGCACTAATGGATGTGTTTCCAAAACATCGCTGAATCTCTGGCTCCAAACCCTCAGCCCACATCCATTGTGAGGTTCTGTACTTTTCCCCTATTCTCTCTCTCCAACATCTCCTACTCATGCAGTATTGAGGGGAAAACAGGTAATTTGCTAAACTGATGAGTGCCTCAGAATTCCCCTGTCATTTTATTTCGTTTCCTTCAGAACTTGTTCTACTTTTAAGATGTGCTCTGTTCATCTGCCCCTTCCTCTCCTTGGTTGGGTCACCCTAACCTTTGTCTTGAAACGTTTCCCATGTGGTATTTTGCATTAAAAAGCACAATATAAGTGCAAGTCATTTTTTTTTTTAAACAGGAATACTATGTCGAGCTATCTCCACACTCCAACAATTAATCAACTAAATTCTCAAATTTACCAATTAGCATCATGTCAACATTGCTTCTTGAGCATGGCTATCTTCAGTCCTTCACTCCTAGTGAAGTTGTCACTGACTGGTTCTTTTATATTTTTCATTCACATATTGGAGGCGGTACAGTAGCGTAACAGTTAGCGTAATGCATTACAGTGCCAGCAACCGGGCTTCAATTCCTGCCACTGTCTGTAAGGAGTTTGTACGTTCTCCCTGTGACCGTGTGGGCTTCCTGTCAGTAGGTTAATCAGTCAAATGGATATAATTAAGCAGCACATGCCCGTGGGCTAAGGGCCTGTTACTGTGCTGTATCTCTAAATAAATCAATATTACACTTTTACAAGGGAAATCACGAGCAAACCTGGATGAAGGAATCACAAGAAAGAAACCTGGCTTAGAGATAGTGTTGTCTGATCAAGTCCTGGGGCGAGATCATGGGTAGAGATAAGGTCAGGGTTATTAATTGACTGGAGTTGTTCAGTATAGACCATATATAACCCTTCACCTTGGATTCTCAATTTGAATTAAAATCAAACACAGCACAATTAACATCTTCTTAAGGTGTTTGGCACCACATTTGATATTGAGTAATTCCTTCATTGAAAACAACAGCCAGTTGATAAATTATAAAAGCAGTCTGGGAGAAAGAATGTGATCAAACCACAACAAATGCTGAATAATTTGGTAAATTTTATTAATGAGGTTGTTGCTCTTTGCTGGTTAGTTAATGTTCAAACAAATCAAAGGTTCTTGTGACAGAATCATCGCTATCAGTGCTCATTACTTATTATGACCATAGCATCGGATTAAGATCATTAGTTTTTGCTAAAGAGGACAGAGAAATGTTGCACATTTCTTTTTGTTCATTCCTTAATCCTCATGATTTTGATTAGGCTTGGAGATTACCTAGGAGGATCATAGACACAAACATAGAAATTCATTGATCACAGTGACTTGCCAATCCTTCATTATCGACCATGTTTTAATCAGAGGTCTGGTGCTTAAAATTCAGTAGTATTCAATGTGTGAGGTGTTACTAACTAGGGCAACCTCTTCACACAGACACGCATATGGAACAAGCTGCCAGAGGAAGTGTTTGAGACAGATACAATAATATTGTTTAAAATGCACTTGGATAGGTACATGGGTTGACGATTTAGAGAGCGATGGGCCAAACACAAACAAATGGGATTCGTTTAAATGGGCATCTTGGTCGTCATGGACAACTTGGGTGAACTGGCCTCCCATGAATCAGTGAGTGCAAAGGAAATTATCAGAGAACTCTACTAGCAGAGTTGAGTTAAGAGGATAAAGGATGAGAAATCTAGTTTACGATTCAAGCATGGATTAGATCCTGGGCAAAAATACGGTATGATGAATCAAAGCCCAAGAGAGTGTTTGGTCTTCGATCATTGACTTGGAGAGATGGTTGGTGATTTGGGCTGTATGTTTACCTCCAAGTTTGAAGTGGTTATTTTTTGGGGTTCAAACAAGTGAGCTGGAGATGTGTGACGTGTAGAGTCTGAAGGAACTTAAGTCAGTAATTAATTTAAAGCGGATTTATCTAAACTGAGTTCCCCACACCAAGCTGGGACATACCCCAAGGGGTATTTAAATCTTGCTGCTGAAGATTGACTGGTTTTGTTAAAAGATTCCTATTCTGAAGGTGTGAAACGGCAAGCTTTCCCTAACATGATAAATAATGCCACAAGGGCAACTTGCAGCTGTAAATGCCTGCAAAGCTTGCAGAATTGTGTACTATGATCCTAAAATAGTTATAACCTGACAATTGGGTGGATAGGTTGTGTAGCAGATAGTGCAATCTCTATACAATGCCAGCGATCTCCGATTGGGGTTTGATTACCACTGCTCTCTGTAAGGAGTTTGTATGTCATTCCCTTGACCATGTGGGTTTCCTCCAGGTGCTGCGGTTTCCTTCCATGTTTCAAAGGCATACAGGTTACGGTTAGTGAATTGTAGCCATTCTATGTTGACGCTGGAAGTGTGGTGACACGTGCAGGCTGGCCCCAGCACATCCTTAGACTGTGTTGGTTGTTGACACAAAACAACAAATTTCACTCTGTGTTTCGATGTATCAATGTACATGTGAAAAATAAAGCTGATTTTTTTTTACCTTTATCTTAATCTTTTTTATGCTCTAGCTTCATAAAATAAGCAAAGACAATTTGTCTCTACTAAAACAACGTCATTTTTGACTATGAGTAGCTAATTAGATGTAATTGCAGTTGGCTATATTATCACTTGAAGTAAGGTAAAGATTTGTATAAATTCACCAATACCAAGCAGGGCATGGGGGGGGAGGGAGAATATTGTATGGATAATGTTGCCTTCATTGATCTAGCCTTCAATTGTAATTTCACACTATCTTGCTAATTCATTTTAATTGTGGGAAAAGCAAAATGGGTTCAAAGACACCATTTAGGTTTTAATCATTTATTTTTATTTAATTCCTACATTTGTACCTTGATCTCTTAAACTGGGACACTGAATAGGTTGAGGATCTGTACAATAAAACCATCTAAAGTGTGTAAAAAACCATTACATTAGCAGTGAAACCTCTCCCAGGGTGTTACAAGTGTTTTCCCTTTTGGCTTCAATAACTGCTCGCATAAAAGTACGAGCGAGCAAAAATAATTTCCCATGTTAGAATCTGCAGATTGTATGCCAAATTTTAAAGTGCTGTTAAACACGTTTGTGATTCTCATGAGGGATGAAAGGACTTGGGAATGCAGGGCATGTTTTACAGAAGAGATATCTATGGAATTCCCTTTAAAGCTGTTAAATGAAACATCCTTGATATGTGAATTCACAGCAGTCATTTCTTACCAGCCTCAATGTGAAGCATGCAGTTCCTCGTGAATCTTGCAATGCCATCATTTTGATTCATGGGGTTGATCACATGATATTGTCTCCTAATTTAATTTATATTTCCCTCACGGCACCTGGAATAGTGTGCAATTTTAGAACTTAGAACGTTACAGCTGAGTGCAGGCTCTTCAGCCTATGATATTGTGCTGAACTTTTCACCTACTGTGAGATCAATCTAACTCTTCCCTCTCACATAGCTCTCCATTTTTCTATCATCCCTGTGTCACGTACCCCGTGACGGGTTAAAGAACCAACAGAAATAGAAAACACTTGAGTCTAGTATTGCTATTCACTAATACTATTTAATAGTAACTATGCAATACAGTCATATAAATTCAGATTTATTAAACAGGTTAGCAGAGTGTGTGTGTGTGTGTGTAAATATAGAAACCAAGCTTCTTCAAGCCTAGGGGTAAATAGATACAGTCTTACGATGATGGGTAAAGTTCAGTTCAGTTCGTGGTATTGAGTCGAGTAGTGATGGAGAGAGAGAGAGATATTTGTAATCCAGGGTAAATGTCGAGAGAAGGCAATTATGTCGATATCCCACAGATTCCACGACAGCAATACAAAATAACAATAGTGGTAGGTTTTATCTCCGAAGTTGTTCCACTCCACACATGAAATATCACCAACAGTGATCGTCAACGAATATTCCTTCAACACAAGTGGTACCACACCCGAATTCAGCTACAGGTCATCCCAAAGTGGTGGCCACAGGATACTCCAACAGAATCCACGCATGGATTATCACTAAGGGGACCCTCTTCAAGTGGTAAAACTACCAACCCAGGCAAGGATTATCACTCACAGGTAGTTTCCACACATGGGTACTCCAAACACACAACTGTGATAGCCACTTATCCAGTTCCACAACATATGAAATAACTCCAATGGTGATTTGCACAGGGGTGACTTTCTTCAGTGAACTACCACACCCAAACAAGGGTAACACACAAGTAGTATTCACAAAGGTACTCCCCTCACCAGAGAACCCACTCCTGTGGATTAACTACATGACAGTCACACCTTCGTATTCGAATGGAACTCAAACTCACCCTTACGGGCTACAGAGGAGTCCAAACAGTGACCTCTTTGTCACCAGGTTTCTTCTGTTTCGAACCTTCCTCTCCTCTCTTCCTTTAAAGTCACCAAACGTGACCACAAAATAAGGAGACCATCTTCTGTGGTAAAGTTGTCAACCCCAGGCGAGGGTTGGACACATAGATAACTCCCCACCGGTCACACCTTTTCCACACTGCGAGAGCCACTGATCGATTCTCCTGATCGATCTTCCTAAAACCCACCCTTCTGTGGGCACACCAATCTCATCCAGTGTCCAAAACCATGTGTCCGTGAGCCTATCATCTGACCTTCTATTTATCTCACCATGCTGAACACCAGCTGTCCATCAAGTAGCTCCTCCCTTCTCTCTCTGTAAGAACTTAGAGGCTGCCAGTGTCCTTGCAAAGTGTAAACATGCTACAGAGAGAGAAAATCTCACACACACACACGGTGTTTGTGTTGGACACCTCTCTCTCTTTTTAAAGGTATAGTCCATAAAAAATATGACCCCTAGGGGGTACATAACACATGTGCCTATTTAAGAGTCTCTAAAATGTCCTGAATGTATCTGCCTGTACCACCGAACTAGGCTTCAAGGGGAAAATGAGTCACCTCCCATGATGAGGAAAGATACTTTGGAAAGATACAAACACAATACCATCATGACTTGATTGAGATGTATAAGATTATCAGAGGCACAGATCGAATGGACAGCCAGAGGTAATTTTTCTCAATAAATAAATGAACAAGTATAATCTTTTTGTGTTATTTATTTAATCTAGATTTAGGACTTTATCTAGTTTTAGGATTTATGGGAAGATCTGATCACCTTTTAGGTTATATTTATGCAGAAATAGAGAAAAATCTACAGGGTTCACAAACTTTCTAGCACTACTGTATATTTATTGTGTTTTATAATGGAGGCACTCCACTGGTCACGGTTGACCATGCTGACTACACAATACACAAACCAGGACTGTATTAGATTATTAGATTAGATTATGAGGACACTCAGTCCTCGTTTATTGTTATTTAGAAATGCATGCATTAAAAAAATGATACAATGTTCCTCCAGAAAGATATCACAGAAACAGGACAAACCAAGACTAAAACTGACAAAACCGCATAATTGTAACATATAGTTACAACAGTGTAAAGCAATACCGTAATTTGATAAAGAGCAGACCATGGACTCGGTGAAGAAAGTCTCAAGTCCTGATAGCCCCATCATCTCATGCAGACAGCAGAAGGGAGAAACTCTCCCTGCCATGAACCTCCAAGCGCCACGAACTTGCCGATGCATTGGAAGCACCTGACCGCAACCGACTTTGAGTCGGTCCAAAAACCTTCGAGCCTCGGACCAGCCCTCTGACACCGAGCACCATCCTCTGCTGAGCGCTTTCGACTTCGCCCCGGCCGCTGAGCAACAAGCAAAGCTGAGGACTTGGGGCCTTCCCCTCTGGAGATTCTGGATCACACAGTAGCAGCGGCAGCGAAGCAGGCATTTCAGAAGTTTCACCAGATGTTCCTCTGTGCTCTCATGTCTGTCTCCATCAAATCAGAACTGTGCACGGCACCCAACTTGACAAATAACAGACATCTCCCTGGGAATGGCTGCTGCAAGCTGTGTCGCGTCGCCATCTTCTCCTCCTCGAAACAAAAAGATAGAGAGAGCAAGCTGTTACCCATGCAGCAGGCTCCCCTTCTCCATGCAACTGATGAATCCAAAGGAATAGCAGAGACCAATATAGTTTGGCACCAGTAATGTCACAGGAGTTGCCAGTCGGCGATGAACTCAATGTAGGATTGACTTAGGGACTCCAGCTCCAGCTCCCAAATTTTCCCTCAGGGTTTACTTCCAAAGCCTTCCCCATGAGTGGGTATAGTGGGTTTGAGATCAGAGTTTTCCTTTCCTAGATGAGCTGCCAACCACGGCTGATGAGCCCCATCTGCCCGAAGCGACTGGTTTTAAGGTGCCAATAGCCCGCCTTTGCCACTTCTCTTGTCAGTAGAAATTGTTCTGCCATGCTTAATAGCTAAGCCACACGTGAAAGCCAGGGGTTGGACTTGGTTATCAGAAGCTATTTGAGTCACATGCCACTGGAAGCATTTAATAGGTAGTGGGGGCTTGTTCCCATTAAACCCCTGACTATAACAACCTTAAGGAAGCAGTTTTATTATTACTGTGCTCTTTATCTGATTGTGTTATTTGTGCTGCATTGGATTCAGAGTAACAAATATTTTATTCTCCTTTACTTTTCTGTACTGGAAATAACATTAAACAACCTTGAATCTTGAAAGTATATCAGTGAACAAAATGTGGTTTTAACCTTAATGTCAGAGGACAGCACCATAACACACCTAGTAGACGTTGCTCCGCAATGCTAGACGTTCACGTCCAATCCTGACCTCAGATGATGATTGAGCGGAGTTTTCACATCCTCTCTAGTTTACTCCCACATTCCAAAGATGCGCAAATTGGTTGGTTGATTGTCAACTGTAAGTTGTCTAGGTGAATGTGTAAGTGGGTGATAGAAGCTGTGGGGAGCTGATGACAAAAAATAAGATGAATGTAGGAGGAGTGTGAATGGATGATTGATGGTGGCAAGGGCCCAAAGGATCTGTTTCTAAGCTGTATCTTTCTATAATCATGACTCAATATCACCATTACTCACTTTACCTGGCGCATGCGAGATGGCGGAGGCTTAATGATATTATTTACTTTCTGAAAATTTACCTGGGTTCTTGGATTTTATTTTTTATATTTCAATTATCATAGCATTCAATCAATAACTTAAAAATGGTAAAATTGCTTTAAGCTGTACCAGAGAGTTTTGGTGGCTCAGCCATCAAGTATACGCAATGCAAAGATGAATAGGTCTTAGGATATTAGGGAGAAATTGTGGGGTATTGGTTTCATCAACAGTGATCTTACTGAATGTTGGGGCTCCTGCTGTATTTCTTATGTCTAAACATTCTAGTCTTGAACTGGCCTTCTATGTGATTGTCCATACTATGAGGCTTTGGTTATTGTGAGAAATTAAAGTACAATGCACAAATTTAACCACATTAAATAAGGTAAGACAAAGAAAACTTAGATAATGTACTTTTTAAACACACCTTCTTTGTTCAAGTCTTTGAATGGAGAAAATGGTTATTTCTTTCTGACTGGAAATAAAAACATTTGAATGGTAGCTTAAAACTCAAATTGTATGCGCAAGAAGTCATTGCTTAAATGTTCGGAGCCTCAATTCCCAGTGCAAAGTTTGGCTCTGTGGTGTGTTGACTTTGTAAACTCATGCACACGTGTGAACGTGCCAGAAGGCAGCATTTCCAATTTTCGGCTCATTAAACTTGCAAGATTGCAAGATTGCAAAATCAAAAACACCATATGCTGAATTCGCTGACCTGGACAACCAGTCAATCAACTTTCTCATTGAATTAAGTTCTACTATTATAACAGTTGTCCAGTTTGCTCAGTATTGTGTGTCATATGAACTGAGATCCAGATAGATCATCAAGAACAGATACAAAGTCCCAGTTCAGTAATTCCATGGGTTTATACTGTACTTTACATGACATCCCAAAGCACTAGAAGCCACAAAATTTTGAAACAGGTACCCAACGCAAAGGAGATACCATTGAGCTAGAGACAACTCTAAACTAAGTTGTAGTTCTTACATCATTGGAATCTCTCTATTCATAATATGTGCTAAGCTGTGGCGGAGAATATCTTTGATTAAAAACACACTACAGGTTCAACCAATGAAAAGAAATGGCCCCCATGTCCTAAATCCTGATTTGTTACAAAGGATTTTCCAAAGGACTTACTGGTGCCCATTGGCCACTGCTGCCGCCTTACAGCAGAGCTGCTTCTAAGGAGACAAATATGACTTCTCACATTGTGACATCTTCATATTCTTTTCCCTTAAGGTCTTAAATGAACTGTTGCAAGTGCAAATGGAGAGCAATTTCATCAACTCAAGAAATTGACACAATGTCTCAGAGTCTGTGGCTCTGTGTTCCTAACTAATAATTAATAAAGAAAGCAAAACAACAAGGGGCAATGACAGAACACTGGCAAATGTCTTCTCCTTGTGACATCTGGACTCACATAGCAGCTTGGCAGAGGAAACCCTCCTCTGAAGATATAATACTTTCTTGAGTCTGTAATCACTGTTGCAATTTTCTTGTGGTGTATGGCAACTGAAAGAGAAATGTTTCCTCTCAATACATGTATATCTTATTGAAATTATTTTATTTTCTAATATATGAACTGCAATCACTTTTGATAATTCCTATTCAATATCAGCTTGGTTTGTACTTGCTAAATAGGCTGTTTGAAGAAAGTAGAGTCCAGCTGGAAGGATTGTACAGGTTGCATTGCTTTTCCACAGCCAAAGCCTCATATGTTTTGAAACCTCTAAGTAATTATTCAGAATGGGGCTCATAAGTCTCTGAAGCTCACAATATTCTATGTCATTCCTGTTACTGTTTAATGAATGCATCACTTTGCATTAATTACCTTAATTTCAGTTTTTTAGTACAATGAAACAACCCAGAATGAATGTCACCTCCATCAATTAAGGTCTGCCTTTCGGAGATATCCCAACAGTGCCCCTTGCCCCCCCATGAATAAAGTATAGAATAACAGGATCAAGCAATCCAGAGCAGTCTAACACAAACGCAAAAGTGTCTAAGTTCACTTCAAAGTCAATAAAGAATAATTGTCTCTTCCCCAGAGCAAGAAGCTGAAACCAGCAGCAGATAGGATGCTAGATTTAGCCTTGGATCCGACAAAGAGAAATATCAGCCAGAATGTCTACTTTGGTGACATTAGCCAGACTGTGCATTTTCTAAGTGTTGTTCTGGATTTCCAGCATCAGTAGAATCTCGTGTTTACTGTGTGTTACCGTGTGTTGCTTTGATTTTAAGCATCTGCCGAAACTCTCATGTTTAAGAAATGAGGGAAATAAACAACAGACAATAGATAGTAGACAATAGACAATAGGTGGAGGAGCAGGCCATTCGGCCCTTTGAGCCAGCACCACCATTCACTGTGATCATGGCTGATCATCGACAATCAGTATCCAATTCCTGCCTTATCCCCATAACCTTTGATTCCGCTATCTTTAAGAGCTCTATCCAGCTCTTTCTTGAAAGCATCCAGAGACTTGGCCTCCACAGCCTTCTGGGGCAGAGCATTCCATATATCCACCACTCTCTGGGTGAAAAAGTTTTTCCCCAACTCCATTCTAAATGGCCTACCCCTAATTCTTAAACTATGGCCTCTGGTTCTGGACTCACCCATCAGCGGGAACATGCTTCCTGCCTCCCGCGTGTCCAATCCCTTAATAATCTTATATGTTTCAATAAGATCCACTCTCAACCTTCTAAATTCCAGAGTATACAAGCCCAGTCGCTCCAATCTTTCGACATATGGCAGGATGAATATACAGTGCATACCGAACCAAACTCGACAGATGGAAGTTGGATATTTTTTTCTCTGGAAAAACGCAGCAGTTTCTGATAGATGTGCCCACCTCTGAATGAGTTCAGTGAATTCGATACTTGCTTCTCTCTCATCTCTATTCATACCCTGGTAAACCATATTCTTAACAATGGCAAGCCAGGCTTGATGGCTCTATTCTTCTAGATAGGGATATAAAAGTGTAAGGAATAAAACTCGGAATAGACTATTCAGCACTTTGTGCTACCATTCAATAAATTGGTTGTTCTTTTACCTTCGAGTCACTTTCCAGCACTAACCTCATATCTCTTCTTAATATCTAAAAGTCTATCAATTCACTGTCATATCAATAAGACTGAAAGAGTGCAGAGAAAGTTTACAAGGCTGTTGAGAACCTGATTTACAGGGAAAGGTTGAACAGGTTCAGACTTTATTCCCTGGAGTGTAGGAGAATGGGGAGATTTGATAGAACTATACAAAATTATAAGGGGTAAATACAAGCAGGCTTTTTCCACAGAGCTTGGGCGAGACTAGAACTAGCGGTCATGGGTTAAGGATGAAAGGTGAAATATTTAAGGGTAACCTGTGGGAGAATATCTCACTCAGAAGGGTGGTGAGAGTGTGGAACGACCTGGCAGTGGAAGTGGTGGCTGCGGGGTTGGTTTCAACATTGAAAAGAAGTTTGGATAGTTACATGGATGGAGGGATATGGAGGGCTATCGTGCAGGTGAATGGGATTAGGAAGATTAACAGTTCAGCATGGACTAGATGGGCCAAAGAGCCTGCTTCTATGCTGTAGTGTTTCTATCACTTTCATGGTGTAGAATTTCAAAGTCGCTTCAGGGTGAAAAAAAAATTCTTCTCAATTCAGTCCTGAATGACCAATTGCTTACTTTGCAATCAGGACCACTGGTTCAGCACCCAGCCTCAGTAAACTGCAATTACCATGTCAGGTCCCATAGGGATTACATACATTTCAATAAGACCATCCTCTTCAAGTTGTGAGAGTACAGATCTAGCCTCCTTAATCTTCCTTCCAGTCAAAGATCTTACTTTCCCAGGAATCAATCCAGTGAACCTATTCTGTACTCCCTCTATTACAAGTGCATATTTTGTTAGGTAGGAAGTCCAGAGTGCCAGCTGGTGGTGTGGTTGCGTCTGCACTGGACTTCGAGGCAAGTGGTCCTGGGTTTGGAACCAGCCGGCTCCTTGCATGCTTTCCATCCATGCTGGGTTGAGCGTTGAGCTAACAACTCAGCCTCATAAGAACCAGACCAATGCTAAGGAGACGGCAAAGGTTGCCGCCCGATGTGCCACAAGGCGCAGAGAGGAACAACAACAAAGAGAGCCCAGAGCAGTACAAAATATTCCAGACATATAGCAGAATCTTAGTAGCTGAAGCAGGACATGTGTATTCTTGTACTCAAATCCTCTTGCAATAATGACCAACATACCACATGCTTTCCTGATTGGTCGTGGAACAGTGATTCAAAGTTCAAAGTAAATTTACTATCAAAGTATGTATACCATTTATAATAACCTTAAGATACACAAAGACATTCAGCTTCTTCCAAATACAAACACCTTTCAACTTGTCATCATTTACAAAATAAAATCTATCTTTCTATTCTATCAGCAGCTAACCTGATATTTCTCTGAATTATTTTCTATCTACCATCCCTGGTCCACTCATTTAACTGGTCTATATTCCCCTGAATCTTCTCTGTCCAGTTCAGACTGCAAGGCGTACCATCTGAAAACTTGAGTATAATGCACTTGGTTTCAACCCCCTCCATTTCCAGTCCTGATGAAGGGTCTCTCCCCAACATGTTGAATGTTTATTCCTCTCCTTAGATGCTGCCTGACCTGCTGAGTTCCTCCAGCAGTCTGTGTGTGTTACTGAATTTCCAGCATCTGCAGAATCTCTTGCGTTTGTAATACACTTAATCCCATCATCCAACTCATTGATATAGATTGTGAACAGATGGTGCATTTATTCCTACTCTCTCTCCATTGACCCATCTGTATCCACACGATGATAGTCCACTGTCCAGTCTAACTTCGTTTAATAATGTCTTGTTTGGCATCTTGACCAAAAGCCTTCTAAAAGTCCAAGTATACCATATTCAAAGTTCAAAGTACATTTATTATCAAAGTACGTACACCATATACATCCTTGAGATCCACCTTCTTGCAGGCAGCCGCAAAACAAAGAAACTCAATAGAATTAATGGGGATAAAAACCGACACAATAAAGACCATGAGAACACCTAAAGCGCAAAAAAGAACAAATCCTGCAAACAATTAAAAAGTAAACAAGTACCACACACACAAGGTTCCCAACATAGTGCAGATGAGACAGGGTGACATACGGCGGGCAGCAAACAAAAGTAACTTAAAAGTAAATATTATCCTTAAAGTGCAAAATACAACCTCCGGATAAACTAATAGATTAGTCAAATATTATTTTCCTTTCATAAATCTAAGCTGATTCATCCCAACTTTATTATTTTTTTTGTGGTTCCCAGTGACAAGTAATAATTGATGTTGGCATTATCCACTCTGCTGATGTCTGGCTACCTTATCGTCCCCTATTCCTCTCTTGTTCCATTTTTGAACAGTGGATTTGTATCTGATGCATTCCAACCTGTAGGAAACAGTCTAGAATTTTTGAATTAGACAGATGACAACCAGTTCATCCACTGGCACCATTGTTATCTGCTTCAAAATATTACTGCAGAATATCATGCAGTCTTGCTGATTTATAGAACTTAGAACATTACAGCACACTGCAGGCCCTTCGGCCCACAACGTTACGTCGACCTTTTAAGAACTCCGAGATCAATCTAACTCTTTCCTCTCACATAGCCCTCTGCTTTTCTTTCATATATCTGCCTATCTAAGAGTCTTGTAAATGTCCGTAATATATCTGCCTCAACCACCACCCCTGGCAACATCTTATACACCTCCATCAAATCACCTCTCTCATTCTCCTTCATTCCAAACAGACAAAAACATATTTTCAATGCCATTAATTTATTTTATACTAAATCTTACTAATTGCTTTGACTTCCTCATTACCCCAATATTTCCATAATGCTATAGAACTGGTCAATAATATTAATGCCTCAAGACTGTATGGGCACACTGATGTAAGCAAGATATCTGTACCACTGTATGCAATTGTTATTCACCACAGATACCAATAACAGCTCCACTGTGCACTTAACACACACAAAATGCTGGAGGAGCTCAGCAGGTCAGGCAGCATCTATAGAAAAAAATACCATTGGGTCTTGGCCTGAAACGTCGACTGTACTTCCTGGCCTGCTGAGTTCCCCCAGCATTTTGTGTGTGCGTGTTGCTTGGATTTCCAGCATCTGCAGATTTTCTCTTGTTTCCAATGTGCATTTATCATTCTTGTTTGGTTGGAGGAAGAGAGAAAGAGAAACAAGAAAATCAATTCATTGTTCTTGAAACATATTATTTTTCAGCTCGCCACACACTATACTCCGAAAATGGACCAGCTCCTCTCAAACAGCAATGTAACAGTTCTGAAGGTTTCTATCACATTGCTCCACCTTTAGTTGATTGTCTTGTATTCATTGTCCAGGTTACACTGACTGACTCTCCCATCTCCATTACAGGCAACAGGGTGGACCTACTCATCACCCATGGATCCCTTTGACGTGGTTATGTTCAATGAGACTTATGATGGAAACTGGACAGAAACAATCAAAGGCACAAAGACAGAGAGGAAGTACCAGTATAACTACTATGCCATGCTCCTGACTCTTCTCATCTTTGTGATTGTATTTGGCAATGTGCTGGTATGCATTGCTGTATCCAGAGAGAAAGCCCTACAGACTACTACCAACTATCTCATTGTCAGCTTAGCAGTGGCAGACCTTCTTGTAGCCACCTTGGTAATGCCATGGGTAGTTTACCTGGAGGTAAGGTGCACATTTTCTACCTTAAACAGAACCTTGTTTAAACAGGAGTGCAGGAGATAAAGTTCTTCAATGAAGTTGCAACAAATGGATAGGTTCATTGGGTCATAAGCAACATTACCTCTAATTTTTTTTTTTACAGCTACATGAACCAACCATTGCTCTGAGCAGGAAATTTTTACACAGCCTGAAAACTGTGCGGCACTCTAAAAGATGTTTTTTGTCATACACACATCCAACAAATACAGACCACAGCTCAGATAGACGACGTCAGGTAGTCAAAACAACTGACAGGCACAATGGCAAAAGTAAAATGTTTTGACTAGACGGTGTTGGCATTCAGCATTGTCGGTGGTTTATTAACAATGAGCTACTGACATCCATTCTGTGTTTGTTGTTACAAGTTGTAACAGTGTTGTAATGTGAAATACTGATAATGTAAATATGTTGAAGCTCTAAAATGTTTCAAAGTAAAGATTTTGGTACATTTATTATTTATGGATTATATTCACTAACACATAATTAGTTACAGGATATTTCACAATTTCAGAAAACAGGAAATTATAGGCCGGTGAGTCTGACATCAATTGTGGGAAAGTTATTGGAAAGTATTGTAAGAGACCAGATATGTAAGTATTTGGATAGACATGTTATGTTGAAGTTGTATAAGACGTTGGTGAAGCCTGATTTGGAGTATTGTGTGCAGTTGGATGTGTGTATGACAAAAAACATCTTTTAAAGTGCCACAGTTTTCAGGCTGCGTAAAAATTTCCTGATGTAAACAAGGCTGAAAGAGTACAGAGAAAATTTACAAGGTTGTTGCCGGGTCTGGAGGACCTGAGTTATAAGGAAAGATTGAATAGTTTAGGACTTTATTCCTTAGAATGTAGAATACTGAGAGGAGATTTGATGGAGGTGTATAAAATTATGAGGGGTAGAGATAGGGTAAATACAAGCAGGCTTTTCCACTGAGGTTGTGGGGCTGCAACCAGTGGTCATGGCTTAAGGGTGAAAGGTGAGAAGTTTAAGGGAAACATGAGGGAAAACATCTTCACTCAGAGGCTCCTGAGAGTGTAGAATGAGCTGCCAGCAGAAGTGGTCCATGCAGACTCAATTTCAACATTTAAGAGAAGCTTGGATAGGCACATGCATAGTAGGGGTATGGAAGGCTGTGGTCCCAGTGCAGGTCGATGGGAGTAGGCAGTTTAAATGGTTTCAGCATGGACTAGATAGGCCAAAGGGACTGTTTCTGTGTTGTACTTCTCCATGACTCTATGATGCTAATTATATTAACATAGATTTCAAAATTATAATAGTGTAATTTCAAAATTATATTAACATTATAGAAAAGAAAATTCCAGCTGCATGGCAGCAAAGGCTATGTGCATGCAAGCATTTCAGTTACTGTGCAGCCACGCACTCACTGTCATGGAGGTCGCTGGCAGGACTGGACCCAGGTGTGGAGGGACAGCAGACTCCCCATGTAGAGATGGTTATACATACAGATGCCAATATAGCTTCGGAGGCATGACCGAGCAACACTGCAAGATAAATCATTCTTCACAACAACAAGGACTCCACCATCAGAACTAGTCAAGAGTCCAAATTCAATAATCATAGGGTGCAGAAAACCCGTGCCAGTCACAATTAACTTGACAAGATTAAACAGAAAGCACCAGGGCTTAACGACCCTAGTTCAGACAACAATTACTAAACACAAGTGCTTGAGAAACTTAGTAGCCCAATGCTCTACGGCTCGCTACAGAGGCCCACAGGGCTCATAACAGTACCTCCCTCCCTAAGGCTGGCACCTGATAGCCCAAGGAGCCCTGAGGAATTCAAGACAGGGCTGGAAAACCTGGAATAGACCTGATGCTCTTCAGATAGATTGGAAAATTTGAAACAGAACATATAACTCGGGAGCATTTGTGCATATAACTCAGAAATATTTGCAAATATAACTTGGAGCATTGCGCATATAACTTGGAAATACTGCATTGCATATAGCTCAGAAGCACTGCACATATAGCTTGGGAACATTGCGCATATAGCTCGGAGACTTTGCGCATGTAGCTCAGAATCACTGCACATACCACTCAAAAACATCTGCAGATATAACTCAGAAACTGCGCATAAAATTCAGAAACTTTGCGCATATAGTTCAGAAACTTTGCACATATAGTTTGGAAAATTTGCGCATACAACTCAGAAACTTTGCACATGTAGCTCAGATACATTCTGTACATTACTCAGAAACTTTTGCACATATCACTCAAAAACATTTGCACATATAACTCAGAAACTTTCCGCGTATAGCTCGGAAATTTTGTGCATATAACTCGGGTACTTTGCACATATAGCTTAGAAATGTTGTGCATATAACTCGGAAACTTTGTGCATATAGCTCAGAAACTTTGCGCATATAGCTTCGAATCATTGGCATGTAGCTCAGAAATATTTGCTCATATAGCTTGGAAACACTTGTGCTTATCTCTCGAAATCATTTGCACATAACTCAGAAACTTTGCGCATATAACTTGGAAACTTTGTGCATATAGCTCGGAAACTTTGTGCATATAACTCGGAAACTTTGCGCATATCACTCGGAAACTTTGCACATATAGCTTGGAAACATTGGCATGTAGCTCGGAAAAGTTTGCACGTATAGTTCGGAAATATTTGCGCACGTCACTTGAAAACATTTGCACATAACTCAGCAACCTTGCGCATATAGTTCAGAAATATTGTGCATATAGCTCGGAAACTGCGCATATAGCTCAGAAACTTTGCACATATAGATCAGATACATTGTGCATATAGCTTGGAAATCTTGTGCATATAGTTCAGAAATATTGTGCATATAGCACAAAAATTTTGCGCATAGAACTCAGAAATTTTGCACATATGACTCGGAACCATTTGCTCACATCATTCAAAAACATTTACACATATCACCCGAAAACATTTGCGCATATAGCTTGGAAACTTGATGCATATAGCACAGAAACTTTGCCTCCATAGCATGGAAGCACTGCGCATATTGCGCAGAAACATTGCGGATATAACTCTGAAACACTGCGCATATAGCTTGGAAACATTGGGCATATAGCTCAAAAACATTTTGCATATAGCTTGGAAACTTTACGCATGTAGTTCAGAAACATTGTGCATATAATTCAGAAATTTAGCGCGTATAGCATGGAAACTTTGTGCATATAGCTTTGAAACATTGTGCATATGGCTCAGAAACTTTGCGCATATGGCTCAGAAACTTTGCACATATAACTCGGAAACTTGGTGCATATAGCTCAGAAATATTGCGTATATAACTGAAACACGCGCATAATGCTCGGAAACTTTGGGCATATAGCTCGGACACTTTGCACGCATAACTCAAAAATTTTGCGCATTGCTTGGAAACTTTGTGCATACAGCTTGGAAACATTGCGCATGTAGCAAGGAAGCATTGCTCATATAGCTCAGAAACTACGCACATAGCTTGAAAACATTGAAAATAACTCAGAGGCATTGCAGAATTTGGAAGAACTTACAAGCCTTGTCAACCCAGAGAACCCTAGAAAAAAATCTTGAACATAGACTGGAGAAGTTCATAAAGTACACCCGGAACGGAGACTCAGGAACACTCAGAATGTAGACTTCGGGAACACTTGGAACTTGAACTGAGTAAAGAGAGCATCCTTGCCTCCAGCTGACTGATGTCCAAGCCTCTGTTGTACTTCTGGTGGGTCCATTGTTGTGGCAGATTCCTTCTGTCACAGAGATCGCTGGCACAACTGGACCCAGGTGCGAAGGAACAGCAGGCTCTTTCACGGTAAGTGATGGCAATGGCTCAGCCAAGGAGCAGAAGAATGCCAGACTCCCCATGAAGAGATGGAAACAAGAGGTTAGACGTAGAGGTACCAACAGAGCATTAGAGGCACAGTCAAGCAAGGCGAATAATTCTCTGCAAAAACAGGGACTCCACCATCAGAGCTAGTCAAGAGTCCGAATTCAGCAATCATAGGATGCAGAAAACCCATGCCAGTCACAGTTAACTTGACAAGATTAAACACAAAGCACAAGTGCTTAATGACTCTTGTTAAGACAACAATTAGTAAATAGAGGTGCTCGAGAAACCTAGAAACCGAATGCTCTATGGCAAGCCGCCGAGGCCCACAGGGCTAATAACACCCACGCAGCTTAGAGGGAACAATGGATAGCACATAATAACTACTAGCAGACATTGTGTGTACTACCTACCCATCACCGCTGATTGTAAAAAAACTAAGATGTTGGTTTTGGTATGGAGCTATGTGGGAAACTCAGTTATGGTGGAATTCTGATCTGGAGACTTGCTCACAGGATATTGAAGGATCAATCTGAAATCTGTACAGAGATAAAACACTAGGTCAAGAACACTGATTTCCCTCGTTTAAGTCAATTGCGCAATTTTTAACCCCACAGGTCACAACACCTCAAGTCATAAGGACAGAGCGTTCTTAATACCGGACAAAAGCTGTTGAGAGACAATGCTAGCAAACCTGTGAAGGAAGGAGACCAAATAATGTCATGATACAATCTATTTCAACATTAAGATGCAAATGCATGTATGTGTTCACAACCTCAAATTATACATGACAGTTTTGATGATTATTCAAGAGAAGCTTTTCCCTCGTTTTATTTATATTTCACTCAGTATTACTTGGGCATTAGGGACAGTGAATTCTACTGTACCATAGTTATTGATCTACCATAGCAAAAGATACGACCTAGTTTTCATGCAAACCTGAATCACTAATCTCCAAAGCACCAATCAGAAGTGTGTTGTGATTTTTTAACTTGGATCCTTCAGCAATATAGCCATTTTCCATATTGCACTCCCAGAAGACAGCTGAAGTGTAGTTCAAATAGAGTCCAGCTCTTGAAGATAATCTTTTGAAAGACAATCCTCTATTTCTTGCTTTAAATAATGCCAATTGATATAAAGTCATTTCTAGAAACTCTCTGCCAGTACTTCAAAGAGGAATTCATGCTAACATTACCAAAACCTTCTGGTTCTGAAGGACCATTGAAATACTTTAAAATAAATGGAACATTTCTTAACTTCCTCAAGCAATGATAGACTGATTAATTTTCCAAATGGATTATCCTCTTTATAAAATAAAACATGCAGAAAAAGGTCATGAGTTTGATTGTACCTAACAATGTCATTTGGAAGTTGTACCCAAACACAACTGCATTGCATTTTTACTGCAACCTTTAAAACCCCTCCTATCCAAGTATGGAATTATTTCCTTATTGAGTTATTTCTTAACAGGCATTTATTTCATCATCACCCTTTCAGAACTAAGCAACCCCCAGCAAAAAACTCTCAAATTCAAAATGTGCATTCTCTTTCCCTAAACCTCTATTATCTTTGTGAATTCTGATTTCCTTCACCTCCCATGTGAACTTTAGGTGTTCAGTTTTAGAAGAATGTTTTCAAAGATGAAGAAAGAAATTTAAGGGTTACATTGACTAGATGAGATGAAGAGAGGTGGAACAAGCAAATAAAAACCAGCACAAAACTAGTTGGGCTAAATGGCCTGCACTTCAGCGTATTGTCCACTTTCTGATGTGAAGAAAGCTACAAGTTCTTGATCAAAAACAAGATCTATAAAGATAACTTTGTTTCCTTAGGTGCTAACACTTGAACTGACCATAAAAGCAGACAATTAGATGGAGAAACTTGTAGCTCTATAAAACCCTGAATAGACCACACTTAGAATATTGTGCTCAGTTCTGGTAACATCATTATAGGAAAGATTGGAAGCTTTAGAGAGAATGCAGAGAAGATTTACCAGGGTGCTGCCTGGACTAGAGACCATGGCTTATGAGAAATGGTTGTGCGAGCTAGGATATTTTTCCTTAGAGTGAAGGAGAATGGAAATTGACTTAATAAAGGTGCATAAAATGATAAAAGGCATTGATAAATGGGAGAATGGAGAATTAGCACCTTTTTACCCAGGGTAGAAATGGCTAATATGAGAGGCTATAATCTTAAAGATTGGAGGAAAGTATAGGAAGACGTTAGAAGTATGTTTTTTTTAAAAAAAAACACAGAGAGTGATGGGTGTGTGGAACGCACTGCCAGGAATGGTGGCCAATGCAGATACATTAGGAATATTTAAGAGACTCTTAGATAGGACTGATGAAAGAAAAAAATGTAAGGATATGCAGGAGGGGAGTGTTGGATTCATTTTAGGTTAAAAGCTCAGCACAACATTGTGGGCCAAATGGGCCTGTACTGTTCAATGTTCTATGTTTCATAAATTTATTAAGAATTTAGTTCAGTACCTCTCGTTTCCACAGTAGTCGCATCTAAACCTCACAGATGAGATACAATGACAACTCCTTTTTCAATTTAATAACCACCTTAGGATATGATCTCTCTAGTAACATTTAAAAAGTACACAGTTAGAAAGAAAGGACATTCTTGTTAGTGATCAAGGTTTAGTCTCGAGAATAAATTTTCAATTCACCGTGCTGTTTGGTGTAATGAAACTCTTAAGAATGACATTACATTCTAATTTACAAAGTTGCTGAAAGTCAGCCAGGGACTACAGCAAATTGTACATTGTAACAATGTCAGCAGAGAGTTGTTGGAATCTTAACTGCTCTGTAGTGAAAGTGGATTCACAAGAGTAAACATTTGCTATTGACTGAAAAATTTTCAAGGTTACCGCCAAGAAAACCACAAATGAAGCAAAGAGCTCAGTACCAAAGAACTTTCTGTGAGTTAGCTGAAGCATTCGAGGCAAATGTATTTATTTAGAGAAACAGCACGTAGTAAGCCCTTCCAGCCCTTCGAGCCACAACGCCCCAGCAATCCCCGATAAACCCAATCAACCCTACCCTAACCGTGGGACAATTTACAATGTTTCCCTCTGTGCTTAGTGCTGATGGCACTTTACATAGGTAAGAAGGAAGTTTTTGCTGAAGGTTGCTATAAAGCTTTTAACAACAATAACAAGATTTGTACACTATTTTTTGGAAAGTGAAATACTCCAGTTATTTCATAAGGACATTATTGAACAAAACTTGGACTTTGAAGAACTCACAGAGATGGTGGCCAGAAACGTATTCAGAGGTGGACTGGAAGGACTGTCAAAAAAGGAAGTGAATCCCAAGGCAGAAACATTTATAAATAGAAAATGGAAAATAGAGATGTAAACAAAGCCAGAATTGAAGGATTTCAGTACTTGTTAGAGCTAGGGACAGTGAGAGGCACAGGAAGAGCTAAGCCCATAGAAGGCTTTGAAAACAAGGATGATAATTTTAAAACCTAACTAAAGCTCAAATTAAACAAATAGAAGAATTGAGAAGTTGTGTTTGTGGGGAATAGAGATTTGCCCTGGATAGTAGAAGTTCATTCATTCTTTCCCTTTATTCTTCCACTGAAGTTCTCATGGTGGGATGTCCATTTGCATTCTCCACACGATTAACCCAGAGCACTGGGAGATTATTCTGTTGACAAAATCTTAAGATCTGACATAAAGAGTATGATTTAAACTGATGCATCTCTTGATATTAAGCATATCAAAAAACTAGGTTTAAAAAAAAGCTTACTAATGCCTGCCACAAACTGAATCAACCCATAAGTTTGATGACTAGATTCTATGATTTATTGTCATGTCGTCAAACAAACAGACATATTACATCAGTTAATCTAACTTATTGACGATACTGATCACTGTACTTTATACCATGGAGGCTGCTGGCATGTCCGGCTAGTGTCTGCCGTCAGTCAGTTTATAAACTTCTAACTCCTGTTTCATGAACCAGTTTTTCAATGACAAATATTGTAGAAGAGGACATTGAGACATGAAGAGAGAGAGAGACTAGAGAAGGCAGGATTTTGAATATTAGAAGAATTTCTTCTTGAAGTGTGTTTTTTTTCCATTGGGGTGATCCAAGTAAAAGGCAGTAATAGCTAGCAACATAAATTCCAGATCTGGGGAGATCTTCTGTTCAACATGGAGCTTTTGTAATTTTCATTACATTGAATGAAATGGAATGAGAATGATTGGGACCCAAAACAACAACACAAGTGCTTTTCAATTGTATATACCACTTTATTTCATTAATGATGTGGAACCAAACTAAAACATAAAATTAAGTGTCAGCTCATGTGCCCATTAGACCCTCCATAACATCGAACTTTACAGCACAGTACAGGCTCTTCGGCCCACAATGTTGTACTAACCTTTTAACCTATTCTAAGGTCAATCTAACCCTGCAGGAGAAAGAAAAGATCATGGAAGGTGACATCATAAGTGAGAGAGAAACAAAGGTAATATCTTGGATTGATAGCTGTTTATCAAATTCGGGAAAATTAGAGACGAAACAAGATCTAAGCAGAGAAAGGGGGAGGGAGGAAACAACAAAAGGGATGGTGTGTTGGACAGCAGTAGCTCCACTAGTCGAGTTGCTGCCTCAATGCTTCAGAGAGCCAGGTTGAATGCCAACTACCCGTGCTGATTATGTGGAGTTCACACTTTCTGCCAGTGACTGCATGGACTTTCTCCTGGTGGTCCTGGTTCCACCCACTTTACAAATATGTGTGGGGTATTTGGCTAAATGGCTACAGTAAATTGACCCTAGTGAATTGAATTGACTTTATTTCTTACATCCTTCACATACCTGAGTAAAAATCTTTACGTTATGTCTCCGTCTAAATGTGCAAAGTAATTTATAATAAATAGAACAGTCAATGTAACATAGAGTACACTCAAATCAGTGTGAGTTAATCAGTCTGATGGCCTGGTGGAAGAAGCTGTTGGTCCTGGCTTTTATGCTGCGGTACCGTTTCCCAGATGGTAGCAGCTGGAGTAGATTGCGGTTGGGGTGACTAAGGTCCCCAATGATCCTACAGACCCTTTTTACACACCAGTCCTTGTAAATGTTCTGAATCATGGAAAGTTCACATCTACAGATGCACTGGGCTGTCTGCACCACTCTCTGCAGAGTCCTGTGATTGATGGAGGTACAGTTCCCATACCAGGCAGTGATGCAGCCAGTCAGGATGCTCTCAATTGTGTCCCTGTAGAAAGTTCTTGGGATATGGGGGCCCATACCAAACTTCCTCAATCTTCTGAGGTGAAAGAGGCGCTGTTGTACACACAGCTAGTGTATACAGACCACGTGAGGTCCTCTGTGGTGTGGATGCCCAGGAACTTGAAGCTGTTCACCATCTCAACCCCAGATCCATTGATATCAATAGGGGTTAGCCATCTCCATTCCTCCTGTAATCCACAACCAGCTCCCTTGTTTTGCGACATTGAGAGAGAGGTTGTTTTCTTGACACCATTGTGTCAGAGAGATGATTTCTTCCCTGTAGGCCACCTCATTATTGTTTGAGATAAGGCCAATCAATGTCATCAGCAAATTTAATTTGCAGATTACAGCTGTGGGTGGCAACACAGTCATGGATATAAAGTGAGTAAAGGAGGGGACTCAGTACACAGCCCTGTATTGAGAGTCAGAGGGGTGGAGATGAGGGAGCCCACTCTTACCATCTGCCAGTGATCTGACAGGAAGTCCAGGATCCAGCTGCACAAGGCGGGGTCAAGGCCAAGGCCTCTGAGCTTCTTGTCGCGCCTGGATAGAACTATGGTGTTCAATGCTGAACTGTAGTCCAGGAACAGCAACTCACATAAGCATTCAAATCAATTCAATTCAGTTCAGTGGCAGTGAGGAGATGAGTTGTAGAACATCGAGCTGTGCATAGAACAGTACAGTACATTCCCTTCAATCCATGGTGTTTTGCCAACATTATAAGACGCCCTGAGACAATTCTAACCCTTCTCTCCCGCATAGCACTCAATTTTTCTATCATCTACTATATGTACCTATCTAAGAGTCTTTTAAATGTCCCTCTATCTCTATATTTGCCTCTACCACCAATCCTGGCAAGGCATTCCATGCAATCACCACTCTGTGTGTTTTAAAAAGATATATATCTCTGATTTCCCCCCATGATAATTTTCCTTCAATCATCTCAAAATTAAGCCCTCTAGATTAGCTATTATGTTGAAAATTCCCAACACTCTGTTCCTAGACTTGGCAAAGATGTCAGTTTATAGATCTAGAAGTAATGCTGTGCTGGCTGGGGATTGTTAGCTTGGTCTTCGATGAGCTTGTCTATGTGCAGTTGATGTTGGAGAGGGAAGAATGTGGTGAGCCTCAATGTGTGTGGTTCAAGACACAAAGAACAGTGTCTCACTTTTCAATCAATTTTATGGATACGTTTTCTGGGATATGGGTTTCACTGGCAAGACCCATTACTGACTACCCTTGATGTTCCACCTCTTGATCTTAAATCCTTCAAGACTCACTGGCATTTTCAGATAATGATCTTGCTAGTTTCATGTCCTCTTGATCCAACTTTTCTTACCCTATATGTCCTACACAGCTCCTCTGCCCCAGCACATAATTTGTAGCTACTTTTATATGCTATCCCTCACGTTCCCATCAACTGCCAGCACTGGATTCTACAATTCAATTACACACTCAGATAAGGGAATGTACTGTACTGTTCTGTGCACAGCTCCTCACTGCCACTGGGTTAAATGTTATCAAATGATCAAAATTAGCCCATCCACTGAATACTCTGAGTGGGTTTAACAGGTTTCGATTAAACCCACCAGTTGGAAGCAAAATGGCTTCTTTCCTTTTCAAATGATTTCAGCCATTCAATTTATTTTTCTCCATGTTTGTGCTGTAGTTTTAAATTGCTTCAAAACTAAGATGCATCTTCAAAGAAAACAGGCCACTTCCTTCTCAGTTGACAAGGCTGTGAAAGGATCGCTGTGATAGTTACACCAATGCAAGAGAAGAAAACGTGTTAGCATATTTGCATTCTGAATTATTACTCAGATCCTAGAAGGAACAAAGACAAATGACAAAAGGAATAGATTCAAATTTACACTCACTTCATACTTCTCCCAGCAGGATGTAAGCCGTTATCTTGCTGCCTCCTGAATGAGCGATAGACCCTCCCGTGTTCTCCCTTGGGAAAATTTAAAGCAGATTTACATCTGACAGTTTAATCAACCGCTAATGGTTTCATCTGTGTTTCACTAAAAAGGAGATTCAGACAAGGTTACCTGGCTTTTAACAAATCATCGTGCTCCATTTTCTCATCATCTGTAATCAAATTAATCACCCAATTAATAGTTGGGGCATAAAATTCACCAATCCTAGACCTTACTCGTGTATTATTTTTTCTGCTTTTACTTTGACATTTTGTTTAGTCATTCTTTCTGCTTAGATATTTCTTTGAGTGTGGCACCAAGACAGAATGTACCCGATGCGGCTTCTGTGCAAGCATTAACCCCCAGAGTACTGAAAAACTTAAGCAACTGACAAAATTGCCCTTCTTCACTTCTAAAGAGTAATATTGCAGAATGCAATGCTCCTCTATTTTCTCTCCTGCTATCAGGCCTGAAGGCTCCTACATGCTATGACCAAACTAGGTATAATCAGACCCTGTAAGACAAGGAAGAGACCATGGTAATGAGCTTTAAAGGCCAGAGATTCTAGGCTCAATCCTTAATGTCTGCTGAATTAGTTAATCCTATTGCATTTTACATTCGGACAAAACTCCCTAAGGAAAGGGTCAGAAAGCTATTGAGTGTGATCGGAATAATACAGTGGAAGATTATCCGAGTGCAGATTGAAGAAGCAGTGAATAGTTGGTCAGGCAGCATTTGTGGAAAAAGAAACAGATTTAATGATTCTGAGTTAAAAAAACACATTCTCCTGAGCTGAGAATAAGGAACAGAGAGAAGAAAAGAATTCTGATTGATTGGAAGGCAGGAGAGAATGAATGACATGGCAGTCGAAGCAGCTGAAAGAGGCTGGTATAGGTAAGTGATTAATGTAATGTGAATAATGAACACCTTGTATTCCATCTGGGTGGCCTCCAACCTGGATGGCATTGAACATCCGTTTCTCGAACTTCCAGTAATTCCCCCCTCCCCTTTCATCATTCCACATTCCTATTTCCCTCCCTCACCTTATCTCTTTCCCTGCCCGTGGCCTCCCCCAGTGCTCCTCCCCCCCCTTCCCTTTCTTCCATGGTCTTCCGTCTCTCCTATCAGGTTCCCCCTTCTCCAGCCCTTTATCTCTTTCACCAATCAACTTCCCAGCTCTTTAGTTGAACACCTCCCCCCATCCTGGTTTTACCTATCAACCTACCACCTTGTACTTCTTCCTCCCCTCCCCCCACCTTATACTAACTTCTGCTTTTCCTTTCCAGTCCTGATGAAGAGTCTTGGCCCAAAGCGTCAACTGTTTATTCATTTCCATAGATGTTGCCTGACCTGCTGAGTTCCTCCAGCACTTTTTGTGTGTTGCTTTGGATTTCCAGCATCTGCAGATTTCCTCGTGTTTGGAATAATGTAAGGTGTATCTGGAGCAGGAGTTCCCAACCTACAGTCCATGGACCCCTTGCTTAATGGCATTGGTCCATGACATAAAAAAGGTTGGGAACCCCTGGTCTAGAGCAAGAACATGAAAACTGAAATGGCCAATAGCGTAGCGGTAAGCATGATGATATTACAGCTCAGGGCATCGGAGTTCAATTCCAATGTCATCTGCAAGGAGTTTGTATGTCCATCCTGTGGAAGACGTGGGTGTCCTCCCACAGTCCAAAGATGTACCAGTTAGTAGGTTAATTGGTCATTGTCAATTGTCCCGTGATTAGGCTAGGATTAAATCAGGGGAATGCTGGACGGCATGGGTCGAAGGGCTGCACCGTATCTCAATAAGTATAAATGAATAAAGCTCAATACTGGAAATGTGAAATCCTAATGAATTCAACAATGAATGTTAACTTTCTGTTTTATTTCAGATTTCCACCATATTTTAGTTTTGAATATCTTGATCATTAATTATGCAATGTGTGGTTTGCAGAAAGGCAGTAAGAGTTTGGGACAAGTACGAAAGCCTGATGACAGAGCTGAGAAATAATCATTATCTGGAAAGACTAAATAGATTGACACTCTTGCACAGAGCAAGGAAGACCAAGGAGTGATCTAACAGGAATTTAACATTATGAGATGGAATGGCAGTATGAAAGCTGGGCCCCTTTTGCAGCTGAGTCCAAAATTAGACTCAATAAACAGAAGATATTATGGACCTTAGAGAAAAGTTTAGAACATGATATGTTTAAAAGAAAGCTTGAGGGAGAAAGGTAATAGAGGGCAAAGCTGATTTTGAAAATCAATTTTTAAAAATCCACAAATTTGAAGTAAGATGATGGAAACACTAGGCAGGTCAGAGAAATTCTATTAATACTTAGGCCAAAGACCATTAATGTGAACCGGAAAACAAAGACGTTATTTTTAAGCTGTAGGAAGGGTGGGCACAAAGGAAATATTTATGACAGGGTGAGGCCAAGGTGTCGATGAAGCCATGTAGTTATCTAAATGGAAGAGGGAAGCAAAATCATAGCTCAGCTCAGGAAAGTACAGCACAATTCTTAAACAGTCACATGGATAGGAAAAGATTTGAAGGTTATAGGCCAAATGGCATTGGAATTATAAAACCAGCTCTGATAGGCAATGGTCGATGTTGAAGGGTCTATTTCCATGCTGCTTCTCTCAATGGTTCTGTGGTTCTAAATGCTATTGTATTGAATCATTCATGTCCTGTCAAATCTCAATTTACAGCATATACGGAAATTCAGTCATTGACAAAGAGCTACAAACCTTCAAGTGTGACAGAATTATGTCATTGAGAAGGAGTTCAGCATTAGAACATAGAACAATACAGCACAGTACAGGCCCTTTGGCCATGAAGTTGTGTGGACCTTTTAACCTTCTCTAAGATCAATCTAATCCTTCCCTTGCACATAGCCCTCCATTTTATTTTCATCCAAGCACTGTCTAAGAGCCTCTTAAATGTCCCTAATGTACCTACCTCTACCACCAGCCCTGGCAGGGCATCCCATGCACCCACCACTATCTATGTAAAATACCTGCTTCTGACATACCCTGCCCCCCTATATTTCCTCCCAACACTTTAAATTTATAAGACCGTAAGACCATAAGATATAGGAGCAGAATTAGGCTACTTGGCCCATCGAGTCTACTCCACCATTTCATCATGGCTGATCCACTTTCCCTCTCATCCCCAATCTCCTGCCTTCCCGCCCCCCCACCGTATCCCTTGATGCCCTGACTAATCAAGAATCTATCAACCTCTGCCTTAAATATACCCAATGACTTGGCCTCTACAGCCACCTGTGGCAATGAATTCCACAGATTCACCACTCTCTGGCTAAAGAAATTCCTCCTCACCTCCGTTCTAAATGGACGTCCCCCTATTCTAAAGCTGAGTCCTCTGGTCTTAGACTCCCCCACCATAGGAAATATCCTCTCCACATGCACTCTATTGAGGCCTCACATTATGCCCCCTTACTTTAGCTATTTCCACCCCTGGGTAAAGTTCTCTGGTTGTCCATCCGATCTATGCCTCTTATCATCTTGTGCATTTCTATCAAGTCATCTCTCATTCTCCTTTGTTCCAATGAGAAAAGCCCTAGCTCACTCAACCTATGTTCATAAGACATTTAAGAGTAAAATGGTACACAAATATACAGACCCATTTATTTAGAGGAGCTATCAGGACTGTAAATCCTGCAATACAATCAACATAAATCATCCAATTAGACAGAATTATTTTTGCCCTTGCAGACTGACAACAGGATGCAGAATAGCTTCAAAGCAGCACAGGCTGGCTTTTCCTATTGTAACCATCAAAATTGTTGTGAAAATTGTTCATTTAAATTCAACTAATATAACATCAGGTATCCCAATGCTTAATCAAAAAACAAAAACCTTTCATGCATAATCATTTATCCAAATCAGTATTTCCCTTTATCTCCAGATTTAATTGTCATCAAAGTAAGGGATATTTATCTTTGAAAATAGGTGAAACATAGTCACCCCAAAATAATTAATTATGCTCTGCAAAGTTCAGTAGACAGGTACTATAGTGCTTATTTTGTACTGCGAACATCTTAGTACATACTGAAAAGAAATATAACTTCTGTGTGCTTTCTGTATTGTATCTTCCCAAACTGTGATTATTACTGAGGGATCCATCCAACTTGTAGTATGTACTCCTAAGGATTGTTAGTTCAGCTCCAGCTCTGGAGCAAGTCAAAACTCAAGGTCACAGTGGGCATCCCGAGCCTCTTTCATATTGACATCATGGGAGCAGCTGCAAGAAGCATTAGACAGAACAGATTATTGGCATTTGCACTCTGTGGCCACTTTATTAGGTACACTGGTACACCTATTCATTATTGCAAATATCTGACAATCATGCCACAGTAACTCTAATGCATAAAAACCTGCAGGCATGGTCAAGAGGTTCAGTTGTTGTTCAGACCAAGCATCAGAATTGGGAAGAAATGTGATCTAAATGACTTAGACTATGGAATGATTGTTGGTGCCAGATGGGGTGGTTTGAGTATCTCAGAAACTGCAGATCTCCTAGGATTTTCACACACAGCATTATCTAGAGAGTTTACAAAGAATGATGCAAAAAACAAAAAAAAAACATCCAGTGAGCGGCAGTTCTCTGGGCAAAAATGCGGCAGTTCTGTGGATGAAAAGGCCTTGTTAATGAGAGAGGTCAGAGGAGAATGGTCAGACTGGTTCAAGCTGACAGGAAGGCGTCCGTAACTCAAATGACCAGATGTTACAACAGTGGTGTGCAGAAAAGCATCTCTGAATGTGCAGCATATCAAACCTTGAAGTGGATGGACTACAGCAGCAGAAAACCAT